>NC_135152.1:15622412-16247412 GCF_050948215.1 Halictus rubicundus | reverse complement strand
GTAGATAGGTTCCGGCAGATAAATCGTAACGTCGCGTCGCGATTGTCCTGAGAAACAAATTTCTGCTCCGAGGCTGTAAAGAACATCTCGAATCCTTGGAACAATTACACGAGCTCGAATTAAAATGCAAGATTAGAACGTGGAAGCCATTAATTAAACTCGTCGCCGCTCGAGATAAGTTTACTCTGGATTCCTATGGTTGTGCCTTTATTGTATACTCCAACATCGTCGTGTTTCGTAAACATTGTAAAACGTGACATGACACTCGGCCGCGTTTCGTCACCGTCGATAGGAAATTTCGCTCGGTAAAATTATTAATCGGAATTCCGTCGATGCGAGGGTCCCGCCCTGGCGACCCGTGACTGAAAAGGGAATTAGATTTCCAAATTGGTTACGAAACTCGCGGAGATTCTACGCCTTGAATCTATAATTCGTCTTCTACGATATTACGCTGATTTCAATGCCTGCGACGGTACTCGAATTCCGGGGAAATTTAATTAGGGAGAGTTCCCCTAACGCCGCACAGTGTGAAAAAAGGCCGATTCAGTGGCCAAAAACCTATAACTTTTGAACAGACGAAAATAATGTAACAAGTTATATGCATGCACGAAGTTTCATTGAAATCGTGCGTCCTCATACTGGTATTTTCCATAACCACGTTGGATAAAAACTTATAGGTAAACTCCATTTTTATAACTATTGAACAAATACCGCGCTAAACTCAATTAAACTTATTTTTAAATAATTCACCACAGTCGAACCGCACCTTCCTACATTCAGCGAGGTTGAGATTGATATTTTAGGTGAACTTTTTGGGGATACATTTTTAATAATAAAGAAAAATGTGAAATTCATATGTATGAAAAATATTTAATAACAATTATTTGTGTTAAATACACAACGTTTTTTTTCATTGAATCACTGTTGCAGAAATCTAATTAGCATTTCTTTGACAGTGGTTCAACGAGCGCTATAAAAATAATTTATGTAACAAAAAGATTTGTTATTAAATATTTTTTTATATTGCCCGCATCAGATCATCCGCTTCGTGTTTTTTGCCAACCAAAAAATTGAATTTCCATCGTAATACATATAGCTATTGGAGAATACGCAGGCATATAATAAATATATTTGTTCTTTTTCTTTTAGGAAATTATGAACAGCAAAGAAGTCCTAATGACTGTACCTGTAAAATAAATCATAGTGCAACGGGTTGACATTTAAAATCTTACTGTTGTATCATGTAAGTTGCAGGAGAACAAAAACAAACAATAATCACGTTTCTGTTGCGTGTGCACCGTTAATGATATCCGGTGCATCATACAAATGATAAATTACTATATCTATTAATTTTGGTCGTTAGAAGAGTTGTGTTCTTTATTTTCTTTGGTGGGTTCGCGTTAATTTTTCAGAAAACTCTTTCTTGTAAGAAACCAAGTCTTTGTTTTAAAAACTCCATGCGCGTCACGTCCAAAATTGAATTTAGTATAAATACATGCTGTTCTTCTTCCGACCGTCTGTTTTCGCACCAAAATTCAATCTACTATCTGAAATCGTTAAAATAAAGAACAAAATGACCGTTTTAGAAAACAAGAACTAAAAGAGGGGAGTATCCGCCTAAATAAAGAACGTACATATATGGTCGTCGTAACTATTGGAAACATGCATATGCTATTAAGAAATTGAATATATTAATGGAAATATTAAGAAACTGAAATCGATTGCAACAGATATTTATTGCAAAATTGCGTAGCTCTCTGCCTTAGCCGAGGGAGATTGAGTACGAATAGTTTTCTTATGAAAATGACGTTACGTAAATTACTAGACGAATAGTAATACAATAGATATTTCCGGTATTGTGCTACACAGCTGGACCAATGAACGACACCGATCGAATCTTCGCAGTCGACAAGGATGATGACTCAAGGGAAAGCATGTGAATTACGTCAATCCGTGGATGCGGATCCTCGCAGTTTCCCAGACACTTTCTACGCAACCGTTCACCCCGAAGCTGGCGGTTTCGCATCATTAAGGGACCATACTCGACACGAGTGAAGCAACGAGCAACAATCCGCTGGTATAATAATCGCCCCAGATGCTGCCATTTGATATTATTCTAACTGGATTCGTTCTTTTCTGCGCCACGTTGCGATACGCGCTACGTTCGTGTCTCCCAAGAGACAGAACTGTTTGGAAACATCTGCAAAGAGTCTGTCTTATGACACATGTTTACTAGTTTCAGAAACTTTCTCTCATTGAGATTGCCGTGTGCTCGCGGAAATTACCGCCAACGGTGGTTACAGTGCCAATTTAAAAATCATGTGGACCCGGGAGGACTCAGATTTCAATCTGTTTTTGTCCTATTGCGATTCTTGGCGAGTTTTTAAGTGAAAGCCTAGCTGCAATTAATTCTTATTCTTTTTATAAAGTGTTTTATGAAGCATTATATCGCAAACGTGTGTTTAACTATATTTTAGGCAACATTCCCCGTCATAGGAGCAATAAATATGTTTTTCATACTATGATTCGAATCATTTTATTAAGCACTCTAACTAGTACATATATTTCCTTTGACTTTCAAGATCAAAGTTAAATATCGAATTCGTTAAAGTATACAAAATATTTTATACAGTGATCAAGTTATTAGTGCCACTTGCAGTCACATTAAAATAATCAATTTCTATATGAAAGCCTAGCTACATTGAATTCTTATTCTATTGATGAAGAATTTAAATTGCCAATGTATATTTAACTATTCTGTAGGTAACAGTATTCGTCATATACAGGGTGTCCCGTAACTGGTGGTACAACCGAGCAGGGGATGATTCTATCATACATGAGAAACTGAGTCGAAAATATAGAATAAAATTTTTTTTGATACAAGGCTTTGTTTTCGAGAAAAATAAGTTTGAAAATTTGTCTAGTGCGCGCGCACTCGGCTTACTTGCGGCTCTATTGCTATGTATGTATCTACATAACTATGCTGAACTATTGGGGATAGAGTATTGTAATTGAAGAGCTCGGGGCAACAAACTTCAGTTTTCATCACAAATATTAACGTACCGATGATATATATTTAGTAGTGATACTACTGAATACATTTTATTGCAAAACGTAATATAGTAATCATAGAAAAAAAAATAATATTATTTTACAACAAAAAAATCAACTTGATTCACAAAACATCTTGTTCATCACTATCATTTCCACCATCGCGCTTAAATTTATTATACCAATCACGATGTGCTGATGGTATGTATTTTGATACTAATCTTTTTTACATCATCAAATTCTTTATATTACATTCACTGTCGTTTTCCATTTTTCACGAATACAGTTCGATCGCTTCTGTGCGCTGTATTCGTGTGACTATAACTCACCTTACAGGTGACCGTTTGTTGCCCCGAATGTTTACAGTCGCTCCAACTGTTTGTTGCTCCGAACGATTCGAAAATCTACGTGGATAGTCACGTGAAAATCGAGCTGACCGTTTGTTGCTCTCAGCTGTTCAATTGGAGCTGTATAAAACATTGTTCTGCATGACGAAAGATTGGCTAAATCAATTACAGGAAACAACCGTACCGTGAGACGTACCACCAGTTCGAAAAAAATTCCTGAAAATTGTTCAATTTTAGAGCGTTTACACGAGGCTGCCCCCTTAAAGCAGCGGCGAGGGCAAAGGGTTAATATCGAATTTCCAAGCAAAGGGGGAACTCGCAGCCGCGATCATAACGGCTCGCAGGCTCTCGTGATGCAAGTCGAAATATGTTCGACGATCAATCTCTGTAAAACGCTGACCTCGCGCGCGTTACGCACCGGAGCCGGAGCCGGAGCCACCTGCTCGGACGTCGTACACCGATTATTCCGCGTCATTAAAGTTCCACGCGCTACGAAACCGTAAAGCAAAGGAACCTGCCGCGGGATGAAGAATTCAGCATGCCGTTACACCGTTGCAACGCCATTTCGTATTGCGCAAACGCGACCAAAGGAAATCGCTTGCTCGTCCCGGCCGCCATTAGAACTGAACTGGCACTTCGGACAGACGGATATTATCACGGTTTTTGCCGTCATTAATACCTTACAAAATGCTCCTTCCCCATTTTCCGCGGTCATTCAATTAGGGCCACGAACCTCATCGCTCGATAGTTTCGATAGTTTATCCGTTTTTAATGGAAACTGGGAAGCTCCGGCGAAACATTCGTGGAAACGTTCATTAGTGCGATTTTAGCTTAGCCGGTAATAACTTTTATATTACGTTTTTTTTTTCGCTAATAACTCCTTAACAAAGCCGCAGAGAACATTTTCGCGAAGGAAAAATGTTACTTCAAATCACCCCTTTCAAGAAAGTACAACATTTCAGGGAAACCCTCTATAGTCTATAAGTTTATTTGATAAAACTTCCAGACACAAATCTAGTCCCTATTCTCCTATCGTCAATTTTAATTTAGACTTCCAATTTAACTTTTAAATAAATTCCTTCTTAACGTCGACCAATGCGTTTACCATGTACTCCTTGTATATGGAAAAATAACATAGTGACGATAGCATTATGTGATTTTTGGTGAAAATGTAGTGATTAATGAACGTAGTATTTGTTGATAGTAAAAAGGACTACAAAATGGAGATAACAGTCCTGTAAATGAAGAACGGGAACGTCTAAAAAATTTTATTTTGCTTAATGTCTCTGTTCAAAATCGGACGTTTCATGTGTAACAACCTAATACTTGTAACGCAAATAAAATACGAGTGCAGTATATTGGGTTGAAACATAAATTCGTCGATTGCAAATGTATCTATGTTCTAATTTGACCGATTTCGTTATGCCATACCATATACCATGTTTTTAAGACGGACTAAAAAGTATAAAATAATTTTTCCTAGCCCCATACAGATAGTCATGAAAATATTAGTAAAATTTAAAACGATAAACGTGGGGCGCAAAACTCACGCAACAGTTCATATCATTTGCAGTGCAATAAAATTGTTAGTAACTTAGGTGAACTATTCGTGCATCAATTATCTATTGCATGCGCCCCACGTTTTTCGTTTTAAATCTTACAAGTATTTTCATAGCTATTAAAAATCCACAATCACAAATTTTCAAGACTATCTGTATGGGGCAGGAAAAATTATTTAATACTTTTTAGTCCGTCTTAAAAACGCGGTATACTAAACATTTTTTTTTAAATAATTATTTTCTGCTGTTTAGTCTTGTGTGTGTTGTCACCCAGTTCTAAGCTACGATTAAAGTTTCAAGTCTCTAACTCACCGGGAAGTTAGTTTGAAATCAATTGTCAAATTTGTACCGAAAATAGAAATGTTCATCCTATAAACAAGATAGAAAAAGTTCTCGTCCGCGAAGCATTAGAGGAAACATTACTTGCACGTTCGTATAGTGTGTTTTCGAATTCCTGTTAGGAAAGGTACCATGATTCTTAGTAAACAGATTCGTGAATGTCGGTTAGGGCGCGTTTGAACGTTTCCCGTGTAATTTTGTAAACGTCGCGTGTCTATTGACTCGTTGCAAGGCATTTCCCAAAGAAGAATGCAGTTATGTCGGTGCTCGACCGAGATGCCGTTCGTTCTCCGATTGAATTATCCCGCCGACGAAATCCTTCCAATTGCTATGGATAAAACACTTTCGCCAACACCGGGTCCCAGCGATGACGTCGAATCAAGCAAAGGAGATCGCGGCACGGCGGCTGACTCGAATTCTTGCCTCGGGGCGGAGCCTTGCCGGGAATGTCTAGGAATTATGCACTTTTTCTCCTCCGTTTTCTCTCCTGTTTGTTTTTTAGAGATTAGATTACTTAATCGATCGATCGGCCGACCGATCGACGTCTTGAGCCAATAATAGGATCTCTACAGACACAAGCAATCCATCTACGATCAACGAGAGGTTCGAGATTTCATCAAAGCGTACTTTCTGATCATCGAGATATTTGTTTTTTTTTTTTTTAACAAGTGCATCGTTAATTATCGAAGATTATCTATCTCTTTAATGTGTTCACTGCCCCGCTACTCGTATATTGACTTTCAAAATAGACTCTAAATGAAGGTGGGATTTCATATTTTTGTGAAATAATCGAATCGTTTTAGAATCTCGTAGTTTCACTAATTAGAAATGATTTCTGACCACGCCAGTATAATGAAAGGTTCACACATTTGGATTTTTATTTAAAAAAACATCCTACTCAAATAATTAAGGAATATCTATTTGTTTGGCTTTGCTTGAACAATTTTGTTTCTTAACTACTGTTGTTGTACATACGTCTTTTACAGCTCTAACTAAGTAACGCATACATACAAAATCTTATAATTGAAATTCGACAATCTTGCTGATGTACGGCATCGTTTCCAGTAATTTTGTTATTATTATATCAAGTACAAAAAGCAGAACCTAAATAGAAATATCATTTAATTACTGTAGTCAGTTGATTTCATTGATTATCTTACTTTCATAACAAACGCATAAAATCCCCGACGCTAATTACTACTATTAACAAAAATGTCAGTTTCTGTTTCACTGCTATTGTCAGATTTACTAGCGTCGTTAACCAAGAGGAAAATTGCTGGAGAAAGCTTGCTCTTAGTAACATTTGTTATTGCATATAATAACTAGACAGCGAATTTTATGCATTTATGAGCAGATATAACTTAAAAAAAATTGATTGAGTCGAAATTTCAAAATATCGATATATTACCCTCAACTTATTAAAATGATTAAATTAGAAAATAAATTTCTATTTCGTTCCTGTTTCTTGAAATCGATATATTAAAGTTTCATTTTGCATAAAGTACTATTAAACTTAACAATGGTGCTTATCGTGTAACCGTGTCCTTCCAAAAAGGAATAACTTTTTAAAAATTGCATTAAACGATTTGGGTTTTCTGATATGTTAGAAAGATTAGTTCTCTAGATAATGTATAAAGAAATTTTCTTAAAAATTGCAATTAGTCGGAATTGTGCAGAAAAAAGTGAAGCTAACGATTTTTCACTTTTTATCCGAGCTTATAATAAAAATTGAAGACGCCTTTAAATCGATTGCCGTCGTTAGGAACTGTGAAAGATTAAACATGGCAATACACGTAAGAAACTGCAATTTAAATAAATTGCAAAACCCAAATTACAGATTTGTACATCTCTCAATGCGTACAGGTTTTTTATGCGTCAACCAAAATCGATGAAACCTTGTACGTGTATGTAACCTCCATAAATGTACAAATTTACAAAATTTAAATTTTCATCATAGCCTTAGATAAAAAAGTTAAGAACCGTAAGTTACACTCCTTTCTTCGCAATTCCGACCAATAGCAATGTCTAAAAAAATTTGACATATTATCCAGTAAAATAGTCCTAATATTTTAAAATATTCAAGTTCAACTTTAAAGAAATGATTTCTTTTAGAAAATGATGCGAATACTTTTGGCCACCGTGCGTACAAAGCGTGCTGAGTCTGAAGGTCAGTTCATCCAGTCGGACACTGTTTAGCATTCCCAGACCATATATTGTAATGTCCTCCATCCGTCAGTCAAATTTCACATTTTTCCGCAGTTGGACGTCCACGAGACTCGAGGCTCGTCTGTTTTCGTGGCAGAACGGAATGAAATTTTTCACGGCCGGCCATAAACATCCTTGCGTCACCGTTCGCACGAGCGTAGACTTTCAATCGGGAGCAGAAAAGCGATAGAATTTGGATAAACGCATGGCTCGCGATAATAGACGATCCCCTTCTGCCAAGTGTTTCTCGTACTTACCGAACGGAACTGAAATCATCGACTAACCACAATGGAACGATACTCACCTGAAACAGAAGAAACAAGATAGCTGTTATTGTTTGCAGATAGCTCGTTAGGAAATTGCTGTTTCGTGACCGGGCATTATCTATTTCCCAGTTGTCTGCAATTGACTCTGCGTAAAACAGCTGCCAGCCAATTGCGTCTAATTTTTCGAAATTGATACTTGCACTGGGAAAGTGTGAAACGTTGCAGAAAGTGTATTTTTATTGAGTAGTGACATTCATTCCTTCGGTTGCAAATATGTTCTAACTTTAACGATCTAGCCGTGGCTCGTTGTAAATACAAGTACCTGGGATTAAATCAAATCGATTGTAATGTTCTACTTTGTTAACCGCGAAATTTATAATCCAGACCTCGGCGACGTAAAAGCATTTCCCGATTGAAAATCAATACATCCCAAATGGAGTGTTTATAATAACAGAATGAAACATTTTAAGCTTATATTATTTAATTATATACATAAATGGAACTTTTCAATTTGTACCACCAAAAATAACGTAATGTACCATTAGTGGTACATGTACCACAGTTTGAGAAAAGCTGCTCCAAATTGTGTTCATTCAATCTTTACAGTATTCTATGAAATTCACAGAAAATACTGAAAGTAAAATCGTAAATTGGTTGTCTTTAGAGCTCGAGTCAGTAGAATTCGCACATTCGTTATTTCACTTGCGAGTCGCCCACAGGGTAGATTTGATTTGCCAAAGGGTGAATTCGTTTTGTAAAAAAAGTGAACTTTGGCCTGTGTAAGGGTGAATTTGTAGCGGGAAACCTGCGTTAGAACGGTTCTGCGCGTCGTATTGAGTGTTTCGGTAGACTCAGGCGGAAAATAAGAAGAAGCGGCAGTGAAACTGAAACAGGAGGTTGCATCGACGCGATGTATCGGATACACGCGATGCGTGCGATCCCGTTCGCGTGTAAAGCCGTGTTTACACGGTTCGAGGAGCACACGCGGCAGCATCTGGCGGATCTTATCGGATCCATCGCGTTTCGTGCCACGCGATCGTTCCAACCGGGCGTCCCCCGAAGACGGGGAAAGTCGACGATCGATTTTTATTTCCGCTAAAGCATGTTCTACCTCAATTATTTATTACACGGCATCGGAATCACCGTTCCTGCGAGAAAGATTCCGGAAATTCCAATCACCTGTTCGACTACCTCGCGAGTCTTTTTGTATCTCAACAACTCGTGTTGTACAAGGTGTGTTCGAAAAGTTTGGAGAAGTGTAAAACGCGACAGTTTGGGGAGAGGAGATTGTCTAAAGTTTAAGCAACGGATCCACCAAATGGCATCAGGTTCCGTTTTTGTTTAGTTGAATTATTGCTCTCTTATACCAAGAATGGCGGCACGTGTGTCTTTAGCAATTTTTAATCGTGGCGTATTTGAAGGAGCAAACAAATGGCATTGAAACGGTAAGAGCGATTCGGTTAACTTTTATAAACACTGCTATTCAGGAATATTTCAGTTCCATTGAAAAAATGTAGAGTCAGCGTAAAAAGTATTCGTACACCCTTTGAAAGCGAATAACTTTTCTAAATGTGGACCGAACGGCTTGAATTTTTTTCGAGATGTTGGAATCCTCCAATTCGCAGATTAACTTCCTACAAAATGCAAACAGTATTGTGAATTTTACTTTCAAGATCGTAGGCGTGTTGGTGAATAGTATTTAAACTTGGCTCACTCAGATTTGCATATCGAAGGTTAAATTATCTTCCGCGTGTCACAGAATCGTCATCTTCGAAGGCTCGCCTGATTGATCCATCATAATCGACGGAGAATGAGGTTCAAGGAAATCCCCGCTGAACGTGATGCGGCAGCCTTCCGGAAATTTTTCACGCGACTGAGAACGATGATTGCAACGTTTCCAGCCGGCCACTTTCCGGAAGTAGATGCGCTCCACGCTGAGAAATTATATTTAATAACCGACCGTTGCTTACGCTTGATCCTTGAACCTGTTGACGTGTCTCACGCATTGTCGTCCTTGCATTTCTCTTCGAGGAGAAAACGATTCGATCGTTAAAAGACAGTTTACGTATCTACATACAACAAGCGCGTTGCAAAGGTTAAATATCACACGAATGAAAAGAACGCGACATCGAGACTGGAAGTTGTAAAACAAAAAGACAAGTGAATGTTGCACTTTGAATTCTAAATGAAAGTTACTCAATGACAACTTCGCGACCGAAATGTCAATTATATCGTGTACTGACATTATTACTTGATTTCTTATTGCTAGCATCGAACGTAGAAACGACTTGTACTACGTAATATCTCTAATACTAATCCAATGACAAAACTTTCTTACTTTTAATTATTTTCTTGCGAAATTCTTATCGGCATATTCCTGATATTTTTCTGATCAAAATGATACCAGACACGATGCAATTTAGATGATACTTACTCGTTTAGTGCACGATTTAGTAGAACCTCGATTATCCGAACTAATTACTAGATTAAGTCTTTACTAATTTTTAGAATAAATCGTGTTCCACATGGATCGCTATAGACTAAACTGTTTACATTGAATTACAGAAGAAAAGATAAATCACGTCGTGTTTGGTGTCGTTTTAATCAGAAAAATGTCACGATTATGTTGATGAAAGTTTCATAAAAATATAATTAAAAACGACAGTCCAATTTTCAAACAAACCGTACCACTAAATTTCATAGTCGAAACGTATCACACTACATTCAGAAATAATAATGTAATCTTAACTTAAGTCGACATTGGCACATCGTATAATATTGCAGTAAGTAAACTATTCAAGAACAAAATTTTAAGATAGCAAGCAACTAGTGGAACATTTAACGAATTTCTTGTGCAATTAACTTTTTAAGTGGATGACTGTGCAGTTATGATGCGAAGACGTACCAGTATGAGTACTGTGACACAATGAAGTGAAAGAGTTTGTTAAATGAAGAAAATAATGGAAAGTTTTCTGAAAGGTGACAGCAAATTCCAATGACGAATTAACACGTCATCTTCGGTTAAAAGGTCAATACGGTATTTGAAAATTACTCTTCATTGTGATAGGCAAGTAATCTTTCCGCAAAGATTGGACGTTGCACAAATAAGAAAGTCGCAAGTCTGCATCAACGCGATACTAATCAATTTTTCATTAATAAATCCGCTCGTAAATATAATGGAATTTTTATATTTACATTTATGGAATAAATATATTTTTATATTTATGGAATAAATGCTCCCTAATACCGATCATACAGATAAGTTGAAATTACAATAAGAATCGTCTCCATCTATCGTCAGTGCTGAATTACATTTGAAAACAATGAGACGTAATGTTATGACCAAAATGAATTTGAAATTGTCTAACGTTGAACATGATTCGGAAAGTAAACCGTTGACACAACGAATTATCAGATTCAAAAATGACAGATCGTTGGAATTACCCGTCTTGCGAGATAGGTAGGTACACGTAGAACAAAAGAATGACCCCGAACGTGTAATTTCGTTTCTACCGGCAATAAATAAACTTCCTGTGGATTCTGAGTCGTCCGTGGCAATTTTCACTTATTACCATGGAACGAGGTAATCGAACGGGAGATAACAAGTCGCATCGCGGCTTAATTAGTACCTGGCTCGGTTCGTTCGACAGCACGATTCAGATTTCAATGTTACGGTAATAATGATGCGCGATTTCGTTCCAAGAATAATGAGTTTCATGGCAAAACCGGAGTTCAGAAAACATCGTAAAAGCACAAAGAAAATATTTTTCTTTAGAAAAATATTTCGAAATATCGTAGAATTAACCACTTTTTAAGGTTCCCATTATTTTATCGTTTTACAAATAAATTGGTAACTAAAATTACGATAAACTGATCATAATTCAGTTCTTTCTGGATATAAATTAACAAGCAGATAATTAAAAAAAAATTCGACTAAGAATGTTCATATTACATGAACTATTTGTAACCGAAATGGATGAGTAGAAAATTGAATACGCTAATTTGGAATAAAAATCATAATGACTTTTGTAAAACTTTAATTACGCAAAGAGCTTAAAACGGTTTTTGTACATTCGTACAAAATTTTGTACACAAACAAATTTTTGTAGGTACAAAGTGATCAATTATTTAGTACAAACAGCATATGTCGTACATCGACAAAACTTGAAATTATCGTTTCATTAGCAAATCATTGTGACCTTCATATTCAGACTTAATGGATGAATAAAATTTAGTGTTCAATACTGACCTGTTAACTAACTACATAGCCTTTACATCGAAAATCACTTCATTACCATTAAACGTAATATGGTCTCTTCTACAATAACAAAAGAAACATACTCATAAACTCCTAACCGATGCTGCCACTACCTGCTGATATTATGCGAGAATACATTCAAGCACAAACACGATTGCTCCATCGTTCTATTGCAATCCGCCTTGCCCATTCAAATTAGATGATAATCACACAGGAACACAATGAACTTAATATTGAAGATAGCACAGAACGTAATTGATACTAAACTCTCATTCATTGTCTCATCTGTTGATTCTACTTCACATTGAATCATAAATACGAGGATATAATGAGGACTAATAGG
The DNA here is from genome assembly GCF_050948215.1 of Halictus rubicundus. Classification (NCBI taxonomy): domain Eukaryota; kingdom Metazoa; phylum Arthropoda; class Insecta; order Hymenoptera; family Halictidae; genus Halictus; species Halictus rubicundus. The sequence goes on along the minus strand of NC_135152.1, from coordinate 16,235,044 downwards.
CTTCAGAGTAAGTAATGTATTATGTTCAAAATTAATTTTCGCGATAATAGAAATATAGTAAATCTAATATAGTATGATCTGTGAGATGCAAGAGAATTCAAAGAGTAGTTAACGCTGTAAATCTTGAAATGTTTGTTTTATCGAAAGAATCGCTTTGACTTTACCTAATGTTTATCAACAGCGTTCTGGCGATAACAAATCGATGGGACGAAGGAAACCTAATCGATCGACGAGATTGTTGGGAGGACGAAGATTGTGTCGGAGGAAAAGCAAGCAAGAAAATGGCGGCAGCGACCGCGTGGCCGAGTTGATTCACGCCTGACGCCCGGGAATAATTGTTGCACAGTGGCAACAATAATTGCGGCGGCTTGCTCCGTGACGATCAATGGGCCAGGTTTCGTGGTGGATCCCACGGTGCACGCACCGGGACGTCTTCTGCACCGGCCTGGCCTCTTGTTACGGTGTTTTCAGCGAAGAAGAACTGCCGTCTCCACGCCACGTAACCGTTATTATTTACTCAGTCGGTCGGTACTTTCATCCTTATGCAACAAGCCTAGATCCTATCTCGGCTTCCTCTCCTACCCAGCGTTCCTTCGAGCTTTGCGAAATCGCGAGGCCCGCTCGCTTGGGAACCCGCGAAGCTTCGTTCGCCCCGATTTCTGATCGGTCACGCTCCAAACTGACAATGAGCGATGACGTCACATGCTATCGCTTTCGTTCGTCCATTTATTAACAACCTGAACCACGACAAACAATTTCAAGACATTGTTTTATCGTTTTCGACTCAGTCAAATTACAGAAACAAGCGTCTACGAAGCGCCTGTATCTCGCAATAAATACAGACAATTTTGCATAAAAATCCGCAGTCTAATTATGATACAAAAAAATTTGTATAAATACATTCTTGTTATTCTTATAAAGTAATGGAAAATAGTGACCTTTAATGATTCGTAGATCCAGTGTTCTGGTCTAGAGCGTCATTTTGTAGACCTCGTGGCGTTTCAAATGTACACACTTACGAACACGTACCGATGGATCAACAAGATTGAGATATAGTTCATATCAAGATGGATGCTATGACACAATTATGTGAAAGAGTTATGTGTCAAATTGAGAAGAATTTAAAAGTCAGTTAATTCAGTTCACTGAAAGTCTAATGAAAACAATAGGATTCTATTCGGATAAAATTATAAGATCGCTGAAAACAATGTTCCAGACCATGTAATTCAATAGCTCTGTTAAGATCGCTTAGAAAAAAAATATTAATATTATTTAATATTAGTATTGGGTAAACTCTCCTTTCTTTTATATTACTTCGATCATTTGATAAGACAGATTTCTCTATTATTTTTTCATATAATTCTTGACCAGGTCGTTGATATTAATATTTTGAAATTCGACTGTCTTTTTTTTGACATTCTGCTGTCCATTGGGCAAATTACAAGGGAAAGACCTATATTTCCCTAGATTGCGAAAGAATAGACATTAATAATTCGTATGCTAATTCTAGACGGTAAGACCAAGTCTGTATGTCACTGTATACGTATGTATAGGTAAATCTGGCACAATAATGGAACCAGTAGCCGGGCAAGAGAACATCCACCTCGTATTCCACATTCAGATAACAGTACATACATACAGTCTGCGATACGTCGCCTGCCGCTTGTATTCAAGCGCATGAAACTATTGTACAATACAATGTGGATCTTCTATAACGTACATACAGTTTAATAGTCGCAATGACAATTTTGCTCATAAACCAAAAGATCGCCTTCAGAAACATAGTCAATCATTTCTTTCGGGATTATTTCTTAAAAGAAGATGTACAAGTTCTTTCTTAATAGGCTTCCAGTAAGCAATGTGTTAACATTATACAAAAACGAAGCATTTAATTGGACCAAAAGGCAACTGAACAGATCGAGCTTATCATAATTGCTGTTTTAATCTTTGCGCATCTCACAACTGCTCGCGAAAACGGAATTTTTCAATTTATATAATATTTACCCAATATTTGAAAAACAAATAAATACAAAAAGCGGAAATAACAGGAATCCTGTTTGAACGATTTTTTAGGAAAGTTTGGCGTTTAAACACGCTAAGATCAGTAAAACAAACTTAATCGCTTATCGCTTGTCTCCGTTACATGTTTCAACGAGAAAAACGGGAACCATGAGTCGAGCAGATTTAACTCGAACATGAAAAAGACCGGTCGTGACGAAGCAATAGTCGAGGTCGGCAACAAGACCGTGGAAGAATGGAGTACCTCGATCATGCATTAAATTACCAAAATGTCGCAGCTGAATACCCTGGGATCAGCGAAATCGTGAGACAAAAGAATCCTGTAATCAACGAGTTTCGAACTTTCTTTGCCTCGGGCATGCTTCTTTTAGTATCATATTTTGTTTAAACTTTTATTCCCATTGAATCAGTTTTCCCTTTCATACGAGTTGACCTTTTTGTGGACGAAGAAGAAAGTGACACCGTTGAAAAATGTACGTCTCACAAGTCGTTTCAATAAAATAGTGACAAGTTCCGTGATATTTGCGTTACAATCTTCGAAATCGTAATTTCTGAATGTGGACACTGTGTCAAATTGTAATTACTTTATCGTTTTCATGGCTACGGCAATTAGAAAGTTTACGTTTATTGTATGCCTACATTTTAACAGGGAAACATCGATACAGCGTTTACTCGATATATGTCCAAAACACGGGTCTAGCCAGGGATATATATCAGCCAGGATCTGGGACTTTTATCGGCTACTCATTTGGGACATATATAGAGTAAACACTGTATCAAAAGAGTCGGTTTTTGTTTTGATTTAAGGTTGAAAGAAATAAACAATATCTGTTTAGTACATTACGCTTCAATTACAGGACAAGCGTTGAAACTTAAGAATTATAAACTCAATTGCATTTATGAATCTTGAGAAAAAAGAAAAACTTCAGATACTGAATTTTTGACAATGAAAATGAACGAACAACTGTCACGTTAAAAACAACAAAAAAGGCCAATGTTTCTGATAGAATAACTTTCGAAATATGTTTTAAAAAATTGATAAACAAAGCCGTAAATTTTGTGATTCACCTTGTGAGGATTAAAAATTATCACCAAATGTTTGAAGTTTAACATCTCAGGAATAAGATGTGTTCGGAAACTCTGAGTATTAAATAGTTGAAGAACCAATTACCAGCTGGTCCGAACGATTGCTGCAGCGTTCCATAGGAAACCATAAGCGCGTGGGTGTATCCGGATAGGAGCAAGGAACTAGAACCCGTCAGAATCATAAATAAACAGTCGGAAAAGGTAGCAGACCTGCCAACCACCGAATCCACTGCTTCGAATCGTGTTTTTGTGACTGTGAGCATAATCATAAAACGACTGTGTTACGTTCGAATCAATTATAAGGCTCGCTTAATAGTACGCCGATAGTGAAACACGTAAACGGTATATGTATGTATAAACGATTCGAGGAATGATTAATATGTAACGAATTACTAAATAGAACGCCAGTTCCTTGGTTGCGTGTTCCGTAGATGATAAGGCGATATTAATTTGATCCGGATATCTGAGATTATACGTAAATGGGATAATAGAAAAGGTCGATTCGAGTGGTGGCCGTTTCACAGATAAACTGGAGTCGGTAGTATCGGGATAAGTGGCAACAAATTAGTGTTGTTTCTAGACAGCGTTGATCGATCACTTTTTTGTACGAGGAAGAAAGACTTAAAGAAATAGTTTTGTCTGCTGACTGTGTCAACTACGAATTTAACGTTAGAACGTTAATCAAATCAATTTTCAGTCTTTCTTTAGTATTCAAACAGACGATAACAGCAAAAGCAACGTTGGTTCAAGTAATATATTTTAAGATAAATCTAATTACAGTCTTTTCTCTCAGATATTTATCGTCATCTTGACACTGTAACGAAAAATTATGCACGCTGCAAGAAGATTAACCTGTTGCGCGGTTTCGTCGTTACTCGTTGCATAACTTTTCCTGACCGCTGTGCTCGCTAAGACAATCTGACTAACGAAGCGAATAACAATTACGTAGAAAGCTGAGATATTCTGCTCGTCGTTTGTTTTGTCTTCGCTAACGAAACAATAAATGAATTTTTCGTGTTTCAGGCAGTTGTCCAAGTTTTTAGATCTCTCAGAAACTTCTCATTTTCTTCTCAAATCACGGAATAACTCTTTCATTTTATCATAATATTCACTCTGGTACTAGCCATGCTGTACTCACACGTTGACTCTGGCAGTCTTCGTGTTCTTAGTCATACTTGAGCTTCGTTACCTCTCTAGAAGGAGTTATAGTTGAAACCGAGTGAGAAGGTTAATCAATTGCATGAAATCTTTTATAAGCATTATTAAATTGTGAATCGAGGATGACACATTCTTGTAAAACTGACTAAGCAATAATCGCAAGCTTTTGAACATGCAGTGACCCATACGTTCATCGCAGAAATGCGTATTCGACACAATGATAAGAATAAGTTCGCGATGCAACTCTTTTCTCAAATTTTAATATCTTCCTGTCGAGTTCATTATTTTTGAAAGTCTGTGGTCCATGGCCAAAGATTTTTCTTCAAGGGATCTTTTTCAATAGCAATCGCAATTTCTATCGCGAACCAACAAATATCAGACCCAGTAACGAAATCTGGTAATTCCGTTTGAAATGATTGTACAAAAATTTTTAAATTAAATAAAGCGTTTATTGTCTCCTCTTATCATAACTTTTCTTTCTATACAATTAGAGAGACAATTTAGAAATTCATTTACCTTTTCGTTGCATTTATTTTGACCACTGTGTCGATTTGATATCAAAGAACAAACTGAATCGAACAAGAGCAGAACCTAATTCGAAAGACAAACAAATTATGAGCGTAAACACTTCTTCCGAAGTGCATTCGCAACTGGTGGCATTAAAGGCAATTAATTGCACGACCAGAGTGAATTTCAGTAAACTAATCGACCGCGCAACGCGTGTCCCTCGACGCCGTAGAAAGTGGTTAACATTTTGGCCCCGTTTTTATCGCCGCCGAGAAGTGGGGATCGGTAGCTGTCTCGTGTTCCCGCGTTGTGTTCCTTTCCCACACAGTCTGGCGCGTTTCAATTACAATCACAGTTCCGAGTTAATTCTATATTTGCATTTCGCGCGGGCATCGAGTCGTGAAGGATTAAAAAATTCGCGCGGTCTCGAAACCGTGACCGTTTCGATCGTGATTTATGCTTTACAACGGGTCTTCGCGTGTTTCCGTCAAGACAGCGATGCTCGATGGAGACAATGAATTATTGGAGTGACGAGGATCCTGATTCATTCCCACGGAGAATTTCAATTTTGCCCGTAGAAGTGAAAATAATAAAGAAAGAAGAAGGAAGAAGTCTTCCTTTAAACAGAAATGAACCATTTTAGCAACTTCAACAAGTCGACAATAATAATATGTATAACTTCTAAAAATTTCTTCGCAGTCTCGTATTTGAAACTATGTGTTTAGAATTTATTTGTTTTTCTTTCTTTTCCGTACGAGATCAATTCTAATACATAATTTAACACTAAAAGGTTACGAGATTCGAGTGTATTACCTGCAATTAAACAGCGAGACAGTTTCACCGAGAATTGTGACCGTATTGTCGCTTTATTTCTATAAAAAGATTAGCGAAAACATTTGCAGAGCTTTTCAGAAGTGTTAGATAGCCGCATAAACAGTTAAATAACGGAATACCGTCGGGACCCATTCAGCCGCGCGAAACACGGTCAGATGTTGAAAGAAGTTTCGAAATACATATGCAGGAAGAGATTTTTACTATCGTGCGCGTTTATATAACGGCGTGAGACGGAATGTCAACCTGTGCCCGTAGAACGATCGCTACGTTTCTAACGGTAACGCTTACGCGGAACCACGGAACCAGTCGTTACTCCATGAAGCCGTGGAAAACAATCGAAGACATAAAAAAAAAAACGAGGCTTTTCAACGCGGAACAAACCTGCGTAACGACTCAACGACACCCCACGAGCCACAAAACTTTCCTACCATGTCGAGCAAATCATCGGTCCGTCGATCGAAACGTCGACGCTCCATTGGTTAAACAAATCGATCGTCCCAGTCGACGACATCGAACTTGTTCTTTGAAATCGACGGGTTCTTCTTTATGTCATGTTTTTGTTAGTCATGTCATCTTTATGTCATTTTTTGTATCAGATTTTTTCCACGTTTTTAGAAAATAAAATAATGTATACAATATACATCTAGTATATACGAAATACTAGGATTAGAAATCGAGGGTTCGTGCTAGGTCAGCCTTTTAAATTCAAAAATCAAAATTCCTTCTTTTTGGTTTTTCGTCAACGAAACAGTTGCCCTCGCATTCGTCTTGTTTTTCCGATTAAAATGACACCAAACACGACATAATTACTAGTGTAACAAGCGATTCAATTTTCGGACTTGACATTTACGGCAGAGATACACGAATTCATACCTTCGCTTGTTACACAAGTAATAATGATCGTAACTATATCGTGTTTGGTGTCATTTCAATTAGAAACACGAGACGAATACGATGGTAAAAGTTTCCCAAAAAGAAATAAGAAATTGGAAAAGTTGCAATCTTCTGCTTCACTTGCATTAGTGCGAGTCTCACCGATGCTCGATCGAATTTTGGAAAAATCGTGGAGAATCGTGGAAAAAAAGGTATATATTCCTTTGAATAACACAAATGAAGGTGGTACAACTAATTTGTCAACGAATGGTAGTCAGTGAAATTAAAAAATGTGATTTAAACTCTAAGAATCTGTCGTGTTTCATTTAAAACAAAAACTAAACAAGAATTCTATAACAATCGCTAGATAATTGTAATGACAATAACCATACCCAACTTTAGCAAAATTGATGAAATGTATATCAAATAATTCACTATGACTTGATAGCCATTTCTTCAAGTATTGACCACCTGCGCTGCCTCAATAAGCTTGACGTTTATTCTTTCATAAAATGGGAAATAAGGACACTTAACTTGAACTTTTGATTGCTCAAAAGTGAAACATAGATTGTTATTTATTGGCATATGATTGGAAAAGATAATTAAGGTGGATGGGATATAGTCTCTTTTAATTGACTGCATTCAGAACGTGCCGCTGTTTTTTGTTTTTTTCAGTCACAACCGTAGTTTACGATCGGCGACAGGAAACTACGATCATTTTTTTCTTCCCGGAACATATTGGCAACCGTCGAGTCAGCGTTTCTTCACGCACACTCTACGATTACTATCTTTGTAGTACGACTACAGGATCGTGAGTGACCCAGTTGATTCCATTCATTTTCCGCACGAGAACTCCAATTTCTCAGAACGCTTTTTATTGACAAACTGAGGTGCCGATTGACGCGGAGACAAACGCTCAAAATTGTGATACGTCTTACGCTATTCCTCAATTTCTTACATTCTTTATTTCGTAAATTAAGTTTGCGTTTTTCCATTGCTTCTGGTCGACAAGAAAAATGTACAAAACATTGTTCAATGAATCGTGTCAAATTCACCGTTTTTGGATCTACACCTTAGCTGGAACCTTTATTGATTCGATTAACAAGGACACTCGGTTTGCAACCTAGTTTATGAATTTACCATGATGGAAAATCTTCAAAGTATCAAAAATGTCATTTAATGCAACACAATATGTAGAGACTTATGAGAAAAATGGGTGGGTAAAATACAAGACAGTAAAAATATTTAAAAGTAAAAAAAGAAAATAGAAATCAGCAGTCTAATGATTGTACATTCATTCACTGTATAAGACGAAACAGAAGAGGTGAAATGAATTTCTATCGAAATACTGTCGAACGATTTCTACCACTATGTTTCATAAAAACATGTGCTTGCTCAAATAAGCCTTGCAACTGCTCGGTAACTAAATACGGAAAGTTCTAGACAATTTTATATAACGTGTAACATTTAAATAAATGTATCGCGGGCAGCCTAATTTGATTATATCCTGCCGTCAAAGTATTCCGATTCGAGCGCTGCCCGAAAACTCGTTTTTCGCGCGATCGGACATATTAAACCCGGTCCGGCTGGTTTGCATATCGCCGCAAATTTCGTTTCTTTTCGCAACGGGTTGTACGGGTGTCAATTTTTTCTTTAAATAGACAGTTCGAAAAAGTTTCCGCGAGCAATGATAAATGAAACGAAACGGGAACCGGTTCCTAAACGTCACGAAACGCCCCATTCGAAAGCGCCGCGCAAATTTCAAACAAAGTCGAGCACGCGTAAACGCCGGATTCGGAAAATTATCAATATTATTCGAATAGTTTAATTAAGTGCAAAACATCGAAGAGAAGACTTCTAAAATATGACAGCGTAATTTATTCGGTCAGTTTCTTATTGAAAAGTTTCATTAATCGTCCGGGCACTCTACAAATTGTTATAAAAATATATTGTACCCACCTTACTCTCGTCTTTTGTTAAAAAATGACGTACGAAGTCGTTGAGGAAATATTCGATCGATTAATTAGATGAGTAACTATGTTAGTTTTGATCGTTTTGCTTTCCAAAGTAACAATAAATTTTTACAATCATCACTAGATTGCAGATGTTCGTGCAAAATAAAAATTTCTAAACATGGTCAAGACTAAAGTTCAAAAAATGTTTTTTTCCTCCGTCGATGAGTGTAATAAGTTGAATCGCGAACAATGTTTAATTTCAGCAAATTAGATATTTTGTTATATTTTTCGGGTTTATCATAAATATCGAAAAATCTGCACTAAATGTTCAAGTAGTGTACAAATAGTTTAAAAACAATGTAAAAGGTACAGAGACTGTCTCTGAGATTTTCATTTCCATAATAGGGTTGCAGTATTTGAAAAAAAACCGATTAAGTAGTTTTTGAGACATAATAGTCACGATTTCGGAAAATTTGGTTTCGAGAAGGACACATCTGAAACGCTGGGAATAAGGTTCTACAAACTTTGTTCGAATTAGCTCGAAATTTTCAGGACACGGATCAGATTCCGGATTAGTTCACCGTGTTACTGTGACGCCCGCATATTTGCACGCACGACACACTGTTTCGCGACATCCGACCATTATTTCGTACGTCGTACGCGAATGGTTGCGTGCCTTGCGCGTCAATGGGCGCTACTTTTACATAAAGATTGAACAGTGGACTTTACAGCATAGCAAAGTTGCTATGCGAATGGTATTCTAACACCGCTTTGGGAAACAGTGAACCGCTCTAATTGCAACACAAATGAAACATTCTTGCGGGACTCTCTTGAGGTAACAGAATAAGGAAAAACTAAAGCAACAGTTAACCGAATTGCTAATACAAAAGCTTGCTCCACCATACGATCATGTACACGATGTCGGAAAAATAATGATCGGTTGTGCTAGAATTTATTCTCTGTAACTACAAACATCTGTACAAGTTGTTTATAATAATACAAATTATTATCAATTTTTTTATATCGATGTACTATCTTGCGAAAATATACAAGTCCTAAAGTGGACAGATCTAAAGAAATGCCATTTTCTTTGAATAAATTATAGCTTTGCAAGGTTTGAGAATTTTCAATAATTTCGATCACCTCCTTCCAATATTGAAATACCTTAATTTTAATATTTAATTTAAGTTGAGATTATATATGAGAAACATATAAAAACTATAAGCTTAGTTTTTCGGAAATTATATGTAATTATATTTTGTATAAAATGTTTTTGTAAGTATTATACTTCTCAGTTGAATTGAGTTTCCATTGAAATCAAATTCTATATGAATAAGATTCATTCAACGACCATTTTATTTAATTCCAAGTTTATTAAATGTTCTTCATTAATTTTAGATGAACTAATTTTTATTTAAATCGTGAGATTATGTATGAAAGATTTTCACACTGGAAAATATTACCTCTTGACTTCGTAACCCAGTCTCAATGGTACCCGCATACCTGCGACGTTCTAATTAGGTCACTGATTACCACGACACTTACCAACGGTGCTCCTCTATGCAGGTCCCTTATGGTGTTGCAAGCATAACAGGAAGCAGGTTTAAAATTGTAATCCCTTATTCCAAGTAACCGGTGCATTTTTCACATATGTTTGGAGTAGGATTAATTTTCAATGTTATAAATAATTATATCACTCCCAGCATCAATGATCACTATTTGACGTTCTATTAAGTCGATCTATTAAGATAATAAAAGAAAGAAATAAATTTCGATTTGACTCCAGTCTTTTGCAATCGATGCAGAAAATTCTGACTTTGCATTTTTATTTTAGAATCATTTTAGAATTATTTTTCATTACTTTAGATTTTTATTCACAGTGTAATCACTACTTTCATGACACCCTTCACATTGTATGTTAAAGGAATACAAAAAAATTGCATAGCTCTTACGTTCGCAACGGATTAATTAACAGCTAACATAATCCAACATAACACTCTTCTAGAAAACATGAAGCCGTAACGATCGTATTGGATTCCAGGATTGAATAGTGCATCCCGTCTGAACTGGACCGTAATTATGATGTATTCCAGCACATGGTTCAATTTGTAAGCGGGTTATGTTGCGCTCATTCCAAGAAAACGTTTCCAAACGCGTTCAGATTAACTTACCTCCTAATATAACTCCTAATCTAACTCCTATAATATAATCACTTTTGTGGAAACTTAATTTCTAATTCTGTGTTCGAAACTTCACACTTAATATTACGAGAAGACTGCTTCGGTAACGAATTATTAGCACGTCTCACACGAAAGATGAGTTTTCGATGTATCTCCGGACCGATTTCGTTAATTGCAAGGTTGTTGTAACTTTTTATCTTTCCCGATTGAAATCGTGTGTTAATTAAAAAAGCGTATGAAATAATGGTCAGCATACGGGATTACATAATGCACTTAAGCCGAAGAAATGCAGCCACGCGGTGGTACTGACACTAATTGCGGTCGCGATAGGTCGGCTATAAAAACATGAATTGAAACATGCGTTCCGGGAACTTGTTTGATCGGAGCCGGTCTGACTCCCGTTTTCAGATGAAAATGTGTGCGAATTTAGAGCGATCAGGTTAGAAGTGATCGCATTCGGCATCCTTCCGAATCACTAGAACTGTACAACCAACAGTAAACATTACGCGTCTCGCTATACAATTAAAGAGATGTACACGTATATTAATCCAATGACAAAACTTTTTTCTTTTTCATTACTTTTCTATGAGACTTTTACCAACATTTTCGTGCCGTTCTTCTGATTGAAATAACACCAAACACAATTTGGACAATATTTACTTATTTAATTCACAATGCAGTATAGCCTCGATTAGCCGAACCAACAATTTCTGAATTCTTCGATACTTCTGATACGTGTTTGGTATGCAAATAAATAGTTCGGTCAACTTTTTGAAAAATAAGCCAATCGACTTGAATTTTTTTTTTTAGAACTCAACAGTATTGATTTATTATATGACGTGAAACAAAACTTTGAAAAAATTGCAATTGGTCGGAATTGCGAAGAAAGTACTAAAGCTTAAGTAATACTAAGAGTCACTGTATACAACACGCTTCATAATACTATAGCTGGTTATTTGTTTAAATACTGGTGCTACACAGATTAGTTCGGATAATCGAGGTTCTACTACATCGTGAGTTAAGCGAATAAGTATGATCCGAATTATGCCGTGTTTGGTATCATTTTAATCAGAAAAATGTCACGAATATGCCAATAAGAGTTTCGTGAAAGAATAATTAAAAATAAACGAGTGTTGTCACTGGATTGTCTCGATGCTTTGTTTACTCGGACTCGTTTTATACGATCAATGATAACAGTGCGATATTAAGAAATAGTATATGTACACGATATGAGTGACATTTCGGTCCCCGAAATTTTCACATATGTCGGAACATTAGTGTGTAGCTCTATCGAGAAAAGAGTTTCGATTTTCTAGGTCAGCAACCGCTACGGCTCGTCGATCGTCTGGAAGAGAAAGGGCGGGAAATTCGAAAAGGAGAAGAGGCCGGGTGTCACGCAGGACTCTCGTTGTTACGATCGGCGCCAGTAAAAGTTGCTCGTGCCACCCACTTGTTCAGATGACCGCTGCATAATGAACAATGCCACGATTGCATCGCCCGGTGCACGCCGCCGCGTTGCACTGCAACGGCGTGCAACGATGCGCCGGTGAGCAGTATAGGTAGGCTGAAAGTGTGCACGTGGGCTGATAAATATGCCGGCTACACGACGAGGCACGCCCGTGGATTTCCACGTGTAACGATCGGCATTTCCACAGAGGCGAACTATTACATACAGTAGGGGACAAAAGTTTCATAGGATCAATTGTAATTTCAAAAATTTCACATGTTATAGAAATACTACTTTTCCATTCGATCTGTCATATTGTGGTAACCGGACTGCGGGTTCTATGCTTTTATAAGAGGAATTTTTCGCTAGGGTGCGTCATAGTTAAAAAAAAATAAAAACCAATTTTTTCGAAGTTTTTTCTATGAAAACCTAGGTTATACTTGATTTCTCTCAACTCTTTACGTGTACTATGCCATGTTACACATTGCAACATTCAGGCAAACCTTCCGTAGACTTGAGAACAAGAATAAGAGTACAGAATTGAGAAAAATTAAGCACAACTTAGGTTCCCGTAGAAGAAACGTCGAAAAAATTGATTTCTATTTTTGCTAACTATTACGCGCCCCAGCTAAAAATATGAAAAAATTGGAGATAGTGTTGATGAGAATATCTTATTTTTAAATTAATTTCCAGGGTGGTCGCTCTTAAGCTTCAGTGCGAAATCTGTATTTTTTCTGGTTTTTCATTTTTTACAACCAGTAAGTTAACATTGAATGTCCGTTGTACAACCATTAGCTCAAAATTAGGACTGGAAAGGAAGTCCTTAGCGTTACTTCAACAGTCTCATGACTTTTCAAACACACCTCGTAAGCGTTGCTTTATATAGTATCTCAAATGGACCGTAGCACTGTAAATTAGCATAACCTTTTGCAAGTGCAATACTACTCGTTTCATTCGAAATGGTAGAATACACAGATAAATGACTGTAATTATAACGTCACATTGAACCTTTGCAGGTTCTTTCCGCAGAATGCGATTCGACCGAGTCTCGCCCAGATCTGTGCAAAAAGACAGACGCATAAGATGGAACCGGAATGCGGAATAACGATGCAACGCCGAACTCTCCGCAAGTACAGAGCGTGCCACGGATCGGTAACACGCGCGTGCACCGCTTGCATCCGGTTGCAAACTTTTTATGCCTGCAACGGTTCCAAAAAGTATTTCCATTTTTCCAAAGTATTTCAGATCTTCCTGAGCTCAACGTCTCCACTTTCGTAATCCATCTTTCACGTTTTTCTCAGATTTTGTATAGTATGTATGCAGAGCGACGATAAGTTTTTGTACGACGCACAGTGGGCAATTTGGACAAAATCGGATTCAAAATCAAGGAACTTTCGATAGGAATGAGGTAGAGCGATGAAATTTTTTTAAAATGAAAGCTGCAACTTTGTAGAATATGGGAAAAATAGAGAGATTGTGGTACGAACGTTTTTTAACCTCGAGAAAATTCGTTAAACGCGAACAAATTCAAGAAAATTTTAGTTTTTCCAATACCACGCGCGGAAAAAAATTTTTTTAACATACTATACATCATTTCCCATAGATTTTTTCACGCTGATTTCAAATCTGGTCTCAAAATTTGTCTACGACCTCAGGATTTTGCAAAAAATAGATTTTTGTGACAAAAACTAATGAAGTCATTTTTTCGTTGAAATGATTGGATGGTAATAATCTCTCTATTTTTCCCATGTTCTACAAAGTTTCAGCTTTAATTTAAAAAAAATTTTATCGCTCTGCCTCATTTCTATCGAAAGTTCTTTGATTTTGAACCCGATTTTGTCCAAATTGCCCACTGTGCGACGTAGCGAGTGGAAAACCGAAGAAACTATATCATCGATGCAAAAGAAATTAGCTCGTTCATACCATATGTACCATCCTCTTGCTATGGGTGCTAACATATTTTTCGGACTTAAAGTTACTATAAAATTATATGTATATTCTAAACGCATGTGCCATCGGTGGAGCACGTGGCACAGAACGCGTTACCTCGTCGAAAATCATCGTATATAAGTCGTATAAAAAAATATCTGTTCCACTCCCATTGTCGTGATCCTAAAGTGATCGATCGATCGATCCTCGGGTATCCCTTTGCAGGGTGGTACGAGTGCGAAATGAAATTTCAGAACTCGCATGGCGACGCGTACTGAAAGCGTTGCGCAACAAGCGTAGAAAGTTGTTCGTCACACGCAGAGCTATGGTTAAATCATACGGTCCAGCGAAGAAAGTACCGGCTACGTGAAAATTGCAATGTCGAGAACGTTGAACCTTTCGTTTAGGAGCGACATGGTGAATGAAGCGCGCGTCGCGACGCTAGAAAGTCGGAAAGTTTATCAAGTTTTCACCATTCAGGGGGCTACATGCTGCTCTGGTGATATCAGAAAAATCGATTACTGGTCAAAAATGGTATATTCTGCTACTTAAAATTCGTAAAACATTTCAAAGTTTGTCAACAACATTTCAACTTTGTCAACTATCCCCTCTGAGACAGCACTAAAAATTACTACAATATTATTCAAAACAATTCCTACGTTACTAAACAAAATTTCTTTCTATTTAATTGATTGCTGAACGTTCAAATTACGGTATTCAAGCCCAACAGTGTCAAATGAACATTTTGAAATAACGGCCACAAAAACCATTTATACGAAAGGATAGGATGAGCTACAGTCGAGTAACGCATAACTAAACTAAAATAGGTGTCACAAATTAAAAGGCTTTGATAAATATATATAAGAAAAATCGACTTATCAAAAATGCTCTGTCGTTCTAGTTTAAAATATTCACCGCAATTTTCTAACAAGTCCTACTCAGATGTCATACAGTAAGATGTGCATATTGGTTTTCCAAAGAAACACAATTTTATGTATTTAAAAATTTGTTGAATTTCTCTTATTTTTCAACCATTCAAATGTGTGCAACTCCTTAAAATAAAAGTCGTTCGTCGATTATCGGAACGCAAGATGATCAAAATTAAAATTTGTAGGACAGTATAATAGAATTGTGGACCTGACCGATTTTGAAGTTAACAAAATGAGATGACAGAGTGATATGAAGGAATTACTGTCAAATCATGTCAGATATCGTTGATCAAGGGATCCGAATGATGGTCAAGGCCAGCGAGAACCGTTCCGGCCTAATCTTCGCGTGTCAGAATGTTAACGTCCTGTCATCGGGACTCGAATGATGCGGCAGTGTTAATAGACCAACACACACGCGCAGGACGTGTTGCGCACGTCCCGGCACGTGCCTCAACGACCGACTAACTGTAATATCTGACTGGCGTTCACGGAAGACGTCTAATTAAACCGTATAAGTGATAATTGTGTAAGGCACAGCCGTGTAACACCACGGAAAAACAACCGGCACAATTATTTCGGTTTTGGCGTCGATTTCCGTCGCGTTTACCGTGACATAAGCGCCCGAACTGCAACTTCAAATTGACGTCATCGCACGTCAAGATTCGATTCGAAAATTCGATCGTTCAATTTTCATATTGCAACTTCAATCCATGTCGGCTTCTGCAATTTCGCCCATTTATCCTTTTAGATACTGCAAATTATTTGTATCCTTATTTTCATCGAAGAATTTTCAAAGAAAGTCAAAGAATTTTTTGAATAAACATTTTTGTTAAACGCTTCATATTATGGATTTACAGTTATGAGCAGTCAGAGTCAGTGTACGTTCACAAAAGATACGAATTCATAAAGACGATTTTACTTTCCATCCTTACGTCTTTAATTTCATTATAAAAGTATGTGTGATCGTGTCTAGGCAACTGTATATTAACATTTATTTTATCGCACTGTTCTCACCAAAAACCGCTATAAACTATAAATACGTAAACATTCACAGTCGCCATTACATTTTGTTGTATAAGTATACAATAATGTGTAAAAAAGTTCAATAGAGATTAGCAAGGCTTCCATTTAAAAATTTTAATGGAATACAAAAATTTCTAGATACAAAATCGAACATAAATACAAACTGACAATGAATTCACAGTTTAAGAAAAAAGTGTATCTACTGTGATGCGCGAAATAAGAAACAACAATTTCTAAAATTGTCTAGTGTCAACTAAAAATGAAATTCGACAAAACTATTCACCAGTAGCCTCCGGATTTTATGCATTTATAACCAAAATGACCAGGTGCAATGTAGAACAGTGAAAAGATTAGTAGACATTAATGGTATTACTATTTTATTTTCACTGCGTTAAAATTATTAGTGAAAAATATATTTAGCGCCTGTGCCTTGCAATCGACGTGTAAACTTTTTATTTTGCATAAAGATCCGGAGTCTATTCATCGGTATGTGACTTCAAAGTTACAAGGAGCCACAGAGGGTTAAAATATGGAAAAGAAATTACGGTATCATCTGTAACAGTTTGATACGACTGTTGACGGCCGGTGAAAGAGACTTTAGAGATCGTGAATTTCGATGGAAGAATCCGCGGTGGAATTCGATCGACGCGGAGCAAGACAGCTGCATGTTTGATCAGTATATTCCGAGACACGTGGAAGTCAGTGAAACGAAACGGATACGCACGAAGCTCTGCGGATAAGCTGATCATCCGAGCGGATAGAAGACTCGGATATTTCGCGAGCGTTGTTTGCGTTAACGCAAAGCAGCGTGGACAGCCGCGGCTGATTGAAACAAAACGAAACCGGGCAGCGGATAATAATGGCTTGTCCGCGGTGGAAGGGAATGCGGGCAAATAGGGGTTTCTTCGCTGTACCGTGAAAATTCCGAGCATACCGTTAGAATTTTTCAGCGATAGAGGAGAACGCGGCGAATCTGCTACCGAGCCTCAATCTTCACGGCGAGCCATGAATCTGGATTAACGTTAAAACCGGCGAGCACTAAACGCTACTGACACACAGTGCAAAAATAGCACAGAACCCCGGAGGCTATGAGAATATTAAAGAATATTAAAAAGATGAGATGTTTGTTAATTCTGCTAGCTCCCAGTGTCTAGTTATTATCCCGCAATTTATACCTATTACATGTGGCAACATTCCTGGCTCTACTATGATTATGTATATGAATCATTGCTCTCCCTATTGTTACAACTTCTGTGCAAGAGAGAGCTACACCACACTGAATGTTCGCAACAGTCGTACACACACAACTTTAAATAATGTTTTATTAAAAGATCTTTTTGTTCAATAGACGAATACAATTTATGCCGGATTATTTAATATTATTTAATATATAGTATATATGTGTACACATATATTTATTATTATACATTTATTTTAAAAATTTCTATATTTTTAATAATACATTATATTTTGATTATTAGATAATAATGTCATAATTATAATTGTAAGTATTCTATGGGACATTATAACTTTCATTTTAAGCCAACTTTCAGACTTAAGTGTACAGAAAATATTTAAATAAGTGAAGAAAAACATTTTCCCGGATACACTACCTTCATATTTATAAGTTTGAATAATAACAAAATTGTAGTCGCGCTTACGAGATTTATATTGAAAGACTACTTTTCATACAACCTTAATATCGCACAAAACTACTATTGTGGCATAACTCTCTCTTGATCAACACACACCTCGAATCAAAATAACTTGTTGATGAATGAACCAAACGACTTGAATTATTCTGTGAATAAATAAGAATTTGATGAAAAGAATAGTACAAGTTGCTTTTTGCAACTTTTTCATCTGGGCCTGTAATGGAAATTTAAAAAATGTGTCTTATAGACTCACATAACCTATACGTATTCTAAAAATTTGATTCAAATTGGTTACCTACTTTGTGAGTTATAAACGATTCAAAGTGCGCCTTTACAAAGTATAATGCTTGAAATCAGAAAGTAAATTTTAAATCATACTCGCCGCTGAGTCATAGCAGGAACATTTGAAAATTTTCAATCGCTTTATAATCTACGATCATAAGAATGTAAGGACACTAGTTAGAATTACAAATTGACTTTACCAGTCGGCTGCACCCGGTGATCGTTAGTCTGTTACTTTCCCATTACGTAAAAACACCATTGACATTCACGGGTGATTGACAGTGTGTTCCGTATTCCACCAGTGAAGATGCGTAAGTCATTAGATTCCTGGTGAGATAAGCTCTGACGATATTAAAAAGATATTTCATTAGTTCAAGCGATATTACGTTCACAACAATTTAACGTGCAGGTGGATAAGTGGACTGCGAATATTTATGCAAAATAAAAATTGTCCGCATCAATTTCACGAAACAGTACGCATACTGAAGCTGCTTTCTTTCTTTAATGATCTTAATAAGTTGGATATAATATATTGACATGAATAATTCCAACTTTTCTACTGTTTTAAATTGTACCAACTCGTTGTTATCTAGTGATAAGTTAAAGCGATATTTTCGAGAACTTTTAACATTACGTATGCAGATCAGCTGGGACAGTTATTCCTTAATTCACAAGTAAAAAAAAGTCTTCAAATAACAAAGATACTATAGCATTGTTGCATAGTTTGTTATTAAGAGCAATGAAAAATCCTTTCACTGGATTTCCCACGCTTCGCGCTTCTTTGCTGGAACTCTTGAACTTTGTTCATATCCCAATTACTAATAACTGGACTGCGGATCTTTATGCAAATTAAAAGTTACCTGCATTAATTGCAAGATACGGGAGTTACATAGACATTTATTCTTAAATCCTTTAAATCATTTAATCATTTTTCTCCTAAATGTATAAAATCCGTAGTCTACGAATTACCAATGTGCGTAATCAAATTCCACTGCAATAATAATTCCACAATTCCATAATTCCATTCCATTATTCCACTGTAATAATTACACTGCAGATCTTTATGCAAATTCATGTTTCGGAGGTCAAGTTAGAGACGGGAATTAAATCGATGCTTGCTACTTCGGCAAGCACCTTCGACAAGAGTATTTAATCTTTATAGAACATTTAATCTTCGTTCAACGTCATTAGATCTTATACTACATGAAACTGTGTTTAATACCAGTTGCTACGAACGTATAATGATGAAACGTCGGTCGTTGTAACTTTTTACATTGCTTTTTACCTTAACATTAACCACACAGGCGAATGCAATGACAAACCTCGTCGCATGTTAAGGAAATATTACCATAAAATTAAATTAGTTTATTGTTTTAGAAAGCACAAAATCTCTGGAGCTCACATCAAACCCAAACCTTCGTGTTATTGTAAATCATTAACCCAGATTTATTTCAGCCATAATCTGGGTTATATCTTGATGAAATCTAGGTTATATCCAGTAATTAATTTCACATAAATCACGTCTCAGTTTTTAAACGTAGATATAGGTAAGGCAGAAAAATGTAATTTCTAATTACCGTAATTGTTCGATAATATAGACAACTTAAGAATCACTTATTACCCTGTATTATTCCAACACAATTACAGCATTGCGGTCGGAAACTAACTCGGACTAACACCAATATCTCAATACCATCATTTTTAATCATTCCTTAAAATAAGAATATTGGTTCAGTCTAGACTAGTTTCCTAGAATTTAATAACTCACAAAAATAAACGACCCTTAATAAAAAAAAAATGATCTTAACGACGATTATCTTGCAATTAATTTTACTAAAATTAGCTAGATTATAGTGTAAGGTGAGAACTTCATTATAAAGTAATTAAGGATTGTCATTAATAACGCTAGTTGCTTCTACGAGTGAAATAATGTCAGTGTGTAATGGAAAAAGTTCTTCAGATGACCTTGGCAACACATTTCAAGGTCATTCAAATCGACAATTAGTCTTCCATCGTAATTAACAAAAGTTAATAAACTCTTTCACTTCGTACAACAATTTATGATACGAGACGTCACCGGATACTAATTACTCTACTCGATAAATGTCCCACATACCTATCCGATAATTATCCCAGAACTATCCCCACTACCGCGGGGTACACCCCACGAGGGGCCTTGAAGTTTCAGAGGACTCGGTCGCTGTGGAATGTAAACATAATACGAGTCGGGTATAACGGTGTGAGAACAGGAGAATACTAATCCAATAACAAAAATTCTTCCATCAACATACTCGTGGCATATTTCTAATGAAAATCACACCAAATATGATATAATTCCGATGATATTTACTTGTGTAATGAATAGACTGCGGATCTTATTATGTTTACAGTTCTCAGCGACCAAGATCCTCGAGTTTCGCCGTCCTTTCCTACACTCAGCAGTGGATCAAAGAATGGTATCTTCTAGCCGATAATTGTCCCTGGCCAGATCCGTGTTTCGGACAATTATCGAGTAGACACTGTAGTGTGTTTCGATCGGTTTGCGAATTCTCTCGGTGTGTATTGGCCGATCTCCGCGAGCAGAGATACGATCGCCGGTGATTAGAATACGAAAAAGGTGTAAAGTCCGCGGGAAGGTGGAGGAGGAAGTTGATTGAATGCGGAGGACGGGTGTGCAACGGTAAACGCCGATGACGGTGTCCTAGGACGAAGGACGCCGGGTTGCTTGCTCGATTGTTCAAACCTGGTTCTGGCTCGGTTCGTCAAACCAACGCGCACCGATCACCAGGAGCAACGGTATTACGCACCGCGGAGAAAAGATCTCGCGAATCGTTCCATCTAGGCCACGTCGAAGGTTGCAATCTCGGGAAGGATGCGTCGATCGTCTTCCTTCCTACACAGCCTCGCGCCGATCACGCGATAGCGTGGGCTACCAGCAATTATCTCTTGCGGAATAACAGAAAGGTGACGATCGAGAATACACAAAACACGGATCGAAAGGATTCTAGAATCGTTCAATAGATTCTATTTAACACCAGGTGTACGGAGCACTAAAAGTGACTATTTTGCATTGTTTTATAAAAATAACAAGAATGTGTCTGCTGAAATTTTTAGCCATTTTTTAAATAATATATATATACCCAAAGAAATAAATTTGTTGAATAATTATTATATAAGAAGTCTAATTATTATAAACGTACATTTGTCGCAATCAGTTTAACAGTTTTACTACCCCGTCAATTATAGCATACGAACAGTAAGTCTGCGTGCAAACTGACAAATTAATTTTCATACTAACATATGCACTAAACCTAATTTCGTTAGCGTCCACGAGACGTAATAAGATTAGGAGTGTTTAATTCGCATTTCACTACACGAATAAAACGAACTACGGCTTGGTAATTGACGCGCTAAAGCAAATTCAACTTAAAGACTTCCAATAACTTGTAAACAAGATCAACTTAACTTTTTGCACGGTTTTATCTGTAGTTCGAGCCGACATGGAATGTCCATTGAGCAAACAGGCTTTCCGTTTATTTAAGATGTCTTCGTACCGAGAAAGTCTGTATACATCTAATCAGAATTGAAGTCAGCCGAGTAACTGTTACTCGGGAGGAAGATCGAATCAGAATTTGAAATTCTCGAACGGGAATGAAAAGAAAACGGTTCTCCACGAAAAGACCATGACGTCGTGTCTCGTTGGCCGAACAATTTATGGGGATTCCGTTGAGTTTTATTCTATCCCGTGCGTTTCACCGTCGAATATAAAACGATTAGAACGTTGAAAATAGCCGCAGAACAAGCCGAATTTGTGAAAGGTGGAATCCGGCAAGGAATTTCAGAAAACTGGTCTTGGAGTTCCTCGTACAACCAGATGAAACTCGCCCAGCGCGGAGATCATCGTGTATTATTATACTCAGGTGAAATTCGTGAAATTTCGGGGCTCAGAATTCGATATGATCGCCAGAAAAAAATCCACGTTATCGTCCGTCATTTTTCACACCACAAAATCGTCCTGCTTCCCGCGTTTCGTACTGCCGTTATGCCTCGTTCATAGGCTCGTTTCTTCGACTACCATAACGAGCCGAGCGCTCAATCACGGATAAATTTAGAACGTCGCATAGCGCGTCGAACGAAGGAGGTTTGAGAACGGAACTCAAACTTCAAGTCTTTACATTCTCGAGAAATTGTCGATATTTGAACAATAATGATTTCGTTGAAAAAATAGTACAATAATAAATTTGGAATCACTTTGAAACTCGAATCCACTACTTTTGATCATTTGTCATTCATTTTTTTCGAAGATATTTATGCGAGATATAGCAGGTAAAAAACTGACGACACGTTTTTTGATCGAAAATGCTACAAATTGTCTGTAAAAGCACCAAAAAATATTTTCTAAATTAATCTATTACAGATTTGAAGATTTGTGCTTCCTCTTTACAGCGACTGCTTGAAACTTGATCTGCGATGTTTTTGGCAATTTTATGAATAAAAAGTGAGGAACAAGGACAAAGCATCATCGTACAGAAAATTTTAAGAACTCATTGTAAAGAGGAAGGTTCAATATTCAACAAATTTTTCAGTGTTTTCACATAGGTTTCAATTTGCAACATTTTGAAAAAATGTCTCAGACAAAAATGAGCAATGGATTGCTAAAGTAGAAGTTTCAAGCTTCAAAATGAGTCCAAGAATATTACAGTACGATTTTTTTACCAAGATTGTCAGAGTTCGAATATTGACAATTTCTCGAGAACGGAAAATTTATTGCGCAAATACTTTCTGGATCCACTGTACTCCTAGAACATTCAGGTCCTAGTTAAAACGTGAACTATGAAGCCACTGAAAATGAGAGATTGTTACGATCTTTCGCAGACTTTTGAAGTTTGTCAGAGCGTTTTAGAAAAGTTTGTTGAAAACGACTAATGCATACTAAGAAAATAAAAAGAGAAAGGAAACCCACTCTTTCTTCAATAATTCTAATAATGTAAATAATATGGTTAGAAGTAAATTTTGACACCTCAACAACTCGTACAACTCAAGAGTTGCTTGTTCAAACAAAATACTGCCTCAAAATACTGTTAAAAAAAAATTCTAATCTCACGTCCCAGGTTCGAGTCGCGATTAAGTTTGGGATGGGTTTTCTCAGAATTAACTTCGTAGCTTGTCCCAAAAAATTACTTTCCGATAGACCGAATCAAAATACTTTTCAAAAAATTATAAAATACTAGATTCAGTAGATTCTCCATTTTCTAATGTCACGAACGAAAGAATTCTACTAGATTAATTTCATCGAGCTCGCCTATCAAAATATTAATTCGCACAACGATCCACATTTATTGCATCTTCGATGCGAAACTGTCGATTCCGTCGTGAAACCAGCAACGACAAAAGGGATTTGGTTTCTTCTCCCGGAGAAAGTTTCAGCTCCCATTTCTTGGTCCTCCAGAGAGAGGGAGAGAGTTATCTTCTCGGACGAATCTTCTCTAAAATGAGATTAAAGGTAGATCGACTGTAACGAGAGGTCGAGTTTCCCGTGTTCTCAAGATTATCCAGCATCGGAAGCGATCTTCTGTTGCGCAACCAATGGCTGGGAAATTCAATGAGAGGTGCTCGAACATTCCTGCATCACAGTCATTCCCGCGAATCGTTTGAATTTCTTTCTTGCGCGTATACTTTCTCCACCACCGCGACGAGGAAGGAAACTTTAGCCCGCATCGGCCGGGTTACCGCCATTTTACTGCTTCCTTCCTACTTCTCTTAACATTTAACAGCGCTGCGAAGTTCTTGTACAGTGTATCAGTTGTTGTTCCCCGGTTTATTAACACTTCGCTAACAAGGATTCTTCAAATTATTGAAAATACTTCCCTCGAACAACTACGGTGGATCCAAAAACTATTTGAACACCAGAAATTGTCCATGTTTAAACTGTGATAATTTCGTCAAAAAAGATAATAGAACAATATTCCCGGACTCATTTCAAAGCTTGATGCTTCGACCTTCGCAATCCATTGTTCATTTTTATCCAAAATATTTGTTCACGATTCAACAACTGGGAAACTGCAGACACTTTTTAGCTCCAAAATGTTGCAAATTGAAACGTCTGTGGAAATACTGAAAAATTTTTCTCGTCACTGAAACCACCGGAGATTTGGAGTTGAAGCTTCCCACTTACAATGAGTTTTGAAAATTTAATGTACGATTATTTTTTAGTCGATTCATGGTGCTTTGAATAAAATATGTACAGCCAACTTCACAATAATATAAGGTTCATCCTGGAGACCTTGCATGACCAAACTTGTTCCTCGTTTTTGTTTTTATAAAACAGCCAAAAATAATCGCAGATCAAGTTCCAAACAGTCGATGTAAAGCCAAAGCTTCGATCTTCGAATCTGTCATAGATGCATTTAAAAAGTAACGATTTGATTTCTTCCAATTCAATTGCAAAGTGCGCTTATTAAAACTGTGACGTTACAAATGAAACATAATTTGTTAATTTAACATGTAGCACAAGAGAGGGTGAAAGATTGTCCCGAGATCTTTTGTGTAACGACTTTTGACGGACTTTGTAAAAGTGGCCTAATTGTTATCGCGAATCCTTCGATTCTGTTTAGATGTTCAAAGAGAGTCGAGAGCTGCCACCACTTCGAGTTTCTTCGCAATCTCATTGCATTTGTAGCCGCATGAACGAGGTAAATAACTCTGTTAGGAAGGAGGACGAAAGAAACGAGGTGGAATTATGGCGGAAATATTCATTAGACTGTACTGGAAAACTATAACGAATCGTGAGTACGGCGTTCTGATAGGATCGGGACGGGAACGTGGTCGAAGGTTTTCGAGGTCGTAACTGTCAAAGAGCTGGCGGAAAATCAGAATTCACGACGAGTCGACGATCTTTCAGGCCACAACACAGCTGTACAAGCGAAACACGTAAATAGGTTTCTAGCTTACGGGGAACTTTTTACGCAAACTAGTTCCGTCGCGCAGACCAACGGCTCTGTGAGTGAATCATAACAATGTTTTAAATAAAAAATTAAAAAATCGGAGCTCGTCATGTTGTGGTCAATTATTTATAGAATATACATACCAAGTTTCATAAAGATCGAGTAATTAGTTTTTGAGCTACGTTGCATGGCGTGTGTTACGACAAAAATGCGTTTAAAGTTTGAGTAACGTGAAGATCGCGTTACGTGTTTGTATATCGTGAAACAATCTTAATCCTTCCTATCGATTTAAACAAAAAAGAAATGCTCAAAAATTTAATTTTGCAGAAATTGATAGAAACGCCATGAACTTGTGGCTGTAAGGAGGACTGTCCCACTCTCGCAAACGGATCATTCGGAAACGAGGAAGAGAGGTATGCCAGTGGTGTCACGTAACGGCCCGTTAGCAGAGCCTTTTGTTAACACAGTTGCATAAGATTATGCAAAAATCTGGGTCGGCGATCACGACGAACGAAACCAATCTGGAGTCCGATTGACTTCGACGGCTGATTACGTTGCAACTGGCGCGCCGATGCCTTTTGTTTAGGCTTAGAACGCTGAGCACGTACCAGCGTGTCCGTTAAGAACGATCGTGCCTGGATCTGTCATCGGGAAATTCTGCCGAGAGCTGTTCCCTGCGATCCCGTCATTACTATAAAAGCGCGTCCCGCGATACCGATCGAAACAAGAACAACGAAAGTGTGGAAAATTTATGTACGGCACTGTGCGCCGCGCCGGTGCACGCGGAAACGCAACGGTGCTAATGACCCAGAAGAGAATTAACGTCTGTACAACATTTATTTCGGTTTAATTGCCAACTGTACTCGGAGCGATTCGAATTGCATGTATACCGTTGATTAAATTGTAATTAATGGTAATGGCCGGCCGTTCACGTAGTTGCTAAGAAACTGCGGGCTCAGACGTCGAATTAACTAAAGCTTGTGTTCCATCTTTAGCACCGTTCGCTACCGGAATCACGTTATTCGTGTCCACCATAGTTTTCGTTAAGAAATTACGTTTACGGACGTACAATGTTGCATTGAAGCGTAAATGAACAGTGAACGTACCGAGCATTAAAAGTCAATGGTACGTACATAGGCTCACGAAAGTATTCTAACGCCCTTTAAAACAGTACAACTTTTTTTTAATTGGACCGAACGACCAGATTTTTTTTTAGCGATCGGAAGAATTGGTATACAGAATGACGTGCGAAAAAGATTTTGAAAAAATTGCAATTGCTAGGAATTATAAGAGCAAATGAAAAATGGCACTTTCCAGACTTTTTTATTTGAGCCTGTAATGAAAATTTAAAATTCGCGTTTTGTAGATCTATGTTAGTTGTACACATAAAT
Source organism: Halictus rubicundus (assembly GCF_050948215.1). Lineage (NCBI taxonomy): Eukaryota > Metazoa > Arthropoda > Insecta > Hymenoptera > Halictidae > Halictus > Halictus rubicundus. The sequence goes on along the minus strand of NC_135152.1, from coordinate 16,208,832 downwards.
TTGAAAATTTCAAACGTGAACACGGCGAGTCACGATATTGTTCTCACGTGACGTTCAACCGGTCGATCGAAATTTCGGATGTCCCGATGATTCGTGCGATTCTGCCGGACATCTTGATTTTCCGAGCGCGAAGATACGTCGTATCGTGAAATAAGAAAGTAATACCGTTCGAAATCGAGGGAAGGCTTTCCAAAAAAATGTTCGCGGAGAACGTCAAAAGGAAGGAAGAAAAGGAGAGAGTGATACGCGGTGGAAGCGGCCGAGGCGTATGCTTCTTCTTATACGGGCTCACGGATGAGTTCACGCTCGTGAAATTAGGACCTGGTCCGAGGACTCGATACGAGAGAATGCAAACTTTCATCGCCCGGAGCACTCGGACGCCGCGAGAGTGATATCCACGTGTCCACTTTCATGAATTGAATCCCACAGCATGGCACATTTTTCCAAGAAATGATTCTACTACTTCGTCGGGAATTTGACCCTCTTATACGACCAGGCACGTTGTCCAAATTTCATTTTTGCCCGCGGGACCTTAACCGGTTAAAAAAGCGTGTAACCTCGAAAATTCGTCGCTGAATTGATCAAAAACTGGCAGTGCTTCTAAGTTGCTGTAAATTGATTCTCAGATATGTATTAGAAGTCTGTGTCAATTGCAGATCTTCATAATTATAATATTCATAAGTATAACTTTTGTTTTAATTGGATCAAACGACCTGGCTTTTTTTAGCAATTAGAAGAATTGGTTTTCCGAATGATGTGCAAACACGATTTTGAAAAAAATGCAATTGGAAAGAATTACATGAGAAAATAAAAATGGCACTTTCTATAACTTTTTTATTTGAGCCTTTTTTTTCGATGAAATTTTCAGTATGTGTATAACTAATATAGATCTACAAAACGCATATTTTAAATTTTCATTACAGGCTCAAATAAAAAAGTTTTGGAATGTCCTTTTTTTATTTGCTCTTATCATTCCTAGCAATCGAAATTTTTTCAAAATCTTTTTTGCACGTCATTCGGTAAACCAATTCTTCTAATTGCTTAAAAAGAGTCTTGTTTTGCAGGGCTTTCGTGAGCCAGTGTATCTTATCTCCACATCAATGTTGAGAATCACTGGGGAAATACATGTGTTATGTGGGTGACACAGTTCTTCATATATACAATGTAGACGTTACTGTTTGTCATAATATTATACAAATCAATCCATGACCTTGTTTTCACGTCTTCAAGTCTTGCAAATAATCCCAGTAAAATAATTTGAATATAAAACAAAGCTCCAATTGATTAATTTGACATATTTGATAAAACGAATTTTATTCGAACTCCTATCATATAAACCGTTTAAAGGTTTAATCAATCACTGTGTCAACTCTGAATGTTTTAGTTCCAGTTTCGCTAATTAAATTACTTTCATTTTGCGGCACTTTGCAAAGAGGTAGTTCGAAAGTTCTCGCGTCTTTGTTTTGTAAATGAAACTCGGAAGCTGTGGATACACAGAAAAATTGCAAAACGCGCAGGAATCTATATACAATTATAAAACGGTGCGATCAAAATCTTACGTGATAGGTTCGCTCGATTTTAAATATACTCAAACGAATAATGAGGGAAGCGAATTCTGAATCGGTTTCAATTCCAGTGAATATGGCTACTGAAATGCATACTCAAGGGAACTTCCGCAATCCGATCATGGTGCTCTTTAATTACTACAACTGAATATGCATGTGCTCATTAAAAATTTGAAGTTCACGATAATAAGAACGTCCGTTCCTTTCAACGCTTTCAACGCAATCGATGCGTAATAGATTTATAAACCGTCGCCAGTGATTGCTAGACTGTGGATTTTTATGCAAAATAACAATAATCCAAAACTAAACTTTTTGCATAGATTTAACATAATTGATTAGTTCTGTTTAAAGAAAAACTTTCATTTCAAAGAACGTTCCTTTACATGTTTTCGTCGGAAGTTACAGCATGGTAATTCTAGTAAAAATAGTTCCACGCGTAATTAATAGCAGTATAGCGTATTAAAAAGCTCCAGAACTCTTTCGAGCCCTGGAAAAAATCGATTAACGTCACCTAGCTGGTGCAGCAAACAACATAAGGACACCGGCGGCAATAACCGTGACCCGACGCGTCCCTTTCGAATTCTCAAGTCGTCCTTGATCACGATTGAAATCTGTCTCACTGTTACTTCACTAGCTATACGTGGTTTGCACGCATTTAAATATCGCTACGAAACAGAGCCACAAGTGTCTCGAATTCTAAACAATCTGCAATACCGTAGAAAACCTTTTTCAACTTCACATTTCGAAATCTTGGTGCCGTTAATACCACGAGTTTGTAAAATTTTAGGAACATTCGACTTTTGGGGCGCCGAAACGAATTTATGGAGAACGTGAACTTTTCAATTGTGGGACCACTACAATTTCGATACCTGGAGATTTTAGAGTTATCATAAATTTTTTTAATATTCTGAGACCTTTGGAATATCGAAATATTAATTATTAGAATTTTAGAATTTTGAATACGTTCAAACTTCGAGATATGTTTTTAAATGTTCGTAACATTGTCAAGGAACTGTTAGCTTCTTATCAGTCGATTGCAGATCTTTATGCAAAGTAAAGATTTCGAACATCCATTGGAAAATACAAGGGCTAACTTAATTAATGATTTGAATATGTTGGGATTGATATCCCGAAATACTTAAATTAATTAATCTTTCTGGTGTGTTCAGTTTCACCCACTCATTTTATCTATCTGGTAATCAGCCTTAAAATGAAAAGCGTCTCGTTGTTCGACGGTAAATAAATTTCCTAACAAGAATCGATCGATAGAAATAACAGATACAAATAACAGAGCGTGTTCCATTTTCTCGATGCGCTGGCCATACTTTACTTAACAGAATCGATTGGGTACAAATCGCAGAATGCACTTTGTTGTCTCTAATTGGCTCCTGCCGAGAGTCTGCGCGCAAGCCGACATCATGATCATTTGGAGAAAACGGGGCTACGTGATGTTTCCTCGTGATTTCACTTTGATCCGCCACAAGATATTTACAACGCGTCTCCTTACTTTCAATTAGTCCGACTTTTCCGCGAAGGACCCCCACACAAATTTGCAATTTCACTTGGTCAACGTCAAAAGAAACGATTTAGGAAAACATCGATTTCTTTTTCGCAGAAAGTCCAGTGTACGTCGTTCCACGAATATATGAATAATATGCTACTTTCTTGGACGTAATTTCGTGACCACGTTAACAAATTTCATTGCATCGGTTCGTGCGATACACTTCTGTCCTTTTACGTAGGCATTCGGGACCTATGACGCAAATGTCACGAAAATGTCGCTCCGCCAGCTTGTGGCCAATCCGTTTGAATGTAGAAACTCGATTAAACAGAATGACTCGGTCTCTGTTGCGAGACTGCACAGTGACAAAGTAATTCGCTACGTAATACTCGTCGCTGCACAAGAAATTATTTACCGGAAATTTATTCCCGTGCGTCCCTCATTTTGATAGCTTCAATTTTTCCCTTGACGCAATGGCAAATTGGGGCAATAGAAAAAACTATAAATTTTACTATGGTCAGATGAGATAGAATTAAAAGAAGATTTTTCGTTCATAAGGAATACATTGACGCGTAGAACGTACTACTATTTCAAAGTCCGTGGAAAATGTGTCAAAATGATGCAAAAATAAGTATATAAACTCATAAGCCGACTTTGAAGAATTTTAACACGATTCTATTAAGATAAGACATAAATGTTCACTTAACTACTGTTTCTCATAATGGACACAGAAAATGTTTATTTCGCACGAAGACCGACAGTCCGTTCCTAAGTAATTAATTCAACAATATTGTTAACTTAAGTATATGTAGAGACAAATAATACATTCGCCACAATCAGTACCGACATTTCATTACTTCCTGTTCTTGTAAGCTAACATGGACATGAAGCGTTTCATACCAGTGGGAACAGCATGATGCAACTGTATATACTCACAAATAATAAACCGTCTTTGATGAAACAGTAGTGAACTTTCTTTAATCAAATAATAAACCTTATTCACTGGAAGTAGTACATCACGATAAATGCTTACTTAAATGCTTTCTAAATATGTTGTCCTGAAAATATTTCCTGAACGTTTCGATTTAGTACGATTAAAGTCGATGCTAGATTAACATAGTACATTGATACTGTAACGAAAGGAAATATGAAACTTTAAATCTATTTGTAACTATGTACAGGATCGATTTATTTCAAACTTTATGAACTTATTTTACTAATACCAACTTTTCTTTCCAAGTTTAAGGTAAAACACCATGGAGATACAGCTGTCTCTGATGGAGTACCGCGGCCATGTTCTAACTTCAAATATTTAGCTCAAATTTTCTGCAAATACTACTCGAATAACATACTATAAGATCCACAAATTGATTTTTTAATGAAACATCATTTTATATATAAAAAAATGTTTAAACTATCCTTACCTTTCCACGGTTTGTTGACAAATAAGAGAAATTCATTAAATTCTTTACACATGAAATTGTGTTTCTTTGAAAAAATCAATGTATGCATCTTATTACATGATATTTAAGTGGCATTTTCTGAAAAATTGAGCTAAATGTTTTGAACTAGAAGGGCGTGGCAATCGTTTTTCCGAAGCCATTTCTGAAGAATGGATTTTCTTATTTCACCAAAGGTATGCGAATTCTGTGGAGGAAGGTATTAAATATCCGTCAAAATCGATACGTACATTTTATTACATGATATTTAAGTAGTAATCGCTTCGAGAAATTGAACTAAATATCTTTAACCTAACGGGAGTGGCAGTCGTTTTCCCGAAGCCATTTCTGAAGAATCGATTTTCTTATTTCACCAAAGAAACATAGCCTTAGCACACGAATTTCGTGGCAAGCGGGCAGGAATGTGGCAAATATACACCGGAAATAGACGATTTCGCGGTGGAGACCGGCAGCCTTTAATTATCCTACGACACGAAAATACTGGGATTGACGTAACGGCGAGTTCCCAAGAAACGTGTAAATCAGCGCGTTCTCGGTGTCCGTTTGATTAGGCTACGAAACGCATGCGAGGACGTGTACGGTGAACTGCGTCGATCCGGCGTTACAGCACAAATGAAATGGCGGTCGGAAAAGGAATTCCTCCCTTAGAAGGCTCGACGGAGAATTGTGCGAATTGCGCAAATCGGGCAGAAACCGCGTTTCTCGCGGGTTCGGAGGCATCTGTTTGCTTTTTCCATCGGATTGGAGAAAGTATCGCGGCCGCAGGGCGAGAGGAAATGTGCCAAACAGGTAAACAAAGAACGGGGAAAAAGCATTATATTGTTGTTGTAACAGTACTGTTCTCTTTTACGTTCGTGGAAACCGTAAGCCTCTTTTGCTACATTTCATTTTCTTCCTTTTTCCGTCGGTTAATTTTCAGGAAACGAACGAGTAAGGAAAGTTTTCAACGAGCAACAAACGCTCTGTATGTTCTGTAGAAATAGATGCTCGGAGATTTGATTGTTCTTCTATCTCTGATAGTACTCGCGTAAATTGGAAAATAATTGAAAGTAGATGTGTAGCGTAACGTAGGTAGGTACTCTCTTCTATTACTTGTTTGGAAAATCGTTCGAATGCAGCATAAACAGTGGAAGCTTTTCTCCCCCGATTCTAAGGTTTCCGAAGGTTTCTACGCACGGTAAATGTTTCGTTTTCAGCTCACTTTCCGCAGATTTCCCAATATCAAAAAAGGTAGCGAAACGAGGAATCACTATTTTCTACCGCGACCGAGATTTCCACTTACATTAATCGGTATCTACTTGTTTGATCGAAGGCTTTCCCTTTGAAATACTCCTCGAGGGATCGAATGGTTTCTCACGATCGGCACGAGAATCATTTTCTCTCACTGCTGTTTCTATATGTATTGTGGGTACAAGCAACCTCTCGATGTACGTAGATTTCTTTATTGACGATTACATGTTCCATATATCGTGATTTTTAAATGTTTCTTCCATACCGATGGACTCTTTTACACGGTTTTCTCCCGCCGCTCCTTTGATGCGAAAAAAACATCGTCGTCTTATATCGGAAAATAATGGAACAATACACTCAGATTCTTCCCTCTTTCTCAAAAATTCATAAAATCCGCAGTCCAGTTATCAACGACAAATACACCGCGGATCTTCGTACGAAATAAAAATTCTCTATCTCGATTGCAACGAACTGAAGTAAAATAAAAATTGATTTCCTTCCTTACCAGGTTGAATATGTTGAAAACGGTAATAACGATAGCTCCAAATTCTTTAAAGAAAAGACTTTACAGCAATCTAGTGATAAAAGAAGGAAAAAACGAAAAGCACGGGTTCGACCAAGTTGAAAAGAAAAAATGTTTAATGGGAGAAAAAGTCAATTGTTATCGAGTTCGTTCATGTTGGTCGTGGTCCTTCGGGTAGTCCGAGCGGCGATCGCATGGTCAACGCGAACGGAGGCGGTTCGTTGCATTATCCGCGGGATTTTTGCTCGGCGGTGGTTGGCCTTGCGGGCATTACCTCCGTGTTCCATTCACCGCGGCAAAAGAGGGAAGATCGTCGCGCGCGAGAGGCCAGCTCGTTCGTCTTCTCGGTGAAAGAGTCGTCTACGGCTCGTTAATATGTAATATACGATCGTATCGAGGCTTTTGCGGACACGCACTAGCGCCGCGGATACCGCAAACGGACCGTGGCGCGGCGCGGCGCGGCGCGGCTTGCAAAACGGCGCGATAACGGCGATCTTATCTGCAAACGCAGTTTGTTTTCGCCCGCGACCCATTCGACGCTTCTTCAATGTCGAGACGCGCCGTTCCCGGAGAAAAACTTTGGCCCCGATGGACGTGGTGCGGGAACCATCGCCGACAACAATCTCTTTTAGATAAACGTGTTACAGCGGTGCACACTTACAGTGACTCCAACTAATGTTGGCACACTCTTAAAAATCGCATAACATTGTCAATATTGGAGAATATTGTCTACTTGAATTTTTTTTTTTGAGAAGTTGGAACAATTGGTTCGCTTACATAACGTGAAAAAATGTTTGATTAAAATTACAATTGGTCGAAATTGCAGAGAAAGTACTAACAGTTGTATTTTGCAACTTTTTTATGCGGGCTTATATTAAAAATTTGAAAAGTACGTTTTGCACATCTGTGTCAATTATGCATATTCTGAATATTTCATCTAAATCGGTCAACACTGCACTGAGCTACAAACGTTTAACGATGAAAGCTCAAGGGCGAAAGTCGCAGAATTTTGGCCTTCTCAGGGAATTTCGCCCTTATGTGACCATTTTGAAACATCTGGAGCTCATTGCAACGTTGACCGATTTTGATGAAATTCTAATTCATACAGATGTACAAAACGTACTTTTCAAATTTTTAATATAAGCCCGCATAAAAAAGTTGCAAAATACAACTGTTAGTACTTTCTCTGCAATTTCGACCAATTGTAATTTTAATCAAACATTTTTTCACGTTATGTAAGCGAACCAATTGTTACAACTACTCAAAAAAATTCAGGTAGTATACTCCAATATTGACAATGTTATGCGATTTTTAAGAGTGTGCCAATATTAGTTCGAGTCACTTTTACCCTTTGGAGGCCGCGGTTCATCTGACAAAATCTAATTCGAAATACTCCCTCTGTCCTATAATAATAGCAGCAGTCTTTGAATTTAGTTTGTCCCATAATAATAGTAGCAAAAGACAATAAATATAGAACGCAACATCTATTGTGAAAAAACTAGATTAAATTAAACAATAAATTATAAATATTACTCCTAATTTTTAATTTGAGTGTTCAGATAGTTTCTGGATTTTTCAATAATTCCGTTACTGTATTTTAAACTTGTAGGTGGGATCCTTTGGCTGCGAAGCTTTGCTTTCACTGTATGCGTGAGCTTAAAATTATTGAAACCATCGTTTTTCCAACTCTCTTTTTTCATCTTACTTTTACAATAGGTTGATATTCAACTGAAATAAAACAATTGATTTCGACCAGCGGATGAAATTCGTAAGAATATCGAAAGAAAAATAGTTAGAACTCATAATAATTAGGTTAACCTAAAAATTGAAAGACGTGTCAAAACAAATGACAGATGTCATGAAATATTGATTTTGATTGAAGGCTTCGCAATGTTGAGCTACAACATAAATTACAGCTGCATTCGCCAATAATTCCTGTTTAAATATTCGTTTGCTACTATAATAATAGTAAAGGGAGAAAATAATAATGGGAGAAGGAGTATTTTTTAACCAGTTAGTTGTTGCGACCTCTTTGAAAAATGTGTACCTAAATTGCGTCGCAAAAATTAACCAGTTAGTTGTTTTTGACGAGTATACCCGTCACAATACAAAATATTGCCATTTCTTCATGACGGGTATACTCGTCAAAAACAGCTAACTGGTTAACAGAAAAGTTATGGTTTGATACATTCGCCCACTACACATTCGTCGATCGTGACCACCGATATATATTATACAATGTATTATATATTAATTATATAAAATTTTTTATTATGTATATATTGTTATACATGATTGTACATGTAAAAATAAATTGAAAAAAAGGAATAACATTTTTTCGTTTGTCGCGTCGTTTTCGAGAAAATCGAATTTGAAGGTCCGTCGAGTTCGCGTATACAGTATATGCAGGAAGTAGAATTGGTTAGTCATGATCAGACGCGTCAGACGATTCCTATCTACTGGCACGCGTATTCGTTGCATTTCCAAACAAAAAATGTTATACCAAATCTTTTTCTTATTTTTGCATGTAGAATTGGCCCTATATATTATCCAAATTCGAAATTTTACTTATTTTTTGTCTTTGTAAGAATATATCATTGAAAATTTACTTAATGAAAAGGTTATCGGAACGTTTTGATTATTTTGTAGAGGTAACTGTTAGGTGTGGAAATGGATTTTTTTTCGATTTTGAAGTCAAATTACAATTCTATTAAAAGATGATTGTGAGATTTCGACCATTCAAATATTTGTTGATCATTCAACTTTAAACTGCTTATGTTAGGTCCACTTTGAGCGGGCATTATCGGAGTAATATATGAATAATTATATAAGAGGACATTAATAAAAATTAAATGACAAATCTAGGATTAGGACACGTAAATCTCCTAGAAAGATTATAGAGCTCCTGACAAAGCATTTTACTGGATGACTCGCTCCGTTCTCAGCGTGCGAGATTCGACAATGAGATACAAACGTAACGAGGAAGACTAATTCTCGCCACCTTGCTTCCGAGGCGTTCAATTATAGCGGTGTCCAGGTAGTCGTAATTTATTTTTATGAACCCGCGCGCGCGCGCAATTTCTCGCGAATAACGTCAGAGTCATCGTACGAAGCGATTCCGCTTCGGAATTAATTGAAGAATTATGTGCTGGCTCGTGCTGGCGAGTCAGATGCATGTTTAATAATGATACGGGGTACGTTCCATCTAGCCGAGTAGTCCGCGGAATTTCATATTCATGAGCACTCGAAATACTTGTATCCATGCTAATGTAAAGCTAACTAGAAGAAACGAACGAAAATACATTTAAGTAGCATAACAGAACAATAGAACGCTATTTGACGTTATACTATAGACTATACTATAGACATTATAGACATTGTCACAAAAATGTTCTGAACGCTAGAAGGTCTAATTTGCTCATTCTGTACATTATGAAACACACATATTAATTTTTATATTAACCTTGTACTATAATATCGAGTCAGGCTTATGATGAAGATTTCGAGCAGAATCTACTAAGTACGTATGATATTAATTTCCTTTGAACCCAAAACAAAATTCTATTTCGTTGTTCTAGCCCGCGTTTTTGTCACAACTAATAAATGATTGATGATGTGTTTGCACTACTTTTTCAGAAATGAAGGTGACCTTCAATTTTGTTAAATGGAATACTATGTATAGTTTCTTATGAAAGTGTACGTCAAGGACAAACTCATTCGTATACGACACAATGACCTTCAAGGTCATACAAGGTCAGAAATGGATGATACATTTTGAATATTTCGTACTAATGTGTTCATTGTATCCTTTATCGATGAGACTACAGTAAATGTTCAATATGACTTCCATATGCATAAATTCATATTTCGACTCTAATTGCATTGTTGGTAGTTTCTTCTAATGTTGTCCAAGATATTAATGCACACGATGGCATTATTTTGCTTTTCAAATCGTTCACGTCTCTCGGTGGTGGTTCATAAGCGATAACTTTACGAAATGCTCAAAATTTTTCTTCCACTTGAATGACCTTGAACTTCATTGTGTCGTATACGAACGAATTTGTCTTGACGCACGCTTTCATATGATATAAAAATGAATAGCATTCTTTTTAAGAAATTGAAGGTCACCTTCATTACTAGTAAAATAGTGCCGACACAAAAAGACAGTATCACTTTTTCCTCTTTCATTTTTTCAATATATATTATTTGCAAGAAAAAGGCTGGTTACTAATATCGTAAACACCCTGTATAGCTATTGTAGAATTACGTACGCGTACAATAAATACAAAGTTCCTTGTTCTTCTAATAAGAAGTTCTAATTACCGTAACCATAAAATGTATCGTAGTGAAATATTTTCACTACATATGTCGAATTTTATCATTGCATCTGACTTTATCGTAAATGAAAATATCTTCCACATTGAAAATATGAATAATGATAATGACAGACGCTAGATCTGTTTGATCGAATAATTTTTATCAGGGGTAGTATAAAAGTAGTTGAAGATTGGTAAATCGTGCTGTTCGGAAACCGTGTTATAAAAATATGGCGTTTTAGAAGAACTGTTGCAATTTTGGCGACGCGTTATATCGAACCCATGTTTCGGAATACAGCATGATGAGAGTGTTGACTGTACCCATGCTCGGAAGTACGAGTTTTCGACTTTCTATAGTCCGAAACTGTAATATATCAGGCAAGTCCGACGACTGGCGAGAATTTCGTGAAATTACACCGTTAATGTCCGCTCGAACTGGACCCATTTCGAACGGGGCCCGGTGAAACGCGTGGATCCAGACGCCGCCGATCGCCGATGCTGGATCCGATCGAGAGATCGAGGGATCGAAGAAGCGGATGCCCGAGTAAAACGCACGCCGCTGAGCACCACAAACCGCGCAAACCGTTATACCGTTTGTAACACACGAAGCGTCGGCTTATTATTTTCTAATGTGCGCGAGGTTCGCACATCCCAATTTCTGAACGGATTATGCATCGGCCGCGTGAAAATCGGTTTCATTCACTGTTCCTGCCCCGTTTTCAAGGCCGACAAAGCTAATGGGACCGGTGGCGGCCGCGCCGATTGATTCCGACAACAGGAGACCTTGATAACTTATGCTGTTTTCAATAAACTACTTCCAACTTTTTAACCAATTAACATGTCTTATGCATTTACGACAAGAAAAGGAATTAAGGTTGTTGATGTATCAGCTTATCGAAGTTATTAAAGAGAAGAAAAAATTCCTTCTTTTACAATTTTGATTTTTCATAAAATTCCGCAGTCTAATTGGAACATACCGGAAGATAATATTCGCTTTATTAATTCACAGTAGAACCTCGTTTATCCGAACACGTCGGGGTACAAGGACGTTCGGATAACCGACGAGTTCGGATAATAGACGCTCGCAGACTACCCCCACCTCTGACTCTTATTTGTTCAGATAACAGAGATCGACGTTCGAGTAATAAAAGTTTGTTGTTTTCGTGCATAAAGATCGGTGCATGAAGGTCAATCATGTGTTCCCTATGTACTTCAAAATGCAGTTCGTATAATGGAGGCTCGGTTAAAAGTTTCTATATAATTTTATTTCGTGCCGTTATGCGAGATGAGACTGTTGATCCGCTTTTAAAATGCATTTGTTTTAACGATCTGCCGGAATTAATTGCGTGCGCATTAATAATTCAGCAGTTTTTTGTCGGTTTCTTTCGTTTCACCAATAAATTACTGAATAAGAATTTCGAAAGCTTACGCATGGCAGCAAATTTTTTTGTTCACGGAAAAATTAGTTTTTTCGCCCACCGAACATATCGCAAATTACTTCGTTCAGATGTTTCGACACGTTTTGACAGGTCGTTTCTCGCGCCATTATTTATTTGCAAAACTGAATCTGGTCGGAGCGTTTCCGACGAACACTCTTGCCGCAAGCGCATTGTTTCGCTACTTATTTTCTGCATCATTTGGGTCACTATACTTTACGCGATGTATTGTAACGTCGCGCACACCGTTACGCCGCGCCGCCGCTTTACAACACCTCGGGCATCGCGGCATTTAATATATTCGTGCTTATTAACGTTAATTCCATTGAATCTATGCAAAATTAGTTCCATTCACTAATCTTCCGCCGTATTCTGCTCCCGCTAATCCGACTTGATATCTCGCGACATGTATGTGCGTACATCCTTCGCAAACTCAGACAAAACAAAAACAAACGACTCCTCTGACGATCTCGAATACACGATAAGAAAAGAGTCTGGCAGTTTCGTTCCAGCACACTTGCAGGTTTTTGGTCGGACAAACACTTTCTATGGATCGAGACAATCACCGAAATTGTGAACAATAGACTAATAAATTATCCTTTCGAATACCATCTTTTTTGATCATTATTATTTTTGATACCTATTTCTTGGAAAATATAAAAGATGCTGAAAAGCAGATATCTGGAATGTAGACAGCTTTCTATCATGTCCAAAAAACTTAATCTATTTTGTGTTTCTCCGAGTATTTTTCAATGTCTAATTACCAAACATTACAGCGTTGAAAACATTGTCTTGTTCACTTCGTAGACATTTAACACTAGATCCATCTGGAATTACTATTTTACATGACATCGTTAAAACAACTAGAACCTATTTACGCAGATTCTTGACGATGTTGCTGCCCCAAGAAATAAGATGGAATAATTTTGTTCTTCTTGTAGGAAACTACGAACGACAAAGGAGTTCTAATCACTGTAAAACGAATCATCACTCTGGAGTGAGAGAACTGCGAGGCTGGAAGAAGAACAGCAAATCTGCCAAACAACATGAACAGTCGTGACAACACAATATACCGAATCCTGTAAGCTAACGACCGGTGACGTTGAAGCGAGATTAAAATTAAATAAAAAAGTAACGTCCAGAGAACGACAAAGAGACAGAGTTTTCGCGAATTTCTCGCAGAAATATTTACCAGTGAAAATATTTAAAGCGCAGTAGGCAGCCGGCATGCAGCTCGGCGACAGCGGCTACGTTAAACACTTTCTAATTCGTCGCGACGAGAAGGGAAGAAAGACTTGTCGCGGAACACGTTGTGCAATCCGCGATGCAGGAAGAGTGGCAAGGAAACTCGGTTTTGGCCGGATCGAACGCGACCGCTCCGGAGGAAAAGCATTTTCGATATGTACATATATATTTTCTCTTCTTCTTCTTCCTCTTCCACTCCCGTGCGGAGATAATTGTTCGAGGCACGAAGCGGTCTCGAGAATAATTCCTCCGGTAAACAGCTGTTCTTCCGCGTCGCTGGCAAGATAACGTCGCCGGTTCCCATTAATAGGACATCCACTTTAAAGTGGCTCGTGTAGCTCTCACTGGAGGAATTGTCCGAGCCCGAGCAACTGTTTTCCTGTTGCAATTAAGATGCACGATGTTAACGCGTCGGGACGCGCCGCTAACAAACGCACGCCGTGTACGCCCGGGCTCTCGAGCATTCGTTATCGCGATTAGGCAAATTCAATTTAGTTCAACCAACGCGGACCTTTTCCACCGGAAACGCTGCGGGTTCGGATGATCGAGTGTGAGAGGCGTTCAGTTTTCCTTCGTACTTTTTCTTCTTCGCTTTTGAGCTGTGAGAATGTCAGTATGTATTCGCCAGGTAACGGTAACTGTACCGACCACAAAATGTGATTGCTATGCGTTCTGTAAACATTACAAAACTATTCTTATAACTAGACTCCGGATCTTTATGCAAAATTTCAATTCTCTACCTGAATTGCAACAAACTGCAGTGAAATAGGAATTTATTTTCTTTCTTAATATGTTTGAAATAATGTGATAGCATTTTTAAATTTTTCTAATGTTTTTGCTGTTTTAAAACACGCCTACCCAGTTTTGCCACGAATTCATAAAGTCAAATAAATCAAAACAAAATTGAATAATTCCTAATGGAAAGATCTTTGTAACTTCAATAATTGCGAAATGAAAAATGTGAAATCGGTCGTGATACGGTTAGTGTTGGCATCTTGCACTGCGATTTATTTTACGGTTACAGTGATCAGACATTCTTTGTCGTTTATAATTTCTTCGAAGAAGGAAATTGATATTTATGGTGTGCCTATATATTCTCCAATGACTAGTCACAGCAATAGCATTGGATTTTATTGCGGTTTAAAGGGAATTAAAAACACGCATACATTTGTATTTAGCAGATTCTGTTCGAAACCTTCGTCGCAAGTGCAACACGATATTATGTACAGTGCAACGGGTTAACACGTTGACTGCCACGTCGTTCACATATGGGTGACAGTAATCATTGACTAGGTAATAAAATTCATTTTTACCATGATGCATTTTAATAAACTGGACTGTATTAGAATTTTTGCAATGTGAGGGGGTTAAACATTGACATTATTGCTAAATATTGCTTTATTATTGCACCAGTGCTCCTAAAGATAACACGAAGGCAGAGAAATTGGTTTAATAATGTAAGAACAGAAAAGACTCGAAAAAAAACCACAATGTTTGGCTTATGTTGTAGAAATCTTCCACCAATTAACCCTTTGCACTCGGAACTATTTTAACTCGAGAACCATACATACCATACATTTCTACCTACCTAGATAATTTTTTTCATTTTATGCATACGAAACTGATCCAAAAAAATATTTTGATATAGTGATTTTTAGTGGCGCCTCAGAGTTGCCACTCGAGCCCTAAGGGTTAATGAGCTGGACGATATACGTTCCATGAGAAAAATGACAGAATGGACGAGGAGATTTCTTCCGAACATATGGAAAGTTAAAAACGGCACGTCACTAGCAAACCAGGTAGCAAACTGTTCCAGTGACTCATTGCTGAAATAAACGTCACACAATTCGCCAAGGCCGCTGGCCCGTCACTGAACACTACAATTCGAAGTTGATCCGACTACTAAAATGTCTCCGGAACTACCATAACGCCGGATTGTAGAAAATTTACAATTTATAAGAGTCATTTATCATTCACTCACAGTCATGGTTACTCGACACTAAAATCGTACCAAAGTCACCTCTTTCCTTGTCAGCTACTTTACTATCCTTCGAAACTATTTCATCATTCCTAATTCACTGAAAAATTCCGAATTTGCGAAGAATAGAATAGGAAAATACTATTTCATTTCTTACCACATTCACATTTGTTAACACTAAACCTACCGAACACTAAAAACGATTGGCACCCGTTGCTTTATGAGAATAACGAGTATGAATTTATTTATTAGTGCTCGAATGAAAAGAATCTACTCGATAATTTCCCATGGAAAGATCCTTGTAACTTCAATAATTTTGAAACGATGAGGAGCACACAAAAAGTTTATGCAAACGTGTGTCCTGTTTGACCTTGTTTCAAAATTATAGTCACTCTTATCGGCTTAGTTTACGCATTTCACTTTTTAATTCAATTTCATTGTCCACTTCCCTTGCTAGAAGTACTTCATACTTTCTTGATATAAAAGCGAATGTAACTTTGAAACAAGGTCAAACAGGACACACGTTTATGCGAACTGTTTCCATTATTTTTGCGGCTCCTATCTACTTGAGAAGTGGGTCCCACATATTGCAAAACACTCTGCACATAAGGCCCAAGAAAGGTATTCGCGTTTGTTGAAAATTTTTGTCGCAATCCTAACGCAATATTGAAAGGCAAATGGTTAAAAGAAAATGTCGTATATACTCGAGAAGATAAGACATTAGGTTGGCTACAAAGTCTTCGCGTATTTCGTTTTAGCCTATCGATGGTAACATTTACGACAATAAATATCCAAACCAAGTAAAGACACTTCAAGAGGGCAGTACGTTTTCGAATAGAATATCCAACACTGACATTCAACTTAGTACATTTTGACCTACAGTTACAAATGATTCCACAGTAGGCAATACGAAGCACAACCTTGATCTAAAAAAAGTAGATTGAAAATTATGTAAAATCAAACTGATAAGTAAAATTAAAAATTACAACAGCTCAGAATTTAAAACTTCAATTACCCTCGAACAACACGAATGTTTCTATCACACTGTTTCTGTCGCTGTTCTTACTGGGGACCGATTAGGCTGTTCTAGTGTTAACACGGTTTTGATTCATCAATTTACCCCACATTTAATGTGCAGGGATTGAGTCGATGCAACACGGATCGAATTAGCCGTGTTACTGGATGGGTAGATTGTACATGTTACCCGTGATCATGCGGAAAGACTTTCTAGCTAAGAAGGGTAGAGATGTCGGGCACGAGAACTCACCCTCTGACAGCGATCCTGGAGTGGCGGCTAGCAGCAGAGCCGCTAGGATTAGCAGTTTCGTGAACCAGAGCCTCCACATGTCTTCGCCTCTCATGTAAAGCGGCGCGTATGGATGCGTAGCCTGTTACATGGGCACCAAAAACGCGATGGGAACTGTGAACCTGTCCGCACACCTCGGAACCACCTTGCACGGATCGTAGTGCCGATTTTCCCGATGGTCTGGCCGATATGTCTCGATCACGGATCCTGGATCGACGACGACCGAACGGGCGCGAATGGATAAGGTGAAATCCGTCGACCGATGTTTGACAGATAGGAGAGGAACAGGTGGAAGCGAAAGAAGAACAAAAGTGTACAGGACGGGGACGTCTGGTCGAACGTGTGCCGCAGCGCGAGAACAATGAAAAATTTTTCCACCTGGTCACCAGACAGAGCAGTTAACGAGAACTCCGGTACTCGACGAGCGGAGCAGCCGACCGATTGACCTTTCTCCGAGTGCGTAACTTTGTCTGTGTCCCGGTGAGGACTGAAGGGGAAGCAAGGCCCGCCGTCGGGTGTTGGGAACCGGAGAAAGGTGTATCGAGAGAGAGGCCAGAGGCGAGCCGGTAAGGCCCCTCTTCCGTCGCTCTTTTACCCCCACTTTACACGGACTCTACCTCTCGTACCCTCTTTCACTCGGCCCGTTCCCCTCTCTCTGTTCCGCACTAGGCTCTCCTGAGGTCCAACTACTTCTTCCTTCTCCCTACGATAAAGCGGGACCGTTCGCCTGGCGCGAGACTCTTTCCTCGGGAGGCTGTTTTGTTGTCATTGTAATTGCACGCCGGTAGGTGTGCTCGCCGGAAATTATCGCGGACAACGCGGCCTTGACTGATAGCGCGACCTATTTCTTTTCGGATGTCCTTCGTAGGGAAACGAGGGGGTGAAGGGGTCCGATTATAGATATTTTTTAGAATGTTTCAACCCTTGTTTCTACAGCTTAACCCTCGCACTGCCAAGAGTGGGGATACACCCCGGGACAAAACTATAAGCAAAAATATTCGGACATTTTTAAAAGAACGATAACATTTTTAATAGTAGACCAAACGACTTGGATTTTTTCGGAGAAGTTAGGACAGTTAGCTTACTACGTGAGGCGGAAAAAAATTTTTTGGAAAAATTGCAATTGATCGGAATTGCAGAGAAAATAGTAACTGAAGTAAATACTATTGTTTACAACTTTTTCATGTAGGCCTATATTTAAAGATTTTTGAAGTACATTGTGTAGATCTGTATCAATTGTACATACTTTTTAAAATTTCATTCAAGTGAAAATTTCACAGTTTCTCACGATTTTTAGCTTGTTTTTCTATCTTGTTCGATTAGACGATTTTCAACATTTCTAATCGTTTGTAGCTCATAAATCAATCGACCAATTTCGATGAAGTTTTCTGCATAACTTACACGAATCTACGAAACACGGTTTTTAAATTTTCGTTACAAGCCCAAATGAAAAAGTCGGGAAAAGCAACTTTTACTATTTCCTAGCAATTTAGACTAAAGGAAATTTTTCCAAAATTTTCATTACATATCATCTAACAGAACTAATCCATCTAGCTGGACAGAGACTGGAGTCGTTTGGTGCATTTATAAAAAAGTTATTGAAATGAATTTTCTCATAAATAATTATTATGAACAAATGAAAAGAAATTCGATCATCGATAACTGTTATGTGCGATCAAAATGAACTTCTCTCATCGATAACTACTTTCAACGATCGACAGTTTTGGACTACTTTGAACAGAAACAGTTTTTCTTCATCGTTAACAGTTATGGAGGAGGATCAAATTTTTTGGACACTAATGACTGTTATTTGTAACCAAAAAGTATAAAAATCGATATTTTTTAATCATTTTGTTTTCCGAATGTTTTTCTTCATATTTTGTGCAGATTATCATAAAATTTTAGAATAACTGTTATTTTTGGTCCCTGATTATAACTATAACAGGCTGTGGCCGACACAAACGCTGGTAGTGAACGTATTAACGACTTGCGACACCATTGAGGACTCTTTCGCCATGAAACGCAAAGATGGTTTCTTTCCTCTCCTGAATAATACAGTATGACGAGGTACGACATTAAACAAAATATGCATGAAGAAAGTTGTCTCATCAATTCCAACGGCAGACGATTGAAACGGCTACGTCTGCGTCCTTCCTCATTTTCTTCCCGGGTCACGTATTATTCTTCAACTGCCATTCTCCAACTGTACCACATGCCCACCCGTTATATCGCACCTCTAGCCGTTGAACGCAACTGTTACATTTACGCTAATTTACCTGTCAATTTGCACGCTTCTTAATTGTCGAACTCGCCACACCTTCCAATCTTCCTCATCTACTGAAGAATCTGTGAACTTGAACTAAAAGAGTTATTGCACTTGACTTTCACCCATTATTCCTAAAATTTCTATTTAAATTTTTTGTCGCGGTAGAGCTCGGAGAAATTGAAATTTTTCGAAAAGAGAATAGAAATATTGCAAATAAATTATAATAGTTATTTAATATATTAGGTTGTTCCAAAAATTTCATCCGCAATGTGTATGTTTAATATCGTTATGTAACACGAGCATATACAAACAACTGATCGGCTGTTCGTTAACTTTTCATTGCTTCCTAAGCTTCCTTTTATTAATAATTAATTTAGAAAAGTAGGTTGAACTTATATTGTATGCATTAATCGAAAGCGAAACGAACTTTTGGGAAAACCTAATACTTGTACTAGCTTATTGTGGCGTTTAATAGCTAACGCTACTACACTGAATCGATTTCAGTTAGAAATCTGCAAACAGAGGTGTCCCCGAATTCAGTAGAAAGTTTCAAGCACGAAAATTCATTTGCAAAATAGGTGAAGAGACCTTTACACTCTCTTCTCAGAAGATCTGCTAAAAATGACTTTCCAAAGGAACACAAGAGAAGTTCACTTCGGTCACACATAACAGTTATCAATGAGAGAAATTTATTTCGATCGCTCATAACAGTTATCGATGATCGAATTTCTTCTCGCGTGTTCATGATAATATTTATTGATGATTTATTTGATTATTCATCTCAGTTGCTTATTTTATTACTGAGTTGTCTACTCTTTTTCGGATGAAGGAAGCCTGTGAAATTCATTGAGAAGGTTTCGTACAACGAGACGGATCAATAGACCAAAAGAACAACAAAAACTGAAAAAAATATTTCATCTGGGAGGATCAGAAATATAGACTCCCGCATTTATCAAAACTGGCTTGCATAATTCACGCTGTGCCCGCAACTCGGGTTGAACGAACCTTTTCTGCTCTAAAATTAACTTTAGATGATTTGCAGTGTAATTTATCAGGAGAAAATTTGGAAAAACTCATGTTTATTACATTAAATTTGGATTGTAGCAATTAATTTTATGAATAAAAATTTATTAAATAATTGATTGTCTACCATTTGAAAGTTGTACTATTTAATAATAACTATTACAAATTTTCTTCCTCAATAACTGTTATGAGCGATCGAAATGAACTTCTCTCATTGATAATTGTTATGAGCAATCGAGATAAATTTATTTCATTGATAACTGTTATGAGCGATCGAAATAGATTTCTCTCATTGATAACTGTTATGAGCGATCGAAATAAATTTATTTCATTGATAACCGTTATGAGCGATCGAAATAGATTTATTTCATTGATAACTGTTATGAGCGATCGAAATAGATTTCTCTCATTGATAACTGTTACGAGCGATCGAAATAAATTTCTCTCGAGGATAACATTTACCAACAAGAGACAACATTTTCGGTTACTTATCTTCATTTGTAACCAATACGATTTTGGTCGATGAAATACTTGTTATTCCATGACTTTGTTTCTTCTTGGTTATAACAGTTATGGTCGCTGGTTTATACTTTTAAAAAATACAATAAAAAAAGGAATCGATTTCTTGTCTCGCCCACACGAGACTGGCCCCTTTTAATCATGACGCTGCGCTGTACGGCGAGTAGCCAAACCGAATCCGGTCGAACATCTCCAAACATGGTGGTCCACCTGTCGCGCTGAATGAACTCGGCCAGGAGACAGGGGGCACGGTTGTTGGAGGAACCTGTACGATAGTGGCACGGCTCACAAGGTGGGAGGTTCGCATTATAGGTGGCGACCCGAGGACCTACATTCACGAACGTCTTCTCTCCGCGGCCTCTGCCTCGGAGGAGTCTTCGTCTCCTAAAGTATTCGTGTCGATGTTGGTTGACTCGCTTAGCGAGTGATTCTCGAATTCCGTCGCCGAGATTCCACCGGAGAAATTACTCCCCTCTCCCTGCCCGTTTTTACCGTCCCCGCTTTTTTATATACCGAACGGACAGACACCTCTCGCTCGTGGACCGCGAAATTGAGCCTTGCGTTGCGGTGGGAATAACTATGGCACTCGCCGTTGTTAACATTTCTTCAGCCTTTCCGCCTGTCGATCTGTCCAGAATCCTCTCGGTGGAATAGCTTCGGCAATCGAAAGTTCTAGAAATGAGAAAGAGTAGCGCGCACTTGGTAAATGCGGATGTATAGTGTAAAGTAGCCTAATCTGTGAAACCCATTTTTTCTTTTTAAATCGTAACTCTCGATTAAGAATACTTTCATGAAAAATGGCCCTTCGGAGCGTACGCGGGCCCGGTGGAGTCTCACATATCCTGCCTCCACCCCCTAGGGCTGGCGGGGAATCCGTAACCTGGATTACCACCTCGATAAAAAAAAAGTGCACTTCATGCGATGCCCACTCAGACTCTCTATAGTCTGTCCAACGAGAAGGGACAGTGAAGTACAAGCGTGCGTCCTTTGCTACCTATCTGAGATGGGTAACTTCAACGCCGTCGCACTGAAGTGACTATGTATGTTTAATGCGTAATGTTTACTGCCACATCTCATTGGAAAGACTATACAACCTGATGGAGGTCTAGTCTGGCCGATTCGGGCCATTTGGACGATCAGTTTCCTCGAAATCTTTGTACGTCGCGTCGTGATGGAATAGCAGACACCGATGTTTAAAATGTATTATTTATTTCACGGTCAATCTGAATGATACAAAATATGATGCATTGTTGCATCACACGTAAACGTCAGTCCTGCGACGGGTCGCGTTAACGCCGCGTCATTCGCGTCGTTCTTCCGCGTAACGGAAGAAGTTCCCAATGTGGATGCAGAAAACCCGTGGCAAACTTGAAAAGGCCGCGGCTGGGACTTTCTAATTCGTCGGCACGGATCTGTCTAACGTCGAGGCGGATTAGCGTCACGTATAATTGAGCCGACAGAACGCAAGGACGTCGAGAGCTCGTAAAGCCCAAGCAAGCGTAAAAATGGCGGCATAGTCCGCAAGCCTGGTGGCATCCGCGGCTACCACCGGGAATCGAAACGCCATTATATTAGTTCCACCGTTACCTCTTCGCTATGCATCATCGGCTGCATCGACCGACATTACGATTATCCGCGGGAAACATTCATCTGTGCTACCCTGCAGCTGCGAAGTTAAATAATCCTGATACAATTGTGCGTAACTATTTCGTAAAAACGGTCGGTAAATCATTTCTACTTAGTTGGTTGTTTTCTCCTTCTACCTGGATTGCAGCTAACTTCGACAGAGCAAATACGAAACATTCTGTCGGTGTAGACACAGTAATATTATACATGTCTTTGACCATAGTGAAAACTTCTAGTTATTCTCAAAACAATTAGAAACATCGGTCGTTCATCATACAATTTTGTAACTCAAATTTTTTAGCAAAATTGTGATCAGAATTTTAAAAGAAATATTCGTTTCTATAGTGAGAACAACAGAATCGTATTTCGTATCGCAGTACCTTCGATTCTCCGGTTCATTCGACGGATAATTGTTTGAACTTCGTACCTGATTGTTTCAAGGTACAGTTAGGTCGGTCTTAAAGATATACACATAGACCTTCTAATTTGATGATTATTAACCTTATGGACCTGCAGCGTAGGAAGTAGGAAGTGCAATAGCACAAAGGTTTTCCTTATTATAAGATACATCAGGTACTAAATTTGACATAGAAAATTCCTGAGCTTATTTAAGCAAAATTTTTTGTCAGCTTCCAAATTACTTCTTTCGCAAAGGAACACCTAATGAAGAACCAATTACAATTTGATACAAGGATATTGGATTTCAAATTTTTTATTTCACGCACGATTGCATTATTTTCAAACTCAATCCACGAAATTATGTTATTTTAATCGAATGACGTCCATAGGATAATTATCAATCCTTAGCGTCGTCCTTGCTCACTGTAATCTTGTAATTATATTCGTGACGAAACCTTTCTAATCTTTCATCTTTCAGAAAGTTTCTTGTAAAGCATTTTTCTCTGGCCGTTTTTGCATCATAGACATCCATCATTAGGTTCTTGTTTCGATCTTGACCGGTTTATTGCTGTTTAATTTGCAACACAGCATGGATCGAGCATTGGCTTCGTGACTACTCAGTTTGGTACGCGATAATTACAAAAACAAATGGTATAGAAAGTGCAATTAACCGGCGAACAAGTTTGGAAGCAGCATCGAAGTAATTAGCCGCGAGTTGTTCCAAAATTGGTATTGGTTTGTTGACATCGAATCCATTAACGTATTTTATTCGTTCCTGCTTTTCTTTTTGTTTGAACAAAAATAGACGGGAGAAGTTATCAACCTATAATGGAAATGCAGAATATACCGATATAATTTAGCAAAGCAAGAGCCTTGCTAACTTTCACTCTTATCCGCCTGATCACCTTCCCCCACTTGCATTACTCCGACAGATCGATCCAGCAGATTCTTCCAGAGAAGTTCCTTACGGAACCAACATGCATATGAAATATAGACAGGACATTTGTGACACGAAACTTGACCGAATTTCCATCAATAAACCTTTTAAACATCGTAAACTAGCTTCTGTCTACAATATTCAGATTCATAAAGAGAGGGAGATTAAAATCGGAAATTCAAGAAATGTCAGTTCAAGAAATTTCATCATTAAAATAAAAATATTACTGTAGATCTGGTTTCTATGCAATGTCTATAGTTCAGGAATCGTATACCTAATTATTTCCTGTTATGTTCCCATGTTACGCAACAAAAAAAAATTAAGAGAAAGAGAACAAAACTAGTAGAATCAAAGAAATAGAAGAATGAAGTTTTAAGGGATCGCGAACCACACACAGCTCATTCACATGTTCCAGTTTCGTGTAATATTTCGTAATCAAACTTTTTTTGTGGTGTTTCCCTTCCTCGCGACACCTTTGTTCGCTGCTGGAGACAGCAATTAGCGCAATCCGTCGAATTGCGCAAACATAAGCAGGCTAATCCACTTTCATGTTTCTTAAAAGATGGTCACGTCGGATCAAAATAGGGAACGAGGCTCTCGTAATGTAGGAAATAAAATACATTTGGAAAAATATACCTCAGACATTTAATACAAAAAGCAGTGTAATTATATTGCTTGCCTATCTGGTTCAACACCACACTCAAAAAGTTTAAACTTCATTAAATAATATAATTTTACAGTGGTTTGCATAAAAGGGATCCTTTGTTCTTGCTGCATTTCACAGAAGTTTTATTTCATCCTTCATTCGGTAATAAAATATTTTTATTTACATCAGTTTTACATTAATCAGCATCGCTGAGGCAACGTAATAACACTCTATAAACAAAACAGTTTTTAAACATGTTTTTCTTGAAAATATTCAAGTGGTCGGCTAACAACAAGACGTGTTAGAGTGAAATACATTTGTGAGCCTTTGTTGCACAAATTCTATAAAAATAACACATATTTTTTCCTTTTGTTTGTCTTACAATAGCTTTGGTTGTTTGCTTGCCTTTTGTAATGCATCATTTAAATGTTTTTTGCCAAATCTTATGAATTTGAAATTGGGTAAATATCTTAACTCACCATTCCACTTTCTTAGCATGTCGCATTGAGTTGCATTTAGAATATCCGGTATTTCTAAAATAAGAAAATTAGTATCTACATACACTTTGAATTTCAAAATAATTAAAACTATGTATGGAGTTTCTTACCTATTCCACATGTATTGTACTCTTCTTGTTCGCGTTCCTTACTCATCCTTAACACATCCTCTCTACTCGCATGTTGCCTATTCCTCCTTCCACCTATAGAATGTTTTATATTGATTTGTTCCAATTCGTCGTCATTTCTTGCTATGTACCTACGAACCAAAAATATAATAAAAACGCGAAAAATAATAAATGTATTCTTTCGTTCTTAGTTCTTGTTTACATACATTTCTAGCAATCGAGCAGTCAATTCGGGAGTATAAGGGCAAACATCTGGTACCATGTGCTCCCGTATCCACAACATTTTCTCTCCTATTATATTCTGTTTTATTAAGCCTCCTACTTTTGCTTTCTGCCTATTTGAGATCCTAAAACAAAATGTAATTATTTGGTATCTATTCCAAGAAAACTTACATAACTACATTGTTAGGATTAAAGCTACTCAGTCGTCTTATAAATATGAGAAGATTGAAATTATGTAAATTTGTGTAGATTTTGATTATAACAAATGCTTGAATCTTTCCCCATGGAAGTGCCTTTATAATTTCAATAATTGTGCAATAAAGAACTGATCATTTAACCATGGTAAGTTTAGTGCATAAATTTGAAATAGTGTGATAGAAGATTAAAATACTTCTTCGTTCTTTTTACGATGGCAATAGATTTCCTGCTATTTGGATGGGCAATTTTCTTAGCCTTCAAGAACTCCTTTCTCATTGCAGTGGACTGTAAAAAAATATTATCAAAAACTTAGTACACAGTCATAACAAGGAAACATTGTGTTAGAATGTAGATACGATTATACATAAAATTAAAACTGAATAATGCTAACCATGATTGTAGTTTTAAATACTACAGATTTTAACCTGCAATCACCAACACAGACGACGTATAGGAGCAGACCAAACACCATATATATAGGGTTTCGTCTCTCACGATCTGAAATACCGACAGCGCTAGAAACCATGTCGCGTACGTCTGTACGAGTAGCACATGCGCCATCTACCAAATACTTACTAAGTTAACAAGTTCTTAGCTCAGAGAATTGTGTTCGATAAATTAAACCTACATTATTGTTAACGATGTCGGTATTTCAGATCGTGAGACACGAAACCCCATATGGTGATTGGTCTACTCCTACACATCATCTGTGACTGCAGTGACTATATATAGCTATTTTTAATTTTAATTCCTACCACTAACGACGCTGTCAGCAGATTTTAGTTCCAGTTGGTAATACAGGATGTGACACGAAAATGGTAATGGGGTTACGTGACCCCAGAAAAGTGGGCCACAAAAATACATTGGATGATTGGCACCGACGAAATATCTCGTCGGTGTGATTGGTCTATCCTATACCTCGTCGGTGTTAAAACTGCTAGCGATTTTGCCCAATGGATAAAGTAAATTTCTATTCAGATAAAGTCGCTTTTCATCTGCTTTTGCTTACATACAATATGACTAATCTTTATATTAACCTGTTATGAATGTTTATATTTTTATTAGAATTGTACCAATGAAGAATTTTGTAAACACACTTTTCACAACCTTATAGGATATTTATTACGAAGGAGTATCTTCCTCACCAGAGCAGAATGAAGATGAAAACATTTTTTATACTTTTGCTTGTATTAATTTTTATAACCTACGGATCAAGTTTTGGTAGAAAAAGGATTTCGAGCTGTTGCAAGTGTAATGAACAAACTTTAAGTAAAACAGATTCCTGTGAAGAAGATGAAAATATTGTGTCAGATTATTATTACGATTGTGATCCAAACAAATTTGGAATTGTCCAGAAGATTCCATATACTCGTACTGGTCCAGGGTGCGACACGTTGCAAATTGATTTCTCGTCGGCTTGCATTAGATGCGGGATGTGTCTCGCAATTGCTGAAAAGGTTTACCTGACATTCTCTTACTTCTCATACAGCATCTTGCGTTTTTAAATGTTCTAAAACCGAAATGCATCCTTCGAAAAATAAAAGAAAAAAGAATTATCTAAATTACATGGGAACGGATTGCGTAAGAAACAATTTTTTGTAATAATGAATCATTATATAAAAGAGTAACACGCGGGGGCAGTCTTGTGATAGCTAGGTTATCTTAATTTAAAGTACAGTATATACAATCTGCGTTCTAATTCGAAAAGAATTCTTCGAACATATCTCCGGCCTCTGAAGCATTACATTCTGCAAAGTATTTTTCCGTTTAGATAAATCAAACTTTGCTGGACGTTCACGAGATGATGTCACCGAGTGCATGTTTAAACGATACCGAAGTCAAACTTCTTTTGAGAACAATCTGCGACCACTCATTCCAATAGTACGTTCACCATTTCGATGATAATCGTTTCTGTTTGAACGTAAAAACAATGACACCATTGATTTGAAAAACTATGAATTATTTATACAGCTATGGTCTCAGACAATGCGACGGGAGAAAATTTATTTGCGACAATTTACCTGGCTTCACTTTGTTGTCCACGTCGGCAGATGGACTGTGGGGAAACAAGTCAGTAATTCGAATAGAATAAGTTTCTTGAATTATAATCATTAGATTGGTGCATACGAAATGCTTGAATTTTGGAGTAAAAACAAGTACAGTTATCCTTTTTTGCAAGAATCTGTGTTTTAGGACACGATAAAACCTTTGATTCATTATCGTAACATTATTGTTGCTTTTCGTCGAAGAATTGTCCAAATGTTTATTTATGAAGTCAATTTGTTTTTCTAGAATGACAAATCGTTACACGACGTTTTAGATAAAAATTATATACAATATCTGCTACATATCTGCGTACAATCATATTTTTTGTCAAACTGAAACGTGGACTAGACGTATGACTTTAGCGTTATCTAACTACTGGAGATTCAGTGTTATCTAATGTTTACAGTTATTGTACGCTTCTCGCTACAAATGACCGTTTTATTTGGTTCTGATTACGCATTGGGTCATGCAGATCACGTTTATCTAATTTCTTAACAATTATTTTATCATTATCTAAATAACATGTGGTGCACTTCGAATTTTATACGATATCTTGTATACTTTGTTCAACTTTTCATCGTTATCGATCACCTCATTATAAAATCGAACATTTGGTATGTATCACGAAAAATATCTCGTATAATTAATAATCGTTAAATATATAAAATTTTTCCGTTTCTTACGAATTTTACCTTTCTTCAGACTAAGGGATCTGTGCCATTATTATCTGGATGAAATTGACGAGGTTCAATTATACGAGCAATGGAAACAATGGTGCAGCGACGAGGAAAGCACTGCCGACATGTCGGACATTATATGCCGGTAATAACAAAGAAACAATTAAGTGAAACTACTGTCCGTTTCTTATTTGTTTGTTCCGCAGAAGTGAAATGGGTTTGCTGCGAGACTGTAGAAACATGAAGACTCCAGAGAAATATGAATTTCCCTTTAATACCTACAACGCCAAAGTGAAAATTACCGCGACATATGGAAAATATGGCAGGCACTAGCGACGACACCTACAGCGCCCGAAAAAAGTAGCTGAAAATCGGTTAATTACCAAAATCAAAACGTTCGATAACTACTTTATTTATAGCTTTTCATTTTCCAGTTAAAATAGCGAATTAACGTCTCTAGAAGCAATTCGTCTTTTACGTAGGTTACATTTTTGAACCGGTTTCTGTCATCCCCATTCAGACGGACTTTGGTCCATTGGCTTCAGGCGTAACAGATGTTCAACCATTGCAAAAGTAACTGAGAAATACACGTAACAGAATAGATCGCAAATGGTTCTGAAGTTTTTATGTTTTGTTGTCGCTAAACTTATTCAACCATAACATGTTTTAAAATGCAAAACTTCAATCGGAACCTTTGACATTCATTACACTTTTTTCCACACGACATTCATATTTAACGCGTAAATCTACGTCATTCGCGAAAAGGAAAAACTGTCATACTATTATCGGATTTGTTACTTTTCTGATTGCGTCTGTACTTCGTCCGAAGCAGTTCAGAAAGTTTCGATTTATTGAAACTGGCCTGCCTATGGCGGTTCTGGAGCCGTGACTCAAAAGAGGGCCGATCGATCTTCTCGTTCAGATGATCTACATCAAGCTCGTCTCTCTTTTCAGAGCACAATAGTCCGCCAATTGTTCGTGGATCTTGCGCAGTAGAAGGAGAGTCTGTGGCGAAATTTTCATTTGGTTTCGTTAGGTCATGTCGCATCTTGATGTTCGCTTGATGCTCGTTCTCTCTTTTGCGATGGGGGTGCGGATGTAAATGATGGAACTGCGGCAGTTGGGGTAAATGAGACAGATTCGACATCAGATGACGCTGACGCATCCTTCGCACTATAACGTCCTTCATTTGCCGCCTCTTGTTCCAGATTCTCTCGGCGATCCAGATCGAAATCGCTGTCAATCCACCGGCAATCAAAATGAAGAACGCAGAGTAGACGTCGGCCAGCCTCGCGCTGTGGAAAGTGGTCGATGATTTGCACTGTGGCATCTCCGGCAGCATTCGTTCCGTGATTCTGGTCTGGACACCCCGTTCACGTATTCTCAGAATACTAGAAATTGAATCTCTTAATACGCATCATCGACGAAGTAACATTAAAAAACTCCCACGACCCTCCAACAACCTTTCCCCTACTCAATAACATTTTTCTTTTCTTAATTCCGTTACCGATTCTGCAATTTTCCGTAATACAATGTCCGAAAAACTTCTCTATGTTGATAGACAAAAAATTTAATCCTTATATTGGCAACCATTTACTGCAATTCTTTTTACAATTTTCTACGTCCTAAGCATATCCTAAAACCGTTCTGAATGCCCATTTTTTTCAAAATAAAGATTCAGTCGATTTCGATTAATTATCGACAGAAGGGTTAAAGAAATCCTTGTTCATCGGTTTTGAACGTGATCATTTTCATTGTTTCATTTCTTTCGATCTCTGGAAAAGACTTTTAAACAACAACATCAAATGCAATTTTGGCGTTGTCATGGTTTTATTACTTTCTAATATTTTTATCGAGAACCATTCTTTTTAGCCGAGGGTTAAGTAACATTAAAATAGTTACTGTTCTACCTAAATTCAATTATTATCCTCTGTTTTCTTTCGATAGCTTTAGTAATTTATTGTAAAATTTCCAACGAAACAGTTTTCGCTGTGTGAAAAGGCTTCTTAGCGAATTTAGAATTATGATAAACTCTAGAATCGCATTATGGATTGTTTCTTTGCGACTGCAGAACAGTACAAATATTTAAAGAATTTCAAAATACTAGAAAATTACTAGAAAAAGAAATAGAAATCTACGTAGCACCTCTGCATCTTGCATTTAAAGTAGACAATTTTTATTTTGATTAATGTGACAATTATTAATTACCTACTTTAGATTAATGATCTTTTTGTAGGGGCATGAGTGAGCCATCGGTAGAGCAACCATCGTGAAAGTTTGTGGAAGTGGCAATTCCTTCAAAGTACATCGTTCTTGAATTAAAGTCGTTCGGAGTGCACGTCGTGCGAGGGTGGCACTGACGAAGAAACCATATTGGCCCTGTACTGCTTTCGTCAAACCGGAAGTGGTATCTAATCGAGACTCCCGGTTGTTGAAGGCTCTTATGTATAGCTCGCGGAGGCTGCTGTCGTTCACATTCTAAGAAAAACCGTAAAATATCAAGATTCAATATAAAAGATAAGGTGTACGAAATCGAAGTTTTTTTCGGAACTCTTAAAAAATTCAAAAATACTTTGAAATCGTTAGCTCATTTTTTTTTTCTATGAAAACTCAAATAAAGAAGAAACATGTATGTCTTTAATTGTATCAAAAATTCCTTATGTGAAAGATAAAATAAATATATTAATTTTGTGATGAACACATCGATGATTTTACTGCCAATCATCAAACAATAAAGAAACTGCTTTCTGGTTTCTTCGAATGGAAATGAATTCAAATCATCTATGAATATTATCAAGAAATGAGACCATAATTTATTAGAAAATATAAGAAGGATTATAATTTAAACATTTGCATGGGCCATGTGTGCATGAAGGTCTTCAATTTATCGATCTTACCCGAATATACTCGTCATCGGTTATGCTGTATCCTAACTTGAAGTTATGTGACAGAAGATCGGAAATTGATTTGATGCCACTTGCTTGAACCGACAATATCGATGTAATGAAACCTGCATATGCGTTGTACATTACTAAAGCGAACATCAGGCTAAATAATAAAACGGTCTTTCCCGACGGGTTGCGAGGGGTCCACGCAGAACCTGCATTTTAGAAGTTTTTGCAAAATTAACTTGAACACTTTACGTAAAACATTTGATTCACTTTGTCCTACGAAGATGCAAAAAGTGCCAAATATCTCTGGAGGATCATAATAATATTCGGACAGTTTTAAAAGGATGATAACATTGACCGATTTTGATGAAATGTTCGTGTATGTATAATTGATATAGATCTCCAAAACGTACATTTAAAATATTCAATAACGCCCACATAACAAAGTTGTACTATACAACTTTTAATATTTTCTCTGCAATTCCAACCAATTGCAATGTTCTCAAAATTTCCTCACGTCATGTGGTAAACCAATTATTGTAACTTAAAAAAAAATCCAAGTCGTATGGTCCAAACTTTTTAAAAATTTCCGAATATTGCTGTGAGTCACTGTAGACACGCATACTGTACCGTATAACATGTAATTTGCTTTATTAATTAATTTATATTTCATGTTTCTACTCTTTGTAAGGACAATTATTAATTTTCAATTGACTTAGTTATCGAACCTTGCATGCACATTATGCTAATACACCATAAGGCAGTCTCTCCGATACCAACACATTTTTCCTCTTCAGAGTGAAGAACAGTCTTCGCGGTATAAATGATCAGGCCCATCACAAACAAAATGGCGACGTAAGTAAAAGCCACACATCCCAAAAGATAGTTGTTGAACGGCTGGCGAAATATGTCTCTCATGGTTCCGCTCTCCAATGGATGATAATATATGTTTCTCCTGTTCAAACACTCCTATATATTAAAACTGTTGAAAAAGTGTTGTTTAGTTACATTCAGTTTTTCATATTTATAAAAAAAGTAGTTTAACACGTTCGGGACCAGCGCACAGTGGAGCATTTGCCTCGAAAAGTTGGCCAATGTACGATTTTTCAAATCTTGCGTAAGATACAAAATTTTGGTTATCTGAGCTATTGGAATATATGAAAAACAGTGTATCAGTATTATTTTTTTATTTATGTACTTATGTAGCTTTGTTCTGCATTGAAAGTAAAGAGTTTTGTAGTACAGTGATATCTCTATATATGTCGCCAAGCCCTGGACGATAAACGTCGCGGAATTATCCCCACTAACGTGGGGACCAGTGCAAACATAACACGGCTCGGGTATGTCTCGTGGACAATACACGACGCAGGCAAGTGTTGTTGACATATATCGAGAATTCACTGTAATCATTTTTCTCTTCGTACGTTTCTGAAATATCGCTCGGTTATTAGGATCGTTTATGTGTGATGAAGATGTTGTGTTCATTTGTTCTTTACAGACACTTTTTAGACAGGTAAACATTACAGTTTTCAGCAATTTTCACTTTTGTATTGTTTGTGTGCTTAAAATTACTCAAGTTTGAAGATGGCCTATTACTTATTGCGATGTTTCCCGTTTGTAGAATTTTCATGAAAGAAATTTTTAAGCTTCCAAGTGAGTCCCGATGCTTGTTTTGGTGTCATTGAACGCACTAAGGTTTCCAGTTTATAACGTAAAAAGAATTAGCTGCCAATTCGCGCCGCTAAGAATTTCCAAACGGCTTTTCTACGTGACATTCCGTATTCAGTTAGATATCCAAAGTTATGGAGAATAAACAATTCGTAAATTCAAGTTATATTTCATAAGTTCGTTATAATTAATATATAAGTTAAAGTTTACTATAGTTTATATTATTAGTTTGTAGTTTATCATAGTCTATTAAAATAATATTTGAGTTCACTTTAATTTAGTTAGTGTTAGTTTAGTATAGTTTTTTATTATTTATTAAATTTCATTATAATTTACTGTGACATTATGGAATCTCCTATAGCAGGTACGCATTATCTTTCGAAATTGGCGAATTAAAAATTAAAATTAAATTAAATTAAAGAGCTCTTTCGAGTATACTGCAAGTGCTGGAAAGTGATTGTATAATAAAAGTTATTATTATACCATACGCATTTTTTTTTAATTGCAGAAAATAATGATTATTTCATTCACAAGTACTTTTAGCCTAATAAAAACAAATAAAACACAAACATGTTTCGAACCAAAGTTAAACGGTGTTCAGACATCTACAAACCTCGATATGTAGAATTTCGAAAATATTTTTTTTTCAACGAAAAATTAAGGTAACTTTGATTTTTTTTTAAATTTTGTTGTAGCTGCTCTTAAGACGAATTCAACGATATATAATATTATGACCTTGAGACTAAATAACGTTGCAATAGTTTCGTCCAGTTTTTCCGGCCAAATACTCCACTGTGCAGCGTCATACATATGAATACGTGTGACGATCATAATTCTTTATATATACAACATAAGAAAATAACGCATAGCACGGTTTTTGTAGAATTTACGATTTTCCTGCGATTACATCTTTCTTGAAAGATGTTAAAAAAAATCCATCGCATTTACTATATTATAATTACGGCGCGGCTATTAATAAAATTAAATATGCAAGGCAAAATGGATACGTATGAGGAAAAACGTGTACAATGTTGTTCATGTTTTTCTTCGTTTATTTCAGAATGCACTTGAGGAAACACTTCAGTATGAAAATTGAATTCCTCACATGTATCGAATAAGAGGATGGCTAAACGTCATTTCCGCTTGACGTTCTTCGTTGACAGTAATGTATCCCAGACCTATATCGACAGCACCGGTAACAACATCACCCAGAAGATCGCTCCAAACTTTGTTGTTCAAAGTACCGAGTTTCTCGTGGTGGACTAATTCGATACTGCAAAATCACGAAGCCGTAATTTTCAAATATGTTTACGTTTTCATAGGCGTTTAGAAGGTGAATAGTGGTTCTTTTCAAACAAACAAGAATTTTTCTTTGCAAAATGCAAAAATACCAAATCTGTAATTGCATATTGGTGTCTAAAGTTTTGACATGTAGTTCATGCATAATCTCAAACTGGAAAGCTTTATGCAAAATAAACATTTTCTGGATTTGTTGCACAAAACAGGGGGCCACCTAAATATCTGTTTCTTTCTTTAATAATTTTAGTAATTCATACGTAGTCATAAGAGAGGAAAGTGTCTTGCGTCGACTAGAAATTGATTGAATAATATGCACGTGCTATAAATGCATAAAGATTTGCAGTCTAGTCATAAGCAACACATCGTGTTCATCGTTTTACTATTTTAAATGACAGATACATAAGTATTTTTGTCGGAAGTGCATAGAATCGGGAGTCTAATGATGAGAAATGCAATTATGGAAATTTTCTTGTTCGTGCTCGTGTGATATGTCACGTCCGGTGGCTCGACTGCCAATGAATAATCAATCAGATAAGGTATTGTTATAAAAATTCGATAATGTTATACGAGAGGGAAAACATAGAAATAATATATTAAATCTATTAAGATATTCAAGATATTAAGATTCTCGATATTAAGACATTAATATCTTATTTCTATGTTTTTCTTCTCGCGTAACATCCTCGAATTTGTATAACAATTCCTTATCTGATTGATTATTCATTGGCAGTCGAACCACCGGACGTGACAATACAAACCTCGCATTAACGCTGCCCGTAACGAAGTTCGCAAAATCGAGAAGCGGCACGATATCGTTCGCTTCTAACTGATCGGTAACATCCATCTGTCCATCGATGGTACCATTCAATACGCCGAAAACAATCGGCATCCCTTTGAAGTCGTTCCTAAGCTTCACACTGGCTGGTCTCTGCAACGACCAAGAATGCGGATCCCAAGAACCGAGGAAATTCGTCACCAGGCTAGTGTTATCCGAGTGCCGTATTTTGTACACGTGGACAAAGTAAAAAACCACCGTCCGGTTCTCCAAAATGGCGTAGTTCAAATTCATCGTCGCGTTTTCAACGGGTCTCGTCATCACGGCTGACTCCCGATATTGATAGTGGCTGTGATAACGTTTCAGACAGCAATGCGATCTTAAAAATATAATACAGGCTTTCTTAGTAACAGCTCCGTCCATCAAAAGTCAGGTTTGACACGCTGGCTGCCTCATCAGTCTTCATAAATACACTGGCGAGCTTCATGCAAAATGCAAATTTTCTGAATCGGACGTCAGAAGTGCAAACTAGGTATT
Source organism: Halictus rubicundus (assembly GCF_050948215.1). Classification (NCBI taxonomy): domain Eukaryota; kingdom Metazoa; phylum Arthropoda; class Insecta; order Hymenoptera; family Halictidae; genus Halictus; species Halictus rubicundus. The sequence continues at coordinate 16,173,918 of NC_135152.1, read as the reverse complement.
TTTTACTTCAACGATTTTAACTAGCTGAAAACAATGGAAGATTCTGAACTTCATTCAACACTCGTCCACTTTTACCATAAACGCGGGTAAAAACCGCAGTCTATGTACTCATGCAAGTAAAAAAATATTCCGAACAGCTTATTCAACAGTACTACCCCACCCCCCACCCCGTCCCCCAACAGAAAATATTTGAATAGATGAGTTTTTACTTTTTAGTTATAAATAGACTGCAGATATTGTGCACTTAAGACAAAAGGTGAATGTGTGTTTATGTTCTCGTATTGTTTTCAACGTATTCAAAATATTAATGAAAGAAAGAAATTTGTACATAACTCTGGTATTTTGCAATTGATGTACGAGAGTTTCGTTTCGCATAAAAGTCAAGTTATAAATAGTTATAAGTAGCTATGTATAAACCTGGCCCGACTGTAAGTTTAAATTTTGTGTTTAAACTTCTTTCTGAATGTTTACCAAGTTGTCAGTCATCACCTTTTCCAAAAGGTTCTTGATAAATTCTGAATCGCGGGATACGTCAAGGAAGTCGTGGCGATGATCACGTCGCTATCAATACCAATATTCAAATGCCGGAGCACTGTGTCGATAGTCGTATCTGTGTTCCTAGTTGTGATCATCAGCCAGGAGATGTAATAGTTAAAAAGAAACTTCTGAGAGGCCTGTAAAATTATTTCATAAATAACGAATGTTATAAAATACGAGTTCGTTTATATTATAACAGCAAAAACGTTGCAATCCAAGCGACGTGTGAATAATGAAAAAAGGGTTCGCGTGATCATTCTGAGGGACCTGTGTAAGTATTTAATTAAAATAAATATTTAATATAATTTCGTTTATATTGTAACAGTGAAAAAGCTACAGCCCAGGTGACAGTAAAATATCTAAAATAACAAGAGTTAATGAATTAATCGGTTCTTCGGTGAACCGTGTGATCATCTATGACTCAGGCATCAATTAGTCTTTAAAGAATCGTCATTACGTCGTTTCGTTTCACAAAGCGTGACGTTACCACCTATCTTTTTTGTCATAAATGGTAATGCACACGTATAAATTTAACAAAATACAGTATAATTAATTTATAGCTTTATTATCCTAAGAAAAATATTTACTGATAACTTCGTGAATGTCTCGTGGTACGCATTAATATTATAATATCTATTATGTAGTTTATTGCTCAATTAATCAACAAATTCGATTTTTGATTCTTCCTGACAACCGCGTCTGTATCACGTCACAACAAAATTGATGAATCACATATCTGCAATATACAATTATCACACTTCAAGCACGTGATACTGTCTGCTGTATGGCGTAAGCAAAGGATCGAATGTATGAATACATTTTTCTGGCATCCATAATAACGAATGAGCAGATCTCGATTATTAAATGTCGACAAACAAAACCTAAAAGTTGATAGTATTATTCGTATTCGCACTATTCAAATATTTGAGATACTGATATTACTTCTAACTAAAAGAAAATATACAACAACAATGTTTAAATGTACTTTTTTTATACGTATTTGATTAATTTTCAATACCATCAACATGTGCATTAGTTTTTCAAGCATTTGGACAGAATTGATTGCATTTTCTCCTAAAATTGAATAGTTTATTTTAATTCTATTTATTCTCTTCAAATATTTCCGAAACTAGTGCGCGGATAAAAACAAGTATCCTATGAATATTGCTGGTCTTTTTACGTATGATAAGATCCCATACTGAAAAATATATGTTTCCATTTGAAAAAACAAAGTTGACCTTCAAATGACCTTGAAAATGCCACCGAAATAAAATACTCATACTGCCCCTCTCTTTCTCCCTCGAAATCCTTGGATATGTGTTTTACATTTTTTAAATATCTTTCATACTTTTCGAGATATTCGGCTGGAAAGTTTTCAAATGAACACCCTGTATATCGTTTAGTCGTAATTTAATGTGCAAATATCAGGAACCATATGAAACCCCATCGATCATTAGCAAAATTATATTTTTCCGAGAAGTGTCGAAATTTTACGACGCTTGTAAACACTTTATGATGTATTGAGATGAATAAATGATTAATCAGAGGGTCCGTTCGTTTGAACGCAACGATACTAATAATTACGCTTTCTTTGTATGCATACGTGCTTCTTACCACGTGAAGAACGTTCTCGGAGGACGTCAGATTCAGTCCATCCAACAGCACGATCGATCCGATCCGGTGTTTCCGGATAATAAGGGCGTCGGGTATGTTTGGATTGATAGCTGACTGAATTGATACGCCGATTCCTTTTTCAGCGAGACAAGCAAACAAAGGTCTTGCGTAGGTAAACACACAGTCTACGCAAACAACATTCAAATTGGCAGAGATTTTTCGAAAATGTTCCGAGTGTCTTACTTTAGACTTCCTAAGTATCGAGTAACTTACGTTACTCGTGGAAATACTAGATAATCATTCATAAATATTACATACATGTCTATAGGAATGTAAAACGTCGATTATATTAATAAGAATAAAAATAGATCGACTTGAATAAACCAATCGTCTTAAAAACCATTGGAACTCCATTTTTCATAGACGAACAAAAATATTTAAAATATTGTAAACCCTACCCTGTGAAAGATAGTTTTTCGGTAGAAAAATGTTACAACCTCTAGAACGATTAAACACAATACGTCTGTTTTTCTTTTTTTTTTTTTTTTTCTTAAATTCTACAGTGTTATCGCCATTTTGCATTAATGAATCATTATGCTGCACTAGTTAATATTGAAGACAATGAGTCAACTTCATCATTATTCTAATTTTCCTTGACGTAGTGTTTCATAATGATAAATAAGGAAAAATAAATGTATAATGTATTGGATGATTACAAAACCACGCAGTTTCTACGATGAAGAAAATAACCAGGTTGTAAAACGTTGGGAGACAATTGTAGATAATAGTATTGATTGTACTATTGATAATAGTATTGTATTGCGAAATCGCATATGTAAGCAGATGTGATCTTCCGATGCTTTTAATAGTAAACAAACATCGGGTGATTATAGGAACACACCACAATCACACCACGTGAAATCATGCGCTATCGCGTCGCGTAGACTCTAAGAATATCATGTTAAATTACTTGTTATCGCATAACGTAATAGTAGTGTGTTCTCACCTAATTGTTTTCAGTATGAATGAAAAGTGAAAAGTACGTGAAAAGTTAAGTAACTGACCCACAAATTATAAATATTTTTTATTAACTTCAGGATTATTTTTAATATTTAGTAAACGTTCACCTTAGATCCGCGTTATCGTTAAAACATGTTTAATTACTAGGCTGCGGATCTTTATGCATTTATAGTATGCATACATTTTCAAAGTCCAAGGAAGCAAGTATAGAAGCAAACATTAATGACATCTCAACTTGACACTAATTATAAGGAATGTTCTAGTTGATAAACTCAGCTTATTCCTTATCCTGGTTTTTATAAAATCGTTCATGCAATTTAACTCATTAACTACGGCTGTCGTCTATAGATGACGACAACAAACTTTTGTCAGATACAGCCGTCATCAATAAGCGTTTTAATTAATTATGCCGGGAACAGGAATTTCATACGTAACATGTGCATCAACTTCTGTGCATAAATCATCACGTATACATAGACAGGAAATTAATGTATCAGCAGTTGTACAACTTTTCTTTTTTTTTTTTGTTTTTTATTCAGACAGACACATTCGTGAATATATACCAGTAGCTAAATGGTTAAAATTTGCATAAAGATCCGAAGTTTATTAACCACTTAGAAGATGCTGCGTCTTAGAAAAAGTATCATGATAAAAAGCAGTACAATCTATTATTTTGCAATTGTAAATGCACCGTCTTCTTTGATCATACTTATGATCATTTCGAACGTGTAAAGCTTTAACGGTTATTCGCGATTTATTGTCACCGAAAGTTTTCTTCGACATTGTATACAACGACTGTGCATGCTATTTAATCGTTGATTTTCACAGATATCAAATTTAATCTTCTCACCTAAGGAACTCAGATTGTCGAACAACACTATCTGATCCCATAATCTCCATTTCGCGAATTCCAGTATCAGTTGCAACGTTAACGGAGGCGGTAAGATACACGTGCTCGTCACCATACAAAATGTTGTCATCATAAAAAATCCTGCTCTCATTTTTCTGTCGACAGATGATAAAAAATATCCTACCGAAATTTACGCGATATTCTTTGATCTGTTCACGCGAAAAAATCGCGCGGGTGGCCTAAGAGCTTCGAATATTTTTTCAAAATACTAAGCTGCACTTGAAATCAAAATCGATTCATTTAATTAATACGAATTTACATTCCACTTATCTTCAGCCCTGATTGAAGATTGTTCGAAGATATTCAAAAAATCACCGAAAACAATTCACGAGAACTTCCTAAATATCTGTTATTATAATACTTGGATTGAAATAGTTGAGTTTCAGTCAACAGTAGCCGGAAACATAATCCGCCTTGCTACTTCACTGACGCCTGCACGAAACACCTTAGACAACGATCGAATATAGACTGAGGACCATCTCGTAGGGTTTTTCCGATTCTTTCTCGCTTCAACGCATGCGAATAAAATTACCCCTGACGCAGGGATCATGGAAAATTCTTTTCTTCATTCCCCCGAGTGACCTAATTGCGATAGTGATGGCAAGGCTGGTTAATAATCGACCATTTTCCCTTAAGAGACTCTGCGTATAACGACGGAGTTAAACTCATTGTCAGTGGGACACTGCCGATAGTTTCGCTGAGTGAATGTTGACTTTGAAGCTGGCTATCGTTTCATTTCATAAGCTCGGAGGCGATGTAAAATTTGTGTAGCTTTTCTTGTAGAATGGAATTAACTAATTGACGTGACTATCGACGTTTGCACAGAAAACCTGTTAATGATGACAATGGTGTGTCCATAATAGTGTTTGCCCCGCAATGACAGGAAATCAATAGAATTGATGTAATCGATACCAAAAGAATCGATGTTATTTATAAAAGATTGCGCTCGTGGTTTCTATAGAACTGATACCGAGATTTTATTTGTTTGGAATCATCGAATTGTTCTAACTAGCAGGCAATGCATTTTATTTATTAAAAAATAATTGGTGCCCTTCTGATTTGGACAAATTTTATTTGGTATCGTACACAGAAAAGACTAATGTTAACCATGGAACGGTCATCTTTTTGCTTTCACTTGTTAAGAAAATTATTGTAGTTTTTGTGGCATTCGCAATACTGATTTGGTGGTACGTATATAAGATGTGAAAACATTGGTAGTTAAGAACCCGGGGTAGTCACGTGACTTTTTAATGATGACAAACGGCATACAATGTAAGCAGATGGAGAATCGCGCACGAATGGAAGTTTAAACTTTTAGATTTTTCAATATACCTCCATAAAATTGCGACGAGTGAATTGAGGAGCTTTTCCTGATGAAAATGAGTCCAAACTCGAGCGTAATCGAACAATTTTATTGATACGTAATGTTAAGATAAAAATTACAATCTTATTGAAGATAGTCCAAATGATGTCGTGTTTGGACTCATTTTCATCGGGATAAGCTCTACAACTTATTCGTATTAAAAATATTATTCGCATTCAAAATATAAAAGCTTAAATTGCCAATAATACTCGATTCTCTATCAACATTAAGTATCAATAAAAATTGTTCGATTACACTCGAGTTTGGACTCATTTTCACCAGGAAAAGCCCCTTCAATTCACACGTCAAAATTTTATGAAGGTATATTGAAAAATCTAAAAGTTTAAAAACTTTCATTCGATGCGGGATTCGATCCCGGACCAAAAGATTCTCAGCCAGAGACGTTACGGCTTACGCCAACCAAAACTGTTGAGAATAACAGTCATATATTGAAATATAACGCAAATAAAATATTTTATATTGCAGTTTTAAGTTCCTACACTGTTTTCCTCAATACAAAAATGGTCAATATTACATAATACACCTACAAAACGGTCAGAAGCCATCGAAACAATTGATTTTGTTTTTTTTTTTTACGACGATGCAATTTATAAAAAATTCTGAAAAAATTAAAAAAAATTATTTCAATAATATCTAACTACTGAATTTTTATAAAACTGGTATCTCTGAAACTTCAATTCGAAATGTGCACTTCCTTCAAATGAATGGACATCCAATTATCCAATTTTCATAAACATGTTTGCATAATCTGGAAAATCTGTAAAAAATACACATTAATAATCACAATGAGACACAAATAACATAATAGCATACACATGGTCAACTGAAAACTTGGATATAAAATCGGCAATTTTATACTTTCGGATTTGTTTAAAAATCGATTTTGCAGCCAAAAATTCTGAAAAAAACCTCAGTCGTGTATGATATTAGGTAGAATATTCCTCAATTCTTTCGTAATTTTTTGTTGAGCATAGTACGACTAAAAATTAATTTGGTTTGATCATTTGATCATTTTTGTGGATCTAGTTCCAACATTTATCGTTCGTCAGCATAGAGGGCGTAAGAAAACCAGTTGTTTACATGGGAGTCACGAAACCCCATTTGGTGATTGGTCTACTCCTATACCTCGTCTGGGACTGTACGTTGCGATAGAATACGGTCGATAATACAGGTTAATAATACAGGTTTACGTATGTACGATATGTATGCTGCCGAATATTACAAATTACTCCACGATAAGATAGAAACAGGCATTTCGGAGTCTGAACAGACATAGATTGGTCCTTTAGGAAACGCAATTGACCAATGTAACGTGTGATATCGGTAACGAGAGATGTTGGTAGAGCATTGACAGATGTATCGATTGACAAAACGGCATATTATACAGGATGTATAGAAATTATATGTATTATATGTTGGAGAAACTCTGTTAAAAAAATGGGCCGCAAAATTGTCGATATTTTTTTCAAGGTCAAATGTTTCTTTTTATTACATCGTATAACACTCATTGCGAGGAACAAAAGTCTGAAAGGAATCATGGTTCTCAATTCAATGAGTCAATCGTTCTCCTAAAATACGACTTTAAAGTTTCGTTAACTATTTTATTCCGTATGTCTACAGGGTGTCCCATAATGGTACAAGCGCTGAGGGGATGATTCTGCAAGAGAAAATAAGTCGAAAATATGAAATAAATTTTTTTCATCTGAGGCCACGTTTTCGAGAAAATTGACTTTGAAAATCCAAGTTTTCGCGCCGAGCGTTTGTAAGAAGTAGAATTGGTAGATTATGAACAGACGCGTCAGACGATTTTTATTCCATGGCACGCGTGCTCGACGAATTTTCAAACTCTAATATCTCGAAAACGAGGCGTCAAATAAAAAAAAATTTTCGACTTATTTTCACATGTAGAATCACCCCCTCCATGTCTATACCATCTTGGGACGCCCTGTAGACATATGGAATAAAATAGTTTACGAAGCTTTAGTCGTTTTTTTTTTTTAGAGAACGGTTGACTTGAGACTCGGGGTTCCTTTGAGACTTTTGTTCTTCGCGATGAGTATTATACAATGCAATAAAAAACATTTGACCTTGAAAGAAAGTACAATCGAAAAACGAGTTTAATTTGGTTCGTCGATTAAATTATATCATATGACGCGATCGAAGTCCTTTGTGTGTCTACTGTACTGTCTCAACTATTATCTATCAAACAATTTATTTGGACAATTAATTCATTTGAATAAAAATCAGGCCTGGTTTCTAGAGCTTGTAACCCAAAGCGTGTCGCAGTGGGCCGTTTCCATGAAATAGGTAGAATTAATTAAAAAATTGTCATGTCACGAAACTGGTTACAACTACGTTTTTTCGTAAGCTAATACAGTCTTTTCTCGATATATGTCGCAAATACTTGGCTGATGAAAGTTGCAGAACTATCCCCACTACCGCGGGGTATACTCCGTGAGGGGCCATGAAGATGAGGCCTCGGACGCTGAGGAGTGTAAACATAATACGGGTCGGGTACGACGTTCACATGGATCAAAATATAATAGTATCTGCTGGACGATATATGTCGCTGGCAAGATCCGAGTTGTTGACATATATCGAGGAAACACTGTACTTGGTTAAGATAGACTAATAATAAGGACACAGACTTATATCCGATCTCGTTTTTTAAATAGATAATAAAGAAATCATGTATCGCTCAGTTTTCTTCGCGTGTGTTAATGCCACGTTCTATTTCTAAGCGGATATTTCCTTGCTAATTAAGAATGGATTTTTATAGTACATGCATTTATCTGCTTCTACTAAAAAAACTTGTATATGTTTACCTCCTACTAAAGCCGTCATTCACTATTACGCTATCACATAAAATTATATTCGATACTCTTTACATCGCATTTTACGTATGGAGAAGTTTCTCCGCGTTTATTTCGATTAGAATTTTCTAATCTCTCTTGAGAACGGAAAACGTCCTAACCGACCACTTTTGTTTATAGAAGGGATGATTATGACGCACATTCCCGGATGCGAGTTTTACTTACAATCTGACTACTTTATTTCAACAGCCAATAATTCCCGTTTAAGTATTCACTTGCTACTATTATTATGGGACAGAGGGAGTACTAGTTATGAGGCCTATTAGCAATCCTAGCGGTTCCCTGATTTCGTGTCAGGTTCGTCCGTGAGTCATCCAATCTTCCAGCGGCTCTCCAATTTTGCATTGGGTTCATCCGCGTTGTTATACAACCACCTAGCAGCTCCCCGGTTTCGTATCGAGTTTGGTCCAACCCAGTGGCTCCCCAATTTCGCATAGGGTTCGTCCACGAAAACTATACCATCCTAGCGGCTCCCCGATTTGGCATCAGATTCGTCCGAGTACCTAACTAACAAATTGAAATCATATTCCAAGGGTGATAATCCTTCGCCGACCTCTAACGCTGCTCGCGGCCCTGCCTCGTAACATGGACAAGGATAGGAATGTTGTAACTTTTTTCAATTTATCTAGGAATATCAACATTTTACCAATATTAAGTTTGGGAAACGCTCGCGCTGCTAGGAGGTTGTGTAACAGCGCGGATGATCCCAATGCGAAATTGGGGAGCCACAAGGTTGGAGAAATCTTTGTTGGATTAAGGTTTTTCGCGGGCGAATCTGATGCGAAATCAGGGACCCGCTAGGATAGATAGTAAGCCTCGTAACTTATATATAATTTAATTGATAAAGTCCGAGCGGTAAGATTGTATCGTGTGGGAACGTTCAATTACTAGATTAGGATATTGGGCAATAATTGAAGGTTTATAGATTACACGAGTTAACAAACAAACAAATATATTCTCAGTTGAAATTTATTACAAGTGTTGTTGTTGGTGTCGCGAATGAATTTATAGTAAGAACACAATTGAAGAAATTGTTACCTATGATGCACGGTTTTGACGCACTGGCAATGCGGGGTCAGAGAGCAATTATGAAATGCCAAATAGACTCTATACCGGAATCTATAAGGTTATGATTTGATTCGAAAGGGACTTTAACCTGATCTCACTAGAATTGACTCTTATGGGTGTAACGCGACGTGTTATGACCAGCTACTGACCAAAGAGGATGAAAATGAACGGGTTTATATACCTTGAAAATGAAAGGGGTGCTCAGTTAAACTTAATGTCACGTAGGGTCACACTCATATCTTTTGTCACTTCTAATTAAAACCAGGCCTCAGTTAGATTTTCGTTAATGGAAGGTGATCCGGGCTATTTCCTGTCAGAATCTTAATTAACGGATGCCAGAAGGGAGTGTTCTAAAGATTTTCATATAAAGAAGTCATACTGTATCTTCCAATAATAATTGGGGGCCTGTTGGGACGCTTTTCGTTCACAGAAATGAGATTAGAACCTCTAATCGAAATGAACGTGGAGAAAACTTCTCCATACGTAACAAAAATAAGAAAAAAATGTAGAATAAAATTTTATTCAAGGCTTAGTTTTTGAAAATATCAAGTTGGAAAATCCGCTGCGTACGTATGCTGTTACGACTGTGATACGATTCGTCGAATAAAGTATAACGCATAATGTTTTCGAAACAATGTTTATTAGCGTTTTCATATTCGTTCATACAGTTGTAAAAGTACATCAGTTGACGGACATCCTCAGTGTACACGGAGAATAGAATTCATAATTACACGTGCATTAACCCCTTGCACTATAAACCCTAGTTCAGACACGGCGGAAACCGCGGAGCTTTTATTCGAGTCAGACTCGTGATGAAGACTTTGAATAGAGTCTAGTAAACATATGTACATATGTGTGCATGTACATGTACATTATTAATTTCCTCCAAACCGAAATCAAATTCTATTTTGTTTTTCTTAATGCACAACCATTGGAGAAAATAGAGACATACGTCAGACATAAATTTTCTTCTTCTCCTAGCAAATTATGAACTACAAAGAAATTCACGTTAGTGCAATTGTAAATTAAATCGTAGTGCAAGGGGTTAAGGACACGAATACTTAATTCGCGAATAGACGGTTCGCGTATTATGAAAATGTACTTACCTTCATTACACGTCTAAAATCGTAGACTTGTACTGAAGGGGCGATCTTTGAGATCATGTGAAATAATTTTTCCTTTGCGAAAATGTTCTTCCCGTCTTTGTTAAGAAGTTATTGACGAAAAACATGGACCAATCAGTGCGCGCCTACAAACAATGAAATTTATATCCCTTTATTAACAAAAATAAAAAATGCAGTATATTTCCACGTCAGAAAACTGAGCGTACAGGAGAAGAATTGAATAAAAACTATGATTTTTTCATGTGTGTCGCCTTCCTTTTTTTCTCGCCGCTACGTAACGTTTCATCGTCATTTACTACTACTTATTAGCAAAACTACACGATAGCTGCAAAAAAGACAGAAACGGATATATCTACGTGAAAATTAATTACAAAGTTGTTATACAAGGATAAATCCTTAAGAGAAATTGGAAAAATAATAAGTAGATGTCATTCTATCGTGCAGAAAATTATAATCAACGATACAAGTACCGGTACATTGTGCAATGGCGCAGGGCCAGGGGTTCCCAAAATGCGGCCCGCGATATCAGATCCTCCATGATCTCGAATGTATAGAGATAATTTACATTTTTACAAAAAAAATTTTTATTAAGCTTATTTTTAATCCTCTTGGTTGTGTCAAAGCCACAGAACGAAAATTTGGATTATTACCAAAAGTACAAGTTCAAATTGTAAAATTATCTCATTTTGAATCGAGTAGAATATTAGTAACAGAAAATGCTGAAGCTAATCCTCCGCCAAAAAAATATTATAGATGATATGTTTAATGATTTTAAGAATCGCGAAATGAATATAGTTTAATTTTTTTTATTCGTTTCCTTGTGATCCATACTTTTTTCTTCGTTTCCGAAGACTTAAACTTATCGAATTACAGGAAAATGTCGAAGCTACGAATTCTTATGGAAACAATTTCCTATTTGGTTTTTATAAAGAATTATCTTCGCAGGATTTTCCAAAATTACGCAAACCTGCTCAAAAAATGTTTTCATTAGTTGGAAGCACTTATACATGGGAAAAACTTTCACAATCATGAGTATTAATTAGTCCAAATTGAGATCAAAATTAACTGACAAACATTTACCAGCAGTGTTAAGAATACATTCAACAAACTTAGAATCAAGACTCAATGATATTATTAAAAGAAAACATCAACTGCACAAGTCACACACTTCAGATTGATGAATTTATTATTTTTTTCTTATCTCATTTGAAATTATTTAGTTACTCTTGTTTAATTATTTTTGGAATATGTTAATAAACAGTTTGTAATAAAGGGTAATTATTGTAATAAATAAAGGACGATTATGTTGTAAAATTAGTATAAATCTTTTATGTATCATTTTTATCGATTTGAACGTAATTTTCTATAACACTTTTTGTTGGCCCGCCAAATATTTTGAAATTTACAATTTGGCACACCTAGGTAAAACTTTGGGAACCCCTGCTGGGTGAGAAAGAAAAAGAATTTCAAGTGAGGTGGACGAACAATATTTAGTTAGTCGAATTAACAATAGGTATTGCATAAAGAATTAAGAAATCGATTTCAACGGAAATAGTACGCAGAGTTTTGCGAAGTAGCTATAGTGAAAGAAGGACGTTTGGAATTTGCAAAAATATATCTAAATTGGCATAATCATGATATGGTGGGAACCGAATACGACGTTTAATAAGAATAATGCAGTACCAGCTGCATATGAAGCATAGAAGCAAGATTAAATACCTTAGCATTTTAAAGTACAATATAAACCGATCGTGTGAAAATTTGCAAATGCCTGCCTCACATTATTTTCAGCATGACAACGACCAAAAGCTTTCGGCGTATGTTATAAAAGTATGGTTGTTATACAATGTGCTCAAATGATTAAATAGCTCGCCGCAACAACAAATGAATGGAAGCAAAAAACTAAAATTACGGAAATATGGAAGAATATCTAAAATATAATATCTAAAATATAAAAGAATATCTAAATTCCATAACGAAAAAATTAGTGGAACCTATGCCAAAAAGCTTAGAAGCCGTTAAACATGCAAAAGGATACGCCACAAAATATTAAAATTATGTATGTTACGTGTACGCTCAATTTTGCGACGTTGAAACGTACTAGGATCTCTTCATGCGAGTGTACTGTTCGAGTTCTTCTTTGATGGTTATTTATTTTCGAACATCTTAAATTGTATTTGTGTTTGTTTGCTTTTCGTTGATCGTAGAAATAAGGATAGCTGGCGTGTGTTCAATTTTGTGAGTAAATCGACCTTTCCTAAATCGCCGAACAGCAGGTGGGAAAGGTTGACGAACACTGTGTCAGTTATCGCGATTTCCCGCAAAAACTGTCCTCCCGGCGCGACTCGATCGCGAAGCTTCGTCATAAAAAAAAGAGAAAAGAAACGAAGCTGGTAGCGCCGCGACGTCGTGTTTCGCTCGCGGAAGATCACGTAGGCCCCTGCTCGTTCCTCGGATCCATAGGGACGCCGCGTCGCGGCGCCACCGTTGTTTCCGGCGGGCGCCGCGGCGCGCCGTCGCGATGACTCGTGTTTGTCAGCACTCAGCGCTCGTATTTAGCTCTGGCCGCGTGGTGCCGGCATCTCAATCTTGATTCGCTGTCAGCTCGTCGAATAGCACGGATCACGCTCGTCGAAAGGTGAATCCTCTGGACAGGAACGCCGATCCACAACCCGACACACACTTGTGTTGACCGTGTGGTCCATTTACGCGCGGTTTTATTGCCCGGTGGTTGGTGGCATTTGTGCGCGGGGCGTAACATTGCTGCAACTCGTCTGGAGACCTAGCTATCATCCGCACGGAGAAACACGAGAGTTCGCCGAGGGTGAATAAAGGACAGGTATGCATTTTCACTGTTCTCACCCTTAATCTACAGGCCAGTGCCCGTTCGCGAGAAGTTACGCTAAGAGGTGACAAACTCAAATCGGCAAACACGTATCTCCTGGAACGTAAGCCGAACGAGATAATACTTGCACGCTCTTACGATTTTCCGTCTATTTTTTTCCGTCGGATAGGTTAGTCGCGCGATATTTTCTCGTAGTATTCTTTTTTTTTTTTCGTCACATAGCGACCCCTTCGCGCGATATTATCCACGAAACGATTCGGTTCGACACTTATTGCACGTTCGAGAGGATGTAACGGTGTGTTCCATATAATCTATCCTACTTCGTTATACGGTGAAAATCGTGAAAGGAGTCTTGCAGATAATCGCCGACGCTGATTCGTTCCGTTAACTTCGACGGGGATTCCACTTTATGTTTCTGTGCGTGTGGGTGTGTGTGTGTGTTTTTGCTTTTCTCTTTCTCTCTTTGAGATGTATATTCGTAGGAGAAACTTTTTGTCGAGGATATGGACGTTAGCATAATGAACTTTGCGGTTCGATTCGGTTCGCACGTGCGATCCTTTTTGATTCCGTTCAAGAGCGAGTAAGAAATGAAAGCCGGAAAGGTGGAAAGAGAGAGAGAGAGAGAGAAGCCGGTTTCGCGAGTTGCTCGCGTGTTCGTTAAATGATATAACGTACAGAAATTGAACGTCCGCCGGCAAAGGCTAGGATTCGTCGTGTGCACGATACTAACGAGCGGTTACGTGGTCGATTAGCCGGTACGCACAATGGCCCCTCTTCATTCACGTGTCGAAAACGAAATTTGCACACGCACGGCGAAAATAGTCGAGTTTTCCATCGCCCGGCTCCTTTTCCCACTTTTATTTATAAATCCCGCTCGGCGTGTCCTACATATGTATGTGTCGCTGATCCTTTACCTACTTTTCGCGGCGAACACTTTCGTGCTCAGTTACTTCAGCCGGCATAAGGAATAGGGAATGAAAATAACAGATTATGAATTTAAATTACAATATTAATATTTCTGGACAGCCACAAGGACGTCTTGCTAACCCGGCCTTGCTAACCTGGCAGGAAATTATTCCAAATACATACAGAGTAAGAAATTTGAATATGTTCGGCAAATTCTCTGTAGCATAATGTGTTCGGAATATTTTTAAAAGAATAATTTTTTTTTAATTCATTCAGAGAGAATATTTAATGTAGACTGAACGACTGAGAAGATAAATATTTTTACACTTTTTAAACGTTCGATTTTAAACGTAACTCGTTTATTTAAAAGTAGTGAAAACTCGCTTTGGAAGAATATCGATGGCAGATTAGAGGGAAAAAAAATTTTAATCGTTGCGATCATGCAAGTCGACTTGGTGATTGACATACACTAATATTGTTATACGTTGGTGAAATTCAGTTTGTAGGAAATTCATCTACTTTTGGGTAGTTCATAAATTGAGAATTATGAAAAAATTTGGGAGTTTACGTTTCCAGCAGAAAGTAGTAACGTATTGAAATTTGAACTAGATGAAACAAGAAAATATCGAACAAGAAGCATAACTTTTACTGAACATTTACTGAAATAATAGTGAATTTTGAAAAGGAATAATGAGTTTGAGTTATTCGAGCGAAGTACAGTAATTCGAGTCTGCCGGCTAGAGGAAAATTAGAGCACGGTACCAGTACCACACCTGTTGATTTGTTTGCAAACAATTCTGCGACCGTTTGTTGTTGTCGAAGAAAAAATTTAATCGCTGACTCACCGTTGGCTGATCTTTGAAATGATTACGATTTGCCTCGATCCGTTGTGATTGTAAAGCAATTTTTCGTAACCGAAATCCAATTGATCAAAATTAATATTTGGGAACGATAGTTTTCTCACTCGAGGATTATTAACTCTAATACCCATAAATTCCACGTTGGTCCTCTCAAAACGCGTTTCTGTTTTATAGTATTAGCTTCAACGGATGTTATGTACGATTATCATTTAATTATTCAATTTTTAATAATTCAATTGAACGAATAGCTGTTCAGAGTACGGTTGACAATCATGCTAAGCAATTAGTAATTGTGAACAATTTGATTCATCTTACTTTAGATATACTTAGAACCAAAGAATGTAAGCGGCATTTAAACAATTTCTCAGTGTAGAAGAGAAATGGTTAAATGTAATACATCATCAATATAGTGTAATACATCATCAGTAATATAACATCATTTAAAATCTTAAAAAACGTACGTGCCAAAGCGGTATAACTGATTTATTTATCTTTATGAAATTTCCATGGAAATGACTAGCTGCACTGACCGCTGTTAAGCGAATATAGTTATGCGCAAGCATTTAGAAAAGTTTCAGTAGAGATGGTAACGATGTGGTTGCAACAGATTCAGTCGAGGGTAATTATAACGTGGGCACGTGTTTTACAAATGGCTGGAAAATTTTTATAAGTTTCTAGCAAAGGTCGGTTTTATCTGAATTTAAAATTATTCCGGTTACACCAGAATAATAACGTGTTCGCCGTAACTGCGATGCAAATCGATTGTTTTCGGCCTGACGTATTTCATTTTTCAAGGATACATTGACATTTCATGACGTGTACATCATTCATGAGGTGTCATGTTCAAGTCCTGCCATAGTCCGACGTGAAAGAGTGTAATCGTCCACCGGAAATGTCGATTCAATTAGTGTCGATTACTCGCACCGGTTCCATCCCGTTTCGCAGCGTGCTGCGCATCGTTCGGAGAAAAATAACTATGTATTGCAAATAGAAAATTCGTGTAAATGTCATGTTTTCAATGAGATAACATGTCGAGGATGAGGGATTCAAAATATTTTTCATTTAGAAATATGTAAATCGAACCTTGGGCTGTCAGTAAACCGCTGACAACGTTGTAAAATTGACATTTACCACAGTAATTTTGTCACTATAGAGGTCGGTAGAACATTTATTTCTTGTCTTTACAATACATGCTAACATAACAGCGCATGTCTCCATAAAATTTATGGTTTAATTATCTATAATATAAAATTGAGTCTGTAATTTCACGGGAGCGATAATTTTTCTGTTGTATACAATCCACTAATTAAAATTTTTCTGTTGAACCCTCTAATTAAAAAAAAAAAGTACGCTAGTCTAATAGCCACGTTTTGTCAGAAAAATCATCGCTATCTTTTACCAAGGCAGTTGATTCGAAATCCTTCGGTGCGCGCCCAAAATCTATTGTAAGCGAAAGTGTAATTCTAAGTTCCGACGTTGACCCGATTATGTCACACCACCGGCACAGTAGATGGGCAAGCAGCTTTCTCGATTGCCAAAATCGCTTCGAACTGTGATTTGTGCCTAATGGGTGTTAACCAAGGACGTCTTTCTTTTTGCGTAATCCTTACCTCGTTATTTGCCGATACTACACAGAAAGGATTTTCCAAAAGTCGTTCAGCAAATTAGCCTGGGAAGCATGTTACTGCAAATTGCCTTGTTAACGAGCGCTTCCTGAACACCACGGCGATAACAGGCAAATATTTGCGCACGCGTATGTTAGCCTTGAACGACGATAGGTACCGGTTACAGCGGACAATGTTCTGTTCGAAATCGTTTCGACAAAAGGCCACACGATACCGTTCTTTGTAACGTGAAATAACTTTTATAAAACTGATTCAAACGAACAATTTCTTTGTTGAGACGTTGGAGGATTAATTTACATTTAAATTGCATTTGGTCTCGTTTCATTCTATAACTTCTTCTTTTGTCCGTGCCTTTAATGAAAATTGAAGAAATACATTTTGTATTTCCTTTATATTCGAATAGAAGTAAATATATATTTGTAAAAATATTTCGAAGAAACGCGCGTTTTTCGCTATTTTCAACCACTTAGAAGTCGTGGCAACGTTATCCACTTTCTACTACAAAACGTACCTCTTCAATTTTCACTGCAGCCTCGGATGAAAATCCTGTAAAATCAATATTTACTATTTTCTCCACAATTCCCTCAAATACTTTTTTGCACATCGCATAGCGGACTAATGCTTTTAACAATAAGTTCTTGAAGAAACTCTACTCGCTTCGCCATTATCTGGAAAAGTTAATTCACTTTCATTGGCACGTGTATAAATTATGCCCACGCGTCCTTCACTTAAGTAATTAAGTCACTACGATACCAGGTTATACGTGCGCCAACATTTATGCATGCAAAATCGCGATTCATGCATTCTTAATCGCGACACGAGACATTGATTCACCTTTCCTCATTAATGATAATTCTGCGCGGTTGTATAGATTACAGGACGCGCAAAAAAAAAATCTATTATAAAGGCGTCATCTATTCTGATGACGCTGAGCTGCGAACTGCAATTTTATCGGGTTCATAATTCTTGATAGATTGTGCACTTTTTCGTCTCGATATCAATATTAAAAATGTCCAAATTGGATCAATCTTAGTCCCGTCTCGGGTTTTATGATGTACTGTATAATTTCGGTGCGTATGTCACGGTGGAATCACGTGGCGATAATGTTGCGCGGTCGGTTCAACATTATACGCATCGCATGAAATCCTATCTACTATAGTGCTCGCTCGCATAACGCAGGTGTTAGGGACGCGGACTGGCCGCGTTGAGTGAGATTCGCGTAGTTACTGAGCCAATCCCCCCTTTTCTCCAAGATCCATGGACCTCAACCAAAGTTGTCCAGAATTACAATTGAATTACTCCAGGAATTATAATTACAAAGTAATTGAATTACATTGTAATTCAATCATATTGTAATTTATCATTCAGATCTTCATTCAATTAAATTACAATGTAATTCGTAATTGCAATGGAGTACAATTATAAAATACTTTGCAAGTAAACTACATCAATTACGAATTACGATGTACTTAAATTAAAATTAAAAATTAAAGAATAATGAAGTAATAGGTAATAAGACGTTGAAAAATCCATGTGAAGGTTTCAAACAGAAGGAATCTGTTATTTATAAATTTATAATATCTGAACAGAAATAACTTCTGCGTTACAAATTTAAAAAATTTCAAACATAAATATAGACAGCAGAAAAAGGAAACATGTCTCTACTTTACCTAGGTTACGATATGTATTAAAGGAAAAAATAAGCACAATCATCTAATGAGACTCGTTGAACAAACATTAATTATATATGTAAGCAAAATGAAATACATTATCTAATAACAAAAAACTGAAAAAGGGGACGTTTTTAACTTACCATTAACCAATAATAGGATCACTTTGACGTATTACGAACAAGGACGAGGAAATTCTTCAAAGTTCTGGACTATACATAATTTGAAGATCTGTATTTTAATCATATTGTATTTCAATTACACATTTGATTAAAATAATTACTAATTGAATTAATTGAAAGGTTTGAATTATGTAATTCAATTGTGCAATTGAATTAGTACAACTCTAGCTCTATTTCAATTATACTGTATTTCAATTACACATCTGATTAAAATATTTCAATTATATTGTATTTCAATTACACGTCTTATTAAAATAGTTCAATTATATTGCATTTCTATTACACATCGGATTAAAATAATTAGTAATTGAATTAATTGAAAGGTTTGAATTATGTAATTCAGTTACGACGTAGTTGAATTACTATATATTTGAAATACAATGCAATTGTGTAATTGAATTACAACGTAACTGAATTAGCACAACTCTGGCCTCAACCTGATGGTTGGGTATCATCCGTGTAGAGCAATCCCGTTCAGCTATCGTCCGTGCGGACAGAGAATTTAGTTCCCCGGACATGAGCGACTTGGCGGGCAACGAACCACGACTCCTTTTGATAGTTCAGCCTATGACAATATTTTGCCCGCTGACGTCGCATTGCCCTTAGCTATGCCCGCGAGCATCGGCGGGCGCCCTTGCCCGTCGCAAGGGTTGCTGAACGGAACTGGTGTAGAGTGTCTCCAAGTAACGGAAAAACTTTAGCTCGCCTTTCGGTAATCTCGCATGTAGCTTTACGGTCCATTGTGTGTTTGAATTCGGTGCAACTAGGCTTGAGTAATATCGGAATAAATTATTCGTAAAATGATCGTTAGGATAACATATTATCTTATTCGGCTACATGTCATTTGAAATAATCATATGCAAGTTTAATAAAATTTAAAAAAAATATTTAACAATATTTAATAATATTTAATAATAATATTAAATAAGAAGCTGTCCTTCTCTGCGTTCGAAACTTTCATCGCTCATTACGCAAGTAAATATCATCGGAATTATATCATATTTGGTTTCATTTTAATCAGAAAAATGCCACGAATATATTAGCGAAAGTTCCATAAAAAAAAATAATGGAAAATAAAGAAGTTTTGACAGCTACAGCTTTGCGAACCATTTTGGTCGGACGATTGTTTTGATCGAATTCGCTGTATAGTAATTATCATTTTTCAATGTATTAACTCTAGGTTACGCTACTATGATATCACGAGGTTGAATAAATTTGTTATGTATTCAATATACATTAATAAATGCGAAATAAGGTTGCTTTCTTTTTTATTCATGAGTCTAGTGTCGCTCGAATGTCTGAGGTTATTGGCAACTATAAACGGAGAAAAGTAGATTGGGAATACATTATGAACAAGCGATTATATAGAATAGAATCGATGTATAAATGGTTCAACAAGGTCTTCGTGAATTGCTGCAAATTGCCATAGTCTTGCATTGTTCTGGCAGAACGTCGATAAAATTGTATGATTATCATAATACGACTGAGCGATAAGATTCTAGTCTAGATTTGATTCGAATTATTGCAACGCGTTTTGCTTCTAATTTAATACAATTTCCTGCTCTTCCAAAACAATTCAGTATGTTACACAATAAGAAGCTGTTCTTAGATAACATTAAAATAACAAGCAAGATTACTGTATACATATACTTCCAGTTACATATCGCAATTTATATTTCTCTTAGAACAATCAAATGTTTCGTGACATACGCACGAAAAATTATCTCGATCAGAGAAAACATGAAATGGGCAATTTTATAGCGAGTTGAATAGCAGTTTACCAATTTTTTTTAATCAGTTAGGGCTTGAAGGGGGCTCGAGGGTTTGGGCTTTGGGGATTTGAGCTTTTACTAGAAACTTAACTTTTTCGCTGAATATTGTAGGTAACGAGAATTCGCTGTAGGTGGTTGCTAATGGAGGCAAGGAACTTGTACCAACAAAATTACACTTCAAGTTAGTGCTGTAGATCTATCGATGTTTACTATGATGTTTACCATCATTACCAACCAGTAGCGAAATTTGTGTGTTAGTACTCGTACGGCTGTGATCGCTTTACTCGAAAAATATTGCTAAAATCAAATGAAACATCAAAACCCAAATATTTCACGAGACTTTGATATCTTAGACTTTTGGAGACTAAATAATAGAGAAAGTGGAATGAATGTTTTCAGTCAGTTGGCATGCAAATATCTGTGTATTCCTGCATCTTCTACAGAGAGTGAAAGGAATTTCAGTACTGCAGAACATGCGTGCCCCCTCCACTCTGACCAGTCAGTTCCGCATTTCTTTCATGAGACTTCTTGCGAGTCACGCACAGTACTTTATTGAAAATCTCTCAAAAATTCGACTGTCAAAATGAACTTTCGAAGGAATCGATTAACCAGTTAGCTGTTTTTGACGAGTATACTCTACATGAAGAAATGGCAATATTTTATGTTATGACGAATATACTCGTCAGAACAGCTGTACGATTAATTTTTGCGACGCAATTTAGGTACACATTTTTCAAACAGGTCGCAACAGCTAACTGGTTAAAACGATAACAATTTGGGTATACAGGGCGTTAAAAAAAAAACCATTCAATATTCATATGGTATATAGAACACACTGTGCTGAGTAAAAAAGCCTTAGTAAATCTAGGTAAAAGGGTCAAGTTTTTGAGATATGAACATTTTTGTTTGCTTTTTTAACACCCTGTGTAAAACTCGGGTCAAGCTAGATTAGCTGGAACGCTTCGCTCCGAAGGATACATATGAATTTACCCTTGCTAAAAAATAAGGTTTAAATGAATTCCGTGTAGCGATCAACGTTAATCTATTTGCAAGCTCGTCGGAATAACCGTTCGTAAATCATAGCGTGTACCGTAAAATGAGGCAGCTATAATTTTTCTGTAGTAGTGAAACGAGTTTACGTCTACGGTTTGTCACACTACTGTGTTTCGCAACCGTTAACGTTAATTTATTCCGAATTTGCACCGGGTGCCGTCACATATCATTGATCGGCTCGATGCTTTCTGTTCAGGGGCTGGAAAGATTTCAAAGTTCAGCAAAACACCGATTGACGCTGACGCGACCGCGTGTTGCGCACTTGCGTCTTGCATAGAAAACTTTTGCATTCTGATCGAGGTTCTGTTACGCGCACGTCACAGATGATGCACGGTGCACGACGCGACGTGTGTGTATAACCGCTATGAGCGGGCTCATCAAGGTGATATTATCGTACGTAATTCGTGCGCGACTGGGGGCATGATTTTCCCGTGTTGTTCGCCATCCTCGCTTACCAGTTTCCATTAAGTGATGACACCTCCCCCACTTTGATGAACTAAATCGTTCCAGTTCGAACACGCACCAAGAGGACCTTCAAAGACGCGTCCGTAGAGCAATCATTCCTATCTCTTCTTTAAGAATTTAACACTATTTTATACATAGTTAGTAACCCTCTGGTGCACATTCTTCTCTATTTAATGCCTTGAAATTACTTAATAGCTCAAATAAATTCGTTTCCTCTGCTTATAGCAATGTGTTGCGATAAAGCGACGATCACATTACAACTAGAAAGAACAATATTTATTAATGAAAATGGGGATGAATGATTTTTTTTATTACATTGTGAGGAATCCTATTCACCTATGTACTGGACGGTTGAATATTCGCTTATGTTGTGACGTATTTGAATAAACAGATTTTTAATCAGATTTACAAATTTTTAAAAGGTTTAAAGAAATAGTTTCAGAGTTAAATTCTATAGTTTTGATTTTGAGGGATATTTTTGGTTGGTACATCGGTAGTCAATTTGTTAATGACGAACGTAGCTCGCTTTGGTGCCTGCTTTGTGTATTACAAACATTATTTCTGTATAATTCCAATAGTAGCAAAATAAAAAGCCTGGAATTTATCGCAGTAGCCATGGAATTATTAGGTTCATTTTGATTTTATTTGGGTCAATTTTTAGTGTGTGACTCTTCTGCGCATGCGAAATTAACGCTCTAGATATACTCAATCCAACGAGATAATTCAGCGTAGTAATAACGACTCTGTTGCACTCAAGTGACATTTGTTTATCTTTACTGACTGGACTCGATGGACGAAGAACAATAGATTTATTTACTCGAAATGATTGATTCCTAATTTTCCACTTCATCAGAGCGAACATCTTTATTAAAGCACATATTACAATAAAAATTGGATGAGAAATAAGAATGGATGCAGTCTCGTCATTATTACAAAGAAATATTTACATCAGTCGCATTTATTATTCGGTAGTTACAGTGTTGATAATCCAGTGTCCGTTTCGTTTATTACAAGTTTAATTGTCCATTTTGGAAAACAATTTGTTAGAACTGTAGCTAGAACTGCAGAGAAATAAATACAAATGATACGAGAAATGGAAGAATTTTGTTATGTTCGAATAATATTTGTCTCCATCAGCGACAGACACTAATACAACTTAGGTATAAACAATAGTTGTTAACCTAATGTAGGTATTTATTGGATTTAGGAGTATAATAATATAGTGGAAATGTATAAATTTTGCAGTCTAGTCAGGATGATTCTAAGAAACCGGAAAACAAGTATTTGTATGATAATGACAAGTCACAAAAAAGTGTGACTTTTGAATAGAAGACATTTGAATAGAAAACCTATAATAATTTCTTAACACCGACAATAACAATACATGTAGGTTATAATGTTTACAGTTGCGGAGAGGTAACTCAAAAACCGTCAGCTCCAACTAACAAATATGTGTTTAGTAATATAATTAGTTGTAGAATAGAAATGATTTATATTCAGACTCCCGGCCGTAAAAAGGAACTCTGTTTACGAAGCTTCATATCCTAACCCACACATCCTTCCGTACATCTTTGCGAATTCCCCAACGGGAAATGGAGAGTAGAGGGTTAACAAAAGATTTGTACGTTATATTTTCGGACAGTTTATTTCAATAATTCATTATTCAATAGTTCTACCATGATTTCCCGTGCACCCTGTCTACCGGTATGCGGTATCGATCGATCCCCGGGGAAGCGTTTCCATACAATACACGTAATCCTCCGGTGGCGTAACACCGGTTTTCACTTTCCAAATTAACGTCCGGCCGGCTGAGAGCCGCTGGTTCACGTAACACACTGACGAGGAAGCTATTGCCGAGGGAGCTCGCGATTCTCGCAGCATCTCGTGTCTGCTTGATGCACCCGATGCGCTCGATGCATTCTCAGCGGCCGCGCACGTGACTCGGTCGCGTGCACAAGCTTGCGCATTCGGAACCTCGACCGATGCAACCGCAAGTTTTAAACGTTCCCCCTGGAACCACTTGTTGAACATATCGATCATTCTCCGCGACAATGACGTAACTAGGAAATCATGATTTTAGGGAAAACTAGCTTGAACGTTTCCAATTTTCGTGAACTCTTTTAACGGAGCTACGCTCCCCTGAAATTATTGCATAAAAGATTTTATGATGTCTTGCGCTAATTTTTGCTTTACACTTTAAACCAACAAATTGTTATACTTGATTCATAGCGTTATATTTTAAGGAAATACATCTCACAACACAGACTGAAGGAGACCTATCATTTTACTTTGAACTCGAGTCTTTCGTTCGTTAACGCATCAAAACTGCGAGTATTATTATATTTTCAGCCAGTATTGTAAATTGCTTTTAAAGCCACTTTTATTCTGAAATATAACGCTATCGATGCGAAATTGATCCTTCAGTCGAGATCTATTCAGAAATGTGTCTTTTAGGGTTAGAAAGAGAGTTCAACGAGAGTCGTTCAGAGTGTCATCAAGTGTAATTACTAGACCACGGATTTGTGAGCGTAGTAAACATTTTTTAATCCATTGTGAGATACATCAGATATATAGCCATTTATTTCTTTTAATTGGTTAAAAACAATATAATGGTATTTCTAAATTCTTTGTATGTTTGTACCGTTTTATATTCTACCCACTCATTTTTGTCATAAATGCATAAAATCCGCAGTCTAGTAATTACAATTAGAATTACGCAGCTTGTGCAAATGGATCTTGCAAGTGGACTTCCTAGCGTAAGGTTACTCGCGACGTTATTGCGTCATCGCATTGCATTCAATAGAATAACTTTAATTATGACGCACCTTACGTACGTATTTGAACTTGAAGCATAAACCACTCATAAAGCGCTCTGCGATGCACTTGTACAAAGCGTATTGAAATTGTAAGGAAATTCTTCCGTTATTCTTCCGTTATTCCGTTTTACGATATATTGCTGTAAACATTTTCTTTTGTCGCTTGATTGCTGATTTAATTCTGCACGTGTCTCTTGTCGAACTTTTTGTTTAAGAGTAATAGGTTATCTGTCTTCGACGAATATGTTAATTCCAAGGGTATAAATGTAAACGCGAAGTGTTTTCTGTCAACAATATGTGACACAGTATATTTAAAAAAACAAGGGACAAACGTACTGAAATGGTGAAGAGAATACGAGTACGCGTAGAACGCGTAAACTTGCGCGAAAGACGCTGTAGGAGGATTTTGCACGAAAATTTACACAATTTGTTTTTACGGCAACTATTATAGTGACATATTGCACATCTAGGAGGGAATGATTTCTGGGAATGAAAATTTGTCAACAAATTACACGAAAGTCCGTTCAAGAGGAATTATCTTTCGCATTTTATTAGAATTATACAGTTAACACTCATAAATTTTAAATTATTCTTGTGTATATTCAAAATACCGTTTATCGGGACGCAAGATATTAGAAGAGATAGATGTTTGTTTCGTTACAGCTCGTTAAAAGTTGAATTTTCGTGAATCCATGTAAGCATAAATCTCTGATATGCCAAAGCTTCTGTAAAACGTTCGAGCATATTATTTTTTTCTTCGATTACATGTTTACATTGCAATTTAAACTGTCGAATCGTGTTTATTATTGCAACTGTGTTGGGTTTCACAAAATATAGGGAGAAGTGTAGTCTGTCTCAGAAAATGTAAATAGACTTAATTTGTCGATAATGCATTCACACGATATTGAAATTACGCTACAAATACATATGTACATCGTTGTGTTACCATTTTTTACACAGAGTTGCGCATCTGGTTTGCATGTTTTACGCGCAATTTGAAATGAATGAGCGACAGGCGCCACAATCGCTGCACATTTCTACGAGTGTCTTTTACCCGTAAAAGAGTCGCTTGTTTATGGAACATATTATTTACGTAACGCGATTGTTACGGCACGTAAACGTATGTTACGTACTCCATTACACTACGTTTCTCGTCGAAATTGATCCCCATTTCATTCACAAAAACCGCGTTCCTTTTATTCCGATTTCCATTTTACGTTCCAATAAGCAATTTTGCAATATTCGGAAAGAGTTTAACGGATTTCTGCTCGATTACGTGGTCAGTTATTTTTAACCGAGACTTTAACCATCTTTTGGGGCAACATTTGCATCGTTAAGGAATTCGTTATAGCAACAATAGTATGTAGCGTTCTTCTGAAAAATTTAATGAAAAATTCAAGGTTTTTGTATATTTTACAAAAATATAGACACAACGATCCATAGTTTGATCATGTCATAAAATATAGTCTTTATTGCCACCTTTTCTATTTCAACAAGTTTTCGCGCTGCTTCTTTTGTTATTACGCTTCCGACCAATTGCGATTTTTAGGAAATCTTTTCATGCAGTAAACTAATCGTTCTGACTTCTAAAAAAAAAAAAGATCGGATTTTCATAGAAAACAATGTACTCGCGAATGAATCACTCGGGAGAATTGACGACGTACGCGATTCCATGTCGCAGCGAAGTAATGGTGCATCGATGACAGAACTTCGTTGCGGGAAGATCTGTTTCGGACGGTCCAGTGATCAGCTGACGCGAGATTTTTCGTGATCGAATCGCGCGCGGTCACGCGACAGACAAAGGCCACGTCAGTTGGTGGAATCGCGATCACACAAGCCGGCAGTAAAAGTTTCCATTGCATCATCTCGCACGACGACGCGCACGTCTCATAAGCGTTGCTCGATTACTTAGCGAGTTCAGTTCGAGCGCATACTGTGTTCGTGTCTCATAACGTGCCACTCGGGATTGCACAGGGGCGAAGGGAGCGAGGATCGCCGTCACGCGATGCGATACACCTGAAGTAGTAATATGCTAATCCTCTCAGCGAATAGCGAGAATGCTTGTGACTCGACTGTTGACTCGAATTCCTTTCGGCAATCCTTCCGAGTACCCACATTATGAGACACAGACAATACTTGAAGCGCACGTGCTCGCGCGTCCGATCCACGCAGCCGATTCTGCGTCGACACGTGCACCATCGCACTCGTACACTTCGCTTGCCGATATTCGTCGAATCCAGCAAAGTTCATTGTAGAAGTAACCCGCGATAACACAGTATCGCACCATCCGAGCCATGTGTCATCACGCGTGTGAAACAGCGCTCACATGGAGACGCGTGAACCGCCAATCAAAGCTTATCTTCGCCTACAGTAATATTAATATTGCACGCCACCGCGAGAACCAATCAAAGCATTATGTAACATTTGGCATAACACGGATAATTCGATCGCCTTATTAATTCCCGTCTTCATTACTCGCACACGCTCTGCCGCGAGTGTGGAAACGACAATGAACTCGTACGTTTGACTCGTGGGCGTTTGTTCACACCACGATTATATTTTTATTGCTCTTGGCAATGATTTAGACGAAGTACAAGTAACCGGCGGATTCCGTGCAATTAGAATAAAAATAAATATATACGAAATAGCACAAACTTCGAACGAGTTTAAAAATAGCTTTGGAAAAATCGCGCACGAAGATCTGTAATTTGTGACAAGCTTTTCAAAATTGTTACGTCGATTTTCTGTTTAGGAACACGGAATTTTGAACCGTTTATTTCGATTCCTATCTGCTTAAATTCCTGTTCCTGTTCTCTATAAAGTTGTGAAATATTTTCTTAGCTAGCTTTAATTTCTCAAATATAAAATTGTTTAAAAGTGTAAAAGGATTTTCCAGTGCGATGACCGTGGCAGGGTTAAAGACTTTCCTATAACCGGAGACAAAGCATTATAAAAGCAAAATAGCACTTACAGCTAACGGTACATATGTACTATAGTTTCTTGTCTTTCTGATTTACACGTGCCTGATAAACATGCTTATAAACGAGATGCCCTCGGGCACGCGTTTCTGCGATAACAACGAGTAATCTGTAAAAACGGAAGATTCCACATTTTGGTAAATCTCCTGTAGCTGCGGAATCGGCGCGATCGAAGGTTTTTCTTGATGCGTGTCAGGGACTATATTTAGTTCGGTGTTTCCCGAGATGCGTGTTTCGAAAACATGTGTAGTATATATTTTTTCCCCTTTCCTTTTTCTTTCTTGTTTGACCGGTACACTAAGAGATCGTGGTTGTTACGAAATATGTGTAGTAATTTTATCCCGTTGAAAATGATATTGCATAATATTACATGTTAACTGGATGCGATTTCTTCTAAAATTTTATAATATTTATTGCGAATATAAACTTATTTTACGCGCTTAGATTACGTTAATGAGAAAGTATATAAAATCGCTTGTAGGCGTGCATAAAATTAATGATGTCGGAGGTTATCGCTTTTCCCTAAATGATTCACAAAATCTGTAAAGAATGTCGTATGATTCCAGCAATTGTGCAACGTGAATCATCCTGCTCCGATTGTTCTTCTATTTTTAACTTACGACACACTCTTTATTTGATTGAGCAAACGTTTATACTACTATTAACACGTATATTTGTCGTTTCATCCTGTTCCGCTATTGCGAGTTTGCAAGAATATATATACACAACTATGGGCCAGCAAATTTCCCACGATTGTATGTAAATTATTTCACACAATGTGATCTTTTATACAGAGTAAATAACGTTTATCGTTTTTCTTAATGTTTCAAAGTTCGATTTGAATTTCCTGCTATCCATACCCGTGTCGTTCACCGTGTGTTAATGTGACGAAATTCGGACTTTAACCTGTGCAAGACATTATTCTTGATGATGTCCAATATAAATTTTAATTGCCTCAATGCTCTGGACTTTGTCATTGTAGATACATCATTATCACGTGAGCACAAAAACGTCACACACATTATTTGGTGCACTTATTCATGCAGCAATTTTACATTTTTATGCGATATATTTATCATTGTAAATAAGTATACCTTATTGGATAATTCTTGTCAGGAGTATAGCAATTTCTTCGCATGTCAAACGCATCTTGCCAGTTTGCATGGAATGTCTAATCAACCTGGAACTCAAAAATTGCTTTTCGAGATGCAATAGGGATTTCTGTGCGTTTCAACTGTATCAATTATTTTTAATCTGTATCATATTTTCTCCAGAGTCCACAATTAATGTTTGTTTGATTTTTTAAATGAATTCAGCGTCGACTCTGAGTATAATCGTACAAAATCTAATTAACTTTAGCGAATTCATGAATACTTTGTAAGATACATTTGCAAAACAATAAATATTCTTATGTTTTTCTCGACGCTGATGCGCGTTATACATCTCATTACGTCTGCGATGTAGCTTGTTCGTAGTCAATTACATCAAATTTACGCAGCCACATAAATTATAGCTAGTTACCGCTGACGTGACATTATGGAATATTCTATAACAGAATAATTATATGATCAACAGTTTTTAATTGTTGTGGAACAGAAGAAGTTGAGATTGTAAAAATATTTACTTTGCTAAAGGATTACTGATGATTGACCGAAGCTAAACAAAAATGATGAAAACCAATTGAGTGACATTACCGTGCATGTTAAAGCAATTGTAACATGTTATACAAATATTTAGCACGTTGCACAAAATTGTTGTACTTTTATTATGTTGTGTATATTTCTTAACTTAGATTTGTTCATAAATACAGCTTTTATTGATGCTAGATAATATGTAGCAGTTTATTTAAGCTCAAAAATGAGATTTTTTTCTTACATTCATATAACTTGAATACATATAGAAGTACTTATTTAAACGCAACGAAATTTTAACGAAAAAAATTGTCCGTAGTTTTAAATATAGTCTCTTCGGCAACTAATTCCGAAAACGTTGTTTCCAGAAGCACAGTTCTTACGAATCTGAATAATTGCACAGTGCAATTTTTGTTAAAAGATGATGAAAATATTCTTTTAAGAAATAATCTCGAAAAAATTATTGGATTACGTTGCCGGGGGTGACTTATTGGTCCACAACGAAAACTGCCATTGCTGTTGAAAGATTTTTTAAAGAAATTCTCAGCTGCATGAATCATGAACGTTTCGAATCTTTTGAAGAGCGGCTAGTAAGTAATCCGTTAAGTTAAAGTTATGGTAGTATCGATGGTCACGCGTGCGAAACTGGGAAGAGAGAGGATTATGGTACGATTCAGAGCGTGTTATAGTTCCATTCACCGTTCTCGAATAGCGCTATTCGCAAGGATTTAATTTCTTCACGAATACGAATTGAACCGAGTTAATCGAAGGCAAACGGCTTGTGTAGATCATGTTTATTCATATAAGAAAGCATAAACGTGGTTTTCATTGACCGAGATGTCATTATTTATGAGATAGCTTCATTATTTAATTTATAGCAGGGCGTGTCTATATAAATGAAGTTATATTTTATATTATATTTATATTTAATATTCATCTCTATCGGAATGATAAAGAGAAACGTAGTGAGATAGTAACATTAACAGAAGGGTTAAAATATTTCGGTTTCTATTAGATTTATTTAGAAACGAATGAAATCCGTTCTATTTTTGCCAGTGTAGATTTGCAGAGTAATGATGCAATTGTTATTATTACAAATAAACCGCGGATCTTCATGCAAAGACAATTTTCGCAATAAGTAGAAGCGAATTGTTTAACGAGTTGAGAGAAGAGGATGTGATATAACTAATAATAATTTAATAAAAATTTGAATGCAAACTTTTCTTGAAATTACGTTTCGTTTTGTAACTTTTACGTCTCTTTTCATTTAACGTACGTTTAGGCGTGTCAAAGTCTTAACATCAACGTTTTAACTACTTACATTCGAGATCAGCTGACAAAGTTTCAATTTTTTATATTGATACACTCCCTACAAGGGTAGTTTATAAACACAGTTAGTCATTCTGGCAAACAAGTAATACCAGAATTGGATTTCACGAGCCCAAAAATCCCGAGAAACGTTCCGTTCGTAATTATTAATGTGTAATTAACAGAGATATGCATTTCGTCCAGCTTTTTGCGATTCTGGCCGGCTGGGGTGGCTGGTTTGAAAAAGAGTCGAGAAATTGTAATCGGTCTGGAAAAAAATTCGGCGAACGTACGACTATGGAACGCTGTCGGCTTCGATAATAGTAGCCGGTCTTTGGATAGGATACAGGGACGCCTAAATCAGACACGTTGCGACGTCGCTCGTACTGCGACTCAGCTGAGATGGTCTGAGCCAATCGCGGCGCGGTTTGCTGCTCTCGCCACCTGAAACCGGCGAATGGTGTCCGTTGAAATCGTACGACTCGCCGACCATACGACTCCCGGCTATATCGTATCGACGTGTTCTCCCGCGTGTGGATCCCGTGGAGCTTACAGCGGGAACACGTGGTTGAAGTGCCTGATGCAATATATTCGCGACGGTTGCGGCTACGGCTGCGGCTGCGGCTGCGGTTGCGATTGTGTTATGGCACGTATGCCATAACTCGCGTGATACGAAAGCCCAATCAGAAATCGCCGGACGATGCTCGCGGAACATCTCTTGCACCGGAAGCCACGCTCCGTGACCCCGAACCGAGATTTGCCAGCTCAGAGCCAATAGGACTTTTGTTATAGTTTCAAAAGAATTATCATTGGAGATGTAGAAATCTTTGTTAACCGTTTGCACTCCCTTATACAAACTTTCTACATTCATTGCAAGACGTGTAGGAAGCTGCGTAGACACTTATTTCTCTTCTTAAGCCGGAAGGGTTTCAACGACGGTCGCATGCTTGCCGGATATTTTTCAGACCGATTGTCGTGTCTCTTTTCAAAATCACTGTCACCGCTTC
This sequence comes from Halictus rubicundus, assembly GCF_050948215.1. Lineage (NCBI taxonomy): Eukaryota > Metazoa > Arthropoda > Insecta > Hymenoptera > Halictidae > Halictus > Halictus rubicundus. The sequence goes on along the minus strand of NC_135152.1, from coordinate 16,142,270 downwards.
GCTTATTAACCCTCTGCGCTCGGCGCTATTTTCAATCTGAAACTAAATTTGTCTTCCGTCGTACAATATTTTCATTTTATTCATACGAAACTGATCCGATTTCTACATATAATATTTAAATGTTTTGTAATCTATCGAATACAAATTTTGTAATGTAACAAATATTTTGTAATATTTTCTGTAATTTCTTCGAAATAATGCCACAACAATGTCTGGTGGTGCTTCAGAGTCGCCACTCGAGTGCAAAGGGTTAACATTATTAACCTATTCAGTTCGAAGCAATGAAATAAGATGATTTTCACAAAGACCATTATTTATTCAGATTTAGTTGTTTATTACAGCGTTTACGTATACCTTTGATTTCTTTTCTTAACAAGTGCCACCGTCAGCACGAACCAAAGTTTCGAGGAATCTAATTAATGTGTTAACCACAAAATTGTTCGCAATCTAGTCGTTCATGGGCGTGGACGGCGACGGGAAATCTTCACACATGAAGCTACGTGGCAGTTATGTTTCTCACTTTTTTTGCCAGATGATACGTGTGTCTGCGTTAACCTATGACTGATCGTTACATCTCCGAACAAAAACAAACTAATTCTAGGAAATTGTCTCGTGGAAAATGTTTTTCTGTATTTTGTCTCCATTTTAGATTCGTACCTACTTGATGAGCCTGACCTTCGCGTGAACAGACGCGAACAAGTTCTCGATAATGCGGGTACCATCGTAACAGTGCGTTTAATTTCTATCAATTTAAAAGCAGGAAACATCGAGTCGAGGTTAAGTCAACGATAGAACGGATATTTTGAAACCCGGTGTCACTGTAACTGTTTAAGGTTAATGCTAGGGACGCTTGCCAAGCAGATCGTATCTTTAGGCGACTAAACTCGGAATTCTTAAGGCTTCTTTTTTAATCGGTGATTTCGGGAAGGACGCGTGCTCTTTATCGAGAATCAGTTCGGTTGATTAGAAACGTTCACATACACGTGTTCAATTTCGAATATTTAATCGAACCGGAAATGTCTACAGTTAACATTACACGTACGGTCGGTGTACAGAGTATTCGTACACTTTTTAAAAACAAATAACTTTTTTAGAATTGGACCAAACGGTTTGAATTTGTTGGAGATGATAGAAGGATTAATCTACTAAGTAATGCATAAATATGCTTTCTTAAAAATTACCACTGGTCGTAATTGTGAAGAATAAAGTAGAGATCACGATTTTTAAGTATTTTATCTGATTGAAATTTTCAATCAATCATATTTCATAACAACCTTGACCGATTTCGATAAAACTTTGTGCATCTATATAACTTATTCAGATCTACAAAGGGACCTTTTAAATTTTCATTACAGACACAGATAAAAAACTTAAGAATCGTGACCTCTACTTTTTTTTCTAGAATTTTTAAAAGAACTCATTTGTGCAGTACTCAGTAAATTAATCCTTAATCCCAATTTTAATTAAGTTATTTATGTTTAAAAGGTGTACGAATACTTTGTACAACGGCTATACATATCAGTAAATTATCAATAATTATACAAATCAATGTAAAATTATACAATGTTAAATCTCGCATATTCAACAAAGCAGAGGTTTTATACAGTTTACATTAAATGTAAATTTTTGTAAATTCTCAGTAATTGAAATGACGATGATTTCACGAGAATATAAATAATTCAAAAACACAAAACCATGTAATTCAGTATGTAGTTATTACGATCACCACCATCGTTAATGGTAATAATAAACAATTTGGTTCAATTGAGTTATACGTTCTCATTTCTCTTCATCTATGCTCTTTTATAAACGTATAGGCGATTCAATCTGATTGAAAGTAATGAATGGATATTTCTTCTTATCGATTTCTTAACACATCTACGTTTATCAGTTTGATGTGCCAATAATTGTGCAACAGATTTCTGATTTGCAAAGCTTTCCAACGATGAAAAGTGCGCACTTGATTCTCTCGGTATGTTTATTTGATAAAAAAAAAAAAATTAGCAATCAGCTTTTAACTCGCTATTTTAGCAATATATACAATATGCAAAAGCTCAATACAAAACAGTAGTCAGATTTCTTTACAAAAATTTCCATTGTAGGCTAGTAAAATGGCCGGTTTCACATATTTTATACCATTATTGAAATTACAAAGATGCTTCCATTAGCTTCACATACTGTCATAAAAATTGCGAGAGATCTAAGTAAATTCATTCTCGTAATGACAAAACAACGTCATATACCATTCACATTTATTTGTGCTCGGTGCGGTTAGTGTAAATTCATTTTGGCAAATGAGTGGCTCATTGTCGCTTGGATGTGCCAATACCCTTGCGCAACAGCTTCGTCGTTTTTCAAAGCAGAAACTATACGATCCCTTGCGCCGAAAGGCCTGCGGCTGTTTCGAAATCTTCCAAGCGACAAAAGCGTTGGCAAAGTGTCCCGCAATCCGGGAGATTCGGCGAGAAGTCAATATCCGATAATGATCATTCTAAGCGCGCGAGCGATCGGATACTTCTCTCCGCGTGGGAACGTTTGTCTCTCGGAAAGAGTTCGCCGTGTTAGTGTCGCGTTGGTTGCGATCGATAAATCGGAGCTGGTCGAGCTCTCCTGGTGACTGATCAATGGACTACGCAGCCGTTAACCGCGCGACCTTGGCACTGACATCGGTCGCAAGCCTTGGCTGGAGACGAGTTTCTCGGTGCCCAGACTCCTGTTACCGCGGATAAGTTCGATAGGATCGATTCGATGTGTTCGAACGGAACTGCATCTCGATGACTGGATAATCGGATCCGATACACTCGCCGGGTATTCTCGTCGCGCGCTCGACCGTTCTTTGATCGTCGGCGGATCACGTGATCAACAGAGACTTCACGGTCACCAAGTACACCTGCTTGGCAGTAGCGTTGGGTTTCGAGTTGAATGCGTACTCCGGAAACCAAATCCGATTCAGCGTGCAGCGTAGAATTGAATTCCTGCTCGTAGAAGATGATCAATGTGCGCACGAGCCGTATTCACAAAATGAATTATTGCACTGTATACGGGAGACGAAATTTCATTTTCGAAATGTCTCATTTTCATCGGATTCTAGGCTTCTCTTGTCTCTTGTTTGTCCTCTTCGAGATCGTTTTTCCGCCAATTCTCAGGAATTATTTTCAGAAGAGCTATTGTACTTTTCGTATTTGGGGTACACAAGTTATTAGTTTTGAAATAGAAATAATCACAGTTATACGAGTTATATATTTTTCTGGTTGTTGTGCGTGATTCGCAAAATTTGAAATAAAAGGGAGGAAACTGTCCGGACCACAAGAAGTTAAAATGTTTTGTCAAACGTGACGTATCTCCTCCGTGAAATATTACAACGATTTAGCAAAGACAAGTTACGAACTGTCTGAATACCATGTTACGTTTTATGATTTCGAATAACAGCTGTGTAGAAAATTAATTAAACGTCACGTGTGTGTAGCGAACGTGTTAAACCGGAAAATTAAGGGAATCGTGAAATAATGAATTACTGTGTTACTTAGATTCGTTTCGTAAACGTTTTCGAAGCGTTGGTTGAATCGAATTAAACTCTCTCCAAGCGTAAACAATTAACTCTTTGATGACGACGCGTTTAGCTTGAAGCTATCAGTACTTCGCAGTAATTCGCATTATAATCTGCGGCAGGCCGAGATAGTTCGCGATACGATTAGAAGAAACGTAGACTGAATTGCATCATTGCAATGGCAAAGGAAGGAGCTGTGGAAACTATTGTCATCGTAGAATCAATTAAAATTCCATCGTATCAGTTTCATAGTATAATAAGTGAAATTCATTAAGCTTGTAAATATGCTTTTGCAAGCAATATGTTAAAAATCTATCTCGCAGGAAGAATTAGATGGTTCACGGTCAGGGAATAACTTTAGTTACTTGTTACGGCATTTTCGATAAAAACAATTTCATGGAACGGTAATGTTTTGCGATAACCTACAATTTGCCTTTGAATGTCAGTCAATATAAAGTCAAGAACACGATTACAAATGGTAAATTAAGTATATAGCTTTCATATAAGTTTCCTAAGTTCATTGGAAGATGAATTACGTGAAGGTTAAATTGTTGATTTTTATCTCGTTTTCTTTATTCAGTATGTTCAGCATAAAAGCGAGCGAAGAATAGGAAAGCCATTCTGTTAAGAAATAGCGGTGATTCATTTCTATCGATTTATCTTATTGGACTATCGAATGAAATGACGTTTAAAAATTTATGAAGAGACGGGGAGGAAAAAGGTCACGCGGAAATAGAAAATTTGTCATCAGCAAAGAATAATAGATGGCAAAGAAAATTGATGATACGTCTTCTCGCAATCAACGATAATTGGTAATTACAAATATATATAGAATTATATTACAGTTCACGCTACGACTTTGGTAAGAATTACAAAATATATGTGTACCATATACATATTATTAATTTGAACAAAAATTGAAAATAAAATTACCCTGCAGTTCATGGCATGTAAATCATTATTGTACTAGTAAACAATCATTCTACTTACTCTAAAAATGTTTATGTAATTTCGACTTATATGCAATATCTGTAACAACTTAATTTTTCTTTGTAAACTTTCCCGATTTTAGAGTAATAGCTCAGTACACTTTGTGTATTGCAAAATCTCTCACTGGTCTATGGAAATTTTACCTATAAGCGTGTATCGGCACACACGCTTTGTCAGCTTGTCCCTCGGCAAGGCGAGCAGATGTGAAACCGAAACGCATGTGTGCGAGTTTTCGTAAAAAGCAGACATATTCAAAGGGCTGTTGAGCGCTTTCAACTACCTATTTTAGATGTGGGGACGTCTTTTTAGAACGAAATGGCCCCCTATGCTTTCGGATCAGGTGTGCACGTTAGAGATATGGGGCCCCAGCTTTGTGTACGGAAATTGTAGAGCGTAGCACACATGTTCTATAATCCAACCTCAAATTAAACTTCCAATCCATTTCTTTATACTTGTTCCAAGAAAGTATATCTCTCTTTCGCTCGCATAGAGAAATATCCCCTTAAGGACTGTGGTTTTTTCTTTTATAATTTGCATACGATCGGCAAAACACACGAGAATATTAAAACACTACTTAATATCATAAATCCCAGCTTCTCAGTTTTCGTTTTCTAAACAAGTTGCCTTGACATCAGCTACTATTCACGGCTATCGAATTGGCAGTGAGGGCAGACGAGAGTTGAAAAGTTCATCGAACAGACATAAAAAAAAAAAAGAAGACAATGTATGATATGAGTCGGTATCGAAACCGACCTTTGATCGTCGGTCACGTTTCCTCGTTGACCAACCGAACTGTTTATTTTGGAAAATTTGTACAGGGTCATTGCGTTCGGGTATTCGGGTGAGACGATTTACATATACATATGTACATGAATACGTATAATAACACATGGTTATCCAGAACAACACAAGTCATATCAATTCTTATCAATTCTTATTTGAAGTTTCTTTAGGATATATTTGCTAAATTAGTTGTACGCTATATCAACCGTTTAGAATCGGTGATTAAAGTCCAAAGCGAGATCTTCATGGCCAAGTAATTAACAAATGCTATTGATAACACTGATCGCTCCTACGAATTATATAGTCGAAAGTATTCTTCAAATGCGCGCAACTACACTAAAAATTGCGAGTGCAATGTTGCCGTTACAGCAACGTTGGGCATCAACGGGTTAATATTTGCAAATATCACAACGAATTATAAATTTCATACATCGGTTTTCTTGCTTTTGTCCGCTGCTTGTCGCTTCTGAGGGTTGTTGGCGACAACGACGAACAGGTGATGTTCGCATAAGTACCGTATCGCGGAACCTCGAAGCGTGTCACACTAACACGTCGAACCTAATCCGGGCATCTTTGTTGCGTAAGTGGACAACGAACCTTGTGGAATATTACTAGCCTCAAGATTTCTCTTATGGGATAGGTGTTATGCGCGGTACTATCGCACGACAGATACTAGTCTTTTACAGAAAATATTTGACATTTGTTTAACACCAAGCAACGTAACAATTGTAATTCACAATGTAATTTACAATTACTCGTAATTGTTACGATTATACGTAAATTACTGAACTTTTACTTACTGTACTCGTCATAATTTTACTTGCACAATTTTTGCACTAAACGGTTCAATTATCTACAGCCGGTTAATTGATCATTTGGGTCATAATATGGTGTGCAGTGGAACCTCGGTTATATAAACTAATTGGGGGACATATTTGTCCACACACGAGTGTTCGATGCACTGACTGCAAAGTATTCACCTTTTTTTTGCAGAGAAATTGCAACTCAAGATACGCGGGAAGGGCGGTGTTAAAACGACGCAAATTATTTAAGCGAAAAATGTTTTGTAGATCTATTTATCATAACGAGACGCGTGGAAAACAAGCAAAGATTTAATTTACGATTGAATATATGCTTAATTGATACATATGTCATTGTAGACGGCAGACGGCGAGAGGGTTATCTCCATGATAATGACCTGAATTATTTTGTATACATCGACAGTCTCATGTGCTCCGTGAACACGTGATCCTACGATTATCTTCTAACTAAATTTCGTTTATCTGGCCGTGTAATCAGAGATTCGCGTAACCGAGACGAGGACGCATCGTGTTTGAATAATTTATCGGAGTAGATACTGGGATTTCTAAAATCTTGCTAATTGTAAGTAGACTAATAATCATGCAACCGTAGAAACTTTTTAGCACTTTTACGAAAGTTTTTAATTACGTAGATTTAGATCGTTTTTTACTTTTTTGGATGAGCATAATAACGCGAACGGTGGCAAACTTTCAAAATGATACGCTGCTCGTTCTATAAAAGTGTCGTCTTGAAATATCGAATTGAACATTCTCAACAACGTTTTATCCCATAAATTGCCTAAAAGTTATGGTTCTGAATAAGAATATCCCCCTTTGAATAACATACTAAAAAATTCTTTACTAGCTCAGACACCTTTGATAAGGTATACTGAAAATAGTGTACGAGATACGATCATGAACATACTCATTTCGAATATATAAGTTTTAACTGATAAGTCAAAATGATGAGCAGCAGCAGACAATCATACGCGATATAAAAAAGCATTTACTAGTGGCCGGAATTAATATTGGGACACTCTTTACAATGAAGTAACTTTTTAAGAAACGAACCAAACGGTTCAAGTTCCTTTAAGGATTTTGGAAGATTTGTTTACTAGACGATGCGTATAAGAAATTTCGTGAAAGAAATAGTAATAGTAGCTTTTTACTAGTTACAGCTAACAGTTTGATTGGTTAATCATTTGTTTGGACCTCGCATTATGTGAATAAACATTTGATATGCGAGAAAATCTTTTCTGTTAATTGAACAAATTTTGATAGCTCGTGTACGCTCAATTATTAGAGTAACCGTAACACCCCGAGCTTCGGGTGTGAGAAAGTAGTAAAACAGATTTCTTCTTTCGTTGCACAAAAGAAGAACGCATCGACGCATTTTCGGTCCCATTTCGGGCAACGAGCTAGGTCATACTGTACCTAGAATTTCACCTGTGATAATCTTCTAAGAACCAATATATGCATAATTCCAATCTCGCACGTAAGAATATTGCGCAAGCGCTTCAAAGGTGAGCTGGTCGAAACCGTCGTACGTGTTCGAAGGACACTCGCATAATGTCAAGGTGACAGGGAACGTTTCGCCTCGTAAAGGCGCGCGGGTCAAGAGACCCGCTGGAAATTTCGGGTAGAATGATCATAGTCGCCATAGTTGGTGTCCCGGTGGCAAACGAGCCTGCGCCGCGGTGCTAGGACGTCCTCGCGATCCTCGCGGCAGTCGATAGACGACCTCGTTCGGGTTTCGGTCAGCTCGAATCCGACTGTTCTCTGCGATCCGGACCGGGTTCACCTTGTCTCTGTTCCCGAGGGTGCTCGATGTTCCGGTAAAACGAGGCTTTATAGATGCCGGTCACGCCCTGGAAAACTCGTTACACCCTGGAGTCTGGCTAGCTGGCATTGATGTCCTGATCAAGGGCAAAGTATCCTCGAAGATCCGTTCGGGTAGGGCTCTGCATTAACATTAGAGAATGTAGATGGTGTTGTTGTTTGTTCACCGTCCACTGGATACGCGAGTCATGCGGACGATGTCGAACAGAGTTTCTCCTGGAATCGCCAGGTTTAGTCGAGAGGTTTTTTCTTCCCCCCTTTCGTATCGATCTTCGCCGGGATGTTGTTCCGTTCCGATGGGAGTATATGGGACAACCGGGTTTCGTTTCGCGACGTTCACACGCGACTCCGGGAGCACGGATGATGACCTAGAATGATGTCGGAAGTAGGCGGTACGCGGACTTCCTGACCGATAGACAGGTACGATCGCCATTTCTATTTACCGGAGGTTTTGCCCGGCTAGCTTGACCATCCGTGATCAGAACTGTTACTCCGACCTGGTGTCCCCGATTCCACAGTTTCCGACGTTTATGCGAAATCGCAGCAATAGTTCGTCGGAACGATCGAACGCGCCAGGTCTCCCAGCCGCTCCGCCGTGTTCCCGTTCGATTAGACGCCTTTTTTTTTTTTTTTTTTTTGGACCGGGAACGATTGAATGGACCTCGTTGCAACTGTTGCACTCGATTCGGTTACGGAAAGAGTGGGGTCCAGTCCGGTACGGCAGCGTTACGCGTTCTGGATCTGGCGTTATATTTTTCGAATTAATTAACATGGTCAGCGCGATCGTTTGATGTTTGCTTACTGGACGATTTAATGTATTCGGCTGAAACGAGAAACGGTTTTGTTCAATGTACCGGACTTTCTTGTAGGGAAAAATGAAGTCGGCTTCGATGAACAAATAAAAAAGAAAAAAACGGGAAAGATTATTATGTACATTTCACACATCGAAGTTGTTGGGTTTTTGCCTGTCGTAATCGTTTCTCGGGTTTTGAGACTCTTCGGTACGTACATCTAATTGCCGATAAACGTTGAATAATTGGGGTCGCGCGGGATCAAGTGTTTACTATCGCGCTGTAATTTATTCGCGGTCGAAATTCCCGTTCGAATCAGAAATCGTGGTCGTGACGGAAATTTTTGGCAGCCAGAACGTCTGCGATAACGTAACCGTGGAAGTAGATTATCCAGGATCATCATGCTCGAAATATTGACTTCCTCGTGCGTTTCTAACGCGGAGTCGAACGATAAGATAGCGAAATCAATGAAAATGCGATACAATTGTGTACGACGTTCGTGCGATCGTAAGAAAATTGTATCGACGTTCATACGAGGCTTGCAAAATGAAATCAGAGATAAGTGTCATTTCCTAGGATAGTAAACGATCCTTCTTTATTACCGTTCGTGACGCTGTAAGAGTTGTCTAAAACTGTTTCTACGGTCTATTCTAGTAAACAATCGAAAGGCTTTAACACGTTCGCGGACGCAAATGCTGTAGCATTCATTTTCATAGTGATGCAAAATGACGTGAATCCTATAGCATTCAAATTTTGAAGCCAATTTTTATTCATTTAATTTTACACAACCTTAAGTGTTTGTAATTAATATACATTTCAAATTGAAATTTGTTTTTGCAATTAATATACATTTTATTTGTCATTACTAATGACAGTTAACTTATTGTTATTGTTTATTTCTAATCAGATTTCGGATAGTGCAACTAGTTTCAAGAAAAATTGCTTGTCTATTTTTGCAGCTCACTGAAATTTTTACTGTCCGTGAACGTGCTAACACTGGATTTACGGAGAACTGAACGTGACCACTTCATAGTAGTTTATAAACAATAACAAGAACACGTCTGTCCAAATGTTTAGCCATTTTCAATATTTCTGTCGAATGTTTAACCAATCTCAACAATGGTAAATAAAAAATATTAGGTCACGTCATTTTGACGGGTCCCGTAAACCAAGGGTTTCCAAAATTTTACCTAGGCGGGCCAAATTGTAAATTCCAAAATATTTGGCGAGCCAAACAACAAAACCCTGCCGTAAACCCAGTGATAATTCAAACCGAGCTCTCTCTCTCTCTCTCTCTCTCTCTCTCTCTCTCTCTCTGCTTTTATCGGAATTGTACTGACCTTTTACTGCCGATTTACATATTGCGTGTGGAAAGAGGTGGCAAAAAACAAGGTGCGTGTTGATGCACATAGGTGGCAAAAATTAATCTATTAAGCATTAGGATGTGACATGTTTGCGTCAGAAATTATTTCCGCGACAATGATGGTAATTTATTAGAATGATTTATATCCATTTCTCGTGTTCGCAAGAAAAAAGGAAACGATCGTTGCGATTCCATACGATCGTTAAAGCCGCACGATGATGACGTGCTGAAAGAAAATTCTAATTAATAACGATGAATTACTGAAGAGTGCTAAATAGACGAAGATCTAGTCTTGTCGTCCGATTAATAGAATAACGAGAGCTCTTTTTACAGACTTCTGCGAAGTGAAGCGGAAGTTAAGAAAATGAAAATGATTGAAAATGATTTCCGGCGCTTGTGCACGAGCGTGTTCGCGTTCACCAAGGATACCTGCGAGCTTTTGCACGGCAGCAGAGTTCAGTCGTTACGAGTCGAATAATCGGGGCAATGATTATCGATCGTCCTTACGGCGGAACAGCGTTCCTCGAAATGTAGTTTCATTTTCTCGGACGTGCATAAATGCTTTCGACGCGACTAGTTTCCGCTGGAAAATCCACTTCCACTCCTTCGGTAAATGGGAATTGATGTAAATTCCTGTGGAACATGTGAAAAGCTCAAAAATCGATTTTATAAAACTATATAGAGAAAGAAAGTTTACAGAATAATTAACTCGTAAGACTTTCAAAGCGGACCTGAACAATTCAATAACTGAATTGATTTATCTAATATTTATTTCGACCGAATTTGTAAATAAAAGTTAATTGTACCTCGTAATACTTACAGAGACATAACAAAAAAAAAAGAAACAAGTATAATTAAGATATATTTAAGAATTACTCATCGAATTAAGAAAATAATTAAAATCGTCTATCGTTAACTCGTCATCCCCTGTTGGAAGGTTAATATTTTTCGATTTAACGGTACAGCGTTCCAGGTTAGCGAACAAATTATTACGATGCGCGTTCGTTAATTAACAATAGCAATCGTTTTTTTGCAGAAGTGGAAAAAGAATGGCGCCAAACATCACCAGTACTCCGACAGGAGTGTTGTATGAAGATGAAAAGTGCGAGGACGCCGTGATCGAGCAACAAAAAACGAAGTATGTGAGACGCATCGTCTGGAGGAATGTAATCATTTTCGCATACCTTCATCTGGCGGCAATTTACGGCGTGTACCTTGCCTTCACCTCCGCCAAATGGCCGACACTACTTTTCGGTAAGTGAAATGAATCTTTCAAATCTTAGGCTTTGCCGATTTATGGCGGACGAACAAGCTTGCGAGACACAATGATCGTAGATTGGGAATTATGTGTTCACACGGCCCGCTCCTCTACGTTGCAAGCACTAAACTCGCTGTTCATGCAGTCACTGTAATTTTCAGCCTTACATTCGAATTTTATTAAACTCCGTGCTTGCGTGACCGTTTCTGTCAGTTCGAGTTACAAAAGAAGCTTTAATTGGATCAAAAATTCAGCAAAGTCTACTGAGTTTGGCGAAACGAGCCGCTGATAGCGTGGTGTGACAGGTCGAGTTAGATACTTGGAAAATTTAAATATTGCCGTACCTGGCTGTTATTTTTTCTCACTTATATGCTATATCGACGTAATTGTTTATAAGTTTTTTTTATACGTGAAAATTATTTTCTCTAGATTGTATTCCATTAACTTGGTTATCAGTAGATATCGATTAATAATTGTGCGGAATCGGAATATTGTAGAATAATACCAATCATATTGAATGCAACAAGATTCTGATTTCATTCGCATCGGTTCGATTCGAAGGTTTATTCGCGCCAGTTTTATTCGGAAATTCAGCAAATAATGAATGAAAATTCAGATACATTAATCATATATTGCTTACGTTAAATGTTAATAATATATGTAATACGCTTTAGCATATGCGTTGGAAAAAGTTGGAGAAAGGAGAAATATACGAAAATGTGCAAAATAAGAACATTTTATTTGGAATTATGTTTTCATTTATCTGCATCTAGTCACGAATTGCTTCGGGGAATGCTTGTAAGTTTTGTTCAACTGGAAGTGACAACTTTCAGAATTTCTTACTTGAATTTCAAGTAATCGTTTCTTGAGAATCGATTATGATGACGCGTGTAAATATGATCAACTGTTTTATGTTAATTGTTCTTTCGCTCTTTTTCTGTTCATAGCCTTTGGTCTGTATGTATTGTCTGGCTTGGGAATCACCGCCGGCGCTCACAGATTATGGGCACACAGAGCATACAAGGCAAAATGGCCGTTGGAATTTTGTCTGATGATTATGAACACGCTGGCGTTCCAGGTAACTAGATTTCGGCTGTTGAACCCTTCGTAGCTGTTAGTTAGGTCCCTATTTCACGTGTATGTAGATGCACGTGTACCCGTGTAGTTTACTTTCATGACTATAATACACATGTATTGTAATACAAAGTGATATAATGTTGAACTGTTAAGTTTATTCCGATCTCCGCTTCTAACACCAACACCTATTAGCCTTTTTTCATCTTATATGACGTTTAGGTTTCAGGTCTCAAGTTTTTTATCTTCGGTTTATGCAACAAACGAGTGAAACAAGTTTTTTTTTAAAGAAAAAGTTCGAGCTCTTGTTTCATATTCATTAATCATTAAACAAATATCATTACTCCTCAGTATACTTATAAGTGACTTATATGTTAAGTACAAAGATATAATAATGTAACATTATGATATAATATCTGTGGTCGCTAATGACCTAGTTGTTGATGCGACCTGTATAAATAAATAAATTAAAAAAAAAACCTATGACTGATTTTGAGTTGCAAATTTGAAGTGTTAGAATTTGACGGAAACTCAACTTTATCGATTGAAGCAATAAGCAGTGAGATTGATTAAAGAAATTATTTGTGAAACACAAAGCTAAAGAATGCAGCCTTTGTTTTTGCCCCAACCTAATGTTCATCATTCGTATACATTCAAGACTATCATATCACGGCTGAGAACTGGCACGGGAAAGAGTAATGGATCAATATCAAATTTAAAGTTTAGTCTGAAAGCAAGATGGTAGTTAGCATTTATAGTCGAAAGATAAATGTAATGAGATAACATCGCGAATTTTATTATCCTGGGGTTTCGCATGTTCTCTTACAGGAACTGTGTCATGAGCAAACACTAAATATTTTCCTCAATTTTTTATTTCACAGGACGCGGCGATCGACTGGGCCAGGGATCACAGACTTCACCATAAATACAGCGAAACAAACGCCGACCCCCATAACGCGACAAGAGGCTTCTTCTTCGCGCACGTTGGTTGGCTATTGTGCAGAAAACACCCGGACATCTCTGTAAAGGGAAAGGGAATCGACCTGAGTGATCTAAAAAATAACCCCATCCTTGCTTTCCAAAAGAAGTAAGTCCTGCTCGATCACTCTGATATCTAGAAATGAATTCAATTGAAATCGTAAATAGAATTGTTCAAAGAACTATTCAGGCGTTTCGAAAAATTCTAGTGCGTGTGTGTCGAAGGTAACAAGAGCCTTAATAAGAGCCACTCATTTGTAAAGGAACGTTAATCTCGATTATGAAGTCTAGTAGAGAGTACAGTAAAAGAGGAATCATACCTTCATAACAAAATGGAAACGAAAATCATGCAAGTGTACAGATGAAAAAACATGGATGGGACACGGCTTGTTTGTTTGTGTATGCAAATGATTCTGCACGCACAAATAAATCACGGATCCGAGTACCTAATTTATCAATTACATATCGCAGTAACATGAACTGACTTTTGGTTCACCATTAAAACACGAGTGCGATGTACTATTTCTACAAGACTGTCTTTCATCGCGTTAAGTTGTTGGAGCTTTTTTGCTAGGCACATTCATCACAATGTTAACTGCCTCATGAATTTTAACGTCTATGACGTTGATGCTGTCGTAAACTACAACGTTTTTTTTTATCTGTGAACTATGCACGTAACGTGTTTCGAAATCGTAGAGATAGTACGATTAACCGCGTCGAGTTTGTTCCTTTTTGTTGCCCTTGAATTTAATTGGCCCTTGGAAGTTACTGTTCTCCGGAATAACTTTCGGAGAATTACCATCTCATATGATATGCTCACTAAATAATTTTTTCGTTTTGAGGAGATTGGCACTTTTAGGACCTGGAAGTTGTGATTTTTTACGAAACACCTCTCGTAATGTGTTCGCAGGTACTACAAATTCCTTATGCCATTGACGTGCTTCGCATTGCCCACTGTCCTTCCGGTTTACCTGTGGGGTGAAACGTGGTCGAACGCTTATTTCATACCGACGATCCTGCGATATGTTTTCACACTGAACGCCACGTGGCTGGTCAACTCCGCTGCTCATTTGTTCGGCAACAAACCGTACGACAGGTTGGTAGAATCATCCATTAACAGTTGAACTATTAACACGTTTACTGCCGAGCATAGTTTGCTGGTTTGCCTCCATCGCCGGAGCGAATTTGTCCATATCACAATCACGTCATATAAATGTATGTATATTCGAGTTATTGAAATATTGACCTGTTTGCACGTACACTAATCACCTTAAATTCTAGTATTAATTGCAGTTACAAAATTGTAAACGTTATTGTTTTCGAGATTTACGCATTTTTCTCGTGTTCGATAATGCGCCGGTCAGCTATGACCATCACGGCAGTCAACGTGTTAATGGTATTTTCGATGAATGCACTATATGAAAAAGCAGCGTAACTTCAGTGCAATAATTGAGTAATAGCTTTGCACTCGAAGCTATTTTAACTCGAGAACCCAGATCCAACCCCTCCTATAACAAACATTAATTCGTGTTGTATTGAATTAGTGGTTGTATTGAAACCGCCAAGCGAAATTTAGGAGCAATACAAATCAGGGGAATGCGGACGATGCCCAACAGTCTATTAAGTCAAGCTATATGGAAATCTAGTTGCAAGCATATCGTTTTATAGAAGGATTGCCATAATGTTTTCACAGTACTATACGAAAATCGTGTTATAGAGGATCATTGACTGTAATAGAATCCAGGAACTTCTACCGAAATGTAAAATACCGGTACGGTGTCATACACGTTGCGGCTGAATAACATGCGCGAACGGGCACGAGGTGGTTCCTTATGACAAAATAAGAAAAAACATAGAGAATACAATTTTTTCATCCGAAGCTTCGTTTTCGAGAAAATTCAGTTTGAAAATGTAGCGAATAGATCGTGACCATTCAATTCTACTTCCTGCATATGTATAGTGTACTAAAAAGCACGCGAACGCGAGGAATCTTCAAATTCTGTTCTCGAAAACGAGACTTCAAAAATAAAAAATGTTATTCCTGTTTTTTTTCCATTTGGTTTACAAAATTTAGTTAGCAAAGGTTTCCCAAACGCGGTGCCCGAATTCGAGGCGAAGCAAACTGTTCTGTCGATTGACATTAAACAGGGTCCTTTAATTGACTCTAGGTTTATCAACCCCTCCGAGAACAAGGCGGTAGCTATAACAGCGTTCGGTGAGGGCTGGCACAACTACCACCACGTGTTCCCGTGGGACTACAAGACCGCCGAGTTGGGCAACTACAGATTCAACCTGACGACAGCTTTCATCGACTTCAACGCGAAGATTGGTTTAGCGTACGATCTGAAGCTGGTTCCCAAGGACATGGTGCAGAAACGAGTGGCACGAACAGGGGATGGTAGCCACGAACTCTGGGGCTGGGGCGACAAGGATCAGACGCAAGAGGACAGGGACCAGACGATAGTGACGCATACTATAAAGAATGGTCACTAGAGGCGATCCGCGAAATGGCCGATCGTTGTCGCGTTAAATGAACGGCGGCTAGTTCTTTGTACAGTTATTAGGACGGGACCTGGTTGAGCTATCCAAGAAACTAATCGGAACATTTTGGGGCATCAATTAGTATTTTTAGTTACGCGGTTGCGGGGACGCCAGCTACGTTTGATAATCTGTGAAGCCGATCGAACGCCGTCTTTTGGATAAATGCACATAACTTGAATAGGACTACGATATGAACTTGATAGAAATTATTACGGAATTACCAAAAATGAGAAAAAGAAGAATAGAACAAACAATCGTCGTTTTTACCGAATCACACGTATATCACGCTATCATAGTACAGTGTGCTGTTGTCCATTGCGTGAACATTGATTTCCGCCGGGATAAGCAGCGAGAGCTGCTCTGACGCGTTGAATACAGCTGGCCTTTACGATTACGCGACCGATTTGATGGATCATTTGGCAGGTTCTGAATGTCCTCTCGGCGATTTCCAAAACAAGCCGCTCGCTCCAATCGGCTTGTTTAACCGTATCTTGTTTCTGCGATTGCGTTCTAGACTCTAACGATATAAGCTCGCGTTTGACGATCGTTCTCGATTGATTCAGATCCCCCAGAAGCGTCGATTGTTTGATACATAGTTCAATAGTTCGTCTCCGCGGGTGGTGAGATTAAGTTGAATAAACGTTACCAAAGACCCTTGGTCGTAATGTGAT
The DNA here is from genome assembly GCF_050948215.1 of Halictus rubicundus. Lineage (NCBI taxonomy): Eukaryota > Metazoa > Arthropoda > Insecta > Hymenoptera > Halictidae > Halictus > Halictus rubicundus. Next base: position 16,125,635 of record NC_135152.1, on the reverse strand, counting down.
CATCCTGCCCACATTGTTTTTTCTTATTTTTCTTCGGTTTTATCGATCGGCGTCTAAGCGCGGTTAGTAAATAGACTTTATTTAATGTTGTCCCGTCGTTTGTTGATCAACGGTTTGGGCCGACGGGGCACGGAGCGGCAGTTACCGTCGGGTAACTGACCTCCGTCGGGATTATTTATTTCGAAGAGAGCACATTGTCGAAACATGACGGACGCCCAGTTGTTTGATTTTGTTTCACTGATCAGCCGCCGGGCTCGGTTTTCTACTCGATCAGGCAAGCAAGAATGCGCGCGGAATGCGTCTGTAACTTGTTATACGTAGCTGTGGAATTGCCCATTGAATTCCAATTCTAGTATATCGGAAGGATCAATGATTTTATCATCGAACGAGACCCGCTGTAATTATTATACGATTCTAGTTCGATGGTGAATCATTGGTGGATGCAACCAAGAACAGCGGGATGCTTCACATTCACCGATTGACGGTTTCATTAATTATCTCTTGTTTCTTACTCTGTTTTGTCACTTTCAATCTTTCACTGTTCAGAACATTACCGGATTTTCCCTGAAGTCAAGGAACCTTCAAACGTATACGCGAACTACCTCTGGTACAAGCTTTTTTGGTCGGTAGCATTACGTTGGGTATATCTGATTCATAGAACCGTTTCTTCGGATTTCTCTCACTAAATTCGATCGCGATAAATGTGTACTAAAATGAAAGGGTACTCACCATACGATATAGCAGAATTACTAGATGCGTTGCATCAAATTGCAACCGTAACGAGCTTATGAGAAGCTTATCAGGTACCTGAACGCAAAAAAACAAGGTGATAATTCACGCTTTCTAGGATTAAAGGCGACCATTACGCATCCTCAACTAATTCTAGCGGTCTGTGGGACAAGCGCGTGACTAACAGAAGGTGATAGCACTCGATGATAATCTGAACGAAACGAAATTCAGTAACCGGGTATCTTGATGTTGACGCGACGAACATTTTGGTTACTTTAAGGGTATAGTACCATGTGCGTGATAGCGATTTACAACACATGTAATTTGTATGATTCTTTGCAAGATACTATATTGCAATATTATAAACTAAGAGAAAGAAATGCGATTATTACGAAAAGAAAAAATATGTTGTATACCTTCCTGCAAAATCAATTGAAAAGCACTTCAATCGTCGCAACGTCCTAATCGGATCTACCTATAGAGAGTGGAATGTTTTTGAAAGAATACTCGAATGGAACGAAAGTATGTAACGTCAAAGTATATTTTTAGCGGACACTTTTGAGCAGTCCCTAACTTATCCTTAAAAATAACAGTTTTAAGAAGACAAAAACTAGAACAATCATCAGATTGAACATTTTTGTTGAAGGAATCGAATGCTTAGATGTTCCGTAATAAAGAACACTTTATTTTATCGATGAAGAGAGTGCTCAGAAGTTTTCTAACGAATGTCTACAACTTACCGGATCCCCGTCCTAACTTCTACGATGTAAGGATAGTCGAAGTCGTATTTTAAAATATTTTGGTAACAGACTTTCTAGGTACCTCCGTCCTATCTCAAAATCAAGAATAAAAATGTTTCGTTCGAGTAAAGTTGTAATCGAATGAGTTGATTTTATTTCGAAAAGACATCTGAAATTGATTTAAGCTTTTCGTGTGCGTGTTCCTGTGTTCTCAACCCTACCATGACAATAGATTCTTTTTCCACCCTCTGTTCCTTGGTGTCTCTCGAGTTGTGCGAGCGCAGAGTACATCGAACATGTGATTCCTGTATTATAGTTTGGAAGGATGATCGACAAGCCGGGAATGCGGGGCATTTTCGGACTTTTCACGACAGTTCAGAGCGCACAATGGCGACACGACGACGTTGAGAAATGTAATTTTCCGTAACAATGCCAGTCTTAATGTCGGCGTTACGGTAATCACATTGTACGTCATATTTTTAAACCTCGTCTCAAGCGTCCGTGGAGTTTCTCGATTAGTGATACACATACATAAAAATCGCGCACAGACGCGTATCAATTTTTTCTAAGAAAAATTCTATATGTCTGTTCGCAGTGTAAAACAGTACGGATTTCAAGAAAACTTTCGTGGTTAGATCTAAAGATTAATCTTATACCTTAAAGGAAGGAGTGCGCTGTTACCAGGATAAAGAAACAAATGTATTCGGTTTTGTTTAGAGACCGAACTTGCGATAGTTCGGTTTTCTTCCTGTTGCGACAGAATTTTGAATTGATTTTAATTAATGCGAAGGCAACAATTTTTTTTTTCTTATTAATTTTGCTCTTTAATTTGAACACAATTGTAATCTAGATGCGTGCATGTATATACACGCGTTTCGTCGTTTTGGTTTCAATAAAGGCATGCATGGTATGAAATAAACAGTTTACTCGTTCTTCCGTTAACCTCTTTTATTCCGCTAAACAGCAATGTTGCAGAATGCAATATCTACATTGAAATTTTATGAAGTCTTCTAAAGAATACAAAAATATGCTCTTCATTCTATAACACCCTTTAGGTACCTCGTCTGTACTATTAAGGGTAGGAAAAGCATTGGGACGGACAAAAGAAATTAAAGTTTCAACATTTTTTCGGAGATAATTAGAAAAACTTCATTTTTTTTAGGAATAAAATTGAAATTTGCAGTTTTATTTTTCAAATATTTAAATCAAATCTTACAAAATGGTGGAGGTACTTGCAGTTTCATGTTTCACATTTTACCTACTCACGACGCTTATTTGAAATTGGCGGCAATTGAATGATCAATTAATTATATAATAGCCTAAAATTGCAAATTCTCATTCAATGATCTACCAATTTGTATATTTTGTACCTTCCTCGAATTTTTTAAGTACATCAAAAATATAAGGATATAAAAATTAAGAATATCAATTTTTTCTTTTGTGGCATGATTTAAATGTTATAAAATGTCCACCAGTTTGCATCTACGCTAACGAAGCCCTGTAGAAGTGTTTACTACATATAATTTTGAACAAGAAAATCAGTACATATTTTTTTAATAAGAGATAAATTATTCCAAAAGTTTTAAAAAGTACCACTACATAGTTGTTTCAATAAAAATCGGAAAAGTTACCTTTGTTTTTAGCGTTCTAAACCGAACAGTTATTATAGTTCGACTTGTAGGTGGGATAAAGTTTAAGGTGTGGTTCTCCATGACAATAGAAGACGAAAATGAAGAATAAAAATATTGAGATTCGGCTTCATTTTTTAGTTGTTAACAATTAAAAATCCGCCTAAAATGCGGCAACCCGACCAACAGAGGTGTACGTAGCTTACGTCACAGAGGCGCGCGATATTCATATGTATATCAAGTAACAGATACAACCTTATCATAGAAGCACCAAGCAACCAACATGCAAGCGGATTTTTAATTGTTAATAACTAAACAATAAAGCCGATATCGCAATTTTTTTATTCTTCGTTTTCGTCTTGTATTGTCATGGACTCTTTAAATTTTCTCCCACCTGTAATCGTACATCCGTATATGTACTTACATCAAAGGAAATGCATACGGATATCAAACGTTTAAATGATCTCACTAGTGCACGCTTGCATTATTGTCGAGACGCTATTAAACGGCGCACTTAATAATTATGGTACATTAAGCATAACACAAAGACAATTTAATTGAATCCTCTCGAATGACTCGACGCTTAAAGTCTGTTTTTAGGTGGATGAATTTGAAGACCTCGGATATTCTTTGAGCGCTAATCCAACGTTGAGGATATTGTACACAATGTAGATGTAACTGGTAAATGAAGCTTACAATTTTAAACGTATAAACGACTCCACGAATCTGTTCAATGTTATTTTCACTAGCGAAACTGGAGTTGTGACTTCGACGCGTTGTACTCGGCGATATCTTTGAGTTTGTCAAATCCCTTTTCCACGGTAGTCTTTTGCGCTGCAACCTCATGGAGAAGATCTCTGACATCCTCGGAGACGACTGTTTGCATGCGGTTTATGAACCCGAGCTCGTACCACATTTTTATGAAAAACGTGCTACAGCCCGCGTCGTATGTGCCAAATTCGCCGCTCTTCCAGTCCCATGGAAGTTTGTAATGGTAGGCTGGCCAGTTGGTCCTCCGGATGAAGAAGATGCTCCAGTTCGGAGATGATCTGAATCTAAAATAAGTCGATTAATACGTTATCCTGATCAGTGACTCACTCAATCAATCACTTTGAACAATGCGTGGAATACACAGCTCCTTAGTCAGTTGTTATTATGGAATATTATTTACAATTTCTTAATAAACTGCAGATGTCACGCACTCGACTAAAATCAATAGCTGAAATACACAACTGTAAAGACATTGGAAGAATTTCAAAATATTGTAGTATTATTTTCGATCTATTAAGATTGTTAAAAGAAGATCTTCTTCTAGATGTTCGACTTGGTACATTTTTTTTTTTTTCGCCTAATGATCAGCAGTCTATTAATTTAACACTAAACCTACGAAACACAAAACATATAAAAGTGAAACATCTTATAGAAGGGAGAAAAGTGAATTGAACTTTGTACGATTTTCATTATAATACGTGCTTAAATGAAGAAATCAATTAAGTAATTTTCAATGAAAACGTTTTTCTAATTTCAATAATTTTGAAATAGAAATCCGGTCATTTTGACCGTGGTAGGTTTAGTGTTAATTTCTTCGTATTGTGAAGTGACCATCGGCCAGTCCACAGTCGACAATTGTTGTCATATGCATTTGATAAAAATCATCAACTGCTGTCCTCTGTCGGATCACGATGGGAATAGTTCCAAGTATTATGTTACCGTCGCGAATTCATCCACTGAACTGGAGACTATTCGGAAAATTGTTATCGGACGCCTACAGTCAAATTAGATACTACTGTAGTCAAAGAATAGAATAATTATGATTTAAAAATGTTTATTAAAGGATGTGTGATCATGAGGAAAACCAAAATAATCGGAGTTTGTTGGAATTGTAAAATGTACCACTCTATCTAGAATATTACTATAGTTTATATGTTTAATTGCTCTTACGAAATCAGATTCAACACTACGTACAAAAGTTGAAACGTTTGTCTTCGTGATTTTATAATAGCGACTCTGATTTACTTTATTTCGTGTATATGCCGTCTGTAGCAATAACGACGGTGCCGTGACTCTTCGGCATTTTAATGAAAAGTTTGTACAGTAAAGAAAAGGTATCAAAAATGGACATTAACTCGTTCTGTTCGACGTTCCAGACGATAAGAGCACTGTTCACCAGCCAAGACACGTTCACTGTTATGGCAAACCGCAAAATTCCTGTAAGCATCACAGTAAGTCCCATCGACTCGTCCCAGTACTCCAATGGTGCATTCAATGGCAGCAGTAATCCGAATATGCCAAAGATTAGCCAGTAGAAACTAGAAAAATGAAACCAAACTCGTTAAGAATTTCCCGAAATTGACGGAGCAAGGGCAAGGACGCCCACCGATGTCCGCGAGAAATGATGACGTCAGCGAGAAAAATATTGTCATAGGCTGAACCATCGTCCCAAGTCGCTTATGCCCGAAAAATCAAATTTTCTACCCGCACGGGCTATAGCTGAATGGGACTGAAATGGATGTTGCTGTTACATAAAGTTTCGTTAGTCAAATGTTGGCTCTAAAATTACCGAAGTAGTTATCATGTAAATGAAAGGAACCTATGACTTTAATCACACAAACACGACGATTGATTGCAATTAGACTGGAGAGTATTAACCCTTAGCACTCGAATGGCGACTGTAAGGCGCCACTAAAAATTGCTGTATCGTTATTCGAAATATATTTTACATTATTAAATTTGTTTGTATGTAATAAATTACTAAATACTTCAGTATTGTACGAGTAAATTGCACCATTTTCATATGTATAACATAAAAATATATATATACGAGGGAAATATTCTAGGTCATAAGAAATGTTTCGTTTTGGAGTTAAAGTACCTTCGAGTGCAAAGGGTTAAGACTCTAATTAACCCTGCTGGGTTCTTCGGTCTAAGGGGTAGACGCGCGTTTTCGGTTTGGAGTTAATTTCAAGAAGATGGTAGAAACCAGTAAGCTGAAACTTTGCATATGTGTTCATACATGTTCGAAGTAGTAGCACAAATTTTTACAAGACGTTCTATTACAAATTTTAGGACGTGTTCATAAGTAACGTCGCGAGAAAGCCGTCCTATCGGTCATTAATTTTGACTGTTCTAGCCGTCTGAAAGAAACAAATGGCGCCTTTTTTTCTTCATCTCAAATGTACCAAAATTTAAAAATCCCGCTTCTACATTATCTAGTAAACTAATTATTCTAACTTCTCCAAAAAAAAAAAAAAAAATCCAAGTCGTTTGGCTCACTTTTGAAAAAGTGACTTCGTTCCAAAGAGCGTACTTCAGTGACTCGCTGAAGATTACACCAATGAGCTGTATCCATTCACACGCAATGGCGGAATCAAGATTACATGATCGAAGCAAATCGAAGCATTTCGAATAAAATTAATGACGCATTAGCTCCAAGCCACCTGCGTTATAAGTAGATCTTACTGCTTCTGTGCCCAAACGTATATATCGTTATCCAGATCGCTCATGTCCACTTCGGCTTTCGCCTGTTCGTAATCGACTTTCGGGGATTGGAAGTTTCCCATGTAGTGGCTGTATATGAATCCTTTTTTGTGGTTATACGGATCCTTGTCGGTCCCGTAAAACTTGTGATGGATCCTGTGGTAGAGCACCCAGTCGTAGATTGGCCCCTGCAAATGTAGAATTCTTTCAGATAAATATTTGCTAATTATAGATCTCTCTGCGATGTGGGCGATCATCCAAGCATTCGATTGACATAACATCCTTGAGATACTTACCACGCCAGCGAGGGTGTGAGCCAACATGAGGAAGAGTCTGAGCGACCCCGATGCCCCGAAACTTCTGTGAGCCCACAATCTGTGGGCGCCCACGGTCACGCCAAGACAGCCGGTCATTGTTATAAAAAGCGCTGCAGTTTAAAGCAAACATTATTATTCCCACAATCATATTTCATTGAATTAAAGATTTTTCTTCGGTTTCTTGTACCAATTATAGAATTTATGTTGGTTACGAATACGCAAACCGTTTCTCTCCATCACTCGACATTTTTGAGAAATTTAATTTTGAGAATAATTCTTACCTACAATGACTCTGTAAACTTTTCTAAATACAACGTTTTTACTTTTCTTGGCGGGTTTCAAAACGAGAAGGTCCGTTGCTAAGTTTTTAACAACGAATTACACATTTCATTGCATAGATACGATAACTATGAGGGATAAAATGTGAACATTTCTACGCATTTAACTTGATTTGTATTATTAGCTAAGTTACTTTCTCCCTTGTACATGCGAATTACAGTAATTTCTACAGATCAAGAAAATGCAAACTATTGAGAAGCTATCCATATGCAACGCTATTTATTGTATTGATTCATAAAAATTGAATCTAGCACTCTAATCCAGTAACTGTTCTAATATGCGAACAATTGTGTTTCCCCGTTCAATTTGGATAATTGAGGTTCAACTGTATCCATTAAGGAAACCAAATTTTATTAGGATTTGAGAAGCGCAACAAGTTATTTTTGTACTCTAATTGTGAACGAGTGGTTCCGATCGTTTATGACTTTTAATAACATTGAAACATGACTGTTAACAAACATGAAATGTCTTACTAAAGAACACGGTCATCCATTTGGCGGAAGTGATCATCAGCCAGAGGGCATAAACACCAAGAACGTGCAGGTGTATGTACCACAGCACGGCCCCCCATTTGATTTCCTGCTTCTTCACGGGCTCCTTGTTGTTCGACATCCTGGTACCACAAGAAAACAAAAATACACACATCAAAACCGGAGAGGGTCGACGGGAAGGAAAAACTTGTACAGTCGTCGGATCTTTCACTTGTTCGAACGCGTGTGTCTGTCGCGTGAAATTCGGAAAAAAGGTCCTATGGTCTCGAAAAGAATTCTCGCGACCGAACAAAATGCCACTGAAATCTCGGAACTATTTTCCATTGAAGGAGTGTTACGATGAATCGGATTAGAGAGAAAAGATACCCTGGTATGTATTTTGGACAACGTGGCCACGGCGATGAACTTTACCTTGATTTTTGTAGCACGAAACGAGCTACTGCAGGACCCGAGACGAACTACGACGACTAATGCCGGTTTTGAGTCTCGTCGATTGACCTCGAGGTCTTCGTTCGAATTTCATTAATGTTCTTTTTACACCGTCATTTCCTTTGTTTTTGTCCTTGTTGAAGCGGCTACGCATAGGCTGCCGACGCCAATCGAGATTTTGCTAGATCGTAGTGCTTCCACATTTCGTACACTTCACACTGCACCCACACCTTCCCCCTTCTCTCCACACGAAACACATATCGAACCACAAAATTCATATGCAAACGGGTAGATCGAATTAGTTATTCTACGGTTTCCATTATGTTTATGCTGATTGCAGCGAGTGAGTATATGCTGGAGGACTCTTACAAATTGACGTTCTTTTATTCTGCAGATTGAGTCGGAAATGTCAGATTGTGATTTGCACACAAATTTTATTAGTTTTAATGGGTCATTTGCTCGTATTGTTTGCGGTGTTACAAGTTTGGACAAGCAGTTTTATAGATACTTCGGTAGTCTAAATGATCAGAAATATTCCGTATATGAGTTTCTGGTCAGTGAGCGGGCGATCATAATTTGAATTTTCGCACGTGCCCACCCATTGTCCATGATGATGCTTCTTAAGTGCCTTTCAGCGTGCTCTTGAATTTTGGACATTGCAACCATTGAACCTTGTGATCCCAATCGATTCCACTTGAATTCTCTTGATATTATCATAATCCGTTGTAGCTCCAAGAGTGTGGACTTCTATAGAGATATCAACAGTTTTAGATATCAGTTCATACAGCAGAAAATCTGGCAAACTTTTACTCTGATATTCAGGATTTTATTGCATTGTTGGTAATCAGATTACGTAAGCTTTGACAAATTTACACATCTACAGACTTTAAAGAATCACAAAATAGAAGAAACCATTTTTCTTTCGACAATACCTGTTGCAAATTAATAATAAAACAAAACCGCCTTGAATTCTACTACATTCTACATTTTATAATTTTTGGAAGACTCTATTTTCTATATTCCACTCCATCGAAATTTTTTTAATTTATTACGTTTCGCAGATTGTACGGTGTTATAAATTCCAAAATAATCTCTATATATATTTCCAATTCTATAAATTGGTGATAATAAGCTAATATTTTTTATGTAAGCAAGAGTTTATTATCTGGATGTGTTCTCCTGTTTAAAATCATTTATTATTGTAATATATTTATTTATAATATAATTCTCAGCGGAAACAGACTCAATTGTCTTGTACATAGAATATCAAGTTACGTTCCCAGTGAATGAAGTGTTAATGGCCATAAGCACTTAACGATTAAAATTACTTGTTTTCAATGACTCTAACTTTGCTAAATACTTTTCCACAAATTACGATTTCCGTGACGGCGAAGGCTTTCATATTTGGAAGTCATTTTTGGGAAGAGGTGCGCGATTCTCGAATGAAACGGAAATCACTTAAAGATTTAAAATGAAAATTTATTGGAAAACGTAACAAAGTGAAGTAGAATTAATTAATGATTCAATCAGTTTGATGCTCGTCGATTACGCAGTTACTTGTCCCATTTTTGTAATCTATTCATTGTTTATTCGTTCGAACATACATAATACCGTTTTAGTAGTTTGTTGCACACGAAATTCAATCGTAAATTGATCTCCACATTTACAAACCGAGTTGTTCTTGCCCTTCGTCTACGTTTAAAGCTTGTGGCTACGGCGCATTTTAATGTTCTACAAACACCGGTTGTTGTGTAAACATAAGTTATCGTATCGTAAACATAATTATGCTAAAGCATGTGTTCCGTCTTAGCCCAATATCGGTAAAATAAATAAATTACAGCGAGTACTTTGTCGAAGTAAAAAAATTTGCCTCGCGGAAAAGCTCTTAAGGAACTATCATTTCCAGTGGAATTGCAGAATGACTAAACAGCTTATTATTAACATTGTCGGACAATTATTTATCGCTACATTTTATCATGGCTCGAACAGTCTGATAAAATTCAATTAATTACTTTTTAAATGATACCGGGTTCAGCTACTTTCATAAGAACTTCCAATTCTCTTCTAACCACCCTGCACTTTCCACTCTTCTGCATATCTTGTAATTTTCATTTCGACGCGACAATCAAATAGAATGTCCTTGTGTGGATGCTGGCTTTTTCAACAGTTTCCGAAGGCAGTGAAAGAAACTATAATACGTGTAAAAATATCTCTATTTTTCTTAGATCACAGAACGAGAAGCCCAGAGAAGACTGCGACTACTTTTCACCTCTTTTCCCCATCGTGTTTCGTTCAACAAAAACTTTCCACGATATCTAATTAAAAATACAGATTCTTTTGTACACTGTTCCATCGAATGTTCGGTGTGGAAATAAGTTCGGCGCCTTTTTATCCAATCGATCGTAACTTTAGTTTAAATTATAGATCTTCCGGTTTAAAAATACTCTGTTACATGCAATCGGTATCTCTTCCGCCGTTCTGTGTACGCCCAGGGCAAGAGAATCGCTGCCCGTACGGGCAATCGGCCGTCCTTTTTTCGGGAACACACCTATAATCTACCAACTAGATGGGAAAAAGTACTACAAAATTGTGTATGTAATACTTCGAAACATAATCTTGTATACTTCCTTTAAGAATAAGAGATAAATATCGCTAGAAAAAGGCACCGAATTCATTTGCACACCTAATACACACACACACACACACACACACACTCACGAAGTCAACGTTCTGAGGACACCAGCGATCAACGAATACATTTCTATTCACATTCGTCTACGACATAATACTTCTCACACGAACGCTACACGAACGAAGACGTTGCAGAGCTGTCCGGAACGTTACCACATCGATCCAAACGAGAGTGGAACTACTATTGTCCGTGTCTTCGTACACCTCGTTAAAAAAAGTTCATGGTACACGAAACTCCATGGTTCTCGGAATAATCGACGTCGAAACCGTCAACATCCGACCAGTCATACACTTTCCGTCGACGTTATCACACGAGAGCTGGTGTCGATCGATATCGTTATCTTCTTGGTCCACTAAATTAAAATTAAAAGCTGATTTCGTTCACGAGTGACCGAAATTGACTCTATTTTAATTTAGTTCATTTTTTTCAGTTCTCGAAGATCCTCGGATGGAATATCGGCGTCGCCATAACCCCAAACATGGCTGCCGTCGCCGGATCGGTTTGCTCTTCGTCGAACCATCGATGGAGACACGTATTTCCGGTCGTATGCCCATCCAATGCTCGCGAATGCATCGATGAACCCTGTGGTGATGTTGTAGCTGTAGTTTCCCAATTCCCCAGTTTTGTAATCCCATGGAAACACGTGGTGGAAGTTATGCCAACCCTCGCCCAAAGCTGCTATGGAGACCACCAGGTTTTCCACTGGTGAGATGTACCTGGAAATATTTTAAATTTTTTATAGCGAACGAGTTCTCGAACTTTTTGATAACCTGCAGCCTTAACACACTGTTTATGCCCCGTGGCTGAGAATTTTTTCATAGATCATTCAACAACAACAGAAACTTCAATCATAAACCAACATCTCACCCTCAATAACGCAATCTAATAATTTCGTTTGGCATTGTTGTATAAAAGAAGATTGTTAAGCTTCCATTTGTCCAGCACAATGATTGAAAAGCCTGCTAATAGGCTTCCAGTAGATAAAGTGCGCTTTCGATGCCAATTCAGAAATTCCATAGGATCAAAGTAACGAATTTGAAATAAAAATCCAAATATTAAAATGTATGATGCTGAGCAGAGTTGCCAGATAAAGTCTTTACGCTTCCCTCTGTATCATTGTACTTCATCGCAAACACCCGAATTTAACTGCAACGATTTGGGAATGTGATTTTAAGATGTTAAGCCGAAAAAGGTTGCAATGAAAAATCAATTTTCATCACTAAGATGACGTGAAGGCTTTTGTACCGCAATATACAGATAATGTGAGATATGGAAAGAAAAGTTGGTAACAATTTTGACAAACTCGTTCGTGCCCGAGGAAAAGAAAGAAAACAAACTTACTTGTCGTACGGTTTATGGCCCCACATGTGCGCCACACTGTTCACACAGAAGGCTACATTCAAGGTCACGCTGAACCGGAAATTGAAGTTCACCCAGAAAGAGATCCACAATGATTCAGACCAAAAGTAATATGGCACACTGACGGGAAGCGCGATGGTGAGCAGGGCAAAAAGAGGAACATAGAGTCTGCAAATGACAATAACAATAATATTACTTACTTGCTATTTTCTTGAGTATTTATAAATTAATTTAAATTCGAGGCATAAAATGAAGCGTAAAACCATGAAAAGTCTAACAATCTGATCGATTTGTGATCGACTTAGAAAATTTTTATTTTTCATAGAAATGCACAGTATAAAGTAATCACTATCACGAATTCGAATTTTCGAGTTTGGGTAGTAATGTGACAATTAACATGTTGAGTGATCCTGTTCCGCGTTTTCTTACCTTTTCTGCCACATGACGATTGGGTCAGCTTCCAGGTCGCTCATGTCAACAGCTTTACGTTTCAAAATGACATCCGGATGAGGCGTCGTGAACAACCAGCCAACGTGTGCGAAAAAGAAACCCCTTTTCGCGTTATGGGGATCGGCGTTGGTTTCGCTGTACTTGTGGTGAACTCGGTGGTCCAACGCCCACGCATAAACGTGCCTCTGCACAAACAAAGTTGATGTTACTTTTCAAATGCACACGTCAATCTTATTACTAGATCACGGATTTTATGCATTTACGACAGAAATATTGAAAAAATTAAGAGTATTTAGAAACATCGATGTATTATTTTCGACTTCTTAATATTGTTAATGACAGAAAGAATTATTACTTGACTCTTGTCTTTTACAATTGATGTGCAATATTTTTATTTTGCATAAATATTCACAGTCTACTTCTTACCCTTAGATTCGTCTTACTTCTCTGAACAACTCATTCTCCGTCAGCATTGGTTACCCTTCTCGAGAAAAGAGTGAAATATAACCAATACACCTTTCAACAATTGTTCCGCAAATACTACTTATAGTCCAGGACATAGGGAGGTCACCTTTGATTTTTTAAACGGCACCGTTTGACAATCGTTCAACAATCGATACAATTTTGTATTTTCCATAAAAAAGTATTGACTCACGTATGTCGAAAAATTATTAGTTTAGGAGATATTTTAATTTAAATATTGCTAAGAAAGTCTGACGCTCTTACTAATGATACCTTTATTTAGTAATTATGTACAAAAAGGGTTAAATGTAACATCTATTTACATCTCGACAAAGTTGACCTTCGTAAGTCTTTGACGCTTCCACCTTTAAAAACGCTAATAAAACTACTATAGTATATGAATCTCTTGAAACCATTTAATCTCCATCAAAACATTTCTCACTGCGAATAATAATAATCACGTAAATCAAGTTGGTAATATCTAATGAGACACTCTGTATAAAAAATTGTTAATGTTCTCTAACAGAGTATAACGTTTTTGGAAAATGGTAAAAAGGTATGTGGACTCTTGAGGGATTACAATATTTCTTCTGCAGGGCAGTGCAACTCAGGGGACAAAATGAGACGTTCCGAGAAGAATGTAGATGAAGTGAGAAACAAATTGGCTTACCTGACCGCTTATCGTGAAGAGGAGGACCAGAAGTAGCCGCAACGGCCATTTAGCTTTGTAAGCTCTGTGGGACCATAGTCTGTGGGCACCGGCGGTTATGCCAAATGCGGAAGTGTATATGGTCACCAACGCTACGGAAGAAGTTATACATTAGGTACATGTATATTTGTAGCTTTAGTTTGAAAACGTTGATTAAGTTTGTAGCTTGGACCTGCTAAATACAGTAAACTCCCGATATAAGTCACTTGCGCGGTACTGGCGATTAAAATGAAGCCAAATATGATGAAATTCCGATGATATTTACTTGTGTAATGAACGATTAAAATTACTTCCCATTACAATTACATTAACAGAAAATTAGTCTAAATATGAACTGAATTATATCGCGTTTGGTATCATTTTAATCAGAAAAATGCCACAAATATATTGGTGAAAGTCCCATAAAAAAAATAATGAAAAATAAGGAAGTTTTGTTATCGAATTAGTATTGATCTTCTGGTCTTACACCGATATACCCGACCGTGTTATGTTACACTCCTCGGCCCCGTGGTGGTGTGGGTAGTTTCAGTGATCTTTAAACGCGATGCTTGCAGTGACTTATATCGGGAATTCACTGTACACATCAGGTTTATTTATACTTTAAACTTGAGCCTGTCAAGTGCAGTCAACTCCCTAACGCATTTTCAAACTCTCTGGTCAAGATCAGTCGATTTATTTTTAGTGTTCTCTAAAATTGCTCGAAAAGTAATTTTTAATGAATAAGCATTTCTGTGCTCATACGAGCATGCAGTTCGTTTCTTTCACCCATTAAGGCACACGGAGTTGCGTTAACATTTACCTAGTCGCAATTATTTTCCCGATAAGTTAGCATTAGCTCAGTTATTTATATTGTAATTATACAAGACAATTTCGTAGTTTACTTCACACTTTTGTCATCACTATTTCTTCTTTTACTTAAATCTTAAAATATTTTATGTACCTTTCTTTTACAACAGAATCTTTACAGCACCTAGTACTATAATGCAATTTTTATATTTTGATGAAATAGTAAATTAGTTATTTTATCTTTGTTTATTTATTTTGTTCCCTAAAACTACCGCTTCCTTGATAACATAATATTTACATTCTTTCTCGCATACTTTTATAATAGATCAATAATTATATACTGGATGGTTTAAGACTTAGCCCTTACGATTTTTAGTTTATCGAGAAAATGTCAAAATACTTCACTTAGTTAGTTCCTTGGCATTCAGCAGTGAATCAAATTAAAATTAATCAGTCAATTAAATAAAGAATGTTAACGATAATGAGGTCGTAAAGAAAATGAGACCACTGTTAAACTAAATTAACAAAAAACAATACAAAAATAATATCGGTTTACTTCCTGTTAATGTACAATCCCCAATTTTTCGTGACGATTCTTCTGTTCAAGTTCACCGCAAGGTCACAATAGTCGTTAAATTCGTGTTGAGGTCGCCTACAATGCTGCACAGTCAAAAATACGTAGTGTCGTTTAAAAGAGTGAAGGTGACCTTGACTTTCACTTGAATTAAATTCTTTTTCCAAAATTTCTAACGATACAATTTGTATTAACCATTGAAAACTGATTAACTTTAGTCCAAAACATTTTTTCATCAGACTAAATATCAAGCTAACCCGTCTACAAAAATCGTCTCGTTTCATTGTTTAGCTTTTCAATGGGTTCATGATGAAATATGGATGTTCACCTAAAAAACATATTATTCGGAATAGATTAATGACGTTAGTATACAGGACCGCGTAATTCTGAGTTCATGAACGTAAGAAATGCGCGAAGCACCGTGACATATTTTAATCATAGTTACCGGTCCGTATAATTTGTTTCTTATTATTTCCGGCATTTTGTTACGCGGCGTATCATTGTATGCAAATGTGTTCAAACCTAAAAGACAAGTCCTAGGACCTCGAAAACGAGAATTTAGAATTCGAAAGGAAACGAGAAATTATTCACTAGCCTTGACAATTGTATGGAATGTCAAGTTCGACTTCCGTTCTGACGGAAACGTCTCGTTTATCTTTCGTTCTTGTAGCATCATTTATTGAGTCACTTGGTCATGCGCCCACAAATATCTCATTTCGAAATTGAAACCTTAGCCCTTAACACGTTGAACGCTATATCAAATATCAGTCTTACAATATTAAAAATATGTTTACACTGTCTAAATAGATTTGATTGAAACAGAATAAATATAAGTGAGGTAAACAGGTCTTCTGCTTATGCATAGACGTTTGTTTGCACTTAAACTTAAATGCAGTGTTAAAAAACCGACATCAATCAAAGATTAACGAATGCTGATTGGACTTTCTTAATTAAACGTATTTGCGTCAATGAAATCAAAGCGATACTTAGTTATCTGGGTTAGATCGTTAACAATACAGTGACGCCAGAAACTATTGCCACACTACATTTACGATTTTCAAAAAACTGTCGACATTTAACTGTTACAATTTCTTAATAAACAGTCGTACAAGAATAAATATGCACTCAGTTTAAAGCGCGACACCACTGCTTTTGCAATCTATCATCATTTCCTCCTATGACTTTGTATGATATAGTGATGATAAGTTTTCGCATGATATACCGGGTGGTAAATAAATTGAAATATCTCTAAAAATATTAGAAATTCTTTTCGTGACAGAATGTATCACGAAAAGTTTGAAGATCCAATCTTTTACAACGATTCCTTGAAAGCTGAGGTACGATTTTTTTTTGTTGGATATGCTGCCAACATTACAGCGACATAAAATAGACCACGAGGACATTACTCGATCGAATTTGTTCCTCATTTCCATTTTATAATACAACTAAAAAAATCGTGCATCAAGTTTTCGAGGTTAAAGGGAAAGCTTCAATCTTCCAATCTACGGTAGGATAAATGATTAAAAAAACTTTCCAATGTTTTTAGAAATGTTACAATTTCCAACACATTCGAGCAAAAACGTGCCTTAAATTTCTTGCAAAACATTTTAGAAAAAAAAAAACGAACGATAGACTGCGCAAATAGAGGCTTCAAGTTTTAACACGAGACCCAGGTTTATTGTTGTATGCTTCATTTTTACGAAATTATAATAATTTGAATATCGACAATTTGCGGAATGTCGGAAAATTAGTGTGTCAATATTTTTTGTAGCCACTGTGGACTTTTCCTCGTCGTTCGCATGGTTCTTATTATTTTGCGCAACGCACGATGCTAGACACGGTGTCATAGATTAATAATAATCGTACAGGAAGTTGCAACCAACTATTTCTGTCCTTGGTTCGCATTTTCGCCGCGTTACCGTCGCGATCGCGACGCTGACATCTCGGTGAAGAATTGACGTTTAATCTGTGTCTCATAACGTGGTACTCGGGATGTAGTAGTAATGGTAATCTTCTCAGCAAATAACGAAAATGCATGTGACACAACTATGTGCGCCAGACCAATCGGACAATTTGTTTGCGAATTCCTTTGGCATTCCTTTCGAGTACCGTGTTATAACACACGGTTAATACTTCCGTTGTGGACACGAAAATCGATCGTTGAAAACATATTATACACAATTCCCGGAAAACATGCTGGCTACTATACGATCTCGATAGCATCTCCATGCCTGTGTGCATACATTATAAATGTTACATAAAACAAAAGCTTTCGTTGCAGGGATAAGCGACGACGATATGTATTGTACATTCTACAGTAGATAGTCTTGCATAATGTTAGGTGACGAAGGAAGTACTTGTTACTAGACTACGCTTTATGCAAAATAAAATGTTTTCTAAGTCAATTGTTAGAAACTTAAATAAATCGAAAATAGTGTAACAATTTCCGTAAATTCGTCTAACGTCTTTACAGTTTTCTATTTTATACATTCATTTTTCTCTTAAATGCATAAAATCCGCGGTCTATTTATTATTATGACAAGAATATTTCAATTGCATCGTTTTTACAAATTTTCTCTCATCTGTTACCGCACACGTTTACGGAAACGTCATTTTAGAATCAACACCATTATTTTAGCACAGTCAACAATTGTTTAACACTCAAGAGGCAAATATATCTTTTTTAAAAAAGACTAATAGAAAGGTAAAATAACATTTAAAAAATGAGGTAAATGCATTTTCTGACGTTCGATTTTTCCTTCTGGATGTGAAAGTATTGATTAATTGTCTCAGATTTGTTTATATAATGAGTAAACATTTCTTGACTCGAAAGTCTTTGATACTCAATGGACAAATACGTCTTCATCGAAAGAGTTGATAATAAGATAAAATGACATTAAAAAGCGAGCTCGACACATCTTCTGACATCTAATTTCGTCTTCTGGTTGCAGAAGGATTAATTAATTATTTGTTCAAGATTTAGCAAGCCCAGCCCTGATAAAAAGACAATCTGTAGCTACATATATGTACATATATACAGAATGATTCGTGGAATTGTAACAAGCTGTACCTTTGTTGCGATTAAAGGTAGGAAAACATGTTACAGGAAAAAGTAGATAAGTAGATAAAAGTAGATTTTACTTGAATTGTTTTAATTTTTCAAAATATCTTGTTAACTCTCAATTTTCTGCCTTGGGCTCCTAATACTTTTTTGTGTAGAATAGCAAGGAAAATCGATATGTACAAAAAAATGTACGTATACATTTTAAAAAATGTCAATGACCTTCATACGACCGATACATCTCCAGCTAGGGAAAAACAATTGACACCATCTTGTAGCCCCTTAAAAACCATTCATCTTTCCTCTTTAACATTTTCCCTAAGTTCAACCAAAACAAAAATATAGCTAGTTACAATTGTATGAATCACCCTTATAATTCCTATACAATATTAAGGTGTACTAAAAAAAAAAGTAGAAAATTGGACAACTATATTCATTTACTTTTTATCAATTGTAGAAGTACATAAGTAGAGGGGTGCTTAACTGCTAAGATTTATTTCTATGCAAAATATTTTCACTCGGACACTCACCCCATAGACTAGTGAGGAATTTCGCTTCTGTGAAGATGAGGTACAGTCCATAAACGCCGCCGGCATGAATAAAAATCTGCGCTACGAGGTCCAGCCATCTGATTTGTGGAACGTATTTTGTTTTGCTGCTGCGATAATTCTCGTCGACCGTCAGAAAATCTTGAGTCTCTGGCACTCTTCCGTTTTTCAAATTCGTCTCCTTGCTCTCCGTCTCGCAAACCTCCTGCACCGTGGGCGGAACGCTGTCCTTGCTCGAGAAAGATGGCGCCATTTTTCTTGTACCCTCGGCAGATCTATTGATCCTGTTCCAATCGATTTCTCCAGTTTCAATCTAACATTCTTCGCACCCCGGCTTGCTTCGCGAAACGTTCGAATCGATTCTGCAATCACAATATTATTCTCTATTAGCGACACACTTGGACCCAAATATTAAGTTGTCCCAAACACATTTCTTTCGCAATGTGCACGGTTAATATTGTCGGGCAATTCGAGCATACAACGTGATCACTCGTTCATTAATCTTTCATTCTCTCCTAAACATGTATTGTGCGCAACTCATTAATGCGCACAATATTTTGCAAATTATGCGAATATAATAGCTTGTTTGTTTTGAGTCGCAAAAGTCTACATATAAAACATGTAAAAATATAATCCGGAATGATCATTCTGAATATAATAATAACTGAGAATGTTTTCACAAGAAATAAGGAATTTTACGAAGAACAAATATTTTTAACGATAAACTACTTTCGAATAGTCCAGATCAAACATTTGCACATCACGAAAATGAAACACATTTCTCTTTCGATAACGAATGCTCGACTAAGATTGACATGATTATTTATTGCTTGTGGGTTACTAATTTCACACAAATACTTCTAAACTCCGTTGCTTTTTTATTAAATTTTTCCGTTGTTCCACATTACCTGCGTTCACCCAACCGTTCTTCGATACCGTTTTCACAGATTCGATCGATCATTGACACACGTTACGAGTTGCCGGCAAAGACTGCGTATGACACAGGTGTTAGGAGATACTGTCTATCGATCGTAGATATTCCTACCCCTAGTATCACGAACATCGTTGATAAAGATATTTGGTTCGGATACATTTTAGTACCAATGGTTACCGCAGATCACGAGTCGCAAAAACCGTGAAGTCCAAAAGTTTATCAATCGCCCCGGCGCGGTCATGTTCGTTTTTACTTAATCGTAACCATCGCGCGGCGTTCCGCGAACGAATGAATCAATCACACCAGGAATCCCATCGTTCGATTTTGTCGATTATGACAAGTATCGGATTTTCGGAAATTTTTTTGACTGACAAGTGTTGAAACTGATAAAACCAGAATTTGGAGACAATAATGCCAGTATAGTGCCAGATAAGATTATTCTGTTTGATGAGATCCGATAGGTTAACGTGACAAATTTGAAATATTACATCCAGCAACCATGCACGTGTCTGCACGGACTCCTAACGCACAGCTGTGCGAGATTATTATTTTTCCTGGATCGATCAATTCTGTTTATTTCCACAAATCGTGGATATGTAGAACGCGTTTCTTTCAGATCGTCAGTTTAAATTAAGATTGGGTCAAGAAAACATTCTGGGCGTATTGAATTGCTATCTAATGCATAAACAGTGCCGAAAAAGAGGCCAAAATTATGTTTATAATATGAAGACATTTCTATTAGTATTTAGTGTTATGATAGTTATCGTTACATGCGATATATACAGGGATCAATTTTAGCTTTTTGTTATTAAAGACTAATTGGACAGTGGATTTTACTAATATTAAATAGCTGTCTTTATTATTAACGTTTTTACACCTCAGTGATCTTACAGTAATCAGTTCCTACCTTATCGATATACTGTTACTTAATATCTATAGCTGTATCTGACTGTAACTGTAACCTCCAATATTAAATTCTGAGATTTTAGGAATTATTACTTGCTGAGTAACAACGAAGGTGGAGTAAACACAGATAATATTATAAAATAAATATTCAGTGTATGTTCAGTGTGTGTTATGTGTAATGTTCAGTATATTACTTTTAGAAGTGTTTCGTAATTTTAACATCACAACGGAAGCGTGTATTTGTGTTCTATAGTAAAAGCTATACAAATGCTACCAGATTTTGTTTAATCTAATGTCATTTTCTGTAATCTTATCTTAAGTGGAACTTGTTATTCTTAAGATAATGAATTTTGTAACAAAATGAAAAAACAATTTGTCTAAATTGACAATGTAGACAATGTAAATTAACTGCAACGATACACGGGGGAGGGGATATACAACAAGCAATAAAGCTCTCATTTCAAGTTGTATCAATTTTTGTTTAAATGAAAAAAACTCTTAGATTTGCGGTGGAAACATTGAATTTGAACTACAGACTGAGCGAATGCCATTTTTTCACCTAGCTTCAGACATAGGTTAAGAAATCCAATTACTGTGTCTATATTAATTACACATATACTTATTTTCAATGCTTCACGAATATTATAAAAAAAGATGTATATTAACATGTATATTAACTGATTTAAACTCATTAATATAATTGGCACCCCGACAATAATTGGGTTTTTTACACTAGTTTATGTAATACTCGCTAGTGAAAGTAATCTTTGAATAGATAAGGTTCTGCGAACGAATTGTGAATTCCGGATAACTTAATCATGATTTTTTCTGTGAACATATGGCTCCACTTCCTGTCTTATCTGGTTACTTATTTTCGAGACACCTGGCGATGATCGCGATGTTTACAATACGTTTCACTTACAAGGAAACATCGCTCTTCAATTTATTTTTTCTTCTTCGTTTGACTCTTTTCAATTTGTTGTCCAACTCATTCTCCAATTTTAGAGAACAATTTCTTTATTATATTTCTCATTTATTTTTGTTTTACTAATATCACTGGGCCGCGAATATTGCAATAAAATTATAGCAAAAAAGTAGGTAAATTTTAAAATAACTAGGAAGATTCAAAAAATATGAGAACGTCAATACACTATTTCCAATCGATTTAAATAGTTAAAGAAAAAACAAACTTTCTATTCGGTTTCTATTTCTTGCAGTCGATACAGAAAATTTTTATTCTACATGAAGATCCACAACCTAATTACCACTTTTTCGAATTTTCATTTTATTCAATTTTTATTCGAAAAATAACGATGTCTACTGTAATTTTTTACTGTGTTCTTGCTTGAAGTGTCACGTACAGATCAAACATTTCTCTATCGGTAATAAATGTTCATGGTTAGGAATGTTCTTAGCCCGTTTGACGGACGAGGACATTAATGAAATAACTCCAAGGAAGAAAACAGCGTGTCTGGCGCCATGCGTCTTAACTACTCCCTAACTACAGGGGGTGTTTTTAATACTCCTACGTCATTCGAAGTACAGTTACATAGAAGAGGAAATGGGCCGAGTTATTGGGTCATAAAATAAATGAGTTCGGTTATATTCAATTTCTCCTTTCCGTTTATTCAACGTGTATTCTTTTACTGAAGCGGCTTCGTGTTAATCACAGTGCGTTTGTAATGAGTAGACTGCAGATTTTTATCCAAAATAAACATTGTTTGCATTAATTTCAAGACTGTGGAGCTACATAGATTAAATTAATTTTTGGTCTTAATCAATTTAATAAGTAAGAAATGACATAACAATATCTTTAAATTCTTTAAATGATTTTACTTTAATTCTTCATTGAGTCATAACGCGATTTCGTGAACTGGAACATGTTCATGCTTTGAATCTAACTTATTTATGTTGTAATCCAATGCTTTGTTCATTTACCAGTGTAGCTGCAAAAATCCATTATCATAGTTCTAGGTGAAAAAAAGAGTAAATAATTTGTGTCTCTTAGAAAACTGTGCTCAAACGTTTCATTTAGAAAGTATAAATATTCTTCCTCTATCGTAATTGTAGTTGTGTATTCTATTCTTCTTGCAAGACCAGCAGAGAATATTGATATAAAAATCAGGTAAAAATAATTGTTTAGAATTAGAAGTACAATTTAAATAGAACACTTAAAAGAGTTGTTATGAATAAAATGGAAAAGAAATCTAAAACTTTCACATCTCGATCAATAACGCCATCAATGAAAGTAAACCTAAATATTTTTCTCGATGCTCTGCAATTTGGGCTGCCAACACTAACGTAACTCAATTGCAATGTGCGCGAAAGAGTTTTTCATGTCACGGCCGTAAATGTTAGTTCTCATGCAAATGATTCCCTTTCTATGTGAAATTCCTTCAAGCCCCGTCGGAAAATGATCATCGACTTTCAATCAGCCCCGTAGGTGGCAAATTAATAAGAAGTAATCGCATCCCGGGTTCCGCGAAGTTCGTTAGCTCTTCTTTCAGGGCCGCCGCGACGCCCTCGCGTCGTTCACTAAAAAATTGTTAATTACACTGTTTCCCCGTAATAAATGATGCAACCAATGACGCAACGATGTGCCTAGCCACAGGGTAAAATCTAGGACAGATGTAGGTGCAATTACAATTAGCTCGGACGAACGGAAAAACCGCGACGGTTGCAATTCGCGGAAAGGAACGTCCTCGGAAGAAACAATTGCTCCGCGAGCGTGTTAGGGGTCATTGAATAATGTATCGTGACCAGGCCATTTACGATGTTGTTATGATACGAGAAAATGCAAGGAAAGTAATCCGACAAATAATTTACATTCAAACTAACTCTTCTACAAAACTTCTTTATTTTTCATTATTTTAATAACTTTCATCAACATATTATCATTTTTCTAATGAAAATGGTACCAAATATGATATAATCCCGATGATATTTACTTGTGTAATGAACTATAAAAGTTACTTCCCATTACAATTATATTAACGGAAAATTAGTATAAATATGATCCAAATTGTATCGTGTTTGGTATCATTTTGATCAGAAAAATTCCACAAATATATTGGTGAAAGTCCCATAAAAAAATAATGAAAATTCAAGAAGTTTTGTTATTGGATTAGTAGTGGTCTCCTCGTCTCACACCGATACACCCGACCCGTGTATATCCCGGATTCACTGTATATGTAATATCACTAAATAATGATGATAATATGTTCGAAGAAATTTTCGACTAAATGACGGGTTCGAAATTTCCCTAAAAATCTGAATAAATGCATTCTTCTTATGTTTATAAAGTAGTCAAGTAATAATAAAAAATAAAAAGCAATAATAATCACTTTCAGTGCTCCGAAGATCTAGTGTTTGGAAAGCATAAAAATCTGCAGTCCATTGATGAGACTGTTAGACCGCGGATTTCATGCATTCATGACAGAAATGAGTAATTGCAATTTGCTGAGCGAGTGAGCAAACCGCTGTGTGAGTATCGATACATTAATTACGACTTGCTGAAATGATTAGATAGTGATCTTGCAACGAATGCAAAAAAATTGTATTTGACATAAAAATCCGCATTATAATGATTATGCTTCATAAAGACTGGTAATAATTTTGTTGTCACAAAAACAAACCGCTGAAGACGGAGAATCTATTGAAGGCCTGAGATACATAACACGAGATCGATGACTATGTGTTTTCGAACGAGCACCGTAATTCGGTTGTTTGACGACGCCTTCCATTTCGAACTGTAGAGGCTTTAATTAGAATTTATTGTTGGGAATTTATAGTTCACGGCCGAATCGGTCTTCCGTCGCTAGCCCGCATTTGTTAGAATTTCTTTCGAGTCGTTTCTTGATTGAAGTCCACATGAAATAATCGACTGGCGACTGGCAACTATAGTGACAGACAACCTCGTTTTCTTCCGAAAATTCATACAATACCAACCCAGAATACTCATGTCTATACTTTAATTAATTTTCTGAATCATTTCTACTTCCCTGAGAACAATTGATAGCAATAGAAGAGATACGTGTCAGAAGAAGCGTAATTCATCGATCGTTAAGAAAAGACGTTTTAACTACTTGTATGTATTCATCGGGATGTTTAAACAATAAAATGAATGTAAACGAATCGAAACAGCAATGAACTGTCTCGCTCAAGTAATTAATAACTCCCGTTGGAACTTACACGATTCAAATTCATTTTCACAGAATGTTATCATTAACCCTAATACACCCAAACCTCGTCACGCAAATTCCCAAGGAGGGGCTCCATGAACCTATAACCTTTTTCACTCATTTCTCCTAATAAATTATTTAAAAAAGAGTTTTGTAATCAGCCCCCCCCCCCTTCCCGGGGATTGCTAGGGTTAAGTATGGTATCTAGATTGTTCTTGCATATTCAGTTTAGTTATGCAATTACCGATTTCGTATGTAATTTGAATGGTGTCAATGAACGAAATGCTGACAACAATACTTTCATACTGGATCATTTGTTTCAGGATTACCAAGGGTCACCACTTGTGGTTTTAATAATTTACATATTATTTATAGCTGACATTAGAGTGCATGCAGCAACAAAACGTATACAAAATAATTTTTAAATCACCCCAACTGATAAGTATGTATAAATAGACCAACCTTGTAATTAAAAAATTTTGTACGCCCGTTCCGGCGTTGTTTAATATAATAACAAATCGTATTCGGTAGCTTATTCAATATTGCTTCTTATGGACAGCGTTGACGGTTCTTGTGATAACATTAAATGTTCCTTGTAAGACCGTTTTTCTTGTATGCGTGTAATCATTTATGATCATCGTAATGTAAAATACTTTCATACATGAAATTACACATACATTCGAAGTTTGATAGGCTTCAATGTTCGACAAAATTTGAAATTCTATACACGTACGGTTCTCGCTGGTATCAGTGTCTATATGCGATCATCATCAGTGATTGCGATATGTTAAGAACATAATGACACAAGGGCATGGTTACACCCGAAAGCCGTAACAGCATGAATAGTACGGTACCGGGTTATGAAATCATCACCGTGACGGTATCGCTTTATATCTTCTAAGACGGTCTTGTAACAAGTAGTGTTCAAGCCTTTGAATGACTTAATGAGAAGTTTTAACGTAGTCGTGCAATAATATTCGCAATAACAGATCGGTAAATTATCAGTTATCTGTAATACATAAACTAGAAATAATCTTTATTCGAGGAGCACAACCGCGCTAAACTCGGAATAGGATGTTACAGAAATTTTGACAACAAGAGATTTACGCCGTTGTAGATGTGACGGAAATCATTTCATAGTTTGCAATCTATTGGAAACGAATAACGTGTCCGTTCATACGGTTCGGTTATCGCAGTTGTAACGTATCTCCACATCCATGCCCATTATTACGTCATTTCGGCAACAAGGTGCTCCGAGTATGAAAACTTGTTATAATACGTCTTACGACTATCTTATATGAAACGATGAATCATAAGAGTTTTCGCATCTCCACGTATACGTGTAGTCGTATACGTGCGGTATCCTTTGCGTCATCGCAAACTACGACTGAGCTGCTTTTACACTATCGTGACCGTATTGATTCAGTTTCTCAGTATTTTCGTACGTTTCTAGCACAGTAGATCAACAAGTTAACAGAACTGCAATGTAAAGAAATATTTATTTTCAATGTCACAGGTAATATTTTTTATAGTGTCGCTAAATGTATATCTTCAATTCGTAAACTCTAATAGGGTAAGGTACCCAATTACTATATTGCTTTACTAAATTACGATATGTTCGTTCAAGCTTAAATCAATCAACACCGAGCTAGAAAAACTTTAAATATTACTTCCTATTTTCTGCAACAATTTTTCCACATTCTGAACACGATATCTAATCTATGAAACATTTGTTCCGGTTTTTACGTAACACCTGCAGTTTATTACAAGCATATTCTTAGAGGGTCATAAATATTGTAAGTTGGAGTACAAAAATCCACAACCTTCGTGCCCAAACAAAAATCCAAACGGTAGTGTTATTAAAAAATCGGATGTTAAAAAGCATACAACGAAATTGAAGATTCAGAAAAAATTTGAAACTGCACGAATGTAGTTCACGTGATGCAAATAAGTTATTAACAATAACGGAAAAACTTTGTTTTGGGGAAAAATGATTCTGGGGATGGAAATATTTTCATATCATCGTGGTTAAGTATTCAGGAAATCATTAAGGAAGAAAGTACATTAAATAAATTAATAAATTATCAAAAACGCAATTTAGAAAAATTGTGGGTGACGGGATAAATTTTCGAAGGAACAAAATTTCTTCTGCCAATTTCTCACATCCACAACACATAAAGACCACACAAACCCCACGAACTTCTGATTTAAATTTTCTCTAACACAGTTTCTAATACGTTTACTTAGTTTTCCAGATGTCTGGTCAGCATAAAACGTAAAAATTTCTATGGAAGTATATCTTCACTGCTAAAGCAGTTTCTCCAGGAGGCAAAAAAAGAGTTGTTCCCTTGTCAAATGTATCTATCGAGTTCATCGTCCTCCGGGAACAACACGAAACAAACTGAAGGTATTTTTCCTACCAGATTTAGGATAAGCTTCTCCGTTTAATTCCGAGTAACTGGTCGTTAGCACCTGCAAGATAGTGGAGTTTCCAGTGGCCAATCAATCGATAGCACCGGCATTTGTACAATACAATTGTTGTTGCCGATTGCCGATCTCACAAGATCCGCGGACGCGTCACGGTCGGCGAAGGCTCGAGGCAGACGGTTCCCGGAAACGTACGTGGAGGACACGTGTTAGCGAACTAAATAGAGTACTGTTACTTTTTCGAGAGGTCCTTCCGCGCGTCGTTCCGCTCGCCACGTTAAATAAACATTGTTACTCGTGCTTATACGCGCGCCGCAAATAACAAACTCTGCGTGCGGACTCGTCTCGCACGAGACGCGCCGAGGATCAACGGAAGATTGGCACGACACTACGCGCGGAGATGTTTCGCCGCGACTGATCGATCGCCGCGAGGATTCAACGTCTCCATTTTTGTCCCCTAACAGTTTCGACAGTGGTTCAACAGAGTAGGCTGGTCAAAATTGCCTCCCTTTTGCAATTCGCTGCCAGCGGGTCTTTCGTTCCTGGGTTTCATTTTTTATTGCTATAATATTTTTAAAAATCTGAAAATGTCGTGAGGTATATTAAAGTCACCTAATACTGTACCCATTTAATAAAAATCATAACTCTCGATTAAGAACACTTTTATCAAAAATTGCTACATGTTTTAACACTAAACCTAGCACAGCTGGTCAAATAATCGGTTTCTGTTTTTGTTTACAATTACTGAAGTTACAAAAATCGCATTTTGGGAATTGATTCAATAGATATGCAAGCATATATTATAAACAAAATCACACAAAGTCTAAATAAATTCAATCTTGCTGTTTTTATAAGACAGTTTTAATGCTCGGTAGATTTAGTGTACAGGGTGTATTAAATTGTATTGAAAGAAAAATAACCGCGAATTTGACTTTGAGCATAATTTTCAAGGTCAAATTGTTTTTCTGTTGCATCGTTTAATACTCGTCTTATGGCATAAGTCCCGTCTACGGCGGGACGTACAAACACCGCTGCGCAGCGAAAGTGCGCGCTGCACCAAAGAGACGTTAGTGGGAGAAGCTTTTTGTGCCCATCTCTGGTCTATACGCTTTCCCAGTATTGGGTACAACCGTGAAGGGGATGATTCTACATAAGAAAATAAGTCGAAACTGTGAAATACATTTTTTTCATTTGAGGCCTTATTTTTGAGAAACTTGACTTTGAAAATCCGTTAGGTTCGCGTGACTAGCATTTGTAAGACGTAGAACCGGTAAATCTATATTAGACGAGTGAGCCGATATCTACCTGTTCAATAATACATAGCACGCGCGTTCGTCGAATTTTTCAGCTCAATTTTCTCGAAAACAAAACCTCAAATGGAAAAGATTTATTCTATATTTTCGACTTATTTTCTTATGTAGAATCTCCGCCTCCACGGTTGTAGACAATACTGGGACACACTGTAGATATATAATGACTGTAGATGGAATAAAATACAGTTTACGAAACATTAAACAAATTTTTCAAAATAATGATTGATTTGCGCCCTGTGGTTCCTTTGAGACTTTTGTTCCTTATGACGAGTACTAAACGATACAACAGAAAGAAAATTTGACCTTGAAATTTTTGGTCAGTCAATTTTGCGGCTACATTTTTTAAACAAATCTCACAGTGTAGTATCAGCTGAAGAAGCTAAGACAAAACATTGTTACACCCTGTACAATATGTGTTCTTTTGAAACCTATTGAAAAAAAGTAAAAATGATTCGATTTTTTAATAACGAAATAAAAACGAAAGTGGTAACAAAACAAAGATTTAAAAAATGGGCTCGTGATATGAGACCCAATATGTTTGTTCAATTTTTCGTTTTTTCTTCAGACATTGAGCATATATAAAATTTACTTCTTCAGCCCCGCAGTGTTCGTGGGCCCACTGGTAACAGTTCTTACATCTAATCTATTGTTCACCCTGTACATCGGAAGAGTAAAGATCTGTGTAAGAGAAGCACGGTTTAGTATAATAAATTAGACAACTACGTAAAATCTATTTTATTATGCTACTTTATCCTACTTATTACAGTCTCTACTTTATCATGCTACTTCTATGATAGTCCGTGACAAAAACATAAAGAAGTTTTAAAAAGAAACTGAAAACCAATTTTTTATAGTTGTTTCGATATTTTTCTTGAATTTCTGTGATTTATCCATAGCAGAAGAGGAGCATGGATAAAGTTCTCTTTCGTTGACGCGTTAAGAACCGATTCGTTTCGCAACGAAGAGCTGAACGGTAGTTTGCGTATTTCCCGATCCTACGAGCCAACTCCAATCAACCTTGACATTACGTTCAATGTCGTTTCCTCGGTAGTTGCTTCCCCGATAAATGATCTCGTTGAACCCGAAGCAAAGAGGGCATCGGGTAAATCGCTCTGGTTCCATCGTGGAACTCCTATGTCCCGTCGCGATCAAGCGAGAAAGAAAATGAAATAGGCATCCACTATCATTCACAAACAATATCTGATGAAAATTTTGAATGTAATTGTTGAAATGTTCATCAAGGAGCTAGCCACGTCGATCATACGTGGATGACACAAATCTTTGATCAGATTTAGAAAACTCATATTTATCGTGAGCCGAATTTTATTACTATTCTTAGAATGCAACTTAATTTTCTAGTTTTGGTTTTATTAATTGTGTTACTTCGATTTTTTGGCAACTTTTGAGGTTGGTATTCGTCACATAACGTGTTAACTCTCATCAGTTCCTCCAAAGTAGATGCATAGAAGATTGATCTTTGATTTTCCATCATCTTCATGTTACAATATAATTCAACCAATCGTGTTTTAATCATAGTTCCATTTAGTAACTTCAAAATTAAAAAAATGTGATTTCTCGTAGGACCCAAATCAGGGTTACAAATGAAAAGTAATATTATACAAATATGACAGAAGTATTATGATAATATAAGATGAAAATGAAGAATAAAAAAATTGCGAATTAAGCTTCGTTGTTCAGTTACTAATAATTAACAATCCTCCTAAACGTTGGCAACCCGACCAACAAAGACAGTCATGTATTAAGTGACAGATAATGTTTACCTTGGTCCTCATTTGGGGAAGGAGGAACGAGGAACGAAGCTCAGCCCGGGGTCTTATAGAGTAGGCAATGAGGAAGGCTACCCCCCCCCCCCCCGGGTAGTATGTTTGCTGGGAGGTGCCCTGTTGAGTGCTCGCGTGATCCAGGAACTTCCCCTTCGGCTTAGGTAGGCATGAGTTTTTAGTGGGTAGTCTCCGGGGACGGGGTATGCGAAAAGCATTTCCTCACGGGGAAAAAAAGATTACTCAAGAGGATAAACATATGTCAAGGTCAAGGTCATTGGAGCTGGCTCATAATTTTTATACTAACCGAAATCCTGATATGACGTTACACCACTAAAATTTTGTATGACATACAAAAACCGAAGAAACTACCGATATAATACTGATATTTTACATTTCGGTATAAGTCCCTGGCTTTCTGGCAACGTTCCCTTAAAGTAATTACAGGAGTTATAATAACAACAAAAAAACCATCACTTTCTGGATGTTACTTACACTGTGGGTTAGAAAAATCTGTATCATTATTTAATTTCTATCATCAGGCGTATGCAGCAAAGACATACTAAAAAATCCTTACTGATGACTCCATTAGCAGATACCAAAACGAAACACTTTTAAGTTAATTTTTGGGAAGGTCAGTCTGCCTTTAGTAGTAGTCATTTAGTGTCAAGTCACGACAACAAGACGTAATTGTCACAGGCTGAGACGGCCCCTTGAACCGCCTACTCTTCTTACACCGTGACCTAATCCTACATATACCTCGTTTGTGTTTTTAGGTATAGTGTTGCACCCTAGCGGACGAGTAACCAGCTGATTCCTTCGTAGCATGGACTAGAACCCATATCAGCATAGACTGGAACACCTGCTTCGTTCCAACACGGACGGGGTATAGAAGTAGACTAACCATTTTGAAAGACTTTATCACAAACGAGTTATAAAATACTGATATCGTTCTAGATCAATGATTCTTTCGTAAAAAAAGAGATTTGTGGCGCTGTCACAGTGCCAATCGACGAAACTTTTAACCAAATAGTACCACTGATCGTCTGATAGATGGTACCACGCTTGTATGGACCACAAAATTACTTTTTTTTTCATTTATCACTCGCATATATTGAATACTTTCTATTATACATTTATATACATACATTATTGTATAGCTATATTTTAACACCTATTTCTGTATCATTTACTTATAGATCCTGTAATCTAAAGTCATATTTTTTCAATAACAGAAAAGAAAATACTTTTTGGAGTTCTCCTTTTTCTTTTTTTAATCATTTGAACATACCTTGACAAGTCATTAAGGAGTACGTTCCATTTTGGAATGTGCAAGAAAACTTACTTGGTCCAAATGTAAGAATTTCATTAAAGTGATCGTAAGTATTAAGAGTGTGCGAGAACCCGGCAACCCGTTTCTCGAACGACTCTGCAGTACTTTGCAGCAGCGTACAAAATATATAAATAATATTTCTATAAGAATTAATTAAATGAGTAAAAAGTAAAATAACATAATTTTCCGAAAACACCTAGAATAAAAAATCCGAAACCATGAACGTATTTATTAAAACGAGTATAAATGGTTAGTGGGTTCTCGGAATATTGGGAAATCCTGATTCTTTCGAAAGTCCCAATTATTTCGAGAATCCCAATTCTTTCGAAAATCCCGACTATTTCGAGAATCTCGACTTTTTCGGGAATTTCGAAATTTTCTGGTACCCGTCCCGACCCCGAAAAAATTTCGTGTTCCCGACCCGACCCGATATTTTGGATTCTCACCCGGTGCTGTACACCCTTACTAAGACTACACATACAGGGTGTTCCAAAAGGTCAGGGCCAAACTTATACCACGTGTTAGTGAGGTCAAATAGGTAAAAAAAGTTCATATAAACTTATGTCCGAAAATGATTTATTGAAGTTCTTAGTACTCGTTACATAGAATTACAGACAAGCACAACTAATTTTCATTGACAGTTATTGTTTACATGACTTGACCTACGGCTTGGAAACCTCATCACACGTTGTGGTGTGTCACACGCCACGATAACTGTTAATGACAACTAGTAGACAGAGAGATCTGCTGTGTTATAATTGGATTAACAAATGTCTATTGAATTAACAAATTATTATTGAATTAACAAATGTTTAGAAGTCGGCAGAAAGCATTTTGAGCATTGATTATAATAAATTATTTACATCAAGACCCAAAAATTTGTAAATTTTTGCTATTCAAGATCACGCGAAGGTCATGACATTATAGGCCATTGGTTACCTCTTGACCACGACTATTACGTCATAGTAATACAAATATGTAGTTACATAAAAAAAATCGATGACAATCTAATAAATTGACTATGACGAAAAATTATGCCCACAATAATATGCGTCCTCTTGAATTAAATAATTTGGCTTTTCGACATTTCGCTTAACTTAACAAATAGCAGGGAAAGACGCTGACACCCTGTACGCACATACAGGATGTTTAGCGCAACGGTTGTCACGATTTTTCAGACATTTTGATAATGTGAGAGAAAAATGCTTGAAACAAAACATCATTAGTTCTCGATATACAACAAATTGTGAATATAGAAATTGCAAAAAGATAGGTTTCTCTAGAAAAAATCAAGGTCACGATCGTTTTTTTAAATGAAACTGTATAACTTTTTCTACGTAGCATTGTAGGTAACATTGAGACGAATTCAATGATGTACACATTGGTACATTGGTTCAACAACTTATTAAGAAAAACATTTTTAATGTGATAAGAGTCCTTACACGTCCTTGTTATTAAAAGTCCTTGAGAGAAGTGTGCGTTCATTACGCTGAGCACCCTGTATATAAATTTCTCGTAACGAGAATTTAAGTTTTCAATGGAAAGATGCCGGCCCTCTGAAGGTTAAAATCGTCCGGGTTCCAGGTGGCGATGCCCGGGATTCCAGTGCTCTCTGTCCTAGACCAGCGATCTCACAGATAGCAACCCTAATCGAAACGCGAACGCCGTTAGTCCTCAGCGTCTCCGGGAACAGCAGCAGTGGCGCGATGGATCAATCGAACCGGCCAAAGGAACTGGTATAAGCAACAATATTTTTAAATCTCGTTTAAATATTTCCTCGTAAGCAGAACGACAATTTTCGTTGGACGGTAACGGCGCGCATGCACCTGGCAGTCGGTTAAGCACCGTGCGGAAAAATCGCGAGGCTCCGTGCGAAAGAGAAGGACAAAATGGTTCGCAGAAAGCCGCAGTCCAGGGGGCGGTTCGATGGTTGCTGCAACCCCCGGCAGTAGCACAGCCAGCCCCAACATTCGCTCAAAACTCGCCACCGTTCGTCTCGATACTCGAATTTCGGCCTTGTGCACCATCCAGTCGGTTTTCACGGCAGACCCCGACGGGTGACGAGTGAAAGGTGGTACAATTGTGCGTGTTAGAGACACCCATGAATAATGTTGTTCCGCGATCAACCTAATTCCGCTTGTTCGACCGGTCCGGTTCGATTCGCGAATTTTGGCCGTCACGTTATCGAGCTAGCCGTACCCGCCTCGCACGCCTAAGGTAATTTTGTACGGCGATCGCTGGTGAAGCGGGTGAATGGAGCATCTCGACGCGATAATTGGTCACGTGATGCCTTATGGGGTCATTGCTTTAACTCTCGACGCTCAGAAGTTCGATCTACGTGGAGGTTGCCGATATTTCCCTTTCTTTTATGTTTTTTCGAACGTTGTTTTCTTAGTGACACTGTTTGCAATGATAGTCCTTGTCGATGGATATAACTGTTGTTGTTGCAAGCACTGATTTTTATGGGAATCGAATGTTGAATGGTGATGTATGCTATGTGATTATCGTAGCTGTGTGCATGAGCTGTCTTGCATTGGTGTAAACAGTGCGTAAACTTTTTCAAACGTAATATTCTAGCTATTACTGTCGGCACATTAAAAACCTATAAAGACTATAACTTTCAATTGGAATTGTCAATTATATTCCTACTCGTAAAGAAAGTTCATAAAGTGATATTCAATTTTGATCATAACTACTTGTTTACATTTTCTATATTTTCTATATTTAGCCTGCTATTTCAATTAACAATAGGTTTACGGAACACTAAAAGCAACTATTTTACATTACTTTATGAAAATAACAAGAATGTGTGTATCTAAATTGTTAGCCATTTTTAATATAATATATACCCAAAGAAACAAATTTGTTTAATCATTCTTCATAGATGCATCTTTACAATCTCAATAATGGTAAATTAAAAGTTATAAATTAAACATAGTGTTAAAGAAGTGGTTTCACCCTGTAAAACTCAAGAAGAGCTGAAAAAAATCACGCATTACTTCCACTACTTTACATAACTAAAATAAATCGGAGTTTCCGTGTTACAGAAGTTACCTTGCTGTTTCTACATTTGAACGTGTTTCGGTTTGGTGTTTCTGAATTTTCTGAGGGAAATAAATACTATTGTAGCAAAATAATATTATGGAAGATACAGTTGTTTTTAAACTACTTTATCTTGATTTTTAAGCTACATTATTATGGGTGTCACTAACGATGTTACTGTATGTAAGAATAGATTTTTTCGGGCAGAAGGAACGCTTGTGAGTAGGCAAAACATTCGGTGCCTCTCTTTCTCTCTATCCGTAGTTCTTTGCCTCTTATTCGCACCATTTTTCTCTCTTGCACTCAGCCTCTTTCACTCACTTTTATACGTAGACAAAGATCCCTTCCTAGACACACCTCTAGATCTGTTGCTTTCCTCGGAACCTTGCCTCTGATTTTACTTGTACATCGAAACATAGGTTGGTTACCTTGTTGCAATTACTGACACGTGCACTGTTTGCATAATGGCATGGAGGATGATTTGTCCCTCGCGTAAAAGCACTTCCGGCAAGTACATTTCAAATATGTGCGTAACTCGTATATGGATTTAATTGTTGAACGACATCCTGTCATGCACTTGTCCTTTGCAAGATGTTTGCATTAATCCGAAGGCAACTGAACGAAAACAAAAATATTAATTTCTCGATGAGAACCAAGACCACATGTGATCATTTTAATTTGGGGAAATTTTAAATTGTGAATTCGTGCTATTTTTATTAAGAATACAATCTTGAAATTATAATTTTAATTAATACAAATAAGATGTAGCTTTCTATCGTTATTATTCACATGTTAAGGATTTTAAGTACAAGATACAGTAGTTAGACTCCGGATTGCATGCAATGATAGTAAAAGTGAGTAGATCAAACGTAAAACAAAAAAAGGAAATTGAATTTTAGAAGTTCATGTAGTTCATGTAGCTCCTGTGCTTTGGAATTAATATAAATAATTTGAGTAACATAATAATGGCATATATGGAATATTTTCTAAGCTGTCCCAGTAACACCATTGCTAAAGAAGAAAGAGTTCGGAACAATTCCAAGCTCTTTAATTAGTCTAAAAGTGTTAATAATCGGTATAAATACTTGCGGTAATGCTTCCTACATGAAGAAATCTAGAATTTTAGGTTCCTAAGACGTTTATTTACGTTTCTGTACAAATATTAGGATGTCCTACAAATTATTCTATGTCATTACCGGCTTTCTTCCCCGTGTTTCTATTTCCACGTTTGTGGAATAGAATCGCACTCAAAGTGAGAGGTAGTAATAAATTGAGATTGACATTTTCACGGCCGATTTACTTTCTTCTTTT
Organism: Halictus rubicundus; assembly: GCF_050948215.1. NCBI lineage: Eukaryota > Metazoa > Arthropoda > Insecta > Hymenoptera > Halictidae > Halictus > Halictus rubicundus. The sequence goes on along the minus strand of NC_135152.1, from coordinate 16,089,616 downwards.
TATAACGCATTAAATCCTGCTTGTATGCTGAGTACTTACCTACTAGCTCTTACGAAAAAATGTACATATCTTCAACAATCCACGTCTTCATCCATCGTACAAAATCCAAAATTTATTTCAAACGATGTATATGCTGAGCAATAGTAAGTTTTCGACAACTTTTTGTTAAATAAGTTTTAAACGGTGTAACACTTGAAGCTGAAAATTTGTTGAAATACTCGGGTGGCCGTTCGATGAAGGTTTTATTATATTTTTAACTTTTTAAGAGAATGTCTTATACGGTATAAAATCGGTTTTTTTTCATGACAGAAAAATAAAATTTTAGTCCGGTTTAAAGGAAATTAATAAGGTACACATTTAATTAATCCTGTTCGAAATCTTCATTACGAGTCTTGCTCGGTGTTATAAGTAGACTGTAAACTTTTTTCATTTACGCGACGCGATTTACTACAGTGAAAAGATTAAGAGAATTTAGAACCAACAATGCATTATTTTCGACTTACTCAAATTATTAAGAAAAGAAGGAACTTTTACTTGGCTCCTGTTATAAGACAAAGGATTAAACTTCTCTAGTCGTCTAGTTATAAGACAAAGGGTTAAACTTCTTCCAATGAAATATCGGTACCTTTCGATGATATTTTTCATTTTTGTCACATATTGTTGCAATACATTTATGAAATGGAATATTTGATTCACTAACACTACAATGACTACTAAAATTGACTAATTTGTACTGTTTTACATAAATAACAAGACTGCATTTACTTAGGTTTCGTACCATTTTTACTATAATACGCACCCGCGTAAATAATCTTCCGAAAACAGTTTTATAACCGTATTAAAATATAAACTTTATGCGAGCCTGACTGTTCAAGTGTTTTAAAACAAACACTACAGTAGCAATTAAAAACAGTGCACAAGAGTGAAATTAACTGCGATTCTTCATGCAAACAATTTGTCTCGGTAGAGTTCTTAATTGTACTTTTCCGGCATCGCAGCATATAAATAAATGTTCAATCAATTCCATCCGCAAAACGTAAATATCTCAGTCACGCGAACAATGCGAATAGGTCGGTGCACGCTATTTTGCGCAGAGTAGTGATTCATGTAGATCGTAAAAGCAAGAATTCCGAACAGCGATTGCTCTCATCGCAAAAAAGTCAAACATCTCCGAACTGAAAGAGAGAGAGAGAAAGAGAGAGAGAGAGAGAGAGAGAGAGAGAGAGAAGAGAGAGAGAGAGAGACAGAAAGGGGGAGCATAGCAACGGGACCCGTTATGAGTGCTACATTCGTTGAAGTGGAAGGTTCGCAACAAAGATGGAGGAAAGTGCAGTAAAAAATTCGCGAAAAAAAAAACTATGAGCCCGTTTGCGAAAGTGGTACGGCGCCCATGGCAGGGCGCGCTATTTTCGTTAGCATCTTTTTCCAAGTTGTTTCCGCGAATGAGAGCTACGATGAGAGGATACCGTCCATGAACTAGGTACCGTTTGACAGCGTTCATTGCCTCCGGGCTTCGAAAGTCTAGCCCGTGTCGTTCGAAACGGAACCTCACCTTCGAGCTTCATCCGTCGGCGCGTTCCTCGTTTCGTTTTTCATTTTTTCTGACCCCTTTCTCCAGTTTCCTCTCTCTTTCAATCTCTTTCCACTTCTCCATCTTTCGTCTCTCCCTCTCTCTCTCTCTCTCTCTCTCTCTCTCTCTCTCTCTTTTTTCTCCATCTCTCTACATACACATCTTTCTCGTGTAGTGTTGTTTAATCGACGATCAAGTTTAACGAGATTCGATCACGGGAGAAAGTTCCCTACTGTGTTCCTTTCCGGTTGTCACACAGCAAAAATAGGAGCACGCTGCGCTGTGGCCTATCTACCATCGGCTTCTTCAATGTCGCACGCATCGTGTTCATCTGCTCCAAGGTCACGCTAGCGAATTGTTTTGAACGGCTCTCAGAGTCAGCGTGTAGTCCTGGAGAAAATAATAGAACGCTATATATAGATTGTATCCAGTAACTGAATTATACGCTGTGTGGCAAAATGATAGCACGCATTGACAATTACACGATTCCATTTATTTTTACTATGCAACTATAATTTGTTGCTGTACGCTATTTCGGGATACGTTTCATAACGTATATAAGTAACATCAAATTGGATTTCACCAATCTGTTCAGCTTCGTTTCACAAAATTAAATAACATTTTTGGCAAAGTATAGCGGGACAAAATGATAGCACACGTGTATATAGAGACCTAAAATATTAACGTTGTGGATGATATTTTGTTGCGCTATCTTTACATTCAATGGCAGCAGTTGCTCTGTTATGTGAAGATTTATATGATTTTTTAATTATAATTTTTCCCATTTCTCGTGAATACATTGTTTAAAATCATTCAACGGTTTAAAATTTTCTTCTTTTTTTGTATATTACCTTGACCAGATTTCTCTAACTATTTTTAATAATGTTTAATAATGTTTTTGAATAATGTGTAAAATTTGAATTCAATTTTTTTTTTAATTTTTATTTTTATCGTTAAATCATTACACCGTCATCTTCTATTTGTCAATGGCGCAAAATTTTTTACTCCTATCTCAAATCATGATAATAATAATTTAATAAAATTTTAGGTAATTGATTTATGTTGCTCATTCAAATACGAATTCTTTTAGAATTTTCTCCTTACTAAGTGCTCATACTTTTTTAAAACGCGTCTCAGGTTCCTCGTATTACTGTCTATCTCAATACCGCGTGCAATGTGTCTCGTAGCCACCTTCGAATTTGATGTTGTTTGATGAAGTGCATCGATGCAGTTGCAAAGTGCAATTGCACTCGCTTTTTGAATGCTACTCCACGAGTTTTGTTTGCATGAATTGATTCTACGTGTTATTCTGAATACAAAAAGCATGACGGTACGATCGGGAGAAACGATCATGTGATCAATAGTGAAGTGTTCTGCCATTGTGGTTACAAAGATTTGCATTTTACAACTGCACCAATGGATTCTTGTGAACAATCGTATTACAGGATAATAGTTTGCTAAACTATGCAAGACCTACCTCTGTCATTTTTTTTTTTTGCCTTCGAGAACAGTCATTGTAGGTATCTTCGATTACTATTGCAGAAACTTTATTGTTGCTTCTTTATACAATTTTCTTTTACAATGTTCCTTACACCATGGTGTTCCATATTACCTACACTTACAAGGGAACATACTTCAATTACATTATATAGTTCTCGGAAAAATATATAACATGTAGCTTTTATTGGCTCTTTTTAAAGGGGTGAAAACATCCCCCAATCTCTGGGGTCAAAAAGTTGTTAAGTACGACATTTTCTTTAAATTGTAGTTTTTGGAATGCAGAATTTAGTGGGGTTAGAAAATTTCGGGAAAGATGATTTATTTAAACAATATCTAAAAAGTTCGAAGCTTTGTCTATAACCTTCAATTTCGAGGACTGTTTTCACTGTTGAATATGCATGACGTCCGATAAAAACGAATGGGCCGAATATTTTTCCAAGAACTATCTCTCACGTAAGTTTCGCCAAAATCGACTTGTGACTATGTTTTCCTGTTAGCCTTGTTTACAACTTCGGATGCATGATTTGCAAAGATCCCGTCAAGATCTTGACGAATCCTTTTGGATCCCTGTTACTTACATCGCTCCACGTCCTCTCGTCCTTGCTACATGAAAATCGATCATGCCGCCCATCCGTGAATGTCTAGTTGGTTCGAACAGAACTCTGGGTTCACAGAATGTTAGATGTTCTGCGACAATCCCAGTTCCCACATCGCGTCGTTTTGTCGATGGAATTGGGATAGAAGTGATTTACATAGAACTTTCTGTTTTCTAGGAGTGTATAATTGAGATTTTGGAGATCGGGATCTGACTTACAATTAGGTTTATTGGTCGAAACATTTTTCGGCGAACCTCAATGTCCTTGTACACTTAATCGAAGTTTAATTTTGCAGTTTAACTTCGCAGTTTAATCGCAGTCACGTTTTGTCGTAAATGCTTAAAATCCGTGGCCTAGTTACGATAATGCATCGATACGAACGTGAGAAAGCATTTTTGTAAAATAACTATTCAATGTGCACATGCAAAAAGAAACATTTCTGACGTACAGAACTTATGATTCACGCGGCATTAGTTCCTTCTATTGTTTCTGACATCTTATCGCATTCAATAATATGCTAATGGTCTTGCAATCATGTTAACTGATTAACCTATTTTTCCACAATATTTCACACGTTATGCGACAGCATATAATTTCGTCGTATGTCGGATGAAGAAGGAGAAGAGGGGATAGCGATTGTCTTATTTCGATACAAAAAGCGTCGTCTTGTATCGGAATAATATTGTACATATTGATGGTCGCTCGACCTTATCCCCACCGCGTCGGGTCACGAATGACTCCGGCATAGCGTACAGAGAGTTAATTGAGCTTTATAATATAGGATCCACGTATTTACCAGAAGAAAATGATAAAAACAAATTTAACCGAAGTCCTATGTTTACTTCATAAGCATAGGGCAAAACAACGTAAGTCCTCAATATTTTGAGATTACGGCAATTACTCGTATCTTTGCGTTGTGATTGTTCTTTTTCTTTATTTTTATCAGGGACAAAAAATAACAATTTTTCTAAAATTTTCTACGATAAACATCATTAATAAAAAGTTGATTATTATTGAAATTTAAGACAATCTACACAAAATATAAAGAAAAAACTTCGAAGAACAAAATGATTAGAAAATATCGATTTTTATACTTTTTAGTTACAAATAATAGTTATTAGTATCCAAAAAATTGCTACTCCTCGATAACTGTTATCGATGAAGAAAAACTGTTTCGATCGCTCATAACAGTTATCAACGAGAGAAGTTCTTTCGATCACTCATAACAGTCATCAATGGTGAAATTTATTTATTATTATTCGATGATCGAATTTCCTTTCACTTGTTCGTAATGATTATTAAGGAGAAAATTCACTTCAGTTGCTTATTTAATTACTGAGTTGTCTACTCTGTTTCGGATGGAGCAAGCCTGTGAAATTCATGGTGAAAATTTTGTACAACAAGACGAACCAACAGACCATAAGAACAACACCAAATTTGAAAAAAAAAGTTTTTCAAAATTTTTTTAACTGAAAAAATCAGAAATATAGACTCCCGTATTTATCAAAACTAGCGAGCATAATTCACGCTGTGCACGCAACTCAGGTTAGCGTTGAACGAACCTTTTCTGCTCTAAAATTAACGTTAGATGATTTGCGGTGTAATTTGTCAGGAGAAAATGTAGAAAAACTCATGTTTGTCACATTAAATTTTGATTGTAGCACTTAATTTTATGAATAAAAATTTATTAAATAATTGATTGCCAAACTATTGCCTGATTGAGTAAAGACTGTGCCAATGCGACTTGTTTAGGAACTTTTTCAAAAAGTGTTTTCATGAAACAAATATTTTAGAATCTGTACACTAAAAGTTCGGTGTGAACAAGTTATTTTAGAACGTTTATCAAAAATAGGTCTATTAGAAAAATATTAGCAGAGTTTAAACCGTGAATTGTCAATTTAACTGTAATAATTATTTAGTACTGTTATAGTAGCCACTATCAGTTTTTGGATAGATATTAAATTTATTTGTATTTCACAAGTTCTATTCAAACTTATAAAGACATTTATCAAAAAAGTTCTACGATCCATGGAACCCATAAGAAATATCATAAGTTTTTCGATTCCTGCTTACTAATTCCGATCCGGTCTTAATTAGTCGGAACTTGGACATTTCGACGGATATTTTCACTGCAATCTCGTTTTGAGGTCGTTTGCTTGACGAATCTGGGATGGAACCAATTTAGGTGAAAGTTTCCTTCTCTTCCGGACATGACGAACATTGAGATCAATCCTCGAGGAGATCTTCATCGACCTTTCCATGACCTTGTCATGGAATGTTTACAGACAATTTACAGCCGTGATTTGTCGTATCGTAAATGTTTTACGCAGTTATTTGCCGCTGAGAATTCGCGGTCACTCTCCTGTTAGTTCTGGTTTATGTGCGAACGGTAACAACTACATAGCTTAATGTTGCACGTTGTTTTCTTCGTCTTGTCTCGAAGTTATTTAGGTTGCGTGTTAAACACACATAAAATTACTTCACTTCTGTAACTTTCAATGGTTTATGGAATTTGAAAGTATTTTAGGGGCACGCTTCAATCTAGGTCAGATGTTCTGTTATTATAATGTTCGATCCCGACCGAACCTAACTTTGATGATCTATCAACTTCGTGGCCCTGAAAAGGTTGTGTTCTAGTAGCTGGAAAATTACTTTGCTATCTGTTCATTACATACGTTACAAACTACATTCAAGTACTAACACTAACATTTATATTGTACCTATTTGTATAACCTGAATTTTGCGACACAAATGATTAACGATAATTATTTAGAAACTTAGCCTGTCCGTCGATTTCAATAACCTCGAAGTATTTGGTCGAGGTTATCATTCTAAACAACTTTTTAATATCCAAACACGAGCAATACCATATTTGATGAAAGAAGCAAAATACAATCATTTTCATCAGAATATGAATCGTAAATTAAAGTTTAACAAAAGTTTACTGTTAATGTCTCGAAAACCAAGAGTAGCATTTACAGAATCAAGTTGTTTATAAACGTTCGCCTTGGCATGTTCCAAGGTCAACGGAAGCGACGAGCAAGACACTTCTAAATACCGTCAAATGAACATTTTCTTGCTAAATGTCGCCGTCTTCCTGTTCTTCAATATTTTTTATTCGTTCTGCTTCATGCGATGCCGATCTGAATTTACTTACAGAATATTTAAACATATAGTCCGCAAAACAAAGTATCTCAAGCAGAAACAAATAACTGTTCGTGAACATAATTGGTCAGTATTTTGCTAGTCAAGGTTATGAGCAAGAAGAATAATGTTCGTAAAGCAGGTTGATGTATGTTTTTGTCATTTATATTTTTTAACCCCGGAAAACCAACCCAGTCAGGACGCAGTTAGTAATAACACGATCAAATCATGGAAATTAATGAATGCGATTATTATAATCGATCAATCAGTGCCTGTGCAATATTTTCGTAGAGATAACTCGGAAATTGCGTTTTTTGAGTGGTGTCACTTTTGCAATGGTGCGAATTTCGACCGGAAAGTGTAGCCTTGACAAGCCTGTGCTATCCGGCTTGCTAAACTTCAATATTAGTGGATGCACTGGATGTTTATGAACGACAAATGTTTGCCAGAGAGACGTAGGGGTCTTTTTTGCGGTTTCTATCGTATTCGGGACATCCGACAGTCAACTCGCGAAAACGACGATAACGATTCGTCCTTCTGCCACTGCGAATCCACTAACGCAACAGATTCGAAGTACAGTGGATTCGGGTTAATTGGGACAAATTGGTGCCGGATAATTTATTCGAGTTAAACGGCATACCGTCCCTATAGTACATACTATACAGGTATACTATTCGTAAACAAAATGAAATCTGATATACACGCGAGAAAACATAAATCGAAGAATGAAATTCATTTCGTTTCATTCGATTGATTTTTTAACAATTTAGCTTAATTGAGGTAAAATTCGTAGCCAACAAAATTCAATTATTAAGCACCAAACAATATTGTGAAAAGACCAATGCAAATGAATCGAATAAACTTCTGCTTTTTTCATCATTAGTAGAGTGCGGATCTTTATGCATTTATGGCTTTTGAAATTTAAAAAAAAATGCTAATTTCATATGATTCCATTTTATTAAAATTTGCCTACATAAATGGAAAATTGTATAAACATCCGCAGTCTAATTATTAGTATTCCAGCTCATTATAAGTTGCGCCATCTGCGCCAGTAATTTATTCTATGTATTTGTTATCAATACGAGAACAATCGAACGGCAATTGACCTGCAACTATGTTTCGAAAATGTGAACGATGCCGGATATTGCAAAACTCCGCGTCCACCTTTGATTGTCATCTAGTTGCGCTGGTTGCTCAGCCGGCTTGTAAATTGAATCACTTTGTTGCTCTTAGGCACATCCGTAGACGCAATATGTATTTAGAATAAAAAATAAATAGAGAGATCACGTGCACGCGTACATGTTTCCAGCTGCTTAATGTTTTATCAAATATCTTACGATATTGTTCGTTCAATTTTTTTCCAATCTAAGACAACCAGCATAATTATGTCTATCCTCTTCACGTACAATATCGACTCAGACTCGTGATGATATCGTGATATCATATTTTTTATGGAAAATAGGTAGACCAATGGGACCTGGACAGAAAATGCCATTTTTGGTAATTCCAAAAATATAGCTTTTATTTTCCATATAGCATATATGTTTTGCACTTTCCTCGTGTAATAATAACCAAATATAAACTACTTTATCGCTTGCCGCTCTGTATGGCCTTGCAGTTAATCATATAGTCGCGTAATAAAATTGTGAATAATGTTAAGGTAAGATTTGTAATAACCGTACCAGTGAACGTTTACAAGTAGTATTAAAATGTGTACACTGTAGACGTAAATCTGAATTTTAGTAATTTAGTAAGGTGAAATTCAAACTCCAAAATTTCGAATTTAAACAATTGCTTCGCGATGGCGATATCGGGCAAGAAGTGTGTAATGATTAAAAATATAGATATCTGAAAACTTGAAAAAAGGTGATACGGCTACTTGTGATGCTTGCAATAAAGAGGTACGTGGTCTAGTGATAAATACATATATATTAGTATTTTACATTATCTATGTTATTTTAATTCTATGTCACCATACTTTATTAATCTTTTAATTTTTGACGAAATGTGATTGAAAATTACAGTTACAACAACATATAAATACTGCTATGCACAGAAGAAATGCTTAGACGAAATTAGAAAATTTATGTGACAATCCAACAGCAGTTCTTCGAAAAAAAATATTTTTTTATGCTGATTTCTGTAAAACAATGGTGGCTGTCAATATTCCATGGCGGTGCTTAGATAACTCTGTATGGATTCATTTTTTGTTGAAATGTACAAATCAAAATATTCCGAAAGAAACGACGCTTAGGAAAATTTATTTACTAGATTCCTATAAGGATATCTATTGATGAAACGAAAGATACAATGGGTCTTTATATGATAGCAAACGTGGTTGTTGGCAAATTATGTGAAGGGAGACCGTCAACGCCATACTTGAGGAACTAGAAAGAACAAAATGCTACTATTGCACGGCTTGTAAATTCAATTATCAGAATTTTGTTGCTGCACAATGGTGATAAGAAAGTATCAGTCTTTGTAATGAATTCAGCAACTTACATGTTAAAAGCTGGAAGAGGTTTCAAACTATTTTATTCAAATGTGGCACATGTTAACGTGTATAGTACGCGGATTGCACAGAATAGCGAAGGGAAATACGGATGCGCTTTCTTTTGGACAATAAATGAATAGCTTCTGTAAAACAAATATTTTTGAAAGCTTCACGTCGAATAGAAATTTACAAAGAAAAGCTACCGAACGTACCGTTACCACCAAAACCGGTTGTAACACTGCGGACAACATGGATCGAAGCGGCGATATTTTACATCTCAGTTCAGTAAGATTAACTGAATTACTAATTTCGTGCCAAATAGTCCAATCATATTTATTTCCAGATTGTTAAATCCTCCAGAGAACAAAATGTATGTAGTAAGACAGTCCAAGAAATTATAGAAAATGAAGATTTTATTAACGATTTCGCATTTATTCAAGCTAGTTTTCCCACCTTGCCAGTTACTATAACGAAATTAGAATAAAATACGTTACCAGTTAGCATTAAACCTTACCGGGCGTGGAGAAGAAGTAAGAGCAAAATGTAAATATTTTTTCCAGAAAAATCTAGGATTCGAATCATTATCTAAACTTAATAATACTTCAAATAATTCACATATCGAGGGTCCGAAAGAAATAAAAGCACGATACCGGAAAAAGTATAAATATGCCCCCGATACATCTTGTGATGTTGAAATTTTCAGCATATAAATTGATTTTATCTGATTAAAGGCACCAATTGACTGTTGAAGATATAGAAAAAATGATTGTTACATATTGTGGTGCAAATTACAAGCAGTGATACACACATTATAGTTTATGCGACCGTTACATTTTATTTATGGTTTACGTATTTATACATATTTTGCATATTTCGACATATAAAATTTGCATACATTTCTCTAGTCTAGTTATCTCTAGTCTAGTTATCTCTAGTCTAGTTAACATCATGCATAAGAATATATATATATATATATATGTGACAGAGGTTGATTCCTATCATCACAGTTCAGCATTTGTCTTAAGCATCTTTTTATTGCAATACTATGTATTCGCTGCAAGCTGCCATAAAAGTAGCGTAAGATCATTGACAATGCTGGTGAACATTTTATTGAGAATAATGAGGAAATTGAACTCTAGTAATCATCTTTGTAATTATTTCTTTATTCAATATATTTTCACAATAACAAAGTGCAGCTACAATGAAAAATTGAAAGGAGCAGATTCTTTTCACCATTTTGCCAGCCGCTGACGTAGATCGGTGTTATTTCTCACTTACGTAGATCAGCGCTATTGTACCGTCTGAATTTTTAAAACATTTAAACATCTGAAGGTTACAAGAATAGCATACGAACAAACAGAATCTCGCGGAAATCAGGTAAAGCTATTCAGAAGTTGCACGCTTATCCAATTAAGGCTTCCACACCGCAACCTCCGGCTGTCAAAGCGTTAATAATTCTTTTCAGTTGAATCTCTGAAATTCTTCTTTCATCTTGGGATGCATTCTGTATGGTTCTGACTGCCCGGCCGCGTAATAAATCTACATATTTTCGAAACGAAAGAAGACGTAACGCACTTACCAGTTATACACCGCAGCGAACGATTTTTCGTTCCCCATTCCTCGAGTTTTCTCCGAAAGCATGCAGAATTTTTGTCCATAAACGTTGAAAACTTCCAAGCTTCGTGGAAACAATATAGGCGTGTTTCGAGGACAAAAAAGCTGCTCGGAATATAGGTGGCTACGGAAAAAGGAATATGAACAATGTGGGTCAAATGTCAGGTTGTTTAATAAAGACGACGCTTAGAATACACGTATAGCAATCCTTGGACGCTATAATATACTATCATGAGTCATGCACTACTTTACATAGATTACATTAGATCAGATTCCAGAAAGTTCGAATAGCACAAAGTTTATATATAGCACTAATTTCGTTCTGATCAATCGAAATTTATAGTAGCAAAAACAAATGAATTCGACGTGTCTACAATCACGTATAACTCTCTGCTTCCACGCGTGTAGTACACTATAAAAATTGTTGAACACTTCAGGACATATCTGGCATGTAATGCTAGTATTTGTACCATTCTCTTTTATTGGTTCTGATAGCTAGTACGTTGCTCCGATTTTTATATTTCGAACTACTTTTAGTAACAATTATATTTCAAAAAAGGCTTTGTAGCTACTTTTATCCTCTTACATAGTTCTTGACTTTTTTGTTTTATATGTAACAGTGAATTTTCAAATGATATAACGGAAGAAAAATGGATCAGATGCACTGGGTGTTTCGGATGATACTACGAACTGATAAACAAATTTTTATACAACAATTCATGAGTATATTGCAAAATAAAAATTGTGTTAAGTGCAAGATGCACGAGCTGTATAGACATGTATTTCTTCTCTTAATAATTCTAGTGAACTGAAAAAAAAACAGCAACGGTATTTTTAAATTCTGTAAATATTTTTACGGTTTTTTTTATTCTATCTACTCATTTTCGTCATAAATTCATAAAATCCGCAGTCTCTTTATGACCTCACTTATATACAAAATTTCATCAATGAGAATCATCAAAACAAATGATATTAAATTCCAACCCTTCCCCACTAAAACCAAGAGGTCGACATTAGGAACAGTTTTTTAAACAACTGAATAATGTATTCTTTTACATAATCCTTTCTGTTTGTTCGAATAAGCTTTCATGGAATCTTGATGAAAAAAATTTTCGGGGGACGAACTTATCCAAATTATCAGGTATGGCATCCAGCAGACTCTGGGATTTTCGAAGAAAGTGAAAATTTTATTCAGACACAATTAAAAGTGCTCAGTGATCGTGACATTCGCCACTTACGTTAACACGTTTGCCACCAGCAATTGTTTCACTGCTCATCTTCCTTGATCTAATATTGTATTAAATGTAACGCATCTTCTTTATGAAATATTGAAACAATTTAATAGTGTATGTCTAGTATATGTGTATTATGACTTGAAACAAGAAAGTGTATGAAATTAATTGAACTGTCTTTAACTAAACTGTAACGGTGATAGCGAACGTGTTAATGTCCTCATTCTCTCTTTTTGCGATACCGATGTGATAAGAACTAGATGCAAATTTGTTTCTATTCGAAATGTAAAACAAAACGAAACAGTTGAACAGTTCCGTATTCTCGCCGACCACCCCAAGCAAGAATTCAGTACAGTAGTTGTCCTTTCTACGACGAATATTCGGTGGTGTGTTCAGTTCAGAGTAAATTGAGTAGAAACCTGGTATAAGGGTAACCGGGTACCCAAATTCCATTTATTATACATGCAACGTAGACCCTTATTCGAGATTTCCGTTCGATTGCGTTTTGTAATCCGCTCTATCTGCTCTCTGCATATCACGTATATTCAGAAATAATTCCCCTAAGTGCGCGAAGCTTTTATGTAAGGCATTTGCGTGACGTTGTAACACGATGTTTACTGACACAGCGGAGGGTGACCGTGATAATGATCCGCTCATTATTTAAGGAAATGAAGTATTTATGAGAGATCCAGGGGCAATACTAAAGCAAGAAGGACTTCTCTGTTGAAAGTTCTAGAAGCAGAACAGCTAATCGGGTAGCGATCATTGCTGTACCGAATCTATTCCAAGAAATACAGAATTTCCTATAACCTTCAGTACAAACGTTTTATTATATTGGAGTGTAAAGGCGAAGAACGCTATGTATGGAAATTTCAGTGGTGACTAATCAGGTCGCTCTGTTTCACAGGTTTTTAGACTCCTTGCGTCGCGACACCCGATCTCACCGAAAGCAAATAAATGAACAAGAACAAACATAAAGATAATTGACAAATTGCACCGTTCTCCGAGTTTTTATGAAATCGGCGCTAAAACGTTGTTTACATTACGTGGCCGTTTCTGTTGTATTTAAAAAATATATATGTATATATACATATAATATAATAATAAATAAATGTATTATATAATATTATATATATTTTTTACTGTAAAAAGAAGACGAAGTATCTCGCACGCACGACGCACCTCCCGAAGGACATCGTTTTCCTGTACGCGTCCTCCGTGTGTATTGAAAAAGTTTGAATAAGAAGTCCGCATGACTTATTGTGTAATCTACAAATCGAATATAATATAGTGCAGCGATGACAAACCTTCCGCGAGGCTCGCTGGCGGACGTCTCATACGAAATGTATGTATGTACGTCGACCTTGAACGACTTCCAAGATTCTGTTTGTTCAAACCTCCATGAATTATTCGGTGCGACCTCGTCTACGCCGAAGAAAATATGGCGAATTTTTGAGCCCACGAAGAAAGTGAGCGAAATTCGTTTAAACGCACATCAGAAGATAAGGATTTTGGGGCCAAAGATTCCAAATTTTAACAAGATGCATGTAATAATAACTGAGGATTACAAATGTATTGATATACTACAGTAGAGACTCCCGTATCCGTACCCACAGTATCCGAATACCCTAACATACGGACGTTCTATTATCCGTATGTTCTGTTATCCGTGCAACGTTTCGTAGCAATGTTTACATACAAGCAAGATACATACATGCAAGAATACATGGCGTTGAGAAATCTACAATCAGAGATACTAAAAAAAAAAAAAAACAGAAACGCAATATTGAAAATTATATACAGAATGTAGATTTCACCGATGCTACTACCAGTAGGAAAAGCTTAACGAATCCAAAAATAAAAGTGTAAAATAAGAAAAAATAGAAGCAGCAAAAGAAAGTAACGATAAGCACGTGTCTTCTCGTGTCGAAGCATTTGAGTCATTTGAAAAAGACATTCGATGATGTTTGAGGCATAACGGGAATGTAATTCTACGCAGCTGCTTACAAAAAAAATGTATGTGACTTAACGGCTAAAAAGATATGGGACCCTTAGATGTTGAAAGAAACTGTCAATTTTGTTCATTTCTACTTGAGCAAATGAAGTTTAATGCAAAAGAAAGTAATTGTTCTATTATTCGAAAATTCCACTATCCGGCCACTTTTATGTCCTTATGTAGTTCGGATATGGGAGTCGCTACTGTAAAAGATTTATACATATGCAGTACAAATACGTATAGTCACTGGTCGACCTTGAAATAGCTGCAAAAATTGTTACGTTCGCGTGTTGCACAGTTGCAAAGTCTGAAGTTCGTTTCATTAATTTATACAGATGATTTACATTTGTTTCCGCAGTTTGGTATTGTCATTTGTTACATTGACATTGTCTCAAAGGACGGTTGCTAAAATTCAGGTTTACATAGTTCCATAGAACGTGGTCAAATCTGCGATTTTAAAAGCACAGGACCTTGAAAATACTTTCCCAATTTAACAGTCGATTCCATGTATTACTCGCTATCGCCAAAATTATATTTTTACGTTAAATTTATCATACTTTTTTAATTGAAAACTACCTAGTAGGCAGGAAATTTCGAAATATGTACTTTAAGCATTAATTTTCAAGGTAAATTATTTCTTTTGGTAAGGGCGATAACGACAACCATACTGATTAAGAATCATTAATTAACAACCATACTGATTAAGAATTCGTTTTGACAAACAAAAAAAAAAGAGAAGTCAACGTTTACAAATAGACAAATTGTTGCTAGACAACGTTTACGAAACAGGTTTCCTTATTTAGGAAAAGATGAGACACGAGAGTCATCAACACCTCTAAGTGAATTTTTTGTCCTCAACACACTTATACAACCATACACTATGAAAGGAATAACCATAACAACGGACAATTTTTTAATAAGTTTACAAGTTAAAAATGCTACATTGGTTGGAACAATACGTGGAAACAAAATGGAATTCCCAAAAACTTGCAAATGAAAGAAAGATACGATGGCTCCACCAAACAAGAAAGTACTTTTACTAAGTACAAAGCACAAACACGTTAAAATTGATAAAACTAACAAGGGCTTACCTAAAACTGTGTCTTTTTATAACATGACTTTATTTGATATGACTTGATTTTAGTTGATATGACTGACCAAATGGCACGAAAATATAGTGTCAAATAAGGTTCTAGAACATTTAACATGGAATTACCATTTAACATAGAACATTTAACATTTAACTGGAATAAATGCGTGGATATTGTACAAAAACGCGACAATCTAGCTGAAGAACTTGCATCTGACTATCAGATTTCAAAAGAAAAATCCGAAGAAACTGAAATACCAACAAGTTCAAGGAGCATCCTTAATACACGTAAATGGTGTCAAGTAAAACATTGCAATAATAATAAGACCACGAGTATTTCTAATATATGCAAAAAATATGTATGCGGAAAAAGTACACAAAGCAAAATCTACGTATGTAAAAATTGTGACCAATAATTACATTTAATGTTAATTGTACTCTTTATTACACCATAATAATATAAAAATTATACTGTATGAAGTTATAACTGAGTATTCATTCAAAAAATGTATACATATATAGTTTCGCTAGAAATAGGTATATTTTAATTGCCGGTAGTTCTAGTGTTAAATAATAAATGATATCCTTGGGTACAAGAAATTTCAAGGGGTTGAGATTTCTGCTACCGTTTGTTCGACAACGGGCTTCATAGTTGTAATATTACACTAAGTACAACGTACCCCTTTAATTGAAACATATGTAGAACCCGCAAATTCTTTCGTAACCTCAAATAATACCGTGTACGAAATTAATTTAACTTTCTTTGCGCGACATACAAAATAACACCAGGGATTAAGAAAAATTCGAACAAAACAAGGAAGTCACGCGAATAATTCAAATAAATCCATCAATGAATCATCATCGGACTGTGCACGTCGTTTTAAATTCTATTCCTGATTGCCACTGACATGAATTGACGTCCTGCAATTTTTAATTTAAATTATTCATTGATTAATACAAGTTTGCGGCAACCACCTTCAGCATTTCATTATTTTCGCCGGTACTCAGTATTAGAAACGGAAAAAATTTGCCGGTCGCGAATGTGTTGATGCAAATTCGGCTGTTTGCGAAGTAATTCGTAAGAGCAGGGGTTAAACGCGCACTCTCGCTCTCCTGATCGAGTGACTCGGCCTAATACTCTCGGAGAGTGCAGTTGGAGGACGCAACATTATTCGATTATGCACATGTAAGTCGCAACTACCGCGCGGATCGCGGACTTGTCTACATTGACTCATCAGGAAATCGTGGACACGTTATCGAACACTCTGGTCTAGTTCACACCTAATGTAAATACCTCATAAATAAACGATGCGGCATTGACAAAGTGGCAATGCGTCGGAAGCATAGGTTCATCCCTTCCACTAATTTCGAATTAATACGCACGCATCCGAGCGATTTTGACGCCATACAGTAAGGAGTAAAGTTGAATCAATGAAACCATTTTTTAAAGAAATCATTACCTGTGTATTTGTGAAGGCAGAGTCCTATAAATTTCAGAAGCATATGATTTTACATTTATTTTAGCTGGAGAAACAATTAATATCCTAATTCGAGTACATTTAATTTATTAGTTACAGCGCATTATACTTGAAATAAGATAGCATACAATGATTTGAAATAATTAATTATTTTAAATACTTTATTATTTATATTTTACAAATAACATAAAAAAATTTCTTTTCATTTGGCATTTGATTCAAATAAACTATTTTCAAATAATATCTTATTTCAAAAATGTTTTATTTCAATTGCACTGTAAAATAATAAAAAATTTCACCTCAAGAAAAGGTTATTAAAGTAACTAAATTAATTATTAAATTTATGTATACTAATGTTTGTAGTTTATTGATTAAAATTTAGCTGCATTCTAAAATTGTTCTTTAGAACAAACTTCTCTAGAACTACTTGATCAAATGAAAGATGACCTGAGAAGTTATTTGAAGTTAAAATGAAACTCAAATAATGAAATAACATATCTTCAACATATTATCTTAACGATTATTAAACACTTTATTTCGTGAAATGCCCAAGCCTGTTCTTGACTCAAGTTTGTACTAATTCGAAATATTAGATTATTATAGTTTTTCTCATAATATTAGGAGAGAAGTAGTGCCTCTTTTATTACAAGATAAAATGTCAACCGTAAAGTGTGGAATAAAACAGAATATGAAACAGTCTGGAATATCAGAAAAGACATTTGAATATTAAAATTTGAAAAGGTCACTCGTAAAGAATAGTGATGAAATACATTTCAATAGCGAAGAAAAACTTAGCCGCAATGGCAGTAAAAACATTCAACAGAGCTCAACACAGATTTTGATGCATGATATAACAGTAGGCAAAAGTCTACGTGGCATCGACTTTAGAATTATGGAAGGGAAGAAGAAATCTGATCTATCATAAACAAAATTCTTGAAGCACCTTGAGCATTATCAAATAAATAAATAAATTCATCATTAAGAATTAAACAGTGCTATGTGGTCAAATGAATTGAAAACTAATAGATTTGGCCGAAGTTGATGTTGGTTTTAATAAAGAAAAAATTACAGAAATGGCATATGCGGAAGAGACTGTAAAATTTTATGGTGGCGCACTAATGATATTGGGGTGTTTTACATAATATGTCGTTAGGTTACTGTGTTGTGTTAAAAGTCGAGTTAACTGGTGGTCATACAAACAAATATTACAAACATGATTGACAGAGAAAATTGAAAATATGCCAAATAAAGTCAACGATATTAGTTTTCAACAGGATCGAGATCCGAAGCACTCAAAAAATAATGGACGGATGGTTAATTCTCAGCTATTTAAAATTCTGACTTGACCAACACAAAGCCCGGATTTAAATCCAATCGAATAATATGAGCTTTCTTGAAGGGACAATTAAATAAAAACTACTCTCCACTACTCTCTATCACTTTGATTGAAACAATTACAGGACCAAGTAGGGAAACGATAGAGATCAAGATCTCGAGAACATTTAAAAAATTTAGTAACAAACATGCCAAAACAATTTTCAACTATCAGAGCAATCCAAGGATCATAAATAAAATATTAAATATATTCCTTGGTTAGTATTTTGGAGCAAAATCGAATCAGTTATCAAAATGGTTACATTTTTGCTCCTCGCTGTAAAAGCGTGATCGTCAGGAACATTTCATAACTAACGCATAATAACCTTCTTGTGAACTGCACAGCCCCACTACGCAAACGCAGCTCGTGACGGAATCCGTGGCTTCGTGGGTCAAAAACTTTCGGGGCAGACTATCGGTCACGCGGACGTTGTGTGGGGGATTTCGTTTCCGCGCGGTTTTGTGGTGCTGCGCGCACCTGATAAGTGGGACATACGCTCCTGCATCTTCGTATTTCGTTGTGAACTCGCCGACAGTTCGGATCGCACCTGCGCTAAACTCCTTACGTGACAATCAGTGTACGCTCCACACAGAAACGAGCGCAACACTGTTCTACGCGGTCGAACGAAATTCTAATCGGAGGACCATCCAGCTGAATCGGAGAATTTAACTCTTAAAGTAAGTCGCAACTATCCCTACTCGCAACAGTGGCTTTTATCGATTTTTTCGTTCCTGAAGAATCAGGAACACTGTATTAGAGAGATCAGCTCAAAGCAAGTCGACGGTGATCCTCGTGTCGGTTCGGTATAGTTTTCAGTTTTTGATGCGTTGTGACTATTTTCGAGGTTTTCCATACGAATCAAATTTTATGTCACGTAGTTTGACTTTGCGAAAGTGGCCGTTGATTCTCAGTTTTTGCACTGTGCGTTGAGAAGCCCGTTTTCTGGGCAAAAGTTGTACGATGATTGTACTTGTTTGACACGGCAGTAACCTTCAAAAGCTCTATGGCGATGTCACGTCCGGTGGTTCGACTGCCATTTAACAATCAATCAGATAAGGAATTATTATAAAAATTCGATGATGTTACGTGAGAAGGAAAACATAGACGAAACATACTCGCGTAACATCGCCGAATTTTCATAACAATTCCTAATCTGATTGATTATTCTTTTATCAATTGAAAATTTTGACTTTGCACGGCGGCGCTATTCTCCTCTATGTCTTGTAACTTTCTTCAGTGAACTGTTAATGAAAGTACAAGATTTAAACATTTCCGAGTTTTTCTTCTTTGGATTGTTTGAAAACCATGTATCGAAGACAGATTTATTCGTAATGGATCGTCACTGACGTAAAAAGAATGGTTAAAATTTAACGGGCAGATAGCTAAATGTTGCATATTTTTGATAGCATATATCTACGGAAAAAGTGGAAAGTGAAAAAAAGAACAGACAGACCAACATCAAAATAACAAGTAACACAATCCAATAACACACTCTGTCTGGAGATAATGAAAAATGTTCATTTTTATAAAACAAATAGACACACCAGCACAATTGGTAAACGAATTTTAATAGAAGCTTTTCGCTTACGGGTGAAGTGTCCAGTCATAGTTAATACTTGGTTATTGGTTTTAATATGATTACTTACCTTTGTAATAGATATCTAGTTAAATACCAATATGAAAGTTGATCTTTTTCCATTGTTAACACACTGTGCATTGTGGCAATTGTCCAGGCTAAACCGATTAATCGCTAAACTGCGGATTTTATGGCAAAAATGTATGAGTGGAAAGCAAAACTCTAAAGACCTTAGAAGAAGTGAAGAATATGGTTACCTTCTTTTCGACTTACTAAGATTATTGAAACAAGAAATATATTTTTATCCGACTTGCTTCGTGCGATCGGAAAATTTTTATGTTGCATAGATATTAGTCGTGTATTAATTGTTTTCCCAATCTCTTTGACATATCGTTAACGTTCTACATTTAGAACAAACATCCTTAATAAGTAGGTTCAGTATTGAAAAGATTTTTAAAAATGAACGTATACTATCTCTTTTGACGAATGTTCTGTTACTTTTTATTTTGTGTGGCTTCATTTTCGAGGTTCTCCAGCCAAATGGAATTTTTCAAAGTTATGTCGTATCTTGGAATTTAACTTCGTGGACGTTGTCCATAACACTTGACTCGAATCGTGTTAATCCTAATCTCTCTTTTCCTTTTGTCACGTTTCGACAATTTTCTTCAGCCAAGTGGAATTTTACGAGGTTTTCCTACATCTGGGATTCAACTTTTTCGAAGTAATCGGTAACCCTCGTCTCGCTCCTCCTCTTGTGCCAATTCGACATATTTTCCACAAATTTTGAAAATGTAATCCGTTCAAACAATTCACATTTGACTTCACTTCTATTTTGTCCTCAGGCTTTCATTTTCGATTCATTTGCAAACTGCATCTGTCCAACATTGTGCAAAAAGTGCATTAAGTTTTTACGTGATTTCACGTGAACCACAATCGTGGTTCATTTAAATTTTATAATCAATCGTACTAAGTGTTCAGAAAATGAGATCTGTTGGGATAAGATGTTTCTTCTAGTTTGTAGTTTGCTCTTGTAACGATAAAGTATTTTACATTTGAATGGTTTGAAATAAAAAGTAGTTGTCTAATGGATAGTCAACATATGCCAAATGGAGTAATCGATTGACACGGCGTCAACTGGATGTAGTACACACTTCTCTTTATGAACTTCTTAGCAGAAAAACACTTTGCGATCTACGCTCATCGTAGTAGTACATAAATCGTCGTCCAACACTACTTCGCAACAAAATAGGAAGTGAAAGTTCTACAGTTATACAGGGTGGTACAACCGGAAAGGGGGTGATTCCACGTAAAAAATGTAAAATAAAATTTGTTTATGTAAGGCATTTTTTCGAGAAAATCGACTTTGAAAATTCGTCAAGTTCGCGTGCTTAATGTTCGTAAGTAGAATCAGAAGGTCACGAATAGGCGCGTCAGACGGTTCCTGTTCGATAACACGCGTGTTCGCCGAATTTTCAAACACGATTTTCTCGAAAATAAAGCAGCGTATGAACAAACTTTATTCTACATTTTCGACTTATTTCTTATTTCTTATTTCTATTTCGTCTTTCCGGCTGTACCACCAGTTACTGACCACCCTGTACAAAGGTCATTGAAAACGAAATATTTTCTTCCTTAGCTTGCAGTTTTCGTTCGCACCTTGCTTCTTCCACGGAAGAAATATTATCGCTGGCCTTTCGTAATGTCGGTTAGTTGAAACTATTCTACTGCTGACGGCGAGAAAATAGTAGAACATAACACCTTAAAAGTCGAATCGTCTTAGAGTTCCACTGACATTAGTACAGATAACCGTACATTGCCATTTCTTTCTCGCGAAGAAATATTATTTAAATATTCTAAACAACTCGAGCAGTTCCTCTAGCTCTTCCAAACTTAAACAATTCATTATGTTTTATCTACGACAATTTCTTTAGGTAATAATTATTACAACTAACTCCCAACCGTTGGCCACCGTTGGCCAACCATAAACGCTACTAGGGTATGCAAAATATAAATGTTCTTCGACAACCACGGCAGACGGGAACCAAATAAAAATTCATTGCTTCCTGTAGACCTAGATGTTTTTAAATTCTCTTAATCTTTCTACTGTTTTAAATTTCGTTTATTCTTTTTTATTATAAATGCATGAAATCCGTAGTCTAGTTGGAATAATTCGTTCGATTGACAAGGGAACGACTTGTTTTGTTTGATAACATCGATCGTTTCTCGCTGTGAAATGTTTATTAAATTTATTTAACGATACGAGAAAATGCTGATTTAGGTTGTCCGCACAGACACGGAATGTATTCGTACAGCACCGGTCAGACAAACATTCTTTAATGCATTTGAATATAAGTGTTCATACATATCGTTTCGTATCAGCACAGACGCATATCAGAAACTAAACAAAAAAAAGTATTAAAATCGACCTTAACGAGTTACGCCGGCTGTGTTCGCGATCGCTTATCGTTCGCGATGATTCTGGATTGTGCATGGTTTCGTGTCGATAAGAAGAAAGGATATCGAAGAACATTCGTTTGTTCGTGAGTGTTGTGTGCCAGGAACGAAGATATTATAATATATTATAACATCATCGTGACGTCGAAACGACAATACACGTCAGAAGCTACTGGATAGGAGGACAATTAAGAAATATCTTTGAGGGGCTGTGCTATCTGAATCTGCATTGTTTCGACATGCCATGTTCTTCATGCTTTCATACAATTTTTATTCTGCAATTTCCTAAAGTAACATTTAGTATTCAAAACGTACAACAATTGTGATATTTTTTTCGTTTATCCGGCGACCCAAACACGCAGCTTCCGTTTTCATTTAAATCACTTAATCAGTTACAATTTACGCACATTTTCCCTTCAGTAGTCACGATATTTAAGAAACTAAATCGACTGTTGCCGCACCTCTTGATATCGCTTTGAATCAATTAAGCGATCGAGAAATAAAACTTTTTCTCTTTTTTTCTTGACTCCCGACGGTGCTGCTCATCGGTGCTTTTACATCTTCGTGACAATGGCTCGGATTCCGGTAACGCCATTTGCAATATTTTTCACGTGCTTTCACGTTTCAATCCATAGCATGTGGAGAACTTTCCACGTGGCACACTTCCTTAATTGGCTAGTCTGCTTACTAGACTGGAATTGTATCATCCATAGGATTTGCAACGTTAAGAAGATCAAATTTTCGTGGCAGACTCGCGGTATTAAGTTCAATTTCCCGTGCGATTTATTTATTTATTTGCATGATCGCGTGAACGCAAGCGTGGTCTTTCTTTCCACTGTTTTTGCACTATCATTCTTGAGGACTAGCGGCGGTTTCACACGAAGATTAACATGTTCGCTGTCAGTTAGGTGATTCTCTCAATAACATTGAGTAGAACCTCGCTCGTTGCACGAAACGGGACCGAAAATGCGTGCAAGAATCGAGGTTGTGCAACGAAACAGATAACCAATCACGCAACCTGTTCTCACACTTACCCACTCCTTGCTTCTCGCGATGAACTCGCGGTGGGAGTCGCTAGTATGCAAGGAACGAGGGCTTCGCGTAATAAACGATGTTACAACGAGCGAGGTTCTACTGCACAACATCTTAATGAAATTCTTAAAGCAGGAGACATTTTTATTTCACTCCTGTCTCTCGCAATTGACCCATTAAAATCAGTGGTCTAGCAATGTGTAATTATGCGAAACTTCGTGCAAATTGTAGTCCGATAAAATTCTATTTCCATCACGAGTAGAAAGACATCATCTTTCCGCCTTAGTCGACGTCTTACTACTTTTGATAGTTGCAATATAGACCATTGTCCTCCTAGTATTATAGTGATGAAAACTCTTATAAATTGCAATTTTTGAATGCAATAAATCTGAGGGACCGACTTTACAGATTTTTATTATCAAGTCTTTTTTAAACGTTGTTACAAGGAAAACTCGTCTGAAGTTTCATGTTTGCAATGAAATGGCAGAAATCGAAAGCCGAAGGGTCGACTTTATAAATTTTGATTGTCAGCTTTCTTGAAGCCGTGGTTCTTGAAGAAAACACGTTTAAAGTTCCGGGTTTGCTGCGACTACGCACTGACACCATTGGGCATAGTTGAATTTGAAGAGCGGATTCTAATACCATTAAATGGAAACGTTCGGAAAGTTTCCGCGAGTGGATGGACGGAATCTTTCTAATGAATACATAATTGGTTTGCTTACGCGAGGACTCCATTAACTTGAACAAAATCCCTACGTTTGTTTTTTTGCGCGATAGGTGCGAAAAGAGGTTTGTAAGACCTGTCGCAGCCATGTTGGCGATTACCGACAAGTCGCTATCGTTGTCCCGGTTCTAATGTTTCTGTGTTACGCGTTGCGTTTCTTATCTGAAAGCTTTTACCTCTTATCTGTCGGCTGCTTTTCCATTTCCTCGAGAGTTTCCCCGACGCAACGCGTCGCAACGTCTGGCGCAAGAAACAAAGCTGCGCTACAGGACGATCGTGATTCATTCGGATTTTTTCTCCCCCGGATTGCTTTAATTGCCCTCGCAACGGAAAATTGCGCAACGAAGGACGCCACGCCGTTCAGATTGTTCTGAACAATTTAGATGAACGATGAGTTCTTGGATTGTCTCCTGTTTCGCGTCGCCGCCGCGCCGGTGATCTCGTGAGTGAAAGCAGCCATCAGGAACTTGAGTATTTGTTCGAACGATCGAGGATTCCCTTACGAAATCGTTTTAAATGAATATTCTGCAACTGCGATCGGGGGAAACATAATCGTACACATTTCCACTGTCGTAAACAGTCGCATCTTGCCGATGCGTCGCTAGACTCTGGAACATTTCACTTCTGTGATCCTTCGAAATTTTCCACGATTTGTTCAATTTCATTGTGCACTTAACACGTTTATTCTTAGTCATTAATCCTGCGGCGGCGGATGCTTTTGAAATAATAAGGCTACCGACCTGTATGCGAAATAAAAAATATCCGCAAAAATTCCAAAAAGAGACAGAGATTGAATAAAAATATACTTCTGTCCTCGATAATTATTATAAATTAGGAATAACGTAACAGTATCCGCTAATTCTTCTGAAATTTGTATTTGTGGTCATGAATGCAATAAAATCCACAGTAAAGATAAAATAAATAACAAAGCAATCGATAAATAATAGAAACACAATAAACAATAGAATATTATTCGACGAAATGTCATTTAAGTTTATTCGGATAGTTCAGCTCGATGATCGATCGAAGGAAAGTTGAGCGAATGAAGAAGCTTTCGGTTGGCGACACATTGTTCGTTGTCGTGGCAAAAATTCTTGGCGAGTTCATTCACGGTGAATTTATTATCGACCTTGCAACTTTCCTTACGCAAGCTACGATCATCGCTGCTTGCTGATTTTGCTGTTCTGCCCGAAACCGCTCTCCGGTTCAACCTTTCGCGAAACAGCTCGCATTCTTGCATTAGACATAGTTTATTTTCGCGCGACGACCAGCCTTTGCTTTGGAGCGCTGCAACAGCTGATGGCTTCTCTCGGAAATCTACATTCCCATGTCCCAGAATCCGTTCGGACGATACCGAAGCGAAACTAGCTTCTACAGCAATGAGATTTCAATATACGATCGAAAAGATCACCATAAAAGGGAGCAACCTTTTAATAAAGGATCTGCAGTTTTCTTTCGAGATCTTCGAACAGGTAGTTCACCACGCGTAATGTTTAATTGATAGGAATTGGGGAAAAAAAATAGTAGGTAGACGATACTGTTACAGCTGTTTTATCTAAGTCCGTAATTGGAATTGAGAAAACCTCTTGAAAATTTCGTTGAGATTGAGTAAAATTGAATCCAAACATTCTGAAAACTTTCAGTGTCTGCCGCTTGTTGTACAAAACGCATTTTCTCAATTTTAATTACAGCCGCAGATAAAAATGTTGAAAACCGATCTTCTTCTATACGTCAGCTAATTAACTAATCGTTCTAACATGTCGAAAAACGTGAAGGCGTGCGAGCTCATTTTAAAAACTTTTTTCCACTTCAAAGGCTGCACGAAAACTTCTTTGGCTAACTGCACGCTGTAGTTCGTTAGACCAACCTAGAAGCTTCAACATTTTCGAGTTTTAGATTTTAACCATATTATTTCATAAATAATGTTAGGTCATGTTACTTACTTCTAGAAATTAAGTAATTTTATTAAAGTGCCTCTGTAGAAACGTGGAGCAATTGAAGTCTTTTTCTTCATTCTATTAATTTAAATAATTATGCTATTGCCATAGCACGTAAGTGACCAGAGATTTTATCTTCATGAAATAGAGAGTAAAGGATATCGAGGATCGCGTGTCTTGAAATTGAAACTCGACGCATAATTAATACAGAAATAAACGATAGCCCAAGCTTATTAAACATACCTAATTGCACAGCTTTTCGAACATTAAAACTAATATAGACACATTTAAGCATAAACTACGAAGATCTACAGTATTTTATCCTATAATAAATTAGCGGACGACGTATTTATTGTGATGTAAACCCATTGTACTGCATGACACATTAAGTGAAGAAATTGGAGGAACGCTTGTTAAAAAATCAGGAGAGAATGTTGTTATTAAATAATACAAAAATAAATTCTTAGTTACATTCGTTGATTGCGTATCAGATCGTAAACGAAGCCATCTTTACCATTCTTTTTGATTGCAATAAAGAAGACAGAAAGTATTCTTGAATCGATAAAAATTGACATTATTCTTGATTTTCTTCGAGATTGCAATCTTTTTTGAGAACGAAAAACTTATAGTAGCAAGTACTTAGTTAGCCTTAGTATAGCCTAATAAGCAGATATCATGTTTATTTTTTGCGTTTATGGCTTATTAAAAATCTAAAGAAATCGGTAAAATACAACGTTCCATATGTTTCAATCGACTGAAATTATTAACATAGAACACAATAGTTTCTTTAACATTAGGTTCTACAAATTTCACTCCAAAATTGTAAAAGTGCATAAAGAATTAAAGAATCGATTAAAGAATCTTTTAATCTAAAAATAGTTCATACCTGATAGTGGCAAATAATACATTACAATTCTTCTACAGATATTATAAAATTCGGTTAATCGTCTATTACCCTTCATAAGAAGATGGAAATGGACACGAATGTAATTCTTTCATAAAATGTTCGTGGGAACACTTTCTAATCTATCATCTTGTCTGGCTTCTTAAATAGTACATTACCTGCTAACGTTAGTCGTCTCGCATATATTCATAAACACCAGTGACATCTGCGTGTTCCTATTCATGCCAACCATTCTGTCTCTTTGGTCACCTGTTAAATGGCTAACTAACAACCAAAAAGAAACACACACATAATTGAAATTGCTCAGAAACTAAAAACACGTTTACCAGTCCTCTCCAAGCTGACTACATTGTTCATTATTTATGTCTGGGTCGTTGAAAGTTAGGATTTTGAGCGAAATGTATCCATTATGCAAACAATTCTGCAATTCGAATGAAAATTGAAATACAACAATTTGTACACGTACATAAATATATATTTAAATCGGGATAAAACTAGATAAAAGTTACTTCTATTTAAACAAAACTAAATGTAGCTAATTAAAAAGACACTTGAAGAAACTACCACAACTTTTGCGAATATACTAGACGTCTGTGAGATCAATTGCGTCCGACTGAAGGTTCATCTGTCCACAAAAAGAACAGTAGAAAATTGAATTATCCAATGACTGGGGATTTTTATACAAAATGAAAATAGTCTCGGCCAAATATGAATAACAGAAGTTAAGGTGTATTTCTTCTCCTATAAACTTTAATGAGTCGAGAGTACTGCAATAGTGTTTCGAAATGGTTCGAATGTGTTTAACGGATGTGTTTGCATTTCACCGATTCATTCTTGTAAATGCATTAACTGTGCAGTCTAGCGACGACATGCGTTAGAAGCTCGAGCAATTTCGACAGATAAAAGAGAGTCGTTTCCATTGTCGCGATCGTCGCACAGCTGACCTAGCACCGCGGCGAAGGAAGAAACGTGAGTTGCTACAAGAATAGACTGATGATCTCTTTCGCTGCCCAATCGAGATACGTAGGAAACGAGGGACACCGGATAGGTCCAGTCAGCGGTTGGTAATGACCTCAAACGCACCATTGACCTCGTTCGAGCAGAACCTGTTTTCCAGCGACGAAACTTCACTTCTTTCCTTCCTCGTTTCCCCTTCTCTTTTTCGCTACGTGGTTTCTCGCTCGTTCCCTCTGTTCGATGATCGCCACCTTTCTCCGCAGATACTCTCCTGACAGGATACAGCATGTACCGTTCCGAATCCGACTAAAGATCACTCCGACTAGTCCCATAACAGGGTCACCAACAGCGGTGGGATCGAATAATACCATCCAACATATTTTCACTTTTTCTTTTTTTGCTTCTCGGTCACAGGTCGATGATTTCTTTTAGTCATTTTTTACCATCGTTCTTAGTTTCTGAGAAATTTAAGTGGCTGCCATGAGAAACTGAAAAACTCGCATTTTCCAAAAATGGTATATTTCGTTAGTATGGTCCAGACCTGGGCATTTCGAAAATGACATTATTTGAAATGTTACTTCAAATAACACGTTACTTTACTTTATAATTACTTCCATGCCTGCCGATAATTTTTGAAGTAACATTGCTTGAAATATCATTTCGAATAACATGTTATTTTATTTTGTAATTATTTTAAATAATTATTTGAAAGAATTATGGAATTGTTCTTCGAAATTATATCGTGTGACCTGATTATTAGAGTTTTACCTTTAAAATTATTTCTGTCGCCAAATTTGAAAAAACGAAGTAAGATTATTTGATATTGCTATTATTTCAACTGGATCAATACTATTTTCATTTTCAAATAACCATATCGATAATGAATGTGCGAAATAATTCATTTCAGATAGCTAGTTTTTTATTTTTACTTCAAATCAAAGTTGCCCAGGTCTGGCCATGGTCTTTGTGTTTTGCAGACATGCTTATGGAAAATGGCTGCAACGTTCTTCTAGTTTTAGATTATTTTTGGCTGAATTTTTCAGCGAATGCTACTTCAGTATCATGTAATTTTCAAAGAAGCACAATCTTCTTCTTCGTTGTTCTTTTTTTTCGTCACATCGACTTCGAAATGATTAACGAAGGAAATGAGTAAAATATTTTCTCCGCGTGAACATAATATGTGTCAACAAACGTTGATTCATCATCCAATCGGTTCGAAATAGGTTCGTCAAAAGTGGGGCTCGTTAGAATGTTATCAGTTCCATTAAACGTAATTGCTGGATAATTAGTAAAACTGTTATCGAAATTTCGATTAGCGTTATCTGCTGACGACAGCCGCACATACAAACAGATATTTCAAACTTTTAATTACCTTTTAATACGTTGCAATGTTTCGCCAACTTGCAAAGAAACGCTGGCTCCAACTTGTTTTACTTTTCTTTTTTGCTTGCAAAAATATGCATTGGTTCTATTCATACTTTCATCACATTTATAAATTCTTGCTAAAATTATTTTTACATACTTTTCAAACTGAGCACACCGAATCAGAATCAGTATAAAAGAATTCGCAAAGAATTAGCAAATCGTACGTTTATTATTCATGAGTGAAGATGCAACGCGAAGCAAGACACCACTTATTCACCTGCTCACCTGAAAGCCGAGCATAATCGATCCCATTTTGATACTGTTCGTGGTATATACGCAACAGTGCTTATTAATCGCGTAGAATTAATTTATACTGAAGTCACGATCTAAGGAAAAGTAGTGTGTCCAGTGTGTTCGCTAATGGCGCCCATGATCTTACAATTACCAATTCCATCACGTTGTGAATAGAGAATTAGAAGAAATTGTGCAACAACGTTATACAAGAAGTGGATGTTTCATAATCAAAATAAGTCACAGACAGTCTCCATTACCTTATGATCTGTAGAAAATATTGGCAAAATTAAGTAATGCAATGTGACAAAAAAAAAATGAAAGAAAACTTTTTGCAGTATGAACAAGACAAATGGTATGATAAAATATCATCCAAATTGCTCCGGTAGTCAGATATTTCTGGTACTGATTTTGGAAACTTCAGTTCGGGAGAAAATGCGTGTTTTACTTTCTCCAAAACATGACTGCACTTTCGATACTATAAATCCAGTTCCGCGAATTTCCAAATAGACACTTTGGAAAAGTGTTCCAGAAAGATTGCACTAACGGAATAGACCGTTATTGACAAATCGATTATTTTGTTCATTTTACCAAAGCCACGTACCCCTTACAGAAAGAGATCGGCATTGCAAAATGAGACGTTTGGACAGGTCGGACATGTAAGCTTGATGAGCGGAGTCGACAAGAGCTGCGAACACGCTGGTATCTCCAGACGATCTCTGCCTAAGGCCATTGACATAGATTTCGCTGGTCGATGCGCGAGGATGCGTTCCTGTAAACGTGAAAGGCTCTGTAGCTAGTTACGTTAAACCGTCCCCGTGATCAGAACCGAGTAACCTAGTAAGAAATACTTTCTGAAATGCAAAATCCCGCCGACTGTCTCGTTCCACTTCCGCCACGTGATTTTAGACGCGTGAAAGTTCGCGCATCATTGTCCTAAAGACACCAGATTGATTCGTCATCATCGAGCAACACGACCGAACGCGCATTCCTCTTTGCAGATGACTGCCGTCTTCTTATTCGATCGACTGACCTCTTACCTTTGTGAATGAGGATGATAATTTCCTATTACAACCTTTCATCACAACTCCTTTGCACAAGAAATCATTCGAATCGTCAAGTGGTTCAACATTTGCATTATTCCACCCTCCCGCCATGTCTTTATAAGTTTCTTTTCTCTTTTCATTACTCTCTTTTTACTTCTTCTTAACCCCTTGCACTACGATTTATTTTATGGTTTCAGTGATTAGGACTTTTTTGTAATTCGCAATTTCCTAAAAAAAGAAGAAAATTTATATCTATTGTATGCCTACATGTTCTTCAGTTGTCAGGATATTTTGTATTATCTTATAAAAATTCGATTTTTGCTACAACGTATACCCGAATAAATACATTGATTAAATAATTACAGTTTCAGTCTCTTCATCTCGGATTTCTCTTCAGTATTTCTCCCTTCGTAACTTCGTCCATGCTGCAGTCTTCATTTCCCCTTTCACTCACAGCATCTACCATGCCCTCCCCTTCTTTTCACTGATTGTTAGTAAGTCTACCAACATTGGTTGATAGTCAAACACTACTCTCTCCCCCGCTGGGCTACTTCTCCTTCGATCCACCTTCGGCTTGGACCATCGCCAATTTCCTTGACTCTCATAGAAGAATCACTTTCTCCATTTTCTTCCTTCGTCCTAAAAAATTTCTAACACTTGTTTCTATCGAATACTCTCCTGATAGTTACATACACGAGAACAGGACACGAAATGCATACTTAAAGGTAGACTGTCGGACTTTATACAAAATAAAATTTGTCTGCACTAATTGTAAAAAATAGCAACTTTAATAATTTTAATGGAATCGTCAATTATAGACAACATATGAGATAAAAAATGGTTAGAATAGGGGAAGTGTTTTGAAATTTTATGTACATGTTTCGCCACATTTCGTGACAATACGAATAATCGATAATAAACGATTTCAAATTGATACAATG
This sequence comes from Halictus rubicundus, assembly GCF_050948215.1. NCBI lineage: Eukaryota > Metazoa > Arthropoda > Insecta > Hymenoptera > Halictidae > Halictus > Halictus rubicundus. The sequence goes on along the minus strand of NC_135152.1, from coordinate 16,058,300 downwards.
ATTTCCAGAAAATATCACTTTTCATAGTTGCCATGATGTCTCAGTAATGGAACACCTCAAAGAGGATGTAAATCCTCTTCAAACGTTCCACAGATACAAAATAAAGATGCCTTTCTCTTGTGAACTATAATTCTGTCAATATCAACGATAGTTTTTTTTTTTTATTGCTTGAAGAAGTTGCAGTGGAATGAATTTCTGCTTCGTACGTTGTCATTTGGTTAAAACATTTTTTCTGCATGATTCTAGTTACCAAGCTAAAGGGAACTTCATGTTACATGTGTGTAAAATTTGAAGAAGATTGATCAATTATTGAGATATCGTGTCAGCCATGAAAAATGATATCCTACACGAATCATACAACAATAATGGAGATGTTTGCACAAAAATTACACAGTGTTACCTTGAACTATAGCCATACGTGTATTCAAAATTTTAAAACTGTAGTAACCTTTTGTCACACTTCAAGGTTACTTTGTAACCTTTTGTGTCTACACTTTTTGTCTCCTAAATTGTCTGGAATTTACGGCTCTGAATGGGAATGCTTCATCAAGTTGAACATATTATAGTAAGCTGAAAAGACTTCACTTGCGAAGGCACAGGGACAAGATCACTTGTCACTCCTATCCCCACCCTTGACGTATCCCTAGTGCCCATGTTTAGGCTCTGATGTCACACGCTACATAGTATGTTTGACCGCTTTGGCCAATATTCCTCTAAAACCGAAAATACCGACTCGGGGTGTGCCCCTTACAGTTCGACCACTTGGACACGTTTTCCTTCCAAGTGAAATCTTGTCAGCGCGCGATAATGTATGCATTGAAAGTAAACTAAAGCGTGAAGGATAACGTTGGGACTTCTAAAACTTGAGGTGTGATTAACGGGAAAGAAGAAAAAAAGCGTCGTTTGCTCATGTGACTCTCTCCTATTCAAAGAAACGATTCGAGTCTTAGAAACTGCAAATTAGAATATGAATGAGATTTCTTCGGCATGAAGGAGCCTCAAGAGTTCAAGAAACTGCGTTTAGCGAGTAGGATGTCGCTCGCCATTTTTCATTTTAGTCACCATCGATCATAAAGTCCATTTCTATTCTTGTACCCAAGCAGAACTCGTTTCTCAATGCGAGATTACAAATCGAATGGATTCAAATCTGTAATGAATTACACATAGCAATTAATTGTACTTTAACATCGTGCTTTGTGTACTTTATTTTAGTTTTTTTATTTCTTAGAAATTACAGTGCGCTTCACCTTATGTGAAATATATTATTTGATTTTTGTTTTGTGGTGATCTAAAAAGCTCTGAATTAATGGAAATAGAGAATTAATCGACATGAATTGTAGTTAAAATACCTGCTGCAGTGAGACAAACATTTGTAATCAAGATCGACTAAATAGTCGATCACAGAAATTAAAAATTTTTGAAAACGATTGCATGAATATACTCGCCCTTCATTGGCAAGCTGAATTAATTAATTGATGGCGCACTAGGGAATTTATTCAACTGTTCTAACAGTTTATTAATGAATTTATCCCTTTGAAAGTTGACTCGAATCAATAACAAGACTTTGATTTCCAATAACGAAATTCAGTTAATGTTTAGTATCATCAATATACCGAAAGATCCATACTTTTTTTCTATAAAAACATTGTGATAATAGTAATAATGACGCTATTACACAGTCAACGTATTACTAGACATAGCGGCAAGGTCCTAACAAGAGCAACATTTTAATTTGACTATAATACTTGTTCTAGATTCACCAAAATGGCGCCGAACCTGTTCGGTACATCGGCGACACTCTACTTGGAAGCTGCACAGCAAGGCGTTCATCAGGAGAAATCGGCGGCAGAAAAAGCGAGCCCGCAAAAGTTGACTGTACGGAATTCATCGGCGAGCCCTGCACGAAAGTATAAATGGAACATCGTCTGGAGAAATGTGATCGCTTTCTTGTACCTTCACGTTGGCACGGTGTACGGACTATACCTTGTGTTCACTGAAATGAAACTCATTTCTACATTGTGGTGTAAGTTTACTTCCTCAAGTATATTTTTCACAAGCAGTTAGTACTTCTATAATAACAGTCTGCAAATTTTTTACTGAATCATGGCAAGAATCCCAATGGAAAATTCTATAATAGGACTATCAGGACTATCTGTCCTGATTGACAAAAGTATTCTCAATATGTATTGTACAGTTTAAATTTTGAAAAAAACGTCTGAAATTACAGATTTCACACTCCCAAACAATTGTTCAATTAAAATTGTTAAATGGAATGTTTCAACTGTTTTCGATAAATATGTCGATTAAAAAATACATGATTATCCTTCACTTCGATAAAGTTTATTATACCAAATTTATTTATTTTTTTATGATTCTATTGGGTCGTAAATTGGTAAAATTATCTTCGATATCTTCTCTTCATTTATTAACAAAGTAGAGAATTACAATCAATCAATTATGAAATCGTTGGTAATGAGTAGTTTTTATTTGATCACAGTTATTTGCATTTGCAATGAGTCGACAAAATCGTTCGAATTGGAACGTATTTATATTTGCAACCGAACGAGATTACGTTCGAACGCAACAAAGAATGATACTGAAATATCTTCGTAATTTGAAGTGATTGATTAGTATGCTTGATATGCATTTTTTATATTTTTGTATGCCTGTTTAATTATATTATGCGTCAATATTCCGCGTGCAATTCATTAAAATGGGTTTAATATTAATTCATGATTGACGGAGATTTCGTCTTGTTTTTTGATTAGCATTTGACAATAAATGAATTGGCTTTTTTGTCTGGGTTTAATGTCGAGTGGATTAAAAGCAATTTTATAAAATAAATTTAAGTAGGATAATGTGGATTTGATAAATTTATGTCAGATAGGTGAACAGAATAAAATTACGTTTTACAATGAGTAAATTGAATATCACAAACGACCAATTTCAGTTTCACAACTATTTACAATGGTGATCAAAGTATCACAACCACTCACATAAGTTAACGATTTCCCATTAAAACAATAATTTTTCAATAAACCCTTAGATATACTGAATTTTTATCATTTTTGTACGAAGTATGTATTGATGTTAGAATATTACAAATGTAAAGTTAGTAGCACTGTAGACAACGTTTTTCGTAGTGTGACTCTAATAATTTCATCACTCACTGTATGTAATCGAAGAAAATAATTTGATAAATTCTCTGAAATTAAAAAGAGTAGGTAAATATTTGAAAAAAAGAAGCAACAATACAGCAAAGTAAAATATTACGGATACATTGACTTGTATCATTCGGAGGGTATATCATTTTATTCCAATAATTTATATTCACGTAATGCTTGTCATTAATAGAACGATCACATGTACACGATGATAATATTTTTTTAGTTGTATTCGTGTCAGTGTCTGCGGGAATTGGCATAACAGCCGGCGCTCATAGATTGTGGGCTCATCGAGCGTATAAAGCAAAATGGCCGTTGCGGTTTTTATTAATGATCCTTCAAACGACCGCTTTCCAAGTAAGTTATGACCTCCGTCACTTTTCTTTCACATCATCTACATGATTCTCGCTACACGGTATTTTCCATTAAAACGAAAATAGTAAAATGATAATAACTGTAGGAGCAACAGAAATTTCGTTCATTAGGATTAATCAAGTCTAAATTTTTTTTAAAGCATAAAACGTTGTACATACACTCAACCCGCTTGTAACTCGATCGCGGATCATTTTCAGTAAATAGTATTCATTAATAGTATTCATTTTCAGTAAATAGTATTCATTAAAAGGAATATAAATGGTTAGTGGGTAATCTGCATCCCAATGGCTATTCTTGCAGAACCACATCTACGAGTGGGTCAGAGATCACAGAGTGCACCACAAATTTACTGACACGGACGCAGATCCGCATAACGCGAAAAGAGGATTCTTCTTCTCGCATATGGGCTGGTTGTTGGTCCGCAAGCAACCTGATGTGATGCAGAAAGGCGCCACCATTGACATGAGCGACCTGGAAAAGGATCCCATCGTGGTCTGGCAGAGAAGGTAGGAAATAGTTGAATTTCATTCAAAATTGTTCTCGAATAAACTACAGTAAATGATCAAATGATTAGAGTGCTGTACGAAAACCATATTTCTCATCCACGTGACGAATAATATCACCTGCAGTGTTGCTAAATGCATATTCGCAATTTACAAGCGTCGAGACTCCATAAAAGAATAATAAGAATTCAGTGCAACAAGGTTTTCATTTATCAATCGACTGTTCCGATTTAAAACCATTGATTTGTGTAAATGGTTCTAACAATTCGATCACACACTGTACGTTTCAGATCAGACCGAAGGAAGCTTCTTTGATATGTCCGAAATTATAATTCATATATCAAAAGTATTGTTTAATAACACTATCCAATACCAATTTGCGTTTCAATAATCGATAGGTGATTTTTCTAGATATTCAATCCTGGAAAATGTCAAATGTCCCATGCAACAATAAAACAGTAAAAGATTTTTCAAAAATAAAAGTACAAAAGTACTATGTTATTTTCAATGTAAAAAATGCTATTGTGGGATGAATTGAATTTCTACTTGAATCCTGCTTCCCACAATCGATGCAGAACATTTTTCAACCTCAGTCTAGAACAATCACAGTAACAATCAGTATAGAATAATGATTATTTGAAATATATGAAAAACGTATTAGCCGATGAAGCTCCACGGTCCATGTTGTAAATAGAATTTATTAAAAGGTTCCGTCCTAACTCTTTCGATGCCTGGTCGAAGCACAAAAAACAAAATGACAAATTTGTTGGACAGTGTGATTTGCGACACGAGGCGTTGATTCGGTTCAATAACCCGAGCGGTAACTGGTTTCGTTGACACGTTCAGTACCTTTCTCCTCCAATTCCGACAGGTTGTACATCGTACTGATGCCGCTGTTCGCCTTTATCATTCCGATGTGGGTACCTTGCTACTTCTTCAACGAGAAACCATTAAATTCCTGGTATGGGTGCGTGTTCAGATATACTGTGTCCTTGCACCTTACCTGGTTGGTGAACTCTGCCGCTCATATTTGGGGAATGAAGCCCTATGACACGTGAGTATGCTTTCTGCCGTAATAAAGTATTATAGATACACACTACTATCATGTCGCGCGAAAACAAGTGAAAACAAGTAATTTAACGTAACATTCTTAGAGTGTGAGCCAACAGATTTCCGAATACAGTATTTGAGTAATACGTGTCTCCGTGACTGTCGTATTGTCGAATCTGCCGCGCGACAGTTCTAGTAGAGGTGTCAATTGTATTTGGCATTACGCTCGATCTCCCTAAATGTTCATGAATGGAAAGTCACTCAGTTGAAAGGTTAAATATAATCAAAAAGAAATGATTGAGATGATGAAGACAAGTAAATTTGATTTCGGAGCATCCCCTGCACAATAAAGTCTGGGAGTACAGAGTAAGTCCGTAAATGAAGCGTGGGTGTTGTGTAAACCGTTCAACGAACACTAAGAAACTACATTTTCATTTTAATTCATCAGTGTTGTTCAAAAATGTCTAATTCGACGCGTTTTCTCTGATTTCGCAGCTCGATCGGACCAACCGAAAATGTCAGCGTCGCCATATTGGCTTTCGGCGAGGGCTGGCACAATTACCACCATGTGTTCCCATGGGACTATAAAGCAGCCGAGTTGGGAAACTACAAGATGAACTTCACCACGGCTTTCATCGATTTCTTCAGCCGAATAGGCTGGGCGTATGACATGAAAACCGTTCCTACCGCGGTTATAGAGAAACGGGCTGCTCGTACCGGTGATGGGTCGAAGTAAGTATTTCAATGAATTCAGAAAATTTCATTATTCTTCGAATTTCATACATCAGAAACGTAAACTCTACTGTATGTTGCAAACAATTTTAAAGATACGTTTTCTGTGCTCGGAGACAGTTTAACTTCTGCAGAAATTCATTTTAATCGCCTCGATTTAATCCAGTGCTTAGACATCGTACGGTATAGCTCAAGCATCAGATTGAGATGAAACTTGTGGGGGGAGGGGGTTACGGGAGGAGGATAGGACCCTAAATATGACTACGGTTCAGTAAACTCTGCGCATACATACAGTTTTGTTCCGATATAAAGCGACGATGTTTGTTCCGAAACAAGGAGATCGCTATCCCCTCTTCTTCTTTTGAAGTTGGTCTCTCGACACCGCTTAGTGTCAGAACGAGAGGGTAGGTCATATTCTATCCTTTTCCGAGGAAGGATTGTATACAATCGTTGCTCGGCCGACCACTTTATAGTTTGCCGCTACCTCTCCTGTCGCACATTCTTGGTGTTCTCTCTCGACCCGCTCGAGGACAAAGTCAAGCCGCATAGATACCCTGATCCGAAATAGGGCGAAAACCGAGCTATCTCCTTATATCGGAACAAAACTGTATGTATAAGTCTGTGGCGTCGTACACATCAGCATCGAATTGCTACCTACCTCCTGTTTCTGTAAAAAAATCACTACAACCCAATGTAAGCAATGTTCAAAAATAAAAGACCTAACCCAAAACCTTCTTGCCGAACAGCTCAATCGGACTTGATCGGTTTTCGGAAATTCACCAAAATTTTTTACAAACATCTCGGAAACTAATGAAAACTCGCAGATGAAATTTGATATTCAGTGTCCTGTTCCTCTCTTGGACCATACCGTATCTAATCCAGCCCAGTCCATCCCTGGAAAAATCGCATGATTACAAGTATACTAGAATTATTTATTGTTTGAAATTAATTTAGGAAACTGTTCAATGTGTAGTTACTGTCTTGTATAAAATAAAACAGTAGTGTAACTGTTACAGTTCGTATAAAAGTCTGTTTTCTGTACAATACTTCGGTGAACAATAATAGCGAGCAATACTAATCCGGATTGTTTGAGCTCACTTAGTCCACATTATCGATTTCGTTGCAGCGTCCGTTTTTTTTTTCCTTTTTTAGAAGAAGAAAAATTAGACCATTGAAATAAAAAATTGTAGAAATGGTTCACTCGATAAAATGGTACAGAGTCGTACCAAGAAAATAACACATGCTTCTTCGTTTGTTCAACAGGTACGGCCAGTTGAAGAACTCTCATGCTCACAGTCACGAGGGTGCGAAGTGGGGTTGGGGAGACAAGGACATGGAATCCGAGGAGATCAAGGAAGTAGAGATTTTAAACAAATCCGATTAATGTAATCGTACACAAGGGATTTCGCGAGAATGTTGGGACAAGTTCTCGCGGTAGGGACCGCGTATCGATAGAAAGGTGATCAAGCGATCACAACGTCAATTAATATTTGTTATACACACGCCCGTCAGTTGATCGTTTGAAGAATGTTTCTGTAATATCGAATTTGTGAAAACAGTTCCCGCGAAGAAAAAAGAAGATTGGAGTCCTCGGACCAGAAAATGTTTTATCAACGGTATTAGAAAATTCCTCGAACGATTGACTAATTCCTTTGACACGTTCAAGGTCGAGAAAAAGTGAAAACGTGGAGAGCGTTATTTGTTAGATAAAGGAAAGAAGAGAAAGACGAAAGATTTGTTTGATATTTGGATCGAAGTTGCACCGGGCAGCTTTCAACAAAAGCGGAATCAAATGAATTCGGTGGCCTTTTCGAGTTATCGTCTCGAGCGATAAGAGCGTTTTATCGTCAAAACCACGATACGTATGTGCGCATCGACACAGGCCTGTCAGGTGTATAGTAGTTTATTAATTAATCGATTAATTACTGCTCGGCGAACGAAGAGTAGAGCGAATGTAGAACCACTTTAACCAAAGCACTATAAACCGTATATCGATTGTTCGACTAGTTTTTGAGTATCGAAGGAACCGCGTCGCGCGTGGAATGGTTGGAATCGCGTAAATCTTGACAATGATCGAGCTGGAATCGTGTGAATGTTTCTTGACCGTTGTTCAATAAGGAGAATAATACAATACGCTTTGTCATCGGAAAATTCGTTTCTTCCGGGAAAATTTCAAATGTACGCTGACGCTTCCAGCAATTGGGCTTGTCGAAAAACTGTTTCTAGTTTAGTTTGATTCAATAAATTATTATCGTTGTTATCTACTTGTGAATTACGAAGTTAATTGTACATCAATGCAGATACAATTTATTCTTCATTCAGTGAAACCACTAATGAAGACAACTATAGCTTTTGGTCGATGTCGGCAAAAATCTAAGTTCGCATGGAACGTTCACAAATTCAGTGTATTCTTACATTTAAGCGTATTCTTCCGATAAAAATACAACTAAAGCAATTAGCCTTAGTGATCGGACAGAACATTTTTATCCGAGATCAATCCAAAGTATGAGGAATAAGGTATGCGATGACAAAGGTTTCGTGACAGAGAATTACTTCCTTTTATTTACTTCAGATCACTATTTTTAGTGTCATCGATGAAAATGTGAATCTCAAGTTGCTCTTATTTTTTATACTCATCGTTTATTCACTTATCAATAGAACTGCACGGATCTTCACGCGAATTTACATTTTTGCAGTCAAATTTAAAGGGAATGGAGTAAAGTAAAACGAAATTTCTCTCGTAGACGAGTAGTATGTTTACGCAACCTAGTGACGAGGAGATTCGGACGTTTTCGCCACGAAACACTTTTATTGACAAAGTGGGAAAAGAAACGGGTAAACTTCGACATGGAATAATAGAAATTGTATAACAATTAGAATCGGAAAAAGAAGAACGTAACGGAAGAAGCATTCTCGTGATCCGAGCGACAAGCAAGATCCACGAGTCGACGATACGGATAGATCGCACGAGTAGCGGACTCGAGCTCGATCTTCGTTTGTCTTCCGTCAAAATGTCTTTCGAGGGATCGAGCTCGAGTCGTCGGCAAGCGAGAATCCGGCTGGAGGGGAGTCAATTAATCGTAGCGATCGGCGATCACGAGCGAAACTGCTGGACGTTTCACACAGACGACAATCCTGCATCGATGAAAAAGGTGGCAAAGGAAAAAAGAGGAGACACGATCGACAGCAATGTCAAGTGCGACAATCCAACATCGACGACTTGCCTTACGACATTTTTAGTAGTTTGTCGCGCGAACCCGAAATCTTACCGACCACTTCCGCAAAATTGGCCGCGGTAAGGTTCGATTAGGCACAAGCAAAACCGGAAACGATCAAACTGATAGCTGTGGGAATCGGTTGTGGAACGTACGGTTCGTTCTGTGTACTTCTATATGTATTACTTTATTTATTTCTTCCCGAAGATGATGAAAATTTCGTGTGCTTCGCGCGAAAAAAAGATTCGAGCGAAACGCACAAACAATTGTTTTTTGTACATTACGGATAGACTGCGGATTTTATATGTTCACCATAAACATTAATAGATACTACATAAAACAGTTCAAAGATTAATTTCAGACTATGTAATTTAATTTAAGACTACATTATTATTTTGAACTCACTGAAAATTATTGAAACTTCTCTACGGCTCCTGTTTCTTACAATTCTGTAGAGGATTTTTATTTTATATAAAGATCCGCAGTCTGCTTTGTACAATTTATTTCGAGTACGGACTTCCGGGGAAACTGCTCGACTAATACGGTTAGTATGGATATCCTGAGGCACGAGGATTCATCTTGCAGCGATCATGGATATAGTCTCAGCAACGCGAGCGCATACTATTTACCCATTAGGAATATTTATTGCAATCCCATCGTCTCCGACTGATTGTCTTAGCGGGAAACGGATGGAGGAAATATTTATTTAAATGGTTTCGGTGGTCGCAGTTTCTACACGTTTGACAAATATTATAGAACGCTATTATACGCCTTCGTACTAGAAATGGACATGATTTTAATCGAGCGAGGGTGCAGGTGATGAATAAAAACGGTGCATAATTATTCCATTCCTGTGTCCTACTTTGTGAACACGAAACATTTGATTACTGAAATTCAAATTGTAGATAATCGGTCAGCTGACCTTTGGCGGAAATAATTTATCGAGGACTATTTTCTTTATACAGAATCTGTACATATCCGATATAAAATTTAATAGCAAAAGTAGATATATTATACGTTGCTTTTTCGTATGTGTCGTTGCTAGACTGCCGATATTTATGCGTTGCTATAATACAAATTCCTTAGGAACTTGAGAAATATAATTTAACACGGTCAAATTTTTCATTGATTTGAACCGATACCGAAAAAATTCAACTTTTCCTTGATGCTCGTTTCCCGAAATTTTTGTTCAAAACACAGCATAAAGCTCCGCAGTCTAGTCGTTACTTTTAATCTGTCGATGTTTATTTAACAATGGCAGGAAACATAAATTCAATTAATATTCCTTGTAAAGTGTCTTAGATCGGAATAAATGTACAAAGGTGAAGGAAGAAGAACACAGGTTGTTCACGACTTAATTGTTCGATCTTTCTCAGAGGCAGAAAGGTTTCCTTCGTCGCAGAAATGTTGAATGTACATGTATGTACATATTTTCACGACACCGCATAGTTCGTGTAGCATAATTTAATAGATAATAGACGATGTACATATTAAAAGTTACAGAGAGCCTCCGTCGAAGACTTTTATACATACATATAAAATATCGGAACGTATAAGAAGTCTGACAGCAAACAGTCTGCTTCCACTTACACGCTTAATCTCGCTTTTCTCCTTGCACTTGACTGTTATCGTATCATTCTCTATCTTTTAATATGTGCATTATCTCAACAATTGCATCGACACATTTATTTGGCGGCAATCGAGTTGATCGAATGGATTTACGAGCTTGTCGGGGTCTCCATCAAACATTGCCTCGTCTAATCGACTTTTCAAACGTTTTAATAATCATTGAAACATTCCTTATCAGATTATACTAAGTATAAAAATGTCAATGCTTGCGAATCGTGTACCTAGATTGATCAGACGCATTCCAATTGTCCAATTGTTATTATTAGACTGTGGATTTTATGCATTTATGAACAAAGTGGTTTCGGTGCGACTTAGAACGGTGAAACGATTAAAAGAATTTAAGGACATCGATATGTTCTTTTCAACATATTAAAATGCAGGAAGTAAATTTCTACTTAGCTCCCACATCTTGCAGAATGTTATTATTTTGTACAAAGATCCGCAGTCTACTTATTATCTATCTGATGGTTGCATTTTCGGTGTAACAATCAGCTGAAAGTTACCTCAATTATCTTCGTAAGAGATAACTCAAGTTCAGTCTACTCAATTAGTGAACTTTTAACGTGCGACAAATGCAATGTCGCCAATTGGGGTATTACGAATCTGAAAATATTATTTGCTGTTACGTGCCGTTGAATATGTGAGATTCGGTACTATATTGCTTCCGAGTACATTGTTCTGTATAAGAAAATTAGTTTTCAACGTGAAACTAAGAAAGGAAGTGACGGCGACAAGCAATCCGCGATATCTCGATCTCACAAGCGGATCTTTTATATATCTTTTATTTGTATATCAAGAAGAAATAACAATAAAAGCGTAGTGCGTAGGGCATATAATAAGTGGTTAATTAAAAACGCAACAACGTTTCTGTTGCGCGCGTACGGTTTACTACGGACAATATCGACAACTATGAATGTATTTATGAATAAATTATTGTTATCCTTAAAAACGTCTGCCACTACGATTCAACGTTATCCTGTTTCCAGCCTCTGCAAACCACTAAAAATGACCCTTCTTATTTTGTTTCAGTTCCTGTGATTACCATAATGCGAGCAGTCAAATGTATTCCATCTGTAACGCGAGTTATAACTGATTATTATTTGCGAGAAAGGTTTCTTAAGTTTTGTTGACTTCTGAGAAGCGTGTCATAAATTACACATGGCGGATTAATTCACTTTAAAGTCTTTGCGTTGCGTTACGCTAATCGCAAATATTCCGGCTCCCCATTCAGACCAAACACTTTGTTGGCTTCAATGACGCAATTCGGTAATCGGGTTCCGTTCGTTGACAGTAACACCTGAACGTCATGTTTGTCCGGTGAATACCGCTTCATTTATTTAACAACGTCAGACCATTCAACGTAGAAAATTGATGCCACAGCTATTTCGCAGCGTAACGGTTCGTTAGCATTAGCGGTTTGTATTTCGCGAGTTCGCTAAAACAGTAAATCGCGAAAAAGATTGATGGCCTGCTAGGGAATACCTGACAACTAGATTTATGCATAAAACGTTCATTCTTTTAACTTCTCAATACGTTAATAAAAGAAATAAAATTCTGTGATATTCTTGACGTAATATTCAGCATATGTGTTTCACTCTGATTACTAGACGAATCTTTGTGCAAAATAAAAATTGTCTTTGCCATTTACTAAAAGTAGAAGCTGAATAAAAATTAATTTCTTCAAAATAATGTAACAATAGTTAGTTAGGTAGCAAACCTCCACGGTGCGCGGCTCTTGGCCTCTGTTGCGAGCATCTCGAGCGCCTCGCAAGTGGCCTTGCTAGGGTTTCCGGGACTTGTGAGTGTAGAAAACATGTACGAATCGACCTTAATTCCGTCCAATTGACCAAGACTTCGCACACAGCTCGTCAGCATTGCATCCAATTGAGAACAAGCCTATTTAGTAGTGTAGCCGATGTGCTTGTTGCAGTTCTTGTTCAATAAGTGACGAAAGAGAAACCACTTGCTTCGCAGTCAAATTTCTCTTGTAAACGAAAGACATTTCCTTTTAATTGGTGCTACAAGCGAGAAAAGTACAAAAAGGTACAAAACGGCCACTATCAAATTTTATTGATATCGTTCTAAAAGAAACTGATTAACTCTCCGCATTATTGCTTTTGTTCAAATTTCAATTCAACAGCGCAGTAGATTTAACCACCATCTCAAGTGTCTACCTAAACTTAGCAAACTCCTGTCGAGTATTGGCCATGTTTCGATAAATTATAAATGAATTGGATTTGAATAAATTATAAATGAATTTATTCTTTTAAGCAATGTATCATAATTATTCTTGAAATGATATTTATTTTAACTTAATTTAATTGAGAGGACAGTCTTCTATACTTGATTTTAAAGTTGTCGTCTTTAAGATTGATGTCGTTAATAATATCGATAAAATAATATGTCATAAAACCATACAACTCTCCAGCTTTTTGAGCTTCGTGAAACAATTGATAGTAACAGTGATTGCGCTGTCGTTAATAACACACTATAGAACATCAAATTGCAGCAAGATAGTAAAGAAACGTACAATATTTTGATAAGCAACAAGATAAAGATATTTACAAGAATATACTATGAATTTACCATTAAAAATGGTTCGACCTTTTCTAGAATTAAGATTTTTAAAATCTAAGTCATTCAAGATTAGAAATACGAATGTCATCAATGTACCTTTCGATATAGTATCAATAAGTGTGTAGATATTATCAACAGATAACATTTTAATCATTGTTTCCACTATAATGGATAAAACTATGTGCTTAATTAATCAAATAAAAACACGTGCCTGGGAAACCCATATTTCACAAATGTTTATCGCCGCAAATAATTTCTGAAGCCTGCCCAAAGCTAAATTAAAAACAACTTCATCCTATTTACCGAAGAGCAATATTAATTACATTTCACTTCCGCGTTAATTTAATCAATAGTTCTTTCACTTCACAGTGTGGCAATGAAACTGAAGATATAATACATAAAAATCGAAATTTTCTAAAATAACTGCAGGAAATAGCAGTTAAACAAAAATTAAATTTTTACCCCAAAAATAACAATAGTCAGAAAATACTTCTAGATTCTTATAAAATTGCTGTTATAAATTCATAAAATCCACAATATGAGGATAATCAACACGATGGTATAGATTGTATTGTATTTAGACTGATGGAAACAAAATGTCGATTGGGTCGATTGTATTTGTTTAGGTTGTGTATTTGTAAATATTTAGAAACTTCTCGATTAGCAGGTTGATGTTATCAGAAGCCGAAGAGACAGAAAGTAAAGCGTGACACGAATTCTAATCGGTGTCCTCGTGACAATAGTGAAACTCTCTTTCGAAGGACGCGACGATTAACAAATGGAACACGAACAAAAAATATCTACACAGTTCATCGGCACGATCGACACTAGACTCGACCAAACTGAAACAGCGTGTGCTTAATCTCTCTGGTGCCGGTTCATTGAAAGCAGAGGGAAAGTGTTTATTCCAAGGTAATCAATGGTTCATTTTCTCGCGCACGCTCATCCTCGACTTTCGCTGGATCGCACGTGATCCTGACTACAGATCTACATGGATCCCCTATAGATCTAGTATATTCTGGTATATGCCGTTTTCTCAACGAAACGTCGCACCGGCGCACATTTTCCCGAAAAATGTGAACAAATTTCAGACTGTGAGTTACACGCTACTCATCACTAGATGCTTTATGCATTTATAACTTCATCAAAGATGACTGGCCTAGCTAGAAGATGACTGTTTCTTAAGTGATCTGTAAATATGATTTAGAAAAAATTAATGGCTGATACAATACAATAATTAATAATATTTGCTTTGGCAAATAAGGATGGTAATCTTTATGGTATTTAGGTGCTAATAATAATAATCAACTTTGGAATACATTTGAATGAGTTCCCGCTAAAACTGTGAAAACTGACAAGAAACTACTTGCGAAACCAGCAAGAAATTATGCACAGATAACCCACATACTGCTAACACTAATTAAATCCCATACGGAACCCTCTTTTCTCCATTTCGTCCCCGTTTTCGGGTAAGTCGACCATTGCGCGGTGGCGAGGATACAGTTTATCTTGACACGCGACGATAAACAATCATCATAGTCGCGATGAACAGAGACAGCCGATTATTGGCGAGATTAGCGGGGCAACTGCGTATTATAAAATGAAACGGTATGCCGATCGAGCGCGAATCGATACCGGCGTTTCGAGAAAAGCGTTTCGCTTGTTTTTCGCGCGAGCCGTTTCAATTCGATCAGAGAGGAGAAAGATTGTTATTCAATCGCGCGGGTCATCTTTGGAGAAAGGGCAACACGCGGCTGGCATAATTTAATAAGCCTTGTTAAGTTGATTCAGTCGTGACGGCGCGTCAGTGGTGCACAGACCGGTGCGTTTCTTTGGGCACGCGTTGCACTCGGCAGAGTGAAGCAAGGTAAATGATGTTCGTTTGGCAAACTTCTCGTTTCTGTTTCAATATTTAATTTTCTCGACACTCTGCACGGGGAAATATTGACCGAAATATCGTCACTTTTGTAACCGTATCGATGGAGGAAAAGTAAAGAATGATTTCAACGCTAGTCCTTCGCGGTGCAACGCGAGTCCTGCTTTTAAAACAGTGAAAGTGACGGAATCGGAATCAACGTTACGTGCAAGTAAAGGCCGATTTGTACTGTCCGCACAGACACGTTCAGTATAATAATACTTTAATAATACTTTTTTTGTTTAATTTCCGGCACGTGTTTGTGCTGATACGATCGGCCAGTATAAACACCTATATTCATTTGCATCAATGAATGTTTGGCTCGTCGGTCCTAAAACGGAAAATCGTAAAAATAAGTGGTCACAGCAAACAGAGACACTTTCACAGCCTTGACGTTGTTAATACTTTTAGCTCACATAGTGATTCAAACATACAGCCATCCGTAACACCGTTTAACTTTGAAGTCACACGTTCTTTTCCTGCGTTTCTTAAATATTGATTCGTCTTTTTCTCACAACTTAACGTCTTATCGTTGCTTCGACACGCGTTTATTACAATTTACTCCAGTCCAGATTCCACAAAACCCTTAATAAACAAAAACTATATAGAAATTGGTTTCAGTTAAAGCATGTGCATACGTATGTATCATTTTGACAGAAAATAATGTGTTACTAATAAAACAGAAATTCGGAAAGGCCCAAATTAGCCGCGCATGCAATTATTCATTGAATTTTTACTTCCGTCACATTTGCTCTTCTTTCCTCACGGTGTAAAACCAACACAAACTTTTTTGTAATAAATACATACATATGTACCACTCTTTCCACTACAAAAATTTAAGAAATAACCGTCATACGAACCGTGTTAAATTGAAATATACCATGTACAAATAGGATTGCTTTGAATTAGGTGTACCTACGTATGACAAAGGTATATGCAGAATTTCGCGAGGTTTAACGTCCCGCTTGAAATGATTTCGACGACCACTGCCTTCTAAGAAAAGCGAATTCAAATTTTCAGCACAACTTCTCGTTGCTCTGTAACCGCGTTCCTAATTGATAACGTGCTCCTGGGAATTTCTAACACTGCTAATCCCACACTCCAGTCTGCTTCAGTTCACTACTCCAGATACACTTTCGGTTCGTTTCAATCCGTTCGCCCTCCATCTGCGATAAATCCGCTCTGATTCATTCCAGCTCTCTCTAAATTCGCTATGATTCATTCCAATTTACAGTCCATTCCACCTTGCTCCGTGCAATTCTATCCACTTATATATTATTTGGCTACGCTCGTTAGGCGATTTATGTATCGAGGCTAGCAATTAGGGACGGTTTATGACGCGGACGCAGACTTAAAATCCGCGGTCTAGTTAAAATTTCAGACTTGGCTCGTTTATTAACTAACACTCGAATTTTGACAAGCAATAATAATAATGTTCACCGCATTTACAGAAAATGTAGTAAGAACGTTTGACGAATTTATATTGTTGGCGAACATGATTGTTGAAGCCAAAAAAATTCAAAAAAGGATTGTGCAAAGATTTGAAAGCAACAATGATTCTTGCAAGCCATCCAACAAGGGAGACTCCTTAATAATATATTTCCTATTGGGCTGTCTGAAAGAATATTGTGCAGCTTATTCTTCGTTTCTTGTTTAGAAATTACGTAATTATACTTTTGTTAATATTTATGCATTGTCTATTCTGAAATGGCTGTCGTGATATCAACTTTTATAGGCTTTTGTCTGTATCACTGGCGAACGAAAAGGATTTTCTCCTTACTTTTTGTATTCTTATTATATGTGTTCTACTATTACTTTTTTTTATAGAGAATGATGAGCTGCATTGAATATTGTATAGAAAAATGTATGTTTCTATTTAAGGAAATGAAGGTTACTTTGAAATCTCCGAAACTCTTTCATCTACAAGAAAGAACTGTGATTGACATATTTGTAGTCCTCTTTACACTGAAGAACTTTAGTTAATAAAGTTTTTTGATATTTTCAAAAACAACGGAGATAATGATGTGCTAATACGTACTGGACTACCCTATATACACCGATATACATATTTGAGAATCCCAAAATTCAGACTTGACTCGACCCGACCATCGGGTACTCGAACTGCTCTCGTATTATTCATCTTTCGTATTTTAAATTCCCCGCCATTAATCCGTCTCTGTACATCTTACATCCGAAGACAGATTTTATAACTCCTTAAACGCTTGTTCAGTGATGAAAAAGGCATAAAGAAATAAAGTATTGCTACAATTGCTGGCTGTTTCAGGTGATATTTGTGTGTTCATAAGTATTTCATGCACCCTGAATGGAGACGAAGGTGACGAAACGAAATTCTGGTGGCGCTGCTGTGCACCGCGGCGTTGTATATTCATCGCCGGAGACGCAAGTGCGCCGTGGGACAGGCCTGCTCTGCTTCACCTGCAGCATCTGTTTCATTTTGAGCCTGATTTGCACATGCTTGGCAACGTTATTGGTCCTTCTCGATCAGAAAGTCGAAGCCGCTACCTATCCAAACCGTGAGTGACTTCCTACAAACTTTCGTAACTGTAATCGATCACTACTCCCGGCATTTGGACAAACTTGAGATCCCTACAGACATAGGATCTTATAGGCTTTTCCCCAGATTTAACATCAGTACAGACATTGCATCTTATGGACTTTCCTTGTTTATATAGGGCTCGGGGGGCTCTAAGAGCCCCCGTACCATTTCAGTATCGCGCCCAATGTTACCGATACTGCGCGGATTTAGGCATATTAGCAAGAATTGAATATTCTGTATACTTCATTTTTGCTACGGATACGATTTGGAGACCAGACCATATACAGTTTTCTTTCGCTACTAGTCGATGGCTCGGGACGGTTTTCGACGTATTGCGAACGAGGTTACCTATGCAACTTCACTATGTTTTCAAGTAGGCCGAGATGTAGCGGCAAACTACAAAATGGTCGGCCGAGCAGCGATTGTACACAATTATATGTTAATTTAATTTTGTAATATGACGATGGCTCGGGAGAATGGCTCTTTCGACGTATTGCGAATGAGGGTACCTATGCGGCTTCACTTTGTTCTCGAGTAAGCAAAGAGAGAACACGAAGAATGAGCGAGAGACGATGTAATAGAAAGTACCCTCTCGTACCGGTACTAAGCGGTGTCGAATAGACAGCTACAAAAGAAGAAAAGGGGATGGAGATTTTCTTGTTGCGAAAAAAAATATCGTCGTCTTATATCGAAAGAAAACTGTATCTCGTAGTAGAGTCTCCTTGTAAAAAGAAATAGAAACGAAGTTTACGTAGTTCTTATTTGATTGTGTTTCAGTTACGCCCTCCACAAATGCACATAACCCGCAGTCTACGGTTTAGCCGCAGCCTGTTAAAATGCCTAGACACGAAATTACCGTTCGTTTCTCCCGCGATTTTTCACCGGTATCATCACCTTATCACGGTCGCGATACCGCTATCAAAATCCCGTTCAGCCCAAGCAAATATCAGTGAACAGCTCACGGTACGCAACGTCTACCCAACATCTGTTTCGTTCTCTTCAGCTCAAGCCATCATGAGCAAACAATCGATTGACGAGCTGTCCTTCCGGTTGCCGAAAGATGTGAAGCCGTTGCACTACGACATTTATTTGCACCCGGACCTAGAGAAGGGCACCTACCAAGGTAAAGTGACGATTCTGATCGATGTCCTCGACAGAAGGAGTTACATAGCTGTTCATCAGAAGGACCTCAATATCACGTCCACCAACCTAAAGACGTATGACCGCGAGGTGGACTATGAGTTCGAGATCCTGGAAACGATACCGATACCGAAGAACGAAATGTTCGTGGTATCGACGAAAAACGAGATGCACTCGGGACTTTATAACTTGAGCTTCGAGTTCAATGGCGCGCTACAACCGGATAAGATTGTTGGATTTTACTCGAGCAAGTACAAGGACTCGCAAAACCGAACCAGGTTTGTTTCCCGTTTACACCGCAGACTTTCTGACTCGTCTCCTCCACAGTTTTTACTGGTGAGGCTTTTGAAATTGTTCTTACATTTTCCAAGCATTGCAGCTAGCTTCATCAGGGATCAGAGGACACTCTGATACTGGAGTGTGTCTTGTCGTGCTCAATTAATATAATAGTGCTAGCTCATGTCCTGGTTCATTGCTTATCAATAAAAACAGACTTTTTATCAGCTGACCAAATAAGCATTATCAACTGTATTGTTGTAAAAAAGGTCCGTTGACTGAGGGCTAAAGTTGTTGAACTTGTTTTTTATGTTCTATGAGGGCATAAAAATACATAGGTTTCAGACAAATTCGAACTGTTTTGTAATTATGCTTTATCTTAACTGTATGTTCAGTAGATTTAGATAGTACTTATAGGAATGCATTAGTAGCACTAACAGTGACTACCGTATTTTTAGGTATATCGCTACGTCAAAGTTCGAGCCAACTTATGCCAGAAGAGCATTCCCTTGTTTTGACGAGCCAGCTTTTAAAGCTGAGTTCACAGTGAAACTTGTTCATCCTACCGGTGACTGTTATAATGCTTTGTCTAATATGAACGTTCAGGTAACTTTAATTCTTTGAAATTCTGTTATTTTTTTGTCAATGATTTTTAAAATTAGGGTCTCGAAAAAAGATGTGGAAACAAAAGTTATTTGGTTCCTTTGGTAATTTACAGAGTTCACAAGTACATCAACCATCGCCTGGTTTAACAACGGTGACTTTTGAAAAAAGCGTGCCGATGTCTACGTACTTATCGTGCTTCATAGTCAGCGATTTCGTCGCTGTTACCAGCATGGCGAAGAACCACAATGGCCGCTCGTTTCCGGTCAGCGTGTACACCACCAGGGCTCAAAAGGAGAAGGGCACTTTCCCACTTGATATAGCTGTGAAGGTCATCGAGTATTACATCGGTCTGTTCGACATCGGTTATCCGTTGCCAAAGCTCGGTAAGCTGACGATCTAGTTTATCGTTAATTTTTCGCTTCTGATTTTATTGACACTCGCCTTCGCGGAGTCATAAAATTATAAAGAGATTCAAACTGGAGACCTCCAGCGTAATAGCCAGGGGCCTTACAAGCGCCACTATGATTTCTTGTAATACGTTTCTCCTTCATAGTTCTTAACGCAGAGCAAAACTTTAAACTCGCTTTTCTCGAAAACGAAGACCCACCAGGCAAAAGGCCATTAGGTTTTTCATAACTGGGTATATACTACAAAATATATATGGTCTCGTCGAAAAAGTTATCGCGCTGGAAGATCACTTTGTCGTGTCTCTTTGCATATTGCGGCCGCTTATTCTTCAATGCGTTGTTTAAACGGATGAATTGTTGAGAATTAATTCACAAACCTAATACAATCCGACCAAGGCTTGTGCTACTAGGCATTCATAACGGCTGTACGCTTACCGAATGATCAACAGATTTTCTTTACCGAATTTTCTTTCGTAGATATGGCAGCTATTCCTGACTTCGTATCCGGTGCAATGGAAAACTGGGGACTCATCACGTACAGAGAAGCGAGACTGTTGTACGATAATAAAACCAGTTCTACGTCAAACATGTATGATATTGTCAGTGTAATCAGTCATGAGCTCGCACACATGTGGTTTGGAAACTTAGGTAAGTATAATTTATTATCCAAACGTTTTAGTAATGTACAACTGACCTTAAAATAGCCGTGTTAATTACCTAAGCTTTATGAAGTTATTCATATTTGTGGTCGAAAGAGATTTTTGCATTTATATAAACAAACAAGCCTCTTTCTAAGTAAAATGTATATAATTTCCTGCATAAAATTTTAGGGAGTACAAATTTCGTTTTGATCGTTTCCGATATTCATAGCAACTATATATGTCATTTTACAGTTACTATGTCCTGGTGGCATGATCTATGGCTCAACGAGGGCTTCGCCTCCTTTATGCAATATAAAAGCGCCAACGGAGTCCTTCCGGACTGGGGATGGGTTAGTTTTTAATAAATAATTTTCTAATATTTTCTTACAACTGCTTCAAATGAGTCTTCAGTGCCAATGAATCTATTTTACTTGGTATGGTTTCAGATGGACTTATTCCTCGTCGAACAGATTCATACTGTCTTTGTGACCGACGCGAAACTAAGCTCACACCCGATAGTCCAGACTGTCAACAACCCTGATGAAATCACCGCCATTTTCGATGATATATCCTATAAAAAGGTACACAATAAAATAATTACTCGCACCTTAATGCAGAGAGAGTAAACTAACGTTTTGGGTCTTTCTACCATAAAACCTGTTACTAACAATGTAACAGTCTAAGCCAATCATGTCCCATGGTTCAGCCTATGATTCAACTAATTCAATGTAATTTTCAGGGATCGTCATTGATCCGAATGATGGAACATTTCATAAAACCCGATGCCTTCTACTTCGGTATCCACACATACTTGAACAAGTTCATATATCATAACGCAGAAACGGCGGACCTTTTCAAAATCCTCGAAGATGTATCGCCAGGTCGTTTGAACGTGACAGCTATCATGGACACATGGACCAAACAGATGGGTTTCCCAGTTGTGAACGTAAAGAAATCCGGGAACAAATATATCTTGACGCAGAAACGATTCCTTGCTGATCCGGACGTTCAGTACGATGCATCGGACTCGGAATACGGCTACAAGTGGACCATCCCTATCACATACATCACGAACAGAACGTCCGAACCGACTCTTGTGTGGTTCGATAAGGAGGCAAGCAATTTAGAGATCGAGCTGAATGAAACGATCGACTGGATCAAATTCAATGCGGATGAGGTCGGATATTACCGCGTTAATTATGAGCCAACCGAATGGGAAACTTTGAACAACCTTCTCCGCTATTACCACAAGCGATTGTCAGTGTCGGATAGAGCGCATCTTTTAGAAGATGCGTTCAGTTTAGCAGCTGCCCAGGAACTCGATTACGGCGTTCCAATGAATATGACAGCGTACCTTTCTCAGGAACACCATGCCGTTCCGTGGAAAGTAGCCGGGTCAAAGTTGACAGCTATTGATACCCTGCTGTCCCTGACCGACCTGTCATCGAAGTTCAAGAAGTATGTCAGAGACTTGGTCGATAGTCTCTACCACGAAGTAGCCTGGACCATTGAAAACACCGAGGATCACGTCACTTTGCGACTTCGAACGTCAGTTCTTGATCTAGCTTGCTCCGTGGGGCACGAAGAGTGTCTCGAAGACGCAGGCAACATATTTAAGAATTGGATACAGGACTCGAATGATGTTCGTCCTCATCCTGACATTCGTGCGCTAGTTTATTATTACGGGATGCACCATATTGGTGACGAGGCGTCATGGAACACAATGTTCCGACGATTTGTCGCAGAAACCGACTCGACAGAGAAGCTGAAGCTGATGCGAGGACTGGCTGGAATACGCTCCGACTGGATACTCAATAAGTTCATCACAACAGCCACCGATGAAAATTACGTTCGCTCCCAGGACTTTTTTGGCTGTTTGTCCGCCATTTCCGGCAACCCGGTCGGAACCCCGCTTGTCTGGAACTGGGTTCGGTCGAACTGGGACTTCCTCGTGAACAGGTACAGCTTGAATGACAGAAATCTCGGCGCTTTGATTCCAAGTATCACCAAAACGTTCGCCACGGAGACGAAGTTGAACGAGATCAAGGACTTCTTCGCGAAATACCCCGAAGCAGGCGCAGGTGTGAGAAACCGCGCAAAAGCTCTTGAAACTGTATCAAATAACATCAAGTGGCTCGCGAAGAACACCGACAGCCTGCGAACTTGGCTGAATGCTCGTGTGAAAAACGATTGAGCGATGCGTGTATGCGTACAGTCGTCAAAGATCTCCATCAAAGAACTCTAAAACTACTCCAGCAGTAGACAAACTATGAACTTGTTCATAAACACAGTTACATTGAATGATTCTGAATTACCATCGAGCAAATGGCTCCCCTTAGTCTGGAAACTTTAATCAAGAATACTCAGAACTTTAAAATGTTTAAGAGTCACTGCATTTAGTAGAACATTAAAGATATAATTTTTGAAAGTATTTAGGAGATCGAAATTTACAAACGACCGATAGGTGAGGCATTATTCAAAGCAAGAAAAATGTTTAAACAAAATTTATGTTTCAGGTGCTCACTGTTTCATTAATTATCGTTAAAAAAAAATACTTGATAACCAAATGCACTTATGCAACTTGTAAATATTACCTTGTTCGTTCTCTACAAAACACAAATAAATTTTTTATAAAATCTTTGTGTTTCATTCCATAACCCTATAACTCAGGAATCATCGGGATTATATCATATTTCGTTTCATTTTAATCAGAAAAATGCCACGAATATGTTGGTAAAAGTTTCATAAAAAAATAACAAAAAATGAAGAAGTTTTGTAATTGGATTAGTAGTGGTCTTCTCGTCTCACACCGATATAGCCGATAATGTTGTGGCCGCGACGGCTCTCGAGATTCGGCCACTCACCGCAGTGCTGTGAGGTTTTCCACTGACTTGGAAACGTAAGGTTGGCACTGACATACAACGAGATTTCACTGCATTGCCTCCTAATCATATAAGCACCCGTAGCAGAATTGAAGTATATACAGAATATTCGGGTCTTACTAATACGCCTAAATTCATGAAATATCGATAGCATTGGGTGCAACACTAAAATGGTACGGGGGCTCTTATCAGAAGCCCCCGAGTCCTATCAGAAGCCCGAGT
Source organism: Halictus rubicundus (assembly GCF_050948215.1). NCBI lineage: Eukaryota > Metazoa > Arthropoda > Insecta > Hymenoptera > Halictidae > Halictus > Halictus rubicundus. The sequence continues at coordinate 16,034,409 of NC_135152.1, read as the reverse complement.
CTTTTAATAATTTTATATAAGTTAAAAATAATGTAATAGTTCTGATATTATCCTTACTGCTCTGTATGTCTTATCTACTTATTTTTGTCATAAAATCCAGTATATTAACATGATTCTCCATGAAAATTACAATTTACGTAATGATACGCAGCCTAGTAAGACAAAATTAAAATGTTATAGTTTAACCCTTTGCACTCGGAGCCATCTATGCTTAGAGGGGACATCCGAGTACAAAGGGTTAAATAATAATAATTCTACACGGCAAATTATTTCTGCGGCACTTACACTGGTCGACAAGATTAAAATTTGTTGTCTATTCATACATAGACGAATCTTATTTCCTGTGTTTCTGTTCATCACCCTCAGCTTTTTGCAAAATTTAATTAAAAAAAGAGATTTTTCAACTTTAAGAATATTCCTGCATTAATCATAAAATCAGCGAATGAATGACAAATTGAAAAATGTCAGAGAAAATAGATGCGTTCAAGCCGTCCTTTCTTTAAACATTGTTTAAACGTGTTGCAGTGTTTATAATGTTAAAAGAACATATGCCGTTTTATTTGGTAGAATCTACGAAATCGTTCTATCTAACAATCATTCATACCGATTTTGAGAATCGGAAAAGCAGAAAAAAGTTCTTAAAATTGAAAATGTGACTTCTTCTTTAAGATTTAATTTCTCCAAAAAACTGGTTTGCATATTCGTAATCTGCAACGCGTAAGAACCAGTTAAATTGTTCCTTGCGACAAAATTCATGTTGAACAGTGTTATCTGCAGCTTCTGTAGATAGCGCGTGTTTGGATCTGTCTATAAAATCGACTCGCCTCCTTATGCGGATTTCTCGTAGCCGACAAATGAGACAATTATGTTACACGGTATTCTTGTTATCTCATCAAGTAAGAAACATCAGCACGAAAAATGCCGTCGGCGTGAGGAGAAGGAGACACACATAGGTACATAGGAGACACACGTTGAAAGGCATAAACGAATGAGTTGATCTTTGGAGAACGAGCGTGAAAGTTGTCGCCGAAAGAAGGTTTCGTGGTCGATATGAGTACATCAATTTGGACATGGTCAAAGGGTAAACGTTCAACATCTATTATACTGTGCTACATAATATTAACTGTGCAACAAGCAGGAAGTTCTCTGTTATCTCGCTATTGAGCTCCGATATGCTTTAAGGTCCCCGCGTTTCATCTGTAGTTACGCCTTGGTGCGAATCAAACAAATTCTATGTATCAGATACCTACATGCAAAAACATAAACCATCGAATAGTCTATTTATCTAAGGAAACTCTCTAATTTGTCGCTCTGATTATAAGGCAATCTTTGGGAATTTCTCAAAAGAAAGCTGTTGAGTAATTAGGCTGCGGATTGTTATACGAAATAAAAATCGTCTGCATCAATTGTAAGAAACAAAAGTCACTCGGGAATTTCTTTCTTTCTTTAATGATCTTAGAGAGTTGGAAGTAACACATCGACAGGCTTCAAATTATTTTAATCTTTTCGCTGCTTCAATTATAGCTACTCAATCTTGTTATAAATACATAAAATCCGCAGTCTAATTAAAAGTTCCAACTTGGCTCGTCCATAAGCTAACGCTCGAATAATGTACCCGAATTTTGACAAGCAATAATAATAATGTTCACCGCATTTACAGCAAATGTAGTAAGAACGTTTGACGAATTTATATTGTTGGCGAACATGATTGTTGAAGCCAAAAAATTCAAAAAAGGATCGTGACAAGATTTGAAAGCAACAATGATTCTTGCAAGCCATCAAACTAGGGAGACCTCTTAATAATATTCTAATAATAGTCTAAAAGAATATTGTGCAGCTTACTCTTTGTTTCTTGTTAAGAAATTACGTAATTGTACTTTTAGCAATATTTATGCATTGTCTATTCCGAAAGGACATCTGAAAGTACGGACACTGCTTTTAAATGAAAAATGTTGTTTAGTAAGGATGTCACTATCATGTGTACCACTGAGGAACGAAAAGGATTAAAATTTTGTTGTCGTCAATTATTTTCTACATTACTTTTTGTATGCTTATTATATTTGTTGTACTGTGTCAATACTCGTAACGGACAAATCAAATTTTATTTCGATCGTAACCGAGGAAAGTGACCGCAAGTCTGACTCAATATTACACGGCAGCAGAATGTCGGACACGGACACGGACACGGAGTGAAGGTTTTCGATTATTTTGTTTTGTATGGAGTCTCTCGATGTGCGAGCATTACCATTCGGAGGCAGTTAGTTACGGGTGTCCATCGAGACAGTATATCCAAGTGGATTTGTAGTTTAGTGAGTAACTGTGCATGGTTTTCTTGAAATTTACTACACTCCTCAAAAAAATTAAAGGATCCCCTACGCACCGGAGAAGTTGTGTCAATTTCAAGTGATTATAATTCCGGCAAAAATTGTTGTATCGATATCATTAAAAATCATTTGGAAGCTTGATGTCTCTGCTTTCAAATGCTTTTCCAAATTTTCAGCTACGTTGCTTTATAACACAGTTATAGCGTTATAAAGAAGACTTTGACAGTTGCAAAAAAATTTGTTCAACTTCCAGACATCACTGGGGAGAGATAAATTTTTTTGATAAATCGCGTTACCGCCATTCGAAAGCACCTGGTTTCCTGTGCAAGAAACCTGGTTGTCGAACATAGTGCAATTTTTTGTTGTTCGAGTTGTGCAACATTGAAGCAAAAATGGTCTTTTTAACATTAATTAGCTCTAGAAAGCGAAAAAAAATCATCGTAGAATCGTGTGCAAAAAAGCAATAGAAAGAGCATTTCTTTCTCTTGAAGGCACTTCTTCTGCTTTTCCAATTTAATTAACATTTCGATATTCCAGGTCTTTCTAAAAATATGCTTAAAATTTGCATAATTTCTATTTTTCATTCAACTTGGCATATCTCGGCGAGAAATTATTGCAATACCCACACCTTAATCTTAACCCACGTCTTCGGGTGTTTTTGCCACTTACGTTGGGAAGTGCGGATGTCCATTATTACAGATTAAACAAATATTTCGAACACGTTCGTTTTACTCCATCTGACACAACATAGCTTTTCATTTGAAACGTGAAATACTTTCAAATAGATCAAAAAATTCGAGACAAGTTCAGAAGAGAAAAAATTTAACTCTAAAATGGGATAATATTAATACGTGTATACTCTCTATGTGTTTACTTATCATCATAGATTAGCACTCGAGAACTTCTTGATAAATTGTTTAATACCACTAACAATTTGATTTGTAAACCGTCAAGTCATCCGGGGCAGTGGTTCTCAAACTGGGTGCCGCGAAATTTTGTATTGTTTATATGTAAAAAGCCAAATACATCTCATCCTTCGTATCTTTACTAACTGTAAAAAGCAAAAAAAAAAATACTAATAATAGGGGTGTCGTGAATTTTGTTGAATAATTTCAGTGTGCCACCAAACAAAAAGTTTGAGAACCACTGATTTAGAGTCATATAATTCAATAATCTTAAGTCTTCAGAAGCTATTGCGTTCAGCTTTCTTTAGATATAACATTAAAGAGCTTATTAACTAATTCCGGTAACTTAAGTGTTTGACACGAGCTCGTATGCTATGTCGAAAAAATGATCACCAATCTAACGAGTAGGAATCAAGCTCTCCCGCGATTACTTGTCACTAATGAGGCGTCAAGTGATAAGAGATCGATTTTGCGCCGGTCGTTCCTCAGGTATCGTATAAAACCATCGTCCGGCGAACATTGTCATTAGTTGTGACACAAGCGTCACCGAATCTTTTTCAGAGATCATAACTAAGCTTTCCGCTACAAGGATGGTGCGCGTGAACGCTGCGCTAATCTCATTGCTACTTTTCGTTGTCGGCCTTTCTGTAGGGCTCAGCCTTAGAGCTTTCAAAGGGAGCGACGTCCTTGATTCGGTGCCGATTATCGACGGGTAAGTTCGCGTTGTATTGATAAAAATTCGAAATTCCCACGGGGGAGTAGTTAACGCCCCTTAAATTCTGTTTAAACCGTTTACCGCCGTGATCTACACCGACGAATTGATCACACATGTTTTCGCCGTACATACATCAGCGATTTAGATAATGGATAGAAATGGCAGTTTTATACGACAATGTTAATGTTGGTCGATGCATAGACACATTCTAAGATCACGCTTAAGGTTAGAGTGCCGGTTAAGAGCTTAGGCGTGTCGAAAACTGTCAATTATTACCAATTATTACCAATTATTACCAACTATTAACCAATTGACAGTTTTCGACACTAGTGGGTCATTGCAACAGTCTTGATACGTTTCTAACAGATTGTGTTATTCCTGTAACAGTGGGATTGTATTGAACAAATGGTACTTATGTATAATACCATCGGGGAGAGTACACCTTCAGTTGTTTTTTAACAGCAGGTTGAGGGTATTTTCATAGCGTTTTCGGCGTAAAATCGGCCACTGTTTATAAAAAAAGTCATACTCATGCTACCAGAATGTTGGCAAAGTGTCATAGACAACGATGGTAACTACTTAATCTACTGATCGTAACATTTTTTGTAATAAAGAGCAAATTAAAGATAAACCGAAAATTGTATCAAGATTTGTGCAATGAAATTGCAAAATTGCAATTGTAAATTGGTAATATAGCAGAAACTTTGTTATACTACCAGAAACGACAGTGAAAATGTGATGGTTTGATAAGACGTGAAAAGTACAGACACTTTCCACAATTAATACTTTTTATTTGATATTCTCAACATTATCTCGCCTTTGTTCCAGTCCGTTTGTGTTCTTATCATAATAATATCAGCTCCCGCTATCGCTCGACAAATTAATGGGTTTGTTGTATTTGGACGATAAACCATAGTAATTGAAATACATATTGTGATGTATCGATCATCTGGATCGAAAGATTATATCGTGAAAGAATTTAATTACGTTTATAGCTAAAAGTGCCTGATGTCTCGTAATTATATCAGGAATTTTAGATAATGCCATAATTAGCAATCGTCGAGAATTAATGTTCTCTAATTCTTGTTTCGCACAAAGAATTTTATGGATTGTTAAGTACAATACTACAGTCGAACCATGATAACTCGAGTCTCTGTAACTCTATAAGACAACAATTACTATATTTCACATATCCAGATACATTATTTTTCCGGCGAGACTAGAATATCCAAACCTCTGCAACTGAAACTGTGATTCCACTAGTCGGACATTTTTAATTAATACGTACATCTGTCTTATAATTAGGGTTATATATTTATACAATAGATAATTCACATTACAAGTTGAATTTTTCCTTCTTTACACCGTTGTAATAGTAATATTACAGTGTTTACTCGATATATGACCAAAATACAGGTCAAGCCAGGAACATATATCGGCCAGGAGATACTATTCTTTGATCCACGCCGAACGTAGAAAAGGACAAAGAATCTCTAGAGGCCTCAGTTCACGGCCCCTCACGGGGTATACCCCGCGGCAGTGGGAATAGTTCTGGGACTTTTATAGACTAGGCGTTTGAGACATATATAGAGTAAACACTGTATTAACCTTCGTACAAAGCTGCTGCATTTCGAATTTTCGTTTGTTAATCCCCTTTTACTAAAATATCTCGATAAGTTGAAATGTCTAATTAGAAGATTAATTCCAAACAATCAACGAGATCTCACTGTACGATTAAACAGCAGATCATTATTTCGCCGTTTTCATCGTTCTATTGCAGACACAATGATTTACCTTACAATTTGTACGGAAAACTAAACAACAGGCTAACGGACTTCAAATTCGAGAATGATCTCACTAACGATAGTAACTGGGGAAGCCAAGTCTGTAAATCGTGTTTCACGGATCTTCCCCGATTGAGAGCCGGAAAAGTGGGCGGACAAGTGAGTAAGAAATGCGATATGTATAATCCAAGCTGTGTGTATTCGGAACATTGGTTCAATTGTTGAAAGTCCAGAAACGTGGACAAACTTTCTATTTCTGTTTGTTTGTTTTTTTTTTTTGCATTCGTGACAAAAACGAGTAGCTGAAATGCAAATGCCATTGTTGAGTATCAAAGCGCGAAAAAAAGTTAAAGTTTGATGGACATTAAACTATATTGCGTGAGATATAATGAAGATAAAAATGATGTGCATCAATTGCAAGAAACGGACACGAGTTCGGAATGGTTTTCTTTAATAATTTTAGAAGGTTCAATTCTTTTTCAGTTGTTTCATCTTTCTACTGTTTCTAATTACAGCAGTTCATCTCTCTCATAAAAGCATATAATCCGCAGTATACTTATATTAATTTTGAATTGCCGTGACCTAGATTGTGTAGGGCTACTACTTTCTTGTGACCGCGTCGACCGCGCCGAACGTAGAAAAGGACAGAGCATGTAAACACGGATCACGCGGCCGAAGGCGCACTACATAGTGTCATTTAAACCACTAAATACAGTTCAAATTATGTGTCACTTTAATCAGAAAAATGCTACAAATAAGTTGGTGAAAATCCCATAACAAAATAATAACAAATAAAGAAGTTTTGTTATTGGATTAGTAGTGATCTCACACCGATATATACCCGACCCGTATTATGTTTACACTCCTCAGCGATCGAGGCCACACTACGTATCAAAGAATAGTATCCTCTAGCCGATATGTGTCCCTGAGTAGACCCGTGTTGTGGACATATATCGAGGAAACACTGTATAGAATATATACATTTTCACTACACTATGTAATCATTAGAAAAATCAATCAACGTAATACATAGTAAGCAGAAAGATGTATTTGTAATTTTGACTTACACCACTTTCATAATCACCGGCACAATGTGATCAATATTAACCGATTGACAGGTTCGATTGTTTTACTGTTCATGTTTCGATACCTGTAGCAATGATTGTAACGCATATTAATTTTAGTTCTGGGCAGCGTACGTTTCGTGCAACTCGCACTACAAAGACGCGGTGCAATTGACGCTACGGCAGATCGATGTTATCAAGAGATTGGTCGACCGATACCCGAATGACCTGCAATTCGTGACCGAAGCGAAAAACATCGAGGAAGCCTGGAAAAATGGAAAAATCGCCTCCATGATCGGCGTCGAAGGTGGTCACTCCATTGACTCCAGTTTAGCAGTTCTTCGGCTCTATTACGAGCTCGGTGTGCGTTATCTTACGTTGACACATGCGTGCAACACGCCATGGTAGGTCGAATGATCGTTAAATCATCGAAATTATAATCGAATTTTAACCCTAAGAAGATCGATCTTCAAGATCAAGTAACTTAACTTTGTGTGTGATTCCCGACATCTTTTTCGAAGTAATAAACTTGCAACTTGTGTATAATAAGTGTATAATATTTCATTCACTTTTATCCCTCGCGTCTATTTAACTGTTACTTTCGTGCATTGACTTCTTTCTACTAATTAAGCTTTCATCTTTGATTTAGAAATAGGATTCATAGGTTGTTCATTTGTAACTTTCGTTCATTATTGTCTATTGTAAGGGGAGTGAACGTTGGTAGCAAATGTTTGTGAATGCTTAATATGAAGATTAATATTGAAGTTAAATAATGATTTTATCATATTTTATAAGGGCCGACGCATCGCCGGTTGAAAATGGTTCTGTCCACAATCTTACGAGCTTTGGAGAAGTAAGTTGAAAATTGTCTTATTTCGAAATAATCATATTTTTTAGTTGCCTTTCAGTAAAAAATAGTTAACACTATTTACCATCGTTAAAGGTTATTTCTTTCTTAAAACCATCTTAAAATACAATTTTATTTGTTCTTTAATGATTTTCACTAGAACTACTTTAATTTGTGTAAAGAAATACCTTTATCTGCCGCAATAAATAGTTTACTCTGAAGATTTAAATGTTTTATAATTCAACGTAGGCTGTTGTCCTCGAAATGAATCGACTCGGAATGCTAGTCGATTTGGCACACGTATCCCATAATGTTATGAGAAGAGTGCTTGCAGTTACAAAAGCTCCCATAATATTCTCCCATTCATCAGCCTTCAGCGTGTGCGCTAATTATCGTAATGTTCCTGACGACGTGCTTAAAACAGTGGTAAGTCCCCTTCTTAATTTCAATAAAATGTATGTCGCAAATCACACGAAACAAAGAATCTTTAATATATTTTCAGAAAGAGAACAATGGCATCGTAATGGTAAACTTTTACTCCGGCTTCGTGAATTGCAACTCGTCGAAAAACGCAACGATACAAGACGTGATTGGTATGTTCAACTATTGTAGTCATATTGTGGGTCTTTGTGCGAAATTAAAAAATTTGAAAACTTGAAAATTCAGTTTAAAAAGTTAAATATTCGAAAATTGAAATATTTAAAAATTCGAAACTTCCAAAATTGAAATATTTGCAGATTTAAAAATGTACACATTTTAAAGTCCACTGTTTAATATTTTATTTCTTTTTACAGACCACATTAACTATATCCGTGATCTCATCGGGCCCGATCACGTTGGCATTGGCGCTGACTATGACGGCGTAAGTTCGTGAGTATTTCATCAGTCATAGGAAACTAGCGTAATGTTCAAAGTAGGAAAGAGTAAAGTTAGTAAAAATATTTCAGAATGCCCGAAGGCTTGGAGGACGTTTCGAAATACAAAGATTTATTCGACCGCCTCTATGTAAGTGACGCGAATCCTCGATGGACAAGAGAGGACCTTGAAAAACTCGCGGGAAGAAATTTGATCCGCGTATTTAAGGCTGTGGAAGCGGTAAATAGAAATTACTTATTTACTTATCACTATAATTTGATTATTGGAGAACATCTCATGAAGAAAATGAAGTCGATTAATCTAATTTTTAGCATGTCCCCTTATTACGATAAAAACTGCTTCCCTATCAGCTTTAGACAATCTAAAGTAAAAATATTATGCAACGTGTATTACATATTACAGGTGAGAGATTCATTAAAGTCAACACCACCCAGAGACGATATCATAGATGGAGTAGATTTGTTCAATGCACAGCTGAGTTTGGGCTTGAAACCAGGCGCGTGTAACACTGCGATAGAGTGAGTACTCTTTTGTATTGTTAAATATTTTGTGATGCATCCACTTTTATTTATTTATTCACATTGTTTTATACAGATGGAGAGGACTTAATGTTTCGTCGAGTGATAACTTAGAATGATTAGACTGTTTGGAATTGATTTAAACAGTATAACGTCGTGCAAGGTTTCGCTAACGACACGTTTTTTATTGTAACTCATGTATGCATATATTACATTTAAACGAGACCCGAACTTTATTAATAAAACACCGAATATTTGGTATGTTATGAGATCGCTCGTTTAATGTGGTCTTTGTAAACCTAATTACACAAGAAATACACCGAAACCAAATATTTGCTATGACAGTATCCATAAACGTGAACAGATTTTTCTAAAAACGTCTGCCGTTCATTTAATTAGAAGCTACTAGAATTTCTCAATGTTTCTTACTCCGTAAATTGCATTCCAAACCATTTAGTTTCGTAAGATAGATTTTTTTACGACGTATTTATTTATTTTTTAATATTCCTGCGTTACCTTTGCATAAAAGAAACATCGGCAGATCTAATAATTTAATTCGATTGGTCGAAAAATAAGTCGAATTACATATGTATTTCATAGATAAATCCAGATGACTTAATATACCAAAATCTCTAAGATATAAATTATACAAAATTGTGTTATATATTTAAGAGGATACAAGATTATGCTAGCATCCATCGCTAATCAATCGACTTTTCCCGAATTCTGTATTGACTTTATGTATGCGTCAATATCATTCCTGAAATTCAATGAATAATTAATAACTGCTCAAAGCTGTCCCATTCTAGAAGAGATAATATTTTCGAGATTGTATTCAGAACCAACCATTGACTTTTCCTCACAAATGGGTACACCTTGGGTGGCTTGAAACCATTAAAGGGAGAACAGAGTGAAATGCTGTACGCCCCCATGTCTCGCCAAATCAACCAACTGCCGATTTCCACTTCGGGTAGCATCACGTTTTGTAATATACAGTCCAATGAATCGCATGTTGGTCCCCAAAGAGTCGAAAGAAATGTTTCATCGTTATCTGGCTAAAATGATAATAGATATTTTACATAGGACGCGTCATTCATCCGTATAAAAACACCTTAGTTATCCGAAGCCTATAATAAAACCCCCAATAAGCTTCTGAATGACTGTGCTGTGCCTTTTTTTCACAAGGTACTAATCCAGGTTATGGATTTCCCGCCGCCCCTGGGGTAAGGGGAGACGGGGATATGTGGGACTCGTAGACCACATACATATACTATAGACCCGGCATAGGTATAGTAAGTGTGTAGGAAAGCCGAGAATCCAGTTACGAAAAGATAACGGGAACATATGACGTCACAAGATAATTCCAAAATGACTGACACGGCAGACCTTCATTGTAATACCTTAATAAAACATATAGAATAAACATTTGTACCTCAAACATACTTTATATATTGATTATTTCATGATAAAATGCCAAATTCTTTGAAATTATCCTGTCCATTCTTTCCGTGAACCAACTCCTTATGGTCTGTGTGTTGATGAGCACAGCTTATACATCGTTGGAACTTGTGACGTCACGCGTTCCTTTATCTTTTCTCGAAGGAAAATTATCTGCACTGGGTCTATAAGTATACATACAGGGTGGTCCTTTTAAGTAACACCACCTAAATATCTCTTCAGGTCATTGTGATGCAAAATATATTTGTTACGTAACTTACGAATTATTTGTCTTCGATGTTTAAAGACTGTAAAGTACCTGCTGCTAGGTAAAATCATGAAAACAGTGGGATAAATAAAACATAATACCAGTACCTTTTCCAAAGGAATCGGAATTCTCGCTTTCAACTTCAGGAGCTCTTCTATAAATGAAGTGTAAACACCGCAGGTCACGTGGTACATTCTTATCTCTTTCCCTTTGCAAAAGGTGAGCTTCTTTGAATGCAAGTACGATGCTAAAGTAAATGATGACGTCACGAAATATCGTCCTGGCTCACTGATGATCTCAATACCTGGGTCGAGATCCTTAATGGCTTCGTTGATCACAGTGGCAAACTAAATACGAAAAGATGAAACAACTGTAAACTTAATAATTTTCAGAAATATGAATTTATTTTATTCCAACGTTTGCATATTTTTATACTTCCTTTCCATGTTTTATTTATTATTCCCACTGGAAATATGTTTACTATTTATTGAGTTGCGAAAATTCATTAAAATAGCAAATACAGTCTTTACTCGATATATGTCCCAAATATCTAGCCGATAAAAGTCCCAGAACTATCCCCACTGCCGAGGGGTATACCCCGTGAAGGGCCAAGAAGCTTCGCTGTCCTTTTCTACGTTCGGCAGCGTATCAAAGAATAGTATCTTCTATCCGATATATATCCCTGGTTAGACCCGTGTTGTGGACATATATCGAGTAAACACTGTACATGGAAGTCGTTGCGAGTTTTTCTTGTTTGCCTCTTTATAAGTGCAAGAAGTTATTTATTCACGACATCACTTACACCATTTCAATATTGCAAACCTAAAGGAAGAACCTTCTTTTAGGTTTATAGAAAAAAATGGTGATGCATCGTAAATGATTTCTGTACCTGGCGACCTTTAACAACGGTTCATCACGAATAGTCAAATAACAGATACATTGACGTACTAACAATTGACAGTTCCTCAAAGAAAAACGTGACTCTTCATAAAAGAGGAAAAGTTCCAAATTTTTAAAGGTTACAGCATTAGAAATTATTCGAATGAATTATTACACGAATGAAATACAATAATAGGAATCCTTATCCCACGAACAGATCATCTTTTAAAAATTGAAAAATGTAAATAATTACTCGATAAGATTGTCAATTAGTATAAATTCACTGAATTAAAGCATTCATTGATGATATTCGTGGTGACCTGATTGTACTAAATTCTTGCAGTTGATATAAAGATCGATTAACGTTGCACTCTCAGCTGGAGAATTCATAAATAACGTGTATTTATATGTTTGACACAAATGTCTTAACTCAGGGATGAGAACGAAGCCGGAATTGAAAGATGAAATAATAACAAGAGTAAAAAAAAGAATAAACAATCTCACACTGTCGAGTTGGAATCCAGACACGCCAGGAAATCCTCCCCCGATATCAATTAACTTGATATTTACGCCGATCGAGTTTGCAACCGCGATCAATCGTTTGCAGGTCGCGATGCCTCTGCCATAGGCGTCTACTTCTCCGCAGGGACTTCCCACGTGAAAGCTAAGTCCGTGTAAAGTTAAACCAAGATTCTTTGTCAGGTGGATTAAGTGGATAGCTTCATCGTCCGGGTTACAACCGAATTTTGTTCCAAGACACACTTCCGAGTTCTCAGCGTCGCATTGAATCCGAATCACTATTCTGTCAATACAAAGGATACCTTAACTAATAGATTAAGCCAGGGAATGATCGCCCACTTTCTTTTAAAAACATCAGTGCATTGCAAAAATCAATATCTACGATGAAAAGATTTTATTTCGCGGTCTAGCTGTTTCTAATTCCTTGAAGTACACCCAATGCATGGAGGTTGATTTGGTCTCATCATTTAGTCTCTTCGTTGAAAGAAAAAACTTGCAAGTAATGCTTAGAATTACTACAGTATCCTACTCTCCCGGAATAGGTCGCTTCTGAATAGTTTTGCCTTTTTCTTCATCGCATCCGAACGGTCCCCCCACTACTAAGATAGCATGTTCGCGTTCGTATTTCAAAAGCAACTCTCCTAATACAGTATTGTCTCTGTAACTGTCGTAAAAGTATATACCGTAACTGTCCAAAATGGCCACCAGTGGCGGGATTCTCCTTGGAACCAGTCAAGCGGTAAACGCGCTCGACGACCTAGCCAGCGAGGAGTCGAGTGTCGGTGAAACTCGCATTAATGCAAGCGAACATTGCAACTTTTCTAATTCTTAATTGTTTTTTTTTTATGAAACTTTTACCATCGTATTCTTCTCGTTTTTCTAATTAAAAGGTCACCAAACACGATATAATTACTCGTGTAATAAACGATTAAAGTTTCAAGCGTGGAAGAGGAAGGCGAATGGAAAAGAAAGAGAGGCAGAGAGTCGAAGCGTTCGAAAAAGATGAAAGACTGGCGCGAGTTTAGACCTTTAAATAAAAAATTATACTTCCTTATTTTTGGTTTTTCATGAATCAAACTTGTACTATCGCATTCGTCTCGTTTTTCTAATTGAAATTAAACCGAACACGATACAGTTACGATCATAATTAATTATGTAATGAGCGATTAAAGAGGCGTGAAAGAGATCGATGAATGTAAAGGAAAGGAAAGCAGAGTCGAGGGAGTCGAACCTCAGTCCATCTTTCTTTTTCAACCGCTATCCTCCCCTACATTTGGCACGCTGCAAAGATTGTTAGCACCTTTACTAAAACTATCGCTCAACAGAATCGATGATACGACAGTTACGGAGATATCGAGAACAATTGGTAGGAGAACCCCATTTCATGAAAAAATGTTCTCCTACCCTACAGCCATACGATACTATTCGGAGAGAGTACTGTATATAAACATTAATCGCAAAATATACAAAACTCACTTTGCTTCCGGGAACATTGCTTTGATCTTCACAAGTTCAGCCTCGCTGTCAACGGTCAGTCTGTCGACGTTGACTTTTCTTGCGAATTTGATGTGAGAGGGTAACTTCGTTGGGTTCGCAAAAATAATTCGATTCACTGGTATCCCGTGCACCAAGATATCCTTTATCTCTTGCTATTTTGAACAGTCAAATTGAACATTCTGATCGTCCACGATCCATTGATTCGAACATAGTCAGATTAACCCTTCGCACTCGAATGGGAACTCTGAGGCGCCATTAAAAATTGCAATACAGTAAGTCAAAACCATTTTTACATTACCAAGTTGGCTTGTACTCAGATTGCTAATAATCAACATTAAATGAACAAAAATATATATAGAACGAAAATATTTAAAACAGCTTCGAATGCAAAGAGTTAAAGTGATAACAATAACAACTTTTGTACCTCGGAAGCGCAATCGAAGCCGGCATTTAGGCTCGCCAATGTCTTGATCACTGTAGGATCTGGATTGCATTTGATAGCTGAAATCGAATCAGAGATCCAAAGCTTTTTCAGATTTATGCAAGGTTAACCCTTAAATGCATGAGTAGGGTCTGCAAAGAACCCCAGTGTTGGATTTTGTGTTAAGATTTTTAGCCGCGCCATTTGTGAACTGAGAGTTCAACTATTTGCTTCTGTCAATATTTAGGTTATGTTTAATGTGTTTACAGAAATAAATTGTTGTTGTAATCAAAGTTAGCAAGGAATTAGGTAAGTGGGGTCCTCAATGGACCCCATGTATGCATTCATGTTCCTAATATTTAGTTTACCTATGCACTTAAGGGTTAAGTAGGGAAACTGATTAATCCATCATGGTTTCCATGATATAATTGACATTTTTTAACTTCAATTCACATTTTACTTGAAATGTGTTAAAAGAACATATATTGTAAAAAAGACAATTTTTAAAAATCATTGTATTTTTTCTTCTACCACTTATTTCTCGCATAAATAAAAATTTGACATACTGTCACGACTTAAACGATTGGTAATAAATGAACTACAAAGGAACACAACACTATTCTTCAATTTTTCTTATATTTTTACTGTTTGATATCCCGTACACTCATTATTGTCATAAATGCATAAAACAATATGTCTTTTAAAAAACTGAAAACTTAAGTGATTAGAATTTTTTATGAATGTATATATTTTACGGATGTTAATAAAAGAATGTATGTACCGTAATATGGAGTAACCTGTGGTATTTTCGCAATCCAATCTTTATATTTCTGCACCACATCAGCAATGTCCACGATATAAAAAGATTCCTCTTCGTTTCCGGTCTTGATTATGGTTCTTATTATGCCAAAGTCGTCCAGCGTGTCTTCAAATAATTCCACGTCATCTACGCTCAAACGAGACATGTCGCTTGCGTTGAACTGAGTACAATCGCGATCTTCCTAAACTATGCTCCACTAAAAAAGACAAATATTTAATCTGGATCGAAACTTCGAAATAATAAAAAATCACATTCCACGATTAGATCTCGTATTATTGTTTGTTTTACGATAAGACGCTTCGACTCTAAACAGAGATTAAAGAACTGTCGCACTCTACGCTATTATTTTTACCAGCATACTGTACTATTTATCCAATAATTTGAGAAAATAATACATTTCTATTAACAGTTCGAAATGGTGTTTACCAGAGAGGATAACAATGGTAGAAGAATGTATGTGCTGGAGAACTTGTTTTCTTGAAATAAATTGAAATTGTTAATTTGTGATGTTGACCGTAAAATCTTGGTAATCATAAAACAGATGACACCAGCACTAAACGGTTTCGCGAAAAAATTATACGAATTGCTGACTCTTGATGGCAGTACATTCAATAAACACGCGTTGAAGTTTTATTGAAGTAAGAGATAATTACCTCTGCAAGTAAAAAAATTTTCTATCAGCGTCAAAGAATGGCAGAAACAATGATATTATATATACAATGTTGCACCGTTTTATCAGCTGACGCAACGAACCGTAGTAAAATATCGTATTACTGGCTAAACACCAGATATCTTTCCAGTGTGCACTCAACAATATTCCTTTCCTCACTGTTTTCTTCCATCGAAGTGTAGAAATATGAGCCAAACGCCGTAAAGTTTATATTCTATGTAACTCACCTTGGTTGATATTAGTGCCCCTAAGCTAAGCAATTATGCTTCGGGCTCGCATGTGTTCCGATAATTATATACTTAAATACGGTTAAAAATAGTGAACGATATCTTATATTTTTTACAACCCATAAATAATACAAATATACTAGGATAATAAATAGATAGAAATTAGAAATGTTGTTATA
Source organism: Halictus rubicundus (assembly GCF_050948215.1). Classification (NCBI taxonomy): domain Eukaryota; kingdom Metazoa; phylum Arthropoda; class Insecta; order Hymenoptera; family Halictidae; genus Halictus; species Halictus rubicundus. Next base: position 16,018,459 of record NC_135152.1, on the reverse strand, counting down.
AACTATACACTACACAACTTACTTTCAGAAATATCTACATACAGATAAAACCGATATACAAGAGCGGAAAAATAATTGTTTGGAACTGGTATAAAAACCGGAAGAACCGTAATCGAAACCGATATTAGTTGGAAATTTCGGTTCTTCGTAATTATTTTAAAAGCCGAAACCGATATTATGTATAACAAACTTAAAGGCTTAGATAAAAGTAGTAATAAGCATGTACGGAGACTCCAATTAACGGCAATTAACTAGCCAATTAACGGTTTTGAAGTGCTTCGAACATTAACTAACGGCGCTGGTTTGTATGAAAAAACGTTCTAAAAGTGCGTAACAATAAATTTAATAAAACAACTGAGAACGTACAAGTTCAATGCCAAGTTCTAGGCAAAGGTTATAAAGGTTTAAGTCCGTACAAATGTTAAAATGTTCTTAACCTAATGAGGGTTCGTAGCGTTCTTAGCGTTCGTAGCGTTCGTAGCGTTCCAACTCCTAGTTCAATTCCTTACCAAAGCTCGGGAAGAGATAATTTCTTTGGTAGGAATAAACGGGGGATGAATCTGTTAGAGTGTATTTAATTCGCGCGCCACGTTTTATGTTGGCAATCCTGTGTGTTGCTGTGTGTATGAGATTGCGTCGCTGCTTGCTCCGTCTCTAAAAAATACCAAACAAAACCTTGCGTCGTATGCAAAAAAACGGAGAAAGGAAGGAAACACGGTATTTTCGTCGGAAGTGTAACGTTGCTTGATGCGTAACACCATGCTTTGAGTTATATCATGTAGGAAGTAAATAAAATTAATTTCAACAAATTGATAAAAATTGCATTTATTTCTTCCTTTCAGCCATAAGAATAGAATTAGTTATGAAATATATTCGTCCATAGTTTCAAAATATTGGTGCCAGGTAGAGAGATTTATCGTCAAAAGCGTTAATGGACAAGTATCAGGTCGCGAAATATCTCGTCCAGGAATACGAAGGAGTTAATATTCGGACGCTCTTAAAAATCGCATAACTTTCATAATATTGCACCATACGATTTGGATTTTTTTGTTTTTGAGAAGTTAGAACAATTGGTTTGCTACATAACGTCAAAAAAATTTTTGAAAAATATTTCAATTGGTCGAAATTGCAGAGATAATACTAAAAGTTGTATTATGTAACTTTTTTATTTATTAAAGTACGTTTTGCAGATCTGTATCAAATATACCATATCCTAAAAATTTCATTAGTAGAGAATTACCTATAAATACGAAGTGTAGCAATTAAAAAATTATCCAATAATTATTAAATTATTACCCAGTAATAATTAAATCTGGATAATATTTAAGTAACAAAATTACCGTAATATCTATTAAATAATTCAGTGAATGAGGACATTTATTCATTAACACTGAATTTATTAATAAAACATACGTAATCTAAACCTGAATATTGAAGAGAAAATAGATATTTTTGCGATTCAATATAACCGCAATAAATCGATAGGTACAATTTATTTTAAAAAATTATACCTCTAAGTAATAGGCCATTTGCTTTGCGACCGCGCAATGTGGTTGCTCTCATGCAGGGGCATCTGTAATAAATTTCTGAGACTTTAAAGTTTCATAAACTATTTTGTTCCATATGTTTATAGGGTGTCCCAAAATGGTATAAACGTGGAGGGGATGATTCTGCATGAGAAAATTAGTCGAAAATATAGAATAAATGAAAAAAAAGAAAAGGGGAAGGGGAGGTTCAGGTATGAATGGCAATTCAGGTTGAATTAATCATGTAATGGCTCGTTTCGTTTACTTCTCCAGAATTGCGACTGTAACTTAGAAAATAGCCGAAATACGCACTGTGCATTACACGACAGTAACAGTAAATTGGCGACTATGCGACGAATATTCTCGGATGTGATTTGGCAACTACGCCTTCGATAGGGCATACCAAAACCTCTGATTTTTTGAACAGTCGATATTTCAGAACATGAGACATGAAGTCCCATAAGATGATTGGTCTATCCTTATACCTCGTCTCTGTTTAGACTAAAATTCTGCTTAACCGACTGAATTTTGGCAATTCATAGTGGTATTTCGCAAATAACACGCCGTTGGAACATGGCGCTGCTATCTAGACGCTCTGAACTGAACTCGCTACAGCGTGTTTACATCGTGTAACTGGGACCAGAGAGGATTCTGCTGGGACTTTATTTTTCATTCCCCTTTGGCAAGGCAAAAGAATCAAAAACCAGAAGAGATAGCAAGGATGTACTAACGTCTAAAACGTACCGAACTCTTGCCGAGAGGATACTGTGTTTGCATTTGAAACGAAAATAGGTGAATAAACGAATAAATTGTTCAAAAAATTGCGGAAAACAACGAGGTTATCGCTAGAAGGAAACTCTTTATTCAATATGACGTGTATCTTACGAATCACACATTATCACAAACCATTAGAGAATAGACCGGATGAGTAATGTGTTTTTTCATAACTGTCAATTGAATTCTCAGAATATCATTCTAGTGCTGCGTTCAACGTTACCGACAAACATGATATTTATGTTTGAAAAGTATTCTTCGTCGTTCTATTTGCCTAATACAAATCGTGGTTAAGTTTTGCAATTCTATTTACAATAAGCTACAAATTAACAATAACGAGACCCAACTGGAAATCGAGTGAAGAACTGTAGTGAAATTAATAGTACAAAGTTAGTAATGTTGGCTAGTATAATCGTGATGATACATTTAATTCAGAATATACAAATTTTTGTAATGTATTTTTCTGATTTTTTGGAGGGAATTAAATTTACAAAATATATTATTTCTTGCCCCATTTTAACTGTAAACAGTACTACACGCTAGTTAGTAGTAATACACTACGGCTATTTAACAAGAAGAAACATATAAAAAATATATTTCTCTAAATAAAGATATCTCAAACCACACAGCTAAATGATAAAGTTCACAAATCGTTGTAGTTTATACCTGTTTATACGTAAGAGTGGATATTTCTGAAAATACAATGTGAATTCTATCGATTTATTGTGTATAGCATAGATTTTGGCATGCTCGTAAATTACAAGAATATACGCGTAAACGAAAATAAATTTTACATATGCCGCTAGTTCGCTGAAAAAGTAACAACCATCAGATGGCGCAGTAATTTGAACATTACTTGATGCACAGGAGTTTCCAAGCGCTGGTGTGATCGGCAGCAAAATGGCGGCGAGCGACTCTCACGCGGACGACAGTCTTTATCCGATCGCTGTTTTAATCGACGAACTAAAAAACGAAGATGTGCAGGTAATTCGGAATGTGCTAAAACTCAATATTATACGGTTGCAAAATAATCGGCTTGCTAAAGCACGTACAGCCACTGGAGAAGATACAGTGTCAAGGCGGCTGGAGCGGTAGCGTACTACCGAGCAAAATATACGTTTAGTCTCCTGTCAGTTTACTACCAATATTCTGCTTTTCATATTAACACGCCTAACGTTTTTATCCGTCCGAGCCTGCAACAATTATCACGTTGCAGTGTCCAAGCGTTCAAAACTTCTGGCCAAAGAAATATATTATACTACTAGAATAGAGCAAAAGCATTGAAGATGCTAATTAAATTAATTCCACACTTATATTTCCATAGAATCTTTTGTGTTACAGTTACGGCTGAACTCGATAAAGAAGCTATCCACGATTGCTCTTGCTTTGGGCGTCGAACGAACACGTAGTGAATTAATACCATTTTTAACAGAGTCTATGTACGATGAAGACGAAGTTCTCCTAGCATTAGCAGAACAACTTGGACAATTCACACCTCTTGTAGGAGGTCCAGAATATGTTCACTGCTTATTGGTAATAATATTGTTTATAATTTTATTGGCTTGCATATAAATCTATTCCTAAGGGTAAAATTTTGAAATTCTATTGCATACTTTCTATTAATGTTTCAATTATATTTCTAATTGATCACAATAATTTTATTAATAGTAACATTTTTAATCGCATGATTATATTATATGTACTAAAATAATTTATCTCTTTATTATGATGCAATAAGGTTTGTATCGTAGAGGGTGATGATTTGACATTGCTGTTAAACCTATTACATCAAATTTTGGGCAAAACGTCAAGAAACTTGTCACATCCAATTGAGTTGAAATTTTGAAGATTGTCTCATTTTGTAGAAAAACTATGTTTACGAGAAGGATTTTTGGCGACTCGAAAGTTATGTCCTAAAATTTTTAAAAACCCAGACCTAACCCAAACCAAAACTTCTACGAAATATTGTTTTTATCTAAAAAGAATCTGTTTTCAGAATCTCAGTGAAATCGGAACATAAAAGTTTTCAAAATTACAGGAAGTGACACTAAAATGGTAAAAACATTCTTCGAAAAATTCTGGGCCTTAAATTTCGAGTCGCCAAAAATCCTTCTCGTAAACATTGTTTTTATGCAAAATGAAGCTATTTGCAAAATTTCAGCTAAATCGGATGTGACCGGTTTTCGGTAGTACAGGCAAATTTTGATATTAAAAATAGGCATTCATGCAAAATTTGTTTTAATTTAGAAACCATTAGAGACCTTGGCCACAGTTGAAGAAACAGTAGTTCGGGACAAAGCAGTGGAATCTTTGAGAACAATTGCTGCTCAACATAGTCCACAAGACTTAGAGGACCAGTTTGTTCCTTTGATAGATCGTTTAGCAGGAGGCGATTGGTTCACCTCAAGAACCTCGGCATGTGGCCTATTCAGTGTCTGTTATCCACGAGTTAGTCCATCGGTTAAAGGTAAAAAAGATAATCTCAGTTTTAGAACATGGGAATATGCAAAATTAATTCATATATTTGTGTTTTTCATCCACGCATAGCATCTTTACGATGTCACTTTCGCAAATTGTGCCAAGATGACACACCAATGGCACGTCGATCTGCTGCTTCAAACTTAGGAGAATTTGCGAAAGTTATGGAAATTGAATATGTGAAAGCAGATTTAATTCCCATGTTTGTCATTTTAGCACAAGATGAACAAGTAAGGCAACATAAAAATTATTCCTTTCATTATTGTGATAGTCGTATATTCATAGAACTCACATAATATTTAAACTCCACAGGATTCAGTACGTCTCCTAGCTGTTGAAGCTTGTGTCAGCATTGCAGCTTTGTTGCCACGAGAAGATGTAGAACAATTAGTTATGACCACACTTCGACAGTGTGCAACTGATCAGTCATGGCGTGTACGTTATATGGTTGCAGATAAATTTACCGATGTAAATACCCTTTTCCATATCTACTCTTTTTGTGGACAATTGGAGCTTGCATAGTTATTTATCATTCTTAATTTCTATTTATTATGTTCTAGCTACAAAAGGCTGTTGGTCCAGAAATTACAAATATAGATCTTGTACCAGCATTTCATGTACTCTTAAAAGATATAGAAGCTGAAGTAAGAGCTGCAGCAGCAGATAAAGTTCGCGACTTTTGTCAGAACCTTGATAAATTTAATCAAGAATCCATAATTATGACAAATATATTACCTATAGTTAAAGAACTTGTATCAGATCCAAATCAACACGTGAAATCAGCTTTAGCAAGTGTTATAATGGGCCTTAGTCCAATACTTGGGAAACACAAGTACGTATAAATTTCTTATGTGAATATAAAAGTAAAGTAAAGTAAGTAAGTAAGTTATTGATTACACGACAATAACATTAAAAATGTCTAAATTTACAGTACAATCGAACATCTCCTACCTTTATTCTTGTCACAACTTAGAGATGAATGTTCAGAAGTACGACTCAACATTATCAGTAATTTAGAATGCGTTAATGAAGTTATTGGCATACAACAACTTTCACAGTCGCTTTTGCCAGCTATTGTAGAGTTAGCTGAGGATTCGAAATGGCGAGTGAGATTAGCCATTATAGAGTACGTATGTCTGATAGTAAACTTTATTTCTGGACTGGTTATTGAAAATATTAAATGTAAACATGATCTAGGTACATGCCATTATTAGCTGGACAACTCGGTGTTGAATTTTTCGACGAGAAATTAAATTCTCTGTGCATGACTTGGCTGGTAGATCACGTGTACGCTATCAGAGAAGCAGCTACATTAAATTTGAAAAAATTGGTGGAAAAATTCGGGCCAGAATGGGCACAAAATACAGTAATACCAAAAGTTTTAGCAATGTCGAGAGATCAAAATTACCTTCACAGAATGACCTGTCTGTTTTGTATCAACGTGAGTAACAATATTAAACCATGATGTATTGCTTGGATTTTGATCATTGTTTTTATCTTTGACTTAATTGACGATTGCAGGTATTGGCTGAAGTGTGTGGTCCAGAAATAACAACAAAGGTAATGCTTCCAACCGTGTTAGGAATGGCCACCGATAATGTTGCCAATGTACGATTTAACGTTGCTAAAACTCTCCAAAAGATTGGACCTTATCTTGAGCCTTGCGCTGTGCAAGCTCAAGTGAAACCTGTACTTGATAAGCTCAATACCGACAGCGACGTCGATGTGAAATACTTTGCTTCAGAAGCAATTGCAGGCATCGCAGGTGAAGTATTTAATTCTAAAAGTAAACTGTAAGCCCAACTATTAAAACGAGAAAAACTGAACGTATCTAATATCCGACATATGTGTATCTAATCTCTTTTATCGTTTTCTCTTTTTACTCTATTTTGGAACAGAAGACTACAATTTTAATCTTGGTAAATATTTTCGATGAATATTTGTTATACAATGCGTACTGTGTTTCAGCGTAGGTTGAGCAAGAAAAGAATTGCATTTAAATTTTATCCATCAGTATCCAACTTCGACCTGAAGAAGTAACCTGCCGCAATATTTACACTTACACATGGCAACAGGTAACATTATTGCACAGTCAGAGCAGATCTAATGTCGAGAAATATAAACTTCAAATTAGTAGTTCATATTAAGCGATATTTTAAGTTCTGTTATATCTGTATATCTATAATTATATTACTTATTAAATAATAAATTTAATTGGTAAAATGTATTTCTTACACGTACCTAAATAATTATCGAAAAATAATATAATAAATAGTACCTCGAAATCATTCCTAAAAAAATCAGACGCCTCATTATAATCTGCTCTTCCACATGTACTGGTCAAAAAATTTACTTTCATTTTTTATTACTGTTTTATTAATCAGTATTTTAATTTGATATGTATACGTAATATTATTAAGTATTGTCTTTGTAAACAATAATAAATTAATAATAATCAATAACACGGTATTCCTTTGAACTTATTTATTTAATAATCAATTTACTTAGATATCATACAATTCGTATTATCACAGCTTATTACTATTTCCTTTCCTTTCTACATATACATGCATACGGCTAATGTTAACACACATTTTCACGTATGTAAAATCAAATTCATTTTCTTAAATTATAATAGCAACATTTGTAAATTTTTTGCATTGAATAGAAATGAAAATAATTCTAGCAATTTGTCCAGTCAGAGATTTCAAATTTTAAAAAGTGAATTTTTGTTACAATATAAATACACATTTTGCGACCTGTGCAGAATACTTCACAAAAATAATTACATTTTAGAATGTAAATTTTGTTGCATCAACTAAGTTCATAATAAAAAAATATAGTTGCAATGAAAATGATATTTGTTTATTGCGTTGTATAATTCTTCGTTTTAACCTTTCTTGTAGTAAGCAGTTTTTGTATTACTTTTGTTAGTAATTTCTATTATAAAATAGTCCTACTCATTGACATCTTGTAAACTAAAAATACACTTTTTAGTAGTCGTTAATGGAATCAACATATAAGTGTTAGCATTACATTTGCATTTGTAATAGTCAAATGTTATCGCCAAGATGCTATTGCAGTTCTACAAAAAAAAAAATGCAGCAGAAAATATTTGTTAGAATTGCAATATTACATAGCATATTTTCCTTCCACAAGAGGAAATACTTACATCACTTTTCAATTATACTATATACAATCTATAAAACTAAATATCATATGATATAAGAGTATTTTCAAATATAAAATTCGTATACCGCAGAAACAATCTATACTAATTACCTATGAAGCGTAGCGCATCAATGAATTGATTATTAAATACGTGTCACTATTCACAACGTTTTATCTACAACCATAAATGAAGTATACAGTTTATATAATCATACAATTACAACCAACAAATAAAAATCATTTTATCATATTTGAGACGACTATACAGTATAATGTAATTTTATAATTCGAGATGATCCGTCCTATATACGTAAATAAACGATTATACATGTAAACACTGTGGTTTCCATGTTTACGATTTAATATAAATGAAAATATTCTATATTTCCTAGAATATAGTAGTTTCAGAAACGATACAAAACTATACGTAACATTTATAAATTTTGAATGTTTGCAACATTCCCTTCTGTAAATTTGAATTTATTCTCATCTTTATAATTTTTATTACTCCAAGATATCTAATTTATAGACAGTATTTTTAATGTCATACATATGCTTTTATAGAAACACATTGTCTCATTTAAATGATGTTTACACGACAAGGTTGTCTCCTTAAATATTTGTTTCAGTACCTCGTTCTTCTATAATTTCAATAATTTTGTACAATTTAAAAAGTAACATTATTATTAAATGTCCAATATTAAATTCGTATGACCCTGAAATTACACCCCCAAAAGTTATCACATTATTGATATTGATCTAAGTCAAGAATGTTCCGTTTCTTAGCAGCATAAAATTTGATGTCGATAAACATACTATCGTTAATAAGATATGTTGATAACATAAATGTAATGTCCACTACTAAGAAAGCAAATACAATTAAAATTTCTTAAGTTTACGGTAACTGGTTAACAGACTAGTTGAAAAATGTATGAAAATTTGAAAATTTGGCAATCGTTTTTCTTTTCACAATAGTAGTAGATTATCGCAGAATATATTTTTCATAATTCGTCGAGTAACTACCAGTAATAGTTACTGCGATGAGGATGTGTGATGTTGAGGATCATAGAAAAATGTTCTGCGTATAATATACACACTTTCACACGATATTTACATTTGTTTAAATCATCAAAGATTTTGTTCTAAATTTTTTTGTAAATTGCTCTTATCAGTAAAAAGAAAGTAGGCAAGTACTGATTAGATTGTGGCTGTTTCAGACTTTGCCAAATCTACACAAACTGTATGACTGATGGTAGAAACGTGTGCCGCTCCGCTATTATCGGAACTAATAATGTTCAACGATGAAATTTTGGCACGTTGATATGCTACCACCGTGTTCAAACTTAAAAACCTGCAAATCATTTTCTTGATAAATTAATTTTAATCAATGTTGAATATTTTTTGGTAACAATCTTACTCAACTTACCTTATGCAAACATACATGACCAACAATGCTGTACCAGCTGCAAACATTCTAATAATGGGACCCTCGACTAATTGTATGAGTGTCCAGGCAGCAGCTGATGACCCACACATTGTTGTAACAATGGCAATGGTTTGCAAACAGTGTCGCGATGTCATACCATTTTGCCAATCTAATCTATTCGCGTGTTCAACATTATACTGCGCGCCACATACTTTGCATGTCAAACTATCAACGTTTACAGAACTCTGAAATATGCATAAATGTGAAGAAACTATAAACAAAATAAATAGGCAGAATTCCAATGTCTTACCTCGACTAGCCATCGACGTAAGCAGTTATGGTGAACTGCACTAACATCACCTCGACATTGACAAGGTTGTATTAGCGGGCCAGCATCCTGCCTATCGCTATCGTAACAAATCCAACAATCTTTACTACTAATCGATGTTCCGTCAGAAAACAGTGCAGCATCTTGTTCTCCACTTTTGTCTTGTAATTCAATTTCCTTCACATATTTAGATTGATCTAATCTTTTAAATATGCGCTTCGGATTTAATATCCACAACTGTTCTGGACTAAAATAGAAATAAATAATTGTGTCAGGTATTACAATATGCCAGTAAGAATATATTAAAAATTTGATTTGTAAGAAATGCACCTGAAACAATTCCATAACACGCATGGAAACCACAATACTACTCCAACTTCAATAACGCGGAAAACAACGTCATGCCAATTCCTACTGTACAACGGAACCCTGTAATAAAAACAAATTGATGAAAATTAGAAGCCACATACTGCACAATATATATACATCTTTTCAGACATACTTAGTCTTCCAAAATTCACTAAATGTTTCGCTACACAAAAATCCAACTATAATGAAAAGCATAAAAGCTTGTGATAGTAATCCAACACGAGACTGATGCAATTGAGAAATATTTATCTGTTCCTGCACTTGCAATGCTTGCGATGTACTAGGAATCGGATCAAATAATTTTGCTGTAACTTGTTCCTCAGGATTAACTTTCAAATCAGGAACTGTACGTTTATTTGCAACTCCAGTTCCGTGATAGTCATATAGAAATCCACCTCGGATCTAAAAGGAAAGATTGTTTTAATGTGTACAACATATCGAGGAATATATTTCAATTACTTTCTAAACTGACCTTAAAGAAAACTTCTACTCCATAAATTAAAAAAAAGATGACAACGATAAACAAAAGTACTGCATAACATCCATTAAAAATATGTGTGTAGAAGCTCTGAAAAAGTAGAATTAAATGCATATTTGAATATATTAATAATAACATCTAATTATTTTTATCTGGAAGAAAATGTTAGTAGTAGATCATTAACACGTTCACAACGGGGCTGTACTTCGGCAGTTGTATTTGTACCACCAGTGGTACATCCCGTCGTGAACGTGTTAAACTATGTTCGAATGTAATTTACCTGATCTTCTTGCGAATATATTTGAGCTGTAATAAATTCCGCCAATAGCAAAGAATATGTTAATACATTAAATACTACAAAACCCATAAATGATTTCGAAAGAAATTGTGGCTTGTCCCATGACATATCTCTCAAATGAAATACTTCGGCCCAGAAACAAACAATTAATGATGAACCACTTAGAACAAGTGGATAATATGCAGACAATAAACTCCTAGACCATCCCTCTTTGAATGCATTCTGTAATGACAATATATTAGATCTAATAGACATAAAGAATGAAAAATAATTTACAAGAGTTTACTTACAGGAGATGTAAAATATGCTCCTCGAATTAGCGATGCCAAAAAAACAATAAAATATAAAACTTTTTGCGTGGTGACCCTGCATGCTCTAAGAAAAGATGGTGCTTTCATTTTTTGCCATTCAGCAACGATACACATAATAAGTTGTATCAGACAAATAAATGCCAGCATAAAAAATATAGTTGCAAATGCAACATAATAACTTAAATTTGGAACATGACATTCCAGTCCATCGAATTGAATCTATAAGTGGATATTAAATTTTCATGTAAAGACAAATCTGGTGCGATCAAAATTCTTTTACTATTATCGTAAATAATTACCTCGCATAAACAAGTGCCATTATGACATTCGCCATGTCCAGAACAGTTTTCATTGCCACACGTGTCATTCCAAGCCATCATTCCAAATTTGACCAATAAAGATAATGGATTTTGCGTACTCAAAGCAATCATTTGTTCCATGATTGCTATATGTAAAGCTGACTGTGTTTATACAGCCGCAAGTAAAATCTATAAAGTATAATAAATACTAAAATATTTAGCATATATGAAAAACATGATCAATAAAATCATAGCAAATCTATAAGTATTAGATTTGTTATAAAAATTCTTACAATATCATGTTTAATCACAACCAACGAAACACACCAAGCATTATGCTATCATTTTTAACACAAAATTATGGAATTGTTTACTGATACACATCTTTGAGTACCATATTTTTCAAAATAATAAAATTCTAAAACAACAGCAGAGGCAAGACAAAATTAAGTACATAATTAATGTTGGATCAACAGCACGCAAAAAACAAGAAAGAAAAAGTTATCTTTACATACCGAAAAATTAATTCATATGTAATATTTACAAACAATAATCACAAGATAGAATACAGTACGACGAGACACGTATCGATGATAGAAACTAACTAAATGAATATTTTCGGTGTTTGTTGCACTCACTGTCAAATTATATGTATAATTCGACGTTAGCACTTATTCTTTGCTATTGCAAGTACATGTAATGAGACAGTCCAAGTGCAGTTGCAGCCACCTACGCAACAATTCGATGATCCGTCAGTTGTCACTAACACTTCGTTTTTCCTAAATACTGACATCGAAGGTGGGTATTTTAGGAAAGTTCAGATCATTTTAAGGGGAAACTGGCAGAGGGTAACTATGCATAAATAAACTGTATACTTTATCTACGTTGCGAATTGACGTTCCTGTCTTACTGATCAAATCTACCACTAATAATATTATTCTAAGATGGATTTGATCGAAAGCGGAAACGGTAGATAAAACAGGTTCATGTTTTACCTACCTCTAAACAACTTGAAGACAAAGGTTAAAAGATTAAAAGATTTTAACAGTAATATACAATTAGTAGTATGTATTAAAGTTGAGAATAGAAAAAATATATTCTAAGTAGAACCCCTTCGTATACTTCTGTATACAAACTGATACAAAATAATTATTTGTTCCACGCAACCATCAAAAAGTCATGAACGAAAATGATAATTCTCTCTTATATCGTGATGTTCCATGATTAAGTTACATATCTACCAAAATGATGAATTCATCCCTCCAATCTGTGTCTATTTTATTTGCACTATGTATAACCTAAAAACATTTAAATTTAAATTGTGAATATTTATTTTTATATCATAGAATGAAACAATAAAAATGAAGTGTAAACAAGATTTTGAATATTCACATTATATTCTGCTCATTCTGTTTTCTCTCTTTCTCTCCACACACACAAACGCGCGCACGCGCACACACATATATTTCGTAAACATTGCATACTTTTTGGACTTTATTTAAAACATATTTTGTAGTTTATATGTAGGTTTATATTCATTTCAATGTATTACTATGAACAGCTCTGCTATAGATATGTTAAAATAAAGAAAGTGTAATATAGTTTGCAGAATATTTACGTAAATAATGTATAGGGTATACAAAAACAATTACAAAGAAATAATAACAATAAAAAACTATATTTAATATGATTTGGAACTGCTACACGATGCAAACACTCTCCACTCCTCTCTGGTAATAACGGCATTAAAAAGCATTAAAAAATTTTAATTGTACATAGTAAATTTGTAAGTTTTTTAAACTAAATGTATTTCATTTTTACATAATCTTGTGCTAAATTTTTCAATCTTTTCCGTTTCATATTAAAATAATAATATCTTTTATGAACAAAAATATATTACTTTACGAACACATCGATCTACAAAGAATTCATTGTGTATAGTCGAGTTCAGTATTCTACCTATCCGTTTGTAAGTTTACGAACTGTTTCCAGGAGTTTCCAAGTGATACTGAGATCAACTGGGATACACTAGCGAAGTTAGTTCTCTCCGATCCGAGGTATATCATTGAAAGTACATAAAAGTACTACTTCAATTTATTTACAAAAGTATGTATTACTCTGCGACCTCAGATAATTCTTATTATTCAATCAATGATAATTTTTATTTTAAAAAACATCACGTATTACGTAACGTCTATTTGATACCCGTAAAACTTTGTCTATTTAACCTGCCACGACCATCGATTGTCAATAATCGTCACCAATTGAAATTTTCTAATTACTACAAAACATATAATTTGTTTATATGTATCATACTAAAATTTGTAATATAATGCTAATTTATCAACTCACCATACAATGTCACTGAAGTAATAACACTGCACTGTGTTCTAGGGTAATTTATTAAGAACAGAATAGTACAAATAAGCAATTAATTTTTATGTATTAAACAATTAATCTTTCAGATTTATCAGACATATTATATGAAAATATTTTGTCTCTGATACATGTATTGATATTTGCGCTTACATATAGTTACTATATATTTATGTAACTTTATATATAATAATACAATATTCGCGTACATTCATGTAATCTTCACATTTTAGATGTCGGAGGGACGATTACCAAAACCTCAGCTTCGCAATCTTCACATTACACATACTCGAAAACATTTAATTGGCATGCTAATATTTGGACTTGGTTCTGGTGCTTTTTATAAAATCGTATTCGCTGATGCAGCTTCAAGAAGGATTGAAGCATTTTACAAGTAATGACTACATTAACAAGACTATCGTATAGTTAGATTTCCTTTTCAGCTTTTTAAATGAAACATTTTGCTTTGTTCTAGAACATATGATCCAGAGGCATCGTTAAAAATAATGGATGAAGCTGGACTTATGCAATCTTCATCTAATTAGTAAACTTTTATGCACACACATGAACACTTAGCATTAATAAAGAATTCCATCTACTAAGTCATGTATATACGTGATAAATAAATAACTAACTATTAGATGTATATATATACATATATATATACTTAACAAATTGAAATTTTTTAAAGAACCCTTCAATTGTTAAGTAGTTAACAACATATTGATTCTTATTTATATTTTGTTTATTCATAATAGTATTATATTTAATAAATCTACACTAAATTCTTTATTAACTGTAATCTAAATTTTATTTATTTTCAGACACAATATATCTGTTGGCCAATTTATCATACTTCATGTATATGTATATACATAAAAGAAATGAAAAATGTTCAAATTAGTTCTTTTTTAATTAATTTGTTTATCAATGAAATCGCGAGTCATACATATTTCCGGAATTAATCCGAAAATGTTACAGAAATTCTTCATTGAAATAAAAGCATATTTTGTAGTATATTAAAAGGTGTATTTGAATATTTATATATACTTTCTTATATAAAATCAAGAAAAAGTCTATATTAATGTGTAAAGATTGAAAATATGATAATAAACATTATTGAAGTCGATGAATATAAGCCGTAAGAGGTTAGGAAATTTCAATGTTAATATGATTGGCAAGATGGCGCCTCTCAAATACCCAGCGTGCCCCGCGCGATTGATTTGCGCATGTCAGTTGTTCGCATTGCAAATGGCGGCTCCTTGTTATTGTTCATGGCGTTTTATGACTTGTCCCTTTATATTACCGATTATGTCGAGTTTTTTCGTAATTCCTACCGCGCGTTGTGTGCAGAAAGTGAAGTAAGACTTGCGCGGCATATTTTCGATTAAAATTAGTGCTTCAGTGGTGTGGCTGCGTGCATTTCGGACGCGAGAAATCCCGCACGAAGTTGGAAAGAAATGGGGTAACGTTAAAATTTTCTTGTGTTCATACGGTATCAAATCGTTCAGTGCAAAGACTGAAGTGAGGCTCGTTGGCCAATGTGCCGTTTATTGTAAAATTTTAACTTTGTTTTGGTAAACATACGCAGTTGTGAAACATATAGGAGAGCTACGAAATAAAAATGTTCAGACTTTTGACGGTCTATCTTGAGCATGCTTGAGACCACTTCACGTACACCTCCCCCGATGTACAAAATGGAGGCCCCCTCGATATCCAGTGCTCTAGATGACTATTTTGCCGAAAATCATTATGGAAATTGTCAAAATAAACTATCGCTATATCAGAATGTTGAATATCGAATAATGCTACAATCAACAGTTCGCGTCTGATAGAAAAAACTATTCTATAACCTATTTTCTTCCGTATAGAAGTTGTGTGCCCCCGTCTTATGGCCTAAAAGATTTTAATTGTAGTTCGTGAGTGGTAAGACTTAATCCAAAATCATTTGTTTTATATACTTTCGTCCACTCGATAAATATTAAGGGTGTAATTGATACTAAAAGTATAGTTTTTTCATGAACGGCTATAATTTCATGGAAATCACGATCAAATTATAACCTAGTAATGCTTGTTGGCCTCACTTTTTGTTTATGCACTATGTTTTTGTGAGTGTTTCATTTCGATAACACTTGTCAATTTTCTGTTCAGATTTCATGTTTTTAATATTTTATTTGCATATGAGTGATTACCGTTACTCATTTATTCGACAATAATTTAGTTCATTCTATTACACAATTTATTTACAAAATATTTTGTCAAATTATATTTTTTTAATATCCTTATGTATATATTTATCTACAAATAAAGGACATTTTACAATATCCTTTAAAAATTAGTAATGTAAAAGAATATAATCATATTTTTAATATTCTAAAATTTAATATTACTAATCTAACCAAACAGTTTATGAATGTTTTTTAAAATTTTTAATTTCTATTCTGTTTTTGTTCAATCCGACAATATTTCACGTTTTTTATAAATGTTTTTTTGGTTTATTTAAATTTTTATTACATAGTTTCAAATATCATTTTACTATTAATGAAGTTTGTACACATCTTCATAATATTTATCATTTGAATTTGTAAAAACCTTTAATTTGTGTTTTTTTTTGCATGATATAGCTCACAAATAATTACTAGTTTATACTAATAAACATATTGAATATGAATATTTAGAAATTTACAATTGTATACGAAGAAGATTTATTAATATGTATTAAATCTTTGATATGTTTAATGTATGAGAAATTGATTATTTGTAATACTTTTATTATATTATAGTAGAAAAATATAATTCTTTCAATTCATACTAATTATCAATTTTCTTACCTAGTTAAATGTAATTGTGTAATTTTAAAATTTTTTTTATTCAGAACTATACTATGTAATGCAATTTTATTATTTTACTTTATAGAAACAGGAAACATATTTATTAGTGCTGGTGTGGTTTGGAGCTGTCGGTTTATAACCGACGGGCAAACATCTTATCACCATATACCATAGCAATACCCTGAGGCGTTTGTAAGCTCTCTGGGTAGTTATGTGATTTGTAGTTGGTAAGCATCAAAATTTTATTTCAATTAATACTTAGAATACGCTGTTAAATTAATGTTAAAGATCATTGTACTGCAATTTTATTATTGTTCATTTTTATTCTAAAAAAACAATACACATTAAATATGTCTAATCTAACATGATTATTTGAACAATAAAACCTACAATGTGTAAGATTATACTTTCTATAGAAGATTTTTGAATCGATTGTTATAAAAATTGTTTATTTAAAGTTTTCATATTTGTAGTTGATTATTATAATTAGTTAAGATAATACCGCAAATGTTAAGTATAGTTAATGTCAATTTATTTTATATTGTAGTCATGGCGGCTGATAGTGATGGTGATCTGATTGAGACGGTGGTAACGTGTGAGGGTGACCTAGAAGATCCTGAGTTTCCACATAAGTTTAAAATTATTGTTAATCGTCTTAAATCTTTGCTATGCAAAGGTGATTTTGATACGAAATATTAGCGTAACACAACTTTATAGTTCTGTTACCAGAAAAATTCAATTGTTTTTTAATTATAGATAAGGGGAATGGTCTAAAAGTAAATAAGGTAGAGCCATGGAATTCTGTTAGAGTCACATTTTCAATACCCAGAGAAGCTGCACTACGACTTAGAGAATTAGCAGCTCAGGGTTCTCCAACACTTACACAACTTGGCATTTTGTCAGTGCAAGTTGAAGGAGACCAGGTAATTCAAATTTATTAAAAGTAAATGCACTCATAAAATTTTAATTCTTAGATATATATTTTACCAATTTGATTCTTATTTGTTTCATATACATGTTTGTATGCCTCATTAATTTAGAATAAAATAAAAGGTATTTAATAAATAATATGTTGGATGATATATTAGGTAATATCGTTGAGGATAGCCAACCGCTTCAGTGGAGAAGCACAAGAAATTGTGTTACATTCAGGACCCTCGCAAGACAGTGGTGCCAAATCTCAAAATGAACCCACTAGCAATACAACTAATGTTGACAGTGATCCTCAGACAGCTTTACCTGGTCCAAGCAATACATCTAGCATTTCTTCAGCATTACGTAATGTGGCTCAAATAATAGCAGCTGGTACGTTATTGCAGTTTTATGAGATTAGAATGACTTTTTTAAAAATCTATATACAACATTCCTTTAACACAGATTATATTGTTTCAGGTACATCGTCTGAGAAAACTCCACAGTTTCGTTCTCCAAATGTAGTTGCACCTACGGACTGTGATCCCATCCCACCATTTCTTGCAAAATCCGTACAGTCAACATCAGGCAACAGCAATGTTGGTGCCTCTGGAAATCAACCAGTGACTAATCCCAGTGCTTCGCCCCGAAATAATTACAATGGTCCATTCCCGTTTGCCAGTATGACACATGCTGCCCAAGCAATACATAGTCGTGAATCACAGGCAACAACAATTAAAAATGCTATGCAACAATTCAAGCATCATGTACAACCACCTCCACCGTATCCTGCTCAAGAGAACTTGGGGACAGTAACAACATTAACAACTGGTCATACTACTACTCAATCGATTGCACCAGTTGGTCAGTTAGCAAATCAGTACAAGTCTTCAATTACTACCACATCTAGTCTGTCACCAAACAATAATAATTTGACAGGGAATTCAAATGGTAATGGAAATCAAGTTGCTTTGTCCAGTCCGCTTCTCGTGAATCTTCTACAAAACGATGCTGGAACACATCCGAACAATGTGATACCCGGTCAAAAAATGTTACCGCCAGCTGTTATTGATAATTCTGGACTTGCGAATCGTATAAGACCTACGAAAAAGCCAACAGGTAGAAGGAAAGATTTATCTTCGCCCAGTGAATCGCCACCAAATTTAGACTCACTTAGAACAGAAGACCTTATCGGGGGAACGACAGTCATTCCTGACTTATCTCAAGCTACTGCATCTGCATTTGCAACTGTTAATGTTAATCAACCCTCAACTATTCCGCAACAACATCCAGTCAATGTTATCAGTGGAACTGGGCAAGCTATAACGCAGCAAGTAGTGCATCAAACTTCTAACACAGGACCAATGCAGCAACCTCCATCAGCGATGCATGCTCAAGTACAAATACAACAAAAGTTTCCTATTAGACAAGAATTGGCGTACAGACCGTCACAGGTGCAATTGCAAGGCCAACTTCCCATTAGACATCCAGTGAACGGACAACAAATACGAACACCTTTGCAGCAACGACAATTACTGCTGCAGCAGCAGCATGTTTTAGCTCAGCAGCAGAATATAAATGCTTCGCAATTGCTTACACAACAAACGACGACGCAGCAACAAACTTTGGTACAACAGCAAAATGTAAATACATCGTTACAGTCTACATCGGTTTCTAATCAGCCACATCTGCAACAACAGCAATTAATACAGCATCCAACGGTTAATTTGAATGTCTCGCAACAGCGGCTAAGTTACTTAAACAACCAACGGCAACAACCAACTCCTCCCCCTTACACGAGACAACCGGTTCCACCACAGTCCCATTTAGGACAACAAAATCAAGCATTGAACGTGCAACAACAATTACATCATAACCAACTTAAAAATATAAATGTTAATACCAGTACGACGACTGACTTCCGGTATGGACAAAGTCAGAATATTCTCAGCAGAAATTATCAGGCTGCACCAAGTAGTGCTAATGGGACCACGTGGAACGCACAAAACACTACTATTCCACAAGGTGCACAGGTTAATACTGCGCGTATGCCGACTGCAAATCAGGTTTCAGGTGCCTTTTCTCAATGCGGATCTCACCCTAATCATGTTTCTAATAATAATGTCGTTTCGCCTGCCACCGCAAAGGTCGAAGCATCTGAATCTCCAAAAGCTGAGGAAGAGACACCTGAACCAGAATATACGTCAACTGGTAAAATACGACAGTTTCTCATTAACCCTTTAACTGGACACCTGGAACCAATGCCCAGTGAGAGTTCGGATTCAGAACCAGAAAGTGCGGTAGATAATCAAGATGATTTCTTTTCCTTTCCATCGCCATCGAATGACCGATCGAACTCTATGTTTTCGGACGATGATGCAGACAGCAACTTCTCAAGAAGAAATGATACAACAACAAATACAGATCAATCGGATTCTGAAACCACAGTAAAGTCTACCGCCAGCGAAGGTAGTTTGAAACACAACAGAATAAAATCTAGTAGAGAAACTACCCAAAGCCCGATGCCTGGAGAAAAAATCAAACTAAGATTAAAATTAGAAAAATCTGAACCTGTTACGCCGGCTTATAAAGTTGATGTTTCTTTCGTGAACACGCCACCGATTAGGAAAGCTGATAAATCAGTAAACAAGATGTTTACCACTGGTATTCCAAACTCAGGAACTGGTGATGAGCCAAGAGTGCCTCCATTACACATTTCTTTAAGAGGACGTAATGCTTCGGTAGTACAAATCAGAAAAAAGGAAAAGAAATCACTAAAAGATGCTGAATCTGATCCAACTAATATAAAGAGACGGGGGAAGTTAAAAAAGATAAAAGAGTGTTTAGATGGGAACAAGTTGTTGCAGAAAAAATCGTCCTTAAGCATGATTATAGGTACTTCACCCGCATCGAAATTACCTTTGTCTAATTCTACGATGATTAACAGCACCAATACTGTTAGCAAAGTCAACAATATACTTCAAACTGTTGTATCAAAACCTAATGCCTTAAAGCAAGAATTACCGGTAGACGTTGTACGCATTCAAAGTGGCATCACAAAACCAAGTTCGAGCAAAAGCGGTGACGTTGATGACATACCATTGAACAGTAGAATACCGTCTCCTTCGAAACATAAGTCTACTGTTTTGAGTCAACCATTGAATACCCAACAGACTTTATCAAAAAATCAAGTGGAAATGGACATTCAAAATCATATGCAAGAACATAAAATAGGAGGAGGTAAGATGTATAGTAATTAGAAATGTACGAGAACCTGAAAGTGTCGGATACCTCATAGTGGGACGGGTCGAAACGAGTCGGGTTTTCGAATACAGTTTTCTTTCGATATAAGACGATGGCTCGGAATGACTTTCGGCGTATTGCGGATGACGATACGTATTCGGCTTGACATTGTTCTTGAGTGGACTGAGAGTTTGAGTTCCATAATGTTGTCAGGCAGACCATAAAGTGGTCGGCCGAGCAGCAATATCTTTCGTTGGGAAAGGATAGAATATGACATACCCTCTTGTTCTGGCACTAAGCGGTGTCGAGCAGATAACTTCAAAAGAAGAAGAGGGGATAGAGATTTTCTTGTTGTGAAAAAACATTGTCGTCTTATATCGAAAGAAAACTTTATATCGGGATTACCTAGAATATTCGAGAACCCTAATATGCTCGGAAATTCCAAAATTTTCGATGACCCGTCCCGGTCCCGAATAAAATCTCTTCCCTTCCCAGCCCAATATTTTCGGGTTTTCGCACACCTCTAATAGTAATGCTGTTGTTGGAATATTTTGTATCTTGTTTTCCTAATTCGTATATGATTAGTACTAAGAAATGTTTTTCTTACATTTTTTCTTCGATTTCATAGGGAAAACCAAAAGAAGAGATTCCAAAAAGAAATCAGAATCTGGGGATGGCTTACATCGCGAACAAAACTTATTATCCGGTGGCAGAATTCTAGATAATCAAGCAAAATGGAGGAAACTCAATTACAAAGGTGATTCGAGTCAATCCATAAGAAAAGCTGATACTGTTTTGGCTGGAAATGATTTCAACGCTGTAAAGAAAGTGGGGGAAATTCGAAGAACAAGTGATAGTGACATCAATAGGTCAGCAATTGAAAAGACTACTTTAAGTGCCATTGCTTCCAGATTAACGGAAGTAAATGGTGTGAAAAAAGATTTAATTAACCAAGAAAAAAGAAGAAGGCTCAGTTTAATAGATGAAAAAGATCTGCATTTAGGAGGTAAATATTAAGCTTTGGTTTTGTTCATGAATACTCCTAATTTTGATTGAACGTCATGAGGTTTCAAAATCTCAAATTTGTATGCGTTAAATGTGTTTAGATACTAAAATCATACATTTTTCTTTTGGATATGTTACAGAATCTCAAGATGCAGAGGCTACACATTTTAATAGTCAGAAGACCATTCCTGAATGTTCTTCCACCAATGCAGTTTCCCATGCAAATACAAACACAAATACAAAACCTGCCTGCAATCCAACATTTGAAAATGAAAATCCTGGACTAATATCTTCGAATATACCTGCACAGAATGATTCAAATTCGTCTACCAACCTTGAAAGCAAAATATCCGTACATCATGTGGAAACAGCTGCGAAAAGCGCACAGCCATCTGTAAATAGGATAATATCTGGAAAAAATAAGGTGGATTCGGATAGTTGTAAGACTAATTCTACGATCAGTGCAAAAAGTCAGACTATCAGTCAAAAATTAAAAAACCACATGGTTTCTAAGGGTGATACAAATGCTGCTATTAACAGGCATAACAAAGTTGAACATTTCGATCATAAAAGAGTAATTCAGAATCATATGAAACAAGTCGAAAGATCCCCAGTAGAGGCTAAGGTGGATAATACGCAAAGAATTAGCCTACTGAAAACAACGCAAGGTTCGGTAACAGGAAACTCAGTGGACCAAGTTCCCAGATCCCAAAGTGTTGAACTATCTTCCAACAAAACAACTTTACCGATTGGAGAAATCAATGTAACAGAAGCAAAAGTAAAGCAGAAGTTACTTGAAACTACAGTACCAATTGCAATTGGGGTAGATGCAAATGCAGAGAGAGTGAGCAGCGGAGGAGGTGGTGAAGATTCAGGCATCGAATCGATGGATGCTCTTTCAGAGAAGTCACCGAATCAAGGGGAATCTCCTTTGCATAGGCCAGCGACCGAATCAGTAACACAAAGTAGCGCGAAGACTGCTGTTCAGGGGGAATCTTCCCTACCAACCACCAATAAGAACGTGCCTTCCTCAACTAGTAGTAGTGATATGTGTTCAAATTCTCATTCGGAACTTCTGAAGTCCAGTGCCCCACAAAGGTTAAGTCCTGTGTCTGTAGTAAATTATCTTGAAAATCATATAAATCGCAATATATCAAATTCTAGTGAACACGACCCGAAAGAAGTACCTAGTGAAAAAACAACTTCTTCTACATCGAGAACTGGTGGTCATAGTGACTCGGTTACTAGTTTCAAAGTGACTGACAATGAGAAGAGTATATCGAACCCTATGGTTACAGGATCAGTGACTATTGTGACAACTTCTGTACCCAGTAACGTGGATAGTGATAATTTCTTGCGATGCGCGCAGCAACAAACAAATGACTTTTCTGAAAAAGACAGTTGTAATATTAAATTAGAAGGTTCTGTTAATCAGCACGATCAGGGTAAGACAACTGTTAAACGTGAAGCGTTGCGAGCCCCGGAGAGTGCATCCGAAGACAATGTAAAAACAGTCATAGACGGTAACAGTGCAATTAGATTAAGCGATAAACCTCATGGACAAAATAATAATGGTGTGCCTGTAATACAAAATCATATTGCTTATAGTAACGTAAAGACAGAAAAACTTGATAATACAGTCGCGAATGAGGCTAGCACGGTGACAGACAATTCATGTTCCAATAGTCAGAGTTTCAGTTCTGAAATCAAAGTAGAATCTAAAGCGAATGCAAAAGTTGATGACACAAGGCAAAATGATCAATCAGAAACCTCAAAAAGTCCTAACATTTCTTTAAACGCTACATCTGTTAAGTTAGAACAATGTTCTGATCAAAACCAAAAATCTAATGTACAAGGTCATCAGCAAATATCAGTTAGAGAGCCTTCTATGAATCTGCAAAAGGTGACCGATGATTTGGTTAAAAAAATTGTAAACGATGCAAGTGATATAAGTATAGGTATTCAATCACCTCTGGGGGAAGACCCTCAACCGATTAGAATTACTCCACCATTATATACATACTCTAATTCAGTAGTTTTACAACGGGATGAGACTCCGAGCCCTGCAGCACAAAATCCAGAAGTAGATTCCAGTGATGTGGAACATGTGAAAAGGAAGCGAAGAAGAAAACAGGAATTGGAGGGACGTCAAGATGTCATATGCATAGAAGAGAACGACGAGGCACAATTTGTCGAAAGGTTAAATTCTAACAGCTCGGACGATTACGTCAAACGACATCCAAAGTCATTGCTAGAACAACTTCTCATAGAAATTCCAAACGATGCTAATGAGAAAAGATCTTTAAGAACTAGATCGCAAAAATTAAACAGTCCTGACATTGTAAAGACTCCGAAAAGTAGTCCTCATGGTCCTAATAAATTAGAAGAAAGACGCAGTATATCTCCATATGCTAAAGCAAGTCCTAAGTTAGGAGTATCAAAATTATCTCCTAATACGACAATAAAAGTGGGAAAAAGAAAACGTCAAGAAAGTGAAAGTTCTGTAGCTTCTAGTACTGCTGACGATCCTCAACCAAGGCCAGGAAAACGCAAATGTTCGGAGAATGCTGCAGAACTTATTAAAGCTTGCATGGGTGTGGATGAAACTGGTTCTTTAAAGAAACAAGTACCTGTCAAAGAAGAACAGTCAAAAAAAGGATTCAACATACTGGCCAAAGCTAAGAAAGGTGTTTATTTTATATTTTTCATTTTATTCTATTATACAGGGTGTCCCAGAAAGAGTGTTGGAAAAAGAAAGGAACGATTCCTGAGGTGGTTCTCGACCAATGGCAACGCTACGCTCAGCAGGATCTGTCCGTGTTTTTCATTAATAACTCGAAAACAAAGCGTTTCGGCGCAAATTGGCTAAGGAAAAAAGTGCTTTGAATCACCCCTTTCTTTTTCAGGTGCTCTTTCTGGGTCACCTCGTATAGCAATTTAGTAATATAATTAGATGTGTATAGCATCTATAATATGTATGTACAGAGTTTCATAATTTTATCACTAGAGATATTTAGAAAATTTGGAATGCAAAGAAAAACTTTCAAATAGTAAGGATTTAGGATTAGAATGTATTCATTATTTCTTATAACATATGTGCATCGAGTAGAGAGTAGAGTAAAATAGTACAAAAATAGAGTAAAATGATGAAATCTTACTTTACTGACTTTACTTTACTTTACAATTACATAAATATAAGAAATATTTCCGGTGATAAAGTTATCTAAGATGTTTTGTATATGTGATAAAACGTCTTTAGATATTAGACATGTTCATTTCATTTATTTCTTTTATAATAACACAGACTGCCAAAAACAGAGTAATTAAAGTGCAAATTAATTTTTGAAAATTCATACATGCAATGAAACTGAGATTATTACATTTGTACATATATATGTGTGTATTTATGTGTTTGTGTACATGTATCTACATACGTATACTTTTTCTCGTGAAATTTATTTGTGCAGTTAACAGATTTGCAACATCTCTCAATCTCAGTCGTGTCTGTCCCTAATTTATATGAATGCCGTTTGGAAAAAAAATTGGACCTGAATATTCTGTTACGAACGTTTTTGTATTTTTAGGTCCCATTGTGGTAGAAGTAGATTCGTCTGATGATGAACCATTGATTGAATCTGTAGGAAAAGCAAGAATGCGATTATCAGACGAAACATCCGCTGCATCTCCAAAGTCTAAAGATCAAAAGTAAGCAACACCGGTGCATTCTTTTAGCAGCGGTGCATATCTGAATATGTCAGAGATTTGAGAGCCCTGCTACGTAAATAAATTTTTGTTATTCTAGAACAAATACAAGCACAACTGTTTCTGGCAGTCAAATTAATTCCAGTAATATATCAAATTTCAATGCCAGTAATAGAGTGCAAAGAGAGAGCCGTTTATTAACCACCAAACAACCCAATACAACTACGGTAGTTACCGCTGGAAAGGAAAGACTGCGAGGAACTTCCGCATCCAGTAATGAATCCATAGGCGAAGTAACAACAAGAAGATCTGTTCGACAGAATACAGCGTCACCATTAGCAACACCAGCAAGCAATACAAGGGGTGCAACTAGATCTACAGAAGATATAACTAGAAGAAAAACTCGAAGTGGTGCTGGTACGTAAAAAAGTATCTATATTTGCATTAAAATACAAATTACTATTAATACAATATATACAATCATTTAACACGTTCCGTGCCCAGGCAATACTATGAGACTTTCCATTTGGATCATGTGGTCCAACGATGACCCACGCAGCACAACATATCTGTTGATGAAGAGATAAGACGTACAAAATGCGCTGTTTAATAAATTATATGTTTTTATAGGATAATTATGATTTTTTGGTTTATCTAAAACATGATAGATATTAATCTTTTACAGTTACAATTTGCTATCCAATTCTTTCGCAGTTTTTCTTGTAAATGATAAGTTCTCTTCTTTTTTCTGTGATTCTTATTGATTCCCTTTCTTTACTATTTACATAGGCAACAAATATTCGTTATCATTATCATCAACAGTAATTAATTATTAATAACAGTTAATTGTTTCCTAAATTTAGTCATCTTAATAACTAATTAAGGATAGGATAGAATATTTTATAATGAGGGGAGGGGGAGCGCTTCAATAACAAAAATAAGTAGTGACCTAAATGGAAAGTTCATCATAGGCCGTGTGGCACGTAGCGCGTAAAGATCAGTTCAATTAACACCTTGGGGACGACTTTGACAGCTCGAACTGAGCCTTGAGTCGCTTGTTCTGATTTCTTCAGTGTGCGAGTTCGATCTCGGAGCGCACCGGTTTTGACAACGATCGAAACGGAACGGTCCCCGAAGCGTTAAAGTACTAGATCCATTTTCATAATATATGTATATGAAGGTTCAACGCTAGATAATTTTTATACAAATATTTATGACAATATAAGTTATATATTCTGTACTTCACATACCATTTTAATTGAGAACACCTCGTACAGCGGGAACATTGTTTTAGTAACAGCTGAGGCAGCAGAGCAGGCAAAACGGAGGCGAATATCCCGAGAAAACAAATGACCTTCGGGAAGTGACCTTGACAGTGATTAGCTACCGTCGCTCGTCAAGGCCTATCCGACTGATTGTATATCTGTTATAAATGGTTATGTGATCGCTGCGTGGCTGGACCCCACCTGGTGAAACTGTATGCGTCAATAGCGCACAATGCTGCTGTACATGTAGCAGGAGTATCGTGTTTGGACTGCTGGATGGTATTCAACTTTTTTTTTTTGTTACAGTACGTTAAGTTTTATTAAATTGAAAACTATGTAAACAGTTATATCTTCTAATGACGCGAATATCGGATACGAACTTTTATCTTCTTAGGGTACCATCATTGTTATGTTTTTAAATGTTTAAACCGCTCATAAACAAAAAAATGAGAAAAGGAAAGCAGAAAATAAACGTAACTTTGCTATTTTTTTTTCGGCCGTCTAGCGTTCTCAATTAACACTGTACTCCTAAACAGCAAAAGTTTAGTTACTCAGAGTAATCCGCTCAATGCATCATCCTTTAATCTAAGTAACTGAACTGATCCGAAACTGCCGAGTCGATGTGCAACTTTCTTTTGCCAAGCTTCTGTGACCCTGTATTTAGTTCAAACGAAAACGATAACGGACGTCGTATGATAATAAATATTATAAAACGTTACGTTACATTGGCATTACATTACATCCGTAAAATCTTTTAGATCGACTAAATACATAGTATTACGACATTAGATTCTGATCGATTATTTCATTGCAATCAAAAGTAACCAAGTGAACAAAAAATCGATTTCCATTTGACAAAACCATTATTAATATTAACTATTGATACAGGCTAATGTATGGTAAAAGGAAGACGAAATTTATAATGCATTAAACATAAAATCTGACTGTACTGCCGTAAATAATGTACGTTTCTAAGGACAAATTTCATTAACTGGTGGGGCTTAAGTCGCTACTCCGACAACTTCACTGATAGACTTTGTTTGAAAATTATTTTGTTCATAGTTTCATTCATTTTAGTCTACCTACTGCATAAATATTTCTACGTTCGGACGATTAGACGCAAACAAGAAGCCTTTATCACTATTACGTATTATTCGCCATTACTCTAAACAATAAACGTGAACGTTCCCTCTTGCTCGCTCGCTTTCTCTCTCTCTCTCTCTCTCTCTCTCTCTCTCTCTCTCTCTCTCTCTCTCTCTCCATGCTTATAAATTTAAATACTTGCTAGAACCCATTTCTATTCATGAAAAAAACTTTTCAAAAGTATTTTTAGGACAATCGTACTTTTCTATACATTTACACCACGAAGAACGCATTTATCCTAAAAAGTTTATATATATGATACTATATAATTCACGATTTTATTAAATTCGACAAGAATCATCGTTTATACTACAAGATCTTCGTTTTTTCTGCCACGATAAACATAGTCTTTCAGTAAGAAGTTCGTCTTGAGTTACAATATTGCAGAGGGCAAAGGGTATCGGGTTATTAAAAAGGATTTATTTTATTTATGAAACATAAACAGAACGTTGGGATAAATCGCGCATAAAATATATGAAAATAATAAGAATAATTATTATAGAAAAAACAATATTATACAATGTTAATTTGATAGGTAATATATGAATGAATATATTTTGTAAATAATTTCTTGTAAAGATACATAAAGCACCCCTCGTTGTACATATAAGAACTGTTTAAATTTTTATTAAATTATCGATAATTAAAATTGTGCAACATCGTCATACTATTAATTATTCTTCGTGATTGTGCACTGAGAACACTAGTAGCATCCTTTTGGCAACACTTAAAGTATATAAGGATGCGTATACATACGTATATATACAATAGTATTATATATGTATGTAAGTGATGTATATGAACTATTGTTTTTGTGAACAGATAATCTAGTTTTATATTGTATAAATGTAAATTATACAGATTAGAGGTGGAAGTTCTAAATGTGCCTGTGATAGCCATCATAGCACTTCTTTATATTGCGAATTTGCATTTAGAA
Source organism: Halictus rubicundus (assembly GCF_050948215.1). Taxonomy (NCBI): domain Eukaryota; kingdom Metazoa; phylum Arthropoda; class Insecta; order Hymenoptera; family Halictidae; genus Halictus; species Halictus rubicundus. The sequence continues at coordinate 15,989,587 of NC_135152.1, read as the reverse complement.
GATTCTACATCTAAGATATACATATTAATTTCTCTGAAATCCTATGTACGTTCCATTATGTCCGTTAAGTTAAATACATATCTGCAACTTAGATTATTTTAAAGAAATGAAATATGATCGCTTTATTTTATCAGCTGTATATTGTAAAATTTTTAAAATTGTACTATGATTGACTTGTAAGTATTGTTATACGTACAATACTGCTTGGTAAATAAATAAATCCCAACTTGCTATAGAATCACATGAGCCTTCTAAAGGGTAAGATTTTTTACCCAGGAACTGTTATCGTTTCTTAAATGTAAAATAAAATTTCATGAGATATTTTTGATGAAACATTTTCTTTCAACTCCTTATTAGCTGTGATGGCTACCAGGCAACACATATTTCAAAAAATTATTTCTGTCGTTTGAATGACAAGAACTGAATTCAATAATATTTTAAATAGAAAAAATGTTAACATTATCGATAAAATGAAATGAAACCGTAACTACTCTAGATTACAATATCGTTAATTTTTTTTCTATTTTCAATATTAAGTTAATTTATTTAGTTAAATCACCATTTGTTTAACAAAACTTAGTTAAATAGATCTTGAATTACATATTGTAAATAATAGCATGCTTATTTTACATGGTGGGAATATATGCTGTATATAAACCATATAAAGAAATGAATATACAAATCATGTTTAATTTGATTCAGCCCCGTATTGTAATGGAATGATGTATAATATAAAGTATAGTAACTTAATAACAGAATTTAAGAATAAGCGGGAAAGAAAAAATTGTAATTTCGATGTAAAATATTCTCTTCGATACTAGAAAGATAAGCTAGGGATTATTATGTTACAATTTTATCATTGAATATTACATTTATATGATTGTATAGACTATAAACAAACTAAGCTTTGTGTGTAAATATAAATATTTTAAAGATAAGTAAATCTTTTGCATGTTCACATAATTAAGGAGCTTCTAAAGTTTGTCTGCCATACAATTGCATATAATATGTATGTATTATAATAAAAATAATTCTAATACACCAAAGATCATTCATTGATTATAATTCGTGACAATTGTTGATATTCAATACAATTTTTTAAAAAGCGGTGTATTTGTGACGCTCAATGAATAATTGGTGTTTGTAGACACATTTAACATTACCATCATTTTGGTGCAAACTATAATATTATATCAAATAAACGTTCACTCTTGTGCCCATCTATACATATATAAAATAAATTTGTTACAAGCTCCTTAATTTTGTTTGCAATGCTACAAATATTTTATCATGTACATGGATATACGTTTTAAGATCACCAGCTCCAAACGACGTCTGATGACTTTAAAACATGCTGTATGCAAAACATTTGTATTTTTAGTATTCGGTTAATTGATATAAATAGCAGTAAAAGTAAATGATTGATAATAATCCAACTGGATATATAAATATATAAATATAAAAAATTAGATACAATACTATATTTGTAGAAAACGATTGAGCACGTGAAAAGAAAATCGCGCTATGATTATAAAAAAAAATATTATAAGTATATTATCTATTATTACACAAAGTGAATACACAATATAGTAATTTGCTAATTGTACCTTTTAATAATTACTGTAGACACATTGATGAAGAAGGTTTTTTTCTTGTTATTAATTATTACTATAGTCTTAAAAGATAATGAAAAAAGTGTTATAAAAAATGCAATTGCTTATTTTGTATTATACCCAGTTTCATAAATTACTTTAATATCCCTTATGCATATTTATCAGATCAAAATAATCATATCACATTTATGGTACAGAAATATTTTCTATATTCAACAATTTTTCAAGTTTTAATTTTACCATCTTGATTTGTGATAAAGCAGTATGTCCACAGATTGAAAATACTTGCTGTTACAGATCATAAGAAACAAAAACATTCGAAATTCATATTAATATCTCTATATATTTCTAATATTATAATTGCATCATTGTGTTCACCTTCAAGGAAAATATAACGAAGTAAATTACATAATAAAATCTGCCAATATAAATTATCTTCCGAAATATTTTATGGATGAATTCAAAACGTAAGAAATGAAGAATTTTGTTACCTACATGCTTTATGTAACAATTGTGAAATATTTCTGTATGCTACATTCAGTAAGTAAAATTATTAATAATATTATAAAAATTCAGAAATCTTGAGTATCTTTGCTTAACAAGACATAAACTTTTAAAAACATATATATTTTTTTACTTCAGATTAAAGCCTGCTAACGACATATACTAAAGTATTTTATCAAGAGATTTATAATTCTGGATTCAAAATCTGTAACATAACACTTGCATGGTATCAATTCAGTTCAATATTCTTGTAATAAATCCTGAATTACACTATAAAAAAATACAAAAATTTGACACACCTAAAATATTTTTTTGAACTGCAATAGCTCTCTGTGATTAAGAAATGATAAGTGAAATTAATAAATATCTTAATAATCCTTAGAAAGAACGTAAAATAGAATTTTATATACATATATATACGTTTTCAACTTAAATATGTATTAAAACTTATTTAAGAGTGTTCTTACAAAAAAGATTTACTTTTCTATTAAATGCTATTCTTTTATAAAACATTGACTACAGAGTCATTATACAAGAGTCATTTGAAAAAGACTCTTATCATATTAAGCTATTACATTAGTTGCCATTATTGATCTCATAACCACAATTTTTTATTTATTATTCTTCTGTTATAAAAACGCATTTATATATTATAATATATAATTACGTCTGTTTAGTACGTTATGTAATTAATGAATAGTTGTAAAAAATCAAAGAATTTATAAATACGCGTATTATAAAAGTATATAAATTATAAGTTATTAAAAAATTTAGTAATGACTCATTGCAACAAGTTTATTAATAAATGTGTAAATGATGTGTAATTGATAGATAATTCGTTTAACAAAAATTATGTTCATAAATAAATTTATTTCAACAATGCATTTATGATTTGTCAATGATAATATGAGGATTTATTAATATTTTTGTCTTTATTATACATTTGTAAGCGTTATTACTACGTATAAAATCCGCGGTCTATAGTAATTATGCTTATGATAAAAATACACTTAATAACGTGATCTTAAATCTTAATTATTAATAAACGCATGTTTAAAAATTTATACATTTCCTTAACACATCCGAGTATATATATGCATGCATATACACAATATAATACAATTTTATAGAAATTTCATATGATTTAGTATAAGAACATGTTTTGTTTCAAATTATTAAAAATATAAAAATCAACTCAAAGTAAAGATGTTTAAATTTATGTTTGATAATAGATTTTCAAACCTTAAGGTTTAATTATAATGAAACGATTCACCTTCGAACTGTTTCCATCGAACTTTATGTCTATTTTTCTGTTATGATAATTACGTTTTAACAGGAATAGTACTCCTAAATTTTTTTAAATCAGGTTTCCTTGAGGCTTTTCTTATTTTTAGATACAGCTGTACTAAGATATGATACATTTCCAATTTGTGGTTTTATCTGTTTAGGCATTTTGAAATGTACTACAACTACCACAAATAAAAGACTCGTAAATTTTAAGAAATTAATGATTTTAACTACAAAGTGCTCTTAAAATACTCTGTATTTTAATGATTATATGAGTTTATTATGGTATTATCACGTTGTATACTGTATTCTATGTATGGTGTTACATATGTTTAATTTAATTATACACTCATAGAATACGCAACTGCGTGAAAATATAAAAAACAGCACTGCAATAAAGTTTAACATGGACTCTCTTTTCTTTTTTATAAGTATGGTATAGTAATAAAAATACTTTTTTATATGCAAAAAAATATGTGTATAATGAATAATGACGAGTCGCGATGTCGCGATCACATGGCACAGAAAGGGCACATGGTTGTTATTCAGTAACGGAGTGAGGAACGCATTTAAAATTTTTGTAATTGCATAATAGCTGACACAATGAGTATAGATAAAGAAAAAACAAGTGACAATGGGGATACAACGAAGTTTGTGGAGCCGCAGGGTAAGAAAAAGCGACGTGCCAGTGAAAATCGTATGGAGGTATGAAATGAGGTTATGTAAATGCCAGTGTTTATTCTTCTCAATAAAGTAATGTTTTTATAAACGTTTTTAGGTTGAAGTAATCAATGGGATAGAGGGAAAAACGAAACCACATACTTCTTTTAAAAAAACTAAAAATATACAAGGTGGAGAACAAAGAAAAGTAAGTCGATTATTTATAAATTCAAGTGTACAGTGTTTTATATTGTTATTAAAATAAAATGAAATATATCCAGGTATCCGTCCCTGCGCATAGGTATACTCCATTGAAGGAAAACTGGTTAAAAATATTTACACCTGTTGTGGAACATTTACAGTTGCAAATAAGATTCAATTTGAAAACAAGAAATGTAGAACTACGGGCAGCTCCAGAAACACCTGATATCGCTAATTTGCAAAAGGGCGCCGATTTTGTGAAAGCCTTCACTTATGGCTTTGAAATTGAGGATGCCTTGGCATTGATACGTTTAGACGATCTGTTTATAGAAACATTTGAAATTCAAGATGTGAAACCTTTAAAAGGGGATCATCTTTCTAGAGCCATTGGAAGGTTGGCAGGAAAAGGAGGAAGAACAAAATTTACAATAGAAAATGTAACAAAGACAAGAATTGTTTTAGCAGACAGTAAAATTCACATACTTGGTTCTTTCCAGAACATACAGTTAGCAAGAAGAGCTGTTTGTAATTTAATTTTGGGTAGCCCACCTTCGAAAGTTTATGGACAACTAAGGAATGTAGCTAGCAGAGTATCGGATCGTTTATAATATTATAATATTATAATATATATTTTTTAGAATATATCCACTACACTTCGAATGAGACTTTTTTTTCAACTTCTGTGTATTTTATGTAGTAATATTACGTGAAATATTATAATAGAAATAAGAATAATAAAACTATTTTTCAAAGTATATATATAAAATTTATTTAATTTAACTTAATGCTAAAGTTTGATTTAAAGTAGTATTTGGTACTTATACTTTCTGGGAACTTTGTTAAGAACTAGTCTGCCATCATAACTTAATGATGCAAAAGTCCAAGGGTCGGCAGATGACCATTCAACTGCATAAACACTGTCTTCATGCTCTTCGTATCTCCCTATAACTCCATCTTCAAATCTAAAACATATTAACGTGTGTAAGTTTCAAAATGATTTCGTTTACATGTTCTTACCAAATTACTGCAATTACTTTTCTTTTTTGCAAGTATAGTCACTTTGTGCACAATCATCTTCTGGTGACACTATATGCCCAAAAGGTTCAGAAGAAATGGATGCAATATTACTAAGTATAACCCTTGAGTCGCTACTAGAAGTCAGAACCAATTGATCATGAAATCGATTAATTCTGATATTCCACACCCAATGTGAATGCTCTGTACGAGATAATACTGGTTCTGTAGGTGATCTAATATCCCAGAACTTCATGTATCCATCATCTCCACATGTTGATAAGATATATTGACGATTTGCATTGAAGTCGAGATCCCTGAATATTAAATTGAGATTATATTGAAGCGTTTGTTGCTGTATAATTGATTAAAGTAAGCTCTATCAGTGAGTGAGGTTTGTTAAGTACCTAATAATTTGTGAATGAGCATTTAAAATTGTCCACGATGGTTCAGAAGGACTTCTGAAATCCCATCCACGAACATTGTTTTCATTCAACGTCACAAATTGATTACAACCATTGTGAGGATTCCATTTTCCATTTGTAAAACGTGGTTGTCCTTTGCTAGCTAAAGTACCACAAGTTATTACCTAAACAATGTAAAAACAACAACAAAAAATAAACTTGATTAACTCTGAATTCGGAACACAATTATTACCTGTGGTCCATTGTTACCTAAATCCCATAGCACAAAATTATTGTCTACAACTGAAACAGCTTGTGTTGAATCGGTAGGATGATAAGCAATAGTTTTAAGATCTGTACCGTACGGTGTTGTATCAATGTCTGCTAGTTTCAGAAGGTTTTCAACATCGTTTGTATATTCATTTAATTCTGGAAATTTCCAAATAGCTCCTTTCATTTGACAACTGCCATCATCTAGATGAAATAGTCGTTTTCAAATTTTGTAGATTACTTTCATACTTTTTACATTGCTTATAGCTAAAAAATAATTTAGATTTTAGTTACCGCATAAAGTATTATAGCAAGTAATAAATACATTGGGATCAGCTGGAGATGCTTGCAAACACCAAATTTCCCCGATAGTATGGTGAAACACTTGTGTCCTTAAACAACCTGTCTTTTCGTGCAATTCCACCAAATGAACTTGATTGTTATTAAATTCCAATGATTGTGTTCCTACCAGAAATCTGACAATATCTGTTTCTGCTGTTTGAGCTGACAGTGCTCTACTCTATGATGTTAAAAATAATAAAACAACGATTAATAAATATGACAAATTACAGTTCAAAGACTTTAATAAATGGATTTATTTATGGGGGAGTTGACTTTGTCAAAAAACTGTCATAATTTATAGCTTATGTTGTTTGATTGCATACTTGAAATTCAAGTCCGTATATTACAGGGCTATCGTTTTCCATTTTTCAATACAATTTATACTCCAGATAAAATAGAAAATTTTTAATTAAAGCCGAAATGCAATCTCAACTCTACGATTTGACAGAACAGCTTCTGCTAGCGACAGTACACATGTACCTATGAGTACAAACACGCACACACATAAATACAATACGTTACATCCGCGAATAAATAGTAGCTAGAGGGTAATGAAATAATTAACATTTCGATACCTTGGAATATTAAATATTGTAGGCTAGATTATAAAAATCTGCAATCGAGTAATATGCTACTTGAAACAGTATTTGTACAAGTAAGTACACAAGTTCAACATTTGAATAAATTTATTTTGCAAGTACTATTATATTTTGTGTACAATTTATTCATCCTTTTTAAATGGATCCCACACAGAATGACTCCAGAAGAACCCCAGTTGTGTATTTGTATTAAACTAACTAAAGTATACTACTGTATAAGAAAGAAAATAAAATTAAACGATTTTCAGAATATTTCTAAAGTATTCATAAAGTGAAGCCTCAAAACCGATTATCAAAGAACAAAGGTAATTAGAATTTAATGTGTGCGTTACTAAAAATTTCGTGAAGAAGAGAGACAGCCAATCAACACGCATGCATTCTTGCAGATGCAAAACTTTTGTCGGAACGAAAAAGTACTTTAAAATTCATTTAAAAGTACTCATATAAAATCCTCTCTGTCTTGAATTTCAGAAGATCTTGAAATTCCTGTATACCTTAGACTATATGTACTTAGGTTTATATGGTCTAAGCTCGCAAGTTGATATTTCTGTCTTTTACTCATGAAGTAAGAGTAAGGAGACCTATCTTGATAGCGTAGACATGAAAAAGTGGTTACGAAAAATGTTCTGTATGTGGCCAGGTTCGCCAAATGGAATGGCATGGACATTATCGTCGCCATCTTGAATATTCGTGTATATAGTATTGCCACAGACGAGGTATAAGGATAGACCTATCATCTTATGGGACTTTATGTCTCATGTTCTGAAATATCGACTGTTCAAAAAATCAGAGGTTTTGGTATGCCCTCTACCACAGACGACGTATAGGATAGACCTATCATCCAATGTATTTTCGTGGCCCACTTTTCTGGGGTCACGTAACCCCATTACCATTTTCGTGTCACATCCTGTATTACCAACTGGAACTGAAATCTGCTGACAGCGTCGTTAGTGGTAGGAATTAAAATTAAAAATAGCTATATATACTCAATGCAGTCTCGCGAATACAATAGAATATTGTTTTCTAAAATGCTTCAACGATTTCAAATACTAATTTCGATTATGATTAATTAAACTTTATGAAGGGTATAAATAATAAATGAATGAAACTGTACGTAAAATAAAGAATATGTTTAACAGCAAAATTCGAAATCTTGTAAACAGCCAAATGTACTTTATAAATGTAATGTATACTAATAAATTCGTTGTTTAGAACAGTATTGTTATTGTTATAGGATGACATAATTTTGCTCCTATTATTGATTAACTACATTGCTTTCAACAATAAGAAAAGAAATAAACAAGATTTCGTTATATGAATCATATGTGGATTATATAGCAAGTGGTTTTTATGCAAATTTTCATGAATATTACAAAACAAATATTTTAATAACTTACTAAAAACTATAAAGCCAAGCTTTGAACGTAACTTGGTTATATATAAATAGCCTCTAATCAGTAGATATTTGAAATTACATTATATGTATACCTCGTTTGTGTCACTAGTAAATTCTGATAAATTTGTGCGCGCATGCGTGCTCGAATGCGGTGTTTCGTGTCTGTGTTCACGAGGGATTTAGTTACGGACGCAAGCGCACTGAACATTGGTCAGCGAGAAAATCGGAGTTTCGCCTCTGTGATCTACATCACCGCGTTGCGTTTGATGTAACGAACTGTAAGAACATCTAGATAGTTTTGATAATCCCAGCCATATCCCTACCACTTTGTCAGCAGCTCCCTGCGTTGCTTTGCGTCGGCCGACGGGTAACCAGCCGTGGGGTCACCAGATAAATTATGTCAAACGGAGTAGTGTTACGAACGTGAGCGACTTCGGGATTCGCTGTACCTGCACAGGAAAAGTATCGCAAAGTGCGCGTTCGTACAGTTCCAGTGTGATTCCGATGCGATCTCCAAACTGGCCGTCGTTTTTTAGGCTTTCGTTAAATGAGTGCTACCTTTAAATGATCGTACGAGAATCTGTGCTTCGGTATCGTCTTCGCACAAATGAATGTATCTATATTGATTTCATTTAAAAAATCATGCTAATCCTACACCACCAACTGTAAGTATTACCGCCTGTCACATTGTTTCACCGTTTCGTCGATTGACACTCGCGAATTTCAACGTTCACGACTAGTTTACTGTCATTAAATCTTAGGATACGCGTGTCCCTTTTTTCTTTTCGCACTTTTTGCACGAAGCGAAGACACACGCGTCTGATGCACTCGGATTCACAGAAAATATGACTGAAATTTGAAAAAAAAGTGATCATTAAGCGTGCTTGTATTTTGATTTTGGCGGAATATGGACGGATAATTTTGCCGCTTTGGCTACGATAGCCTTTTGATTACATATATTGTGATTCAAGATCTCTCGAATTTTGGAGATTATTTATGATTGCCTGTTTTCTTTTTTTGGTACATTGCATTATGATCGAAGTTTAAGATGATTGGCTATGATGATCTTTGACGTATTCGCCAATAATGCTATGATATTTATCTTCGCTAAAAATTGTTTGGGATAGTTGTATAACTAGTTATGTGATACGGGTTTTTTTAATCATTTCTTATGAAATTGAAATATTTGTCTTGTGAAGTAGTTGGCAATATTAAATCAGAATGCGAAGAAATTGAATGTGGAAATCGAGATGAATTACTGAAATTACATTAAACTTTCTTGTCAACAATGAAATATTGTATTGTAATCGTATCTTGAGGTTTCGTATGAACCTAATAATTCTTCCGGAAGTTAAGTTATATCGACTGTATGTGTCCCACTATGGAACGTCAAAAATAAATGAATAATAATCGATAAGTTGATATGGTAAATATTTTGTTGTAAGAAACGTAATTTTTACCACGACAACTGTTTATAAAATATTAATTTAAAATCAATATAGCATCGCAGTTACGAAGTCTCGTAGACTGTCGTAGAGGATTAAAACAAATAATAGTTGTAACAATAATAATGCAAGTGAAGCAGGATGTATTGCACGCTGCATTAGGTTTACTATGTTCGTATACAGTTACCTCTGCTTAATTTAGTTTCGCGCAAAAATAATTCGGAACAGCAACGTGGTATTTCCCTGTGTTGCATGTAATTCTGTTTAAGGACTATTTACGGTCTTAATTTGTTCGGATATGATGGCTAAACTAAGGTTATGAAACATTTTAACGGAAGTCTGTTTGTAACGTTAGAAGACTACAAACCCAGGTAAATTCCTTTAGTACATTTCGTTTCAAGGTCGACGTTACTGCCCAGCAATTAAACAGTCTTACAATCAAGTATTGAACGACAAATTGAACAATAAATACGGTAGAAAATATATAAAAATTAATTTATTAGAAACTTTGAAATTGAGATAGAATTGATAGATTATGTTGTTGAAGTAAACGTTTAACTCGAGTTCATCGAGATTCCTAGCTCCTTCAATCATCGAAAGAAGTAACTAGCCGTTAGCGTTACGTTCGTTACAGAAACTGGAGATTTACTACGAGGATCAATTCGTCGCATGTTGACGCAAACATACATTTTTTGAAAGTGTTCATAGAAAATCGAGTTAGACGGATCATTGTTTACTCTATTATCGCACCGAATTTAAAATAATCGAGTTTGGGTATGAAAAAACATATATTACTGCAGGTTTAACAAATGGTTTATATGGATACATAACAATCCATTATACTGAAGCTAGTCGAAATCCAAGAGAAATTATGTAAAAATTATACACAAGTTCTGATTTTCTCCATTTTTTATACCTTCGTATTTACAACGGCTTCTTTTCGATCGATGTATTTTTACATATTTTATTATATGTAATTCCACGATAAGAGAAAATTACTGATTATTTTGTTAACAATTTTTCAATCTTACATATTCGATTTCAGCACCGTGTAATGGGATTTTGCAAAATCAACGAGTTCATTGTCACGGGGGTCGCCGGTGAATGCATGAATCGAAATTAATTCACACACTTACCTCGAACAAACGATGATCGAAAATAATTTTAGTAAACTGTTTAATACAGATTCTCACTGAATATTAATTTGAAGTAACTGATTTTTAAATAGTACATTAAGTACACATAAACATATTTTTCTAAACAAAAAAAAAACGCATCTCGTAAAGCGATATAAAATTGATTCGGGTTGCTAAACCACCATAAAAAGTTTCGCAAAATGTAATCAATTTTTTCAACAAAACATGAGTGAAAAGGTTAATCGTATTATACGAGCCATGGTTTATTATAGTTTATATACATTTCACCGTGTCAGCATCCCATTGAGCTTAACGAAATTTCGTCGACATTTAACTATACAAATTAATGCTTTTAGCCCTTGGACTAAGAATTGTGTCACCCATACATGATTGATGAGACAGTTAACGCGCTTGTCGAATTGCTCCCCCGTTTAAGAAAGTCCGGATCTAAAAAGAGGGTCGGAAAATCGATCGGTTTTACAGTTTCCTAATTTTTACGTCGTTAAGAATGTTTCCTCGAATTGTTTTTATAAAATTCGCAAAGTTGCAAAGCGGAGGGTATCGACATCTTCTAGATATAGAGTTTCGAGCGACTCGACGCCGTTGACGATCTGTGCCTTTGCGAAACTTTTAACACATTTTTCTCGAAACTTGCTTCTTCGATCTTGTTCTACGTTTTTCCCCAGGAACTTACGAGCTCAAGCGACTGGTCTGTTCGAACACACCTTCCATACATCTGTCTTTCTGGTCAGAACTACAAATGTGCAAATATAACACAAACTTCTGTCTTTCGCGGTGAACGAAAGCGAAAAAAGTAGCGAAAATCACGTTGCTCGTTTGTTGAAGTTAGCTAGAATTAATATTTTTATTCCGTTCCGACTATCAGACGATTTTTAGTTGGCGAAGTAAATGTTTACCCTACTCCAATTTCACGTTCATAACAAGATATGCGGGAGTAGTATACTGGGGAAATATAAAGAAAGATTCTCATGGGATTAAATTTCACTCGTACCTTTAAACTTTAGCCATTGTGCGAGTACCATTTGAATCTTCAATTATAATCTTAAATATGGACTTCGTGTTTATGTTAGTTTCGATATAATACGGTGCAAAAATTTCGGCGACCCACCTATCAAACGATTTGCTCTCCTAATTAGACTGCGGATCTTTATGCAAAATAAAAATTGTCTGCGTGGATTGTGAGAATGACTAGAACGTTACCCATTAATTTCTCTGATGTTACCATAGTTTTAAATCTGATCTACTCATCTTTCTTATAAACGCATAAAATCCGCACTCTGGTTATAATTCTCATACAAACCTGTGCACTCCCCTGATTTGTATTATTTCTAAGTTTCGCTTGACACGGTCTCGAAAGAACACGGATCAAATCAACCGTGTTATAGGAGGGTCGGCGGTATCCAGATAAGATAAGAAATACTACAATTGTTCTTACATACCATATAATTGGTATTGCAAGTCAGTAAAATAAGTAGATATCGGTGCAAGAGTGATTCTGGTTACCCCTTGGCAGACCAAAGAATTTTTACTTGGCACTGCGGGGGAGTACTAGGATCATTGTTGCGCACCATATAATTGATGAACGTACTGTAAACCAGTGAAATAAGTAACTGTCGGTGCAAAAGTGATTCTCGGGTCTGGTTCGACAGAGCAGGAAGGGTTAACAACGTTCCCGCAGTCGGAGAGGAAAGGATGAATTTCGATTGCTTTAAAAACGGATTGATAGACAAAAAGGGGCCGTTCAAAGTGAAACCGTTCGATTCCCAAGTTCACGGAGCGGCCGAGACAAAAAAAAAATGGGGGAAGCGAAAGAGATGAGAGAGGAGAGACACAGCGCGTTACGCTCGTCCGTTTCGTGCATTGAAACATACCGCTTGGCGAGCGAGGTGACCCGCGTCGAGGCTACACAATGGCACATCTCTCTCTCTCTCTCTCTCTCTCTCGGTATCTCCTCTCGTTCTCGTCGCCTCTCTTTCCCTCTGGCGTCGTTTGAATATCCATGGCTGCTCTTCGCTGGGCTCTCGGGTTAATTGATCGGCCGGGATGTTTTAGTCCTCGTTGGCGACGCGACGCTCAGCTACCCGGCTCATGGCTGCAGCCAGTGCGTCCACGTGAGATCGATCACTTGACTAGCACCGGGGCCAGCCGCAGCCCTATCACTTGTTCAACAGATGACACAAGGCCAGGCCTGTCCGAAGAAACGGCCCGGTTTTTGCGAACCGATCAAAAACGATTCACGCGCAGATCCCGCCTCCTTTAACTCTTTGCGGCACAGGGAAATGTCCCACCATGCCGTAAAATACATAAAAAATGTGGGACACTTTTAATCCCACCGTGCCCCAAAGAGCTAAGCGGTTCGTGAGTTCAATTTTGTACCGTACGTGGCTGTAAAGCCACCTGGAAGGAAGCATGTGGGTGTGATCAGTTATAAATGGATTTTGCGGGTTCTATGCGTTTGTGAGGAAAATGAGTAAGCCAAGGGGGTGGTGATGTAGCCAGTTGTATATTTCTTCCTAAACTCTGATTCATAACTTCAGTTCATTTGAATTTTTGTGTAAACTGTGTAGGCAAACTAATAAAGTCACATGCGAGAAAAGGCGAAAGTAAATGAAAAATAATTTCATTGAATTTAATATGTGTTATGAAAATAAGTCATTTTTGAGTTTCTTACGAGAGTGTGGGTAATATGGCTCAGTAACAGAAATCCTGCCAAATCATTGTTCGACATCGACAGAAAATAAATGAAAGACGTTCTTTTCTTTATATGCAAAAATCGCACACGTATTGTTCTTTTCCGCAGTCACTATGTGCTCATCATTTACATATAAGGCGTTCAATCTGGTCTACTGGATAATGTCTTCCACAAAATACGTATTTATATGATTGAAATATAAATTATTTCATCATCGTAAACATTATTTTATTAATTCAAATGATATTTGGCCCCGACCGTTAAAGGATTGGGGGGGCGGGGGGGGGGGGGGCAAAATGTCAGCACGCACAGCTTCAGAAACTTTAACTTCGTCCTTGAAAATATTAATGATTAAGGGCCTGGGATAGTCACGTGACTTTTTAATTAATAATTTCCAATCACAGCCTTAATTCTGACGCTAGAAACGTGCTTCAAATTTTTGGCTTTATTTCGCAGAGAATCAAGACAAAATATAGCTCAATTTGAATGAGTCCCTTTATCAGCGACAAAATATTCTTATATAAGGACGAAAACTTGAGGCACGTGAAACTATTTTTTGACGGTAATGTAGTCACTCTACCTCATCGCGAATCTACGAAGACCTTAAGTAACTTTTCTTATGAACTCTTTATTCATAACTTTATTCCAGCGCACAACAGTTTTAACTTGTTTAATTCGCGAGAAATATTTCTTTCACGAGACAACGAAGAACTTTTGTTCTTCAGGTTATGTTACTTATATAAACCTTTACAAATTATACCGTTCTCTGCTAAATGTCTTTGTTATAATATCAAAAATTACAAGGATATGATGTTTTCTACATTACCACCCTTTCCTCGACGTTTGAAACAAGCAGAAGTTTTCAGAACTCTTGAAGTTTGAATCAGTAAAAAGATTAGAAGAATTGAAGAAAGAAGTCTCTATTTGGCTCTTGCGTCTTGCAATTGTTCGGGGCAATTTTTATTTTGCACAAAGATCCGTAGGCTAGCTGTTAGGTAGACGTAATTTTGCTATTGGTCCAAGTGACTATACACGGACAGTACACGGAATCAATGTAGGGCAATAGCTTGTAAAATATAAACGAAGCAAAATCGTGTAATGTGTGAACAGATGAAATTTGAAACAGTAGAAATTATTATTCGGAACGAACCGAACCACTTGAGTGGAAATTACGTGTACGCCCTTCGGCTGCTTTTTAATGACCAAAAAAAAAAAAAAAGAAAATTTCTATCGTAATACCCATTGAAGAATACACAGGCATATAATAAATATAAATTTTCTTTTTCTTCTAGGAAATTATGAACAGCAAAGAAGTCCTAATGACTGTAACTGTAAAATAAATCGTAGTGCAAGGGGTTAAACGAGAAGTGATTCACTTGTGGAGTTTCGCAAACTTTACTTTTATTAAACTCTTAAACGTTTACTGACGATACACATTCTTCCGGTAGTCGTAACGAACGTGCGAAACGAACACAACGGAACTTGCAGTTAATGAAACTACTATGTAGGTATATCGCACGGAATGATAGTCCAGCATGAAACAGGGCCGCCTATATAATGTTACAAGCTGTTCACTCCAGAACCGCACGGCAGATATTGACTTCGTTCTTTTTTTACACTAAATGGGACAAGGGGCTGGCCGTTTGACGTGCAACAAATTTTTCTGGGACATCTGTTAATCGGGCAGAGTGTTCCCCTCATTCTTTAAAAAATGAAATGGCGTATCAACGCCTTGCAATCCCATCTAACTTTACCGTTAAACTTATCCAATTTATTATATACTAAATGCCCGCAAAATCTTTTATCGTTTACGAGCAAGTAAGAGAACGTTCAAGTTTCATGTATTCTTTCATTTCTTTGTACTTCCATATTTTTTTAATGTTATTTCCGTCGTGAAAGTTCCGAGAACCGTAGCCAAGTAAAATCGGAAAACATTTTTCTAGGTAACTGACATATAGACTGTGGATTTTATTCAGGTATGACAAAACTGGATGCGCACCATTTGAAGTAGAGAAACTGTTAAGAGAATTTAGGAACATCGATGTATTACTTTCAACTTACTCGAATTATTAAAGAAAGAAACCTTACTTGGTTCCTCTTTCTTACAATTTTTCTGATTACATTCTTCTGATTTTGGTTTCAAGGGTGTAAAATGAAGAAAGTAATCCGGTTACTCGCGTTGAATTATCTCTGCGACCAAAAAGATTCCGAGGCCATGAATATGCAGTACGAAATATTTGTTTAACGGTCCAGCGTAATTTTTCAGCATAATCTACCGTATCACTCGAAACGACAAATAGACTGCAATGACCTGGAGGAAAGATCGTTTGAAAAAAATTAACGACGTTGGTGACGAGGAAACATCGATTTTTTTCCTGGAGTCATAGAAGCGGTGAAAACAACACGCTGCAAACCTCAAGTTTCGTTTTAATCAATACTGTCGCGTGGTCGCGTGCAGAAATTTCTTTCCCTTATCGCGCGTGGTGCGAACGCCAGGCATTCAGAAGTGTATTCGTCGCGGCAGAAACTGCATTTGCGTTTTCGGCTGCGTTAAACGTTACACGAACTCCTCTCCCACGCCTCATTTTTCCTCTCGTCTACACGTGACAATCCCCGCCGTGTTAGATAAAAAAATTATTCCTTTCTCTTGACCAGGTCGCCTTATCGTGTCTCTCTCTCCCGTGCCGTTTATCTTCCGCGTGAAACGATAACAGGATGATATAATGGTACACTATAGTAGCTTTCGACTGCTGTTTCCGCTTTTTTTCCGCCTCCCCCTTTCGAAGACCGATTTGATAAATGAGTTATTTATAAGGCCGGCGATTATACTGCTCGAAACGGGTTATTTAGGGTAAACGGAAGCGATCTCGGATCTTTACGGATCATTGAGATCCATTTCAAATATCTGGACAGAGTCGGCCATGATTTTTTTTCGAATTTGTATCTTTTTCTATTTGATTCGTTATATTAAAACTAACCGCACCACGACCGGTCAATTCACAGGTTTCACTTCAAAGGACACTTCCATCAAAAATTATTAAATAAGCTTCTTCATTCGAACGCGCATTGTTATAAAAATTACGAGAAATCGAAATAATTTCAGTCTTTTAATTTCTATAGAATACTTTACACATTTTTAAAATGCTAGAAAATATGTATAATAGTAAGCATTAATGACGTTTCTACTGTATGCTTACCATAAACAATTTTCTAGCAGATAAATTGAACTATTCGTTATCCTGATTTTTATAAAATAATCCATGAAAGTTGAAATTTGCAGTCTGGTTAATAGTAAATAAAAGCTTAATTGTTCAGGGTAACTTTAGTGTAGCAGCGCAATTTTTTAAACTGTAGAGCAAAGTGATAGTTTCGAATTTTATATTTCATATATCTTGATTTCATTTTCAATTGATTCGAGATAGATATGAGAGAAATAGATTTGATTTAATATCGGATTCGGCAAGCTTGACGAATGTGTAAATTTGCACGAAGTTCTGCTGGCAATTACCTCTGTAGAGATAATTAGAGTAGGATGATCCCGACGAATATTGCACTGAAGAAACGCAAGTACATACAAATGTAGATCTATATCAGTACGATCAAACAGGAGAGTCTACGACTAAGTAGATAAGAAATTGAAAAATCAATGCAAGGACAAGTTAAACAAATGAGTTAATTCAATTTGTACGGTTATCGCGTTGTAGACCACGAGGGGATTACAAATGGCGAGGCTGAATAAAAATGTGTGTATATTTCGTAGCATAAAAAGCTTTAACAGTTTACGTTATAACGTACGCAATAATGAAAAAGTTAATTGCGTATACTGTGGACGGTTTAATTATCACCATATGGTCCACCATATGGCAACGCATGGATCGTGGAGCCAATAGGAAGGTTTACCATGAATTATTCTACTACTGTGCATCTCAATGAAGCGAGTGGACGTTTATTCATGTTTCGAGACAGTTCTCGAAATCGACTATCATAAATTAAATTTATCTTGTCAATGGTAGCCGAACACTGAACTTAATTAAAGATAATCAAATTGTTTTGTTATTCGGATCTATGATGTGTTTATTTTATTGTATCACGTGTTTGATATTAAATCATAATTTAAAAGTTCCATCGTTTAATAGACGTCTTAAATACTGTTCTATATCTAAAAGAAGATTAGCAATTTTCGTAGAACAATACTCAAAAACACCATTATGCTACGTTACGTGAGACGAACTAGTTCGTTTAAAAAAATAAAATTGGTATTGCTATGGAAAAATATAGAGGGTGTCACAAAAATGTTGTACTTTTTTGAAAGAGGCGATACCCAAGGCCATTTGAAGTAACTTTTTCTGTTGCGGAAATGTTCTCCGCGACTTTGTTAAAGAATTATTAACGAAAGACACGGTCCAATAAGAACGCGGCTGGAATCCGTCCGCTGTAGCCGCGCTCTGATTGGTTCGTGTTTTTCGGTAATAACTCTTTAGAAAGCCGCGGAGAACATTTTTTCAAAGGAAAAAGTTACTTGAAATGACCTTGGGATGATTCCCAAGAAACCTTCAATGGTTTGGTCTCCGATTTTTGAGACTAGTCAATCATTATTAGACTACGGATTTTATACATATACGAAGGAAGTGATTGGATAGCGTTCCTCAGAGTTTGTTGTACTACTGTAAATCACAAATATTTAAAATCTATTAAATAGCCACCAGTGAGCAAGTCAAGTAATCCCTAATTGACCCCCTCGTCAGCATCCATATTTATATCGACACCGTCTGCATACTGGGTCGTTTATGTTCATTACTAATTTTTTTACTGTTCTAGGTCTCAAAAAAATATCTCAAAAAATTCTGGAATGCGTATTGAAGTGCCTATTTAAATATGTAACGTTGGAACGTAAAGTGTTTGAAACATTAATGGGAAAAAATAAATATCGGAAAGAAAGAAATTGAAGAGTGAAATTTCGCTCTGGACATAAACGACCCAAGTTGCAGGCAGAGGGTTAATAATCTAGAAAGAAATGAATGGATGGATTACGTTCTTCAGGATGGATTGTTGATTGGGGACCAAAATTGCCATTGCCGTTGAATAAGTTCCTAAGAAATTCCCGCGACTTGTGATGTGTGTGAACTTTGATTGAAAATTGTCCGTATGATCCCGACTCCATGGTGTCGTCGAAAATGATTTAGTTGATTGTATTACCAGTTCCACGGCGTCAGTTCGGGTTACAAGAGGACGAAATGACGCTCCTATTTTCCCGAATGCTCTCTCGTCGTTAAAACGGCTCTGTCGAACTTACGCCCGGTTTGTCTAACCGTGTCTCCTGCCTTTTCGAAACGCTCGCCTAGGTTGTAAAAGGCTGGACAGGAAAACAAGCATGGAAAATGTCACGGCCTTGTCTCCCAGTCTCTCCTTTACCTGCAACGTCTCTATAAATATAGACGGTTTAAACAATTTCCCCGGCAGACACACGTTCGCGAGCACCGAACGTGAAACTGTTTTTTAGGCGTAGAAATCGTCAGGTTTCTGCAAGGACACGTGCTGCTCGAAATTGTTAACACTATATCCACCGGAAGCCTATTAATAGGCTTTTCAATAATAGCTTTCAATAATTGTACTGTACTAAAAGGAAGTTTCAAACGACATAATTACACCACGTTATTTAGGTTGGCGTGTTAGTTTACAAAACAAATCCTCAGTCACGGACCATAGACTTTCAAAAGCTATGAAATAATCGCCGGTAAATAATGTGTTAACGATACCCGCGTTTCTTTAACTCTATTGCGGTCCTCGATTTTTCTGTTTAAAATAATATTAACAAACGGAGAGCAAGTATATTAGCTGCAATCGAGTTGGTCATTTGCAAAATCAATTAACTCCATAAAATGAAAAGTACAGGAAGCGCTTAGTATTAATATTCTACGGTCATATTTTCTTCTACAGTGCAATAAAGACTGTCATTGCGAGTTTGCAGCAGGTACTATTCAATGCCGTCCAGTAAAATAAAAAATTCATCTTTCAATTATAAAAAAATGGTTCACGAAGCAACCAGCTTTCATTAACCCCCATACGCACCTTAAAAATAATTGCATAATAGATTCCAAAAAAAAAAATCGTATTTAATTTATAATTTCACATTGCCAAAAAAGACACAACTATCAGCACAAACAGAAAGAAGTCGAAAATTGATTCATCTAGAAACAGAAAACGGTCGAATCTTCACATTCGGCATTTCGCATTCTACGATCAACTGATTATTATTACACCGTGAAAAATGTACGCGCAAATCGTTTCTCGAGGGTCCAATTACCCCGTTCGATACAATACTTTCGGCGAACTATAGGGGGAGAATTGTTCCATGCAAATGAAGAACAAGAGAAGGAATCCTTTACAAACGGATGGTCTGTTGGAAGGATGAAACGTTCGGATAGCAGAGGTTTCGTGTAACGGGGGTTCCTGTAACGGTGTTCAGTATACTGAAAAATCTTGAACGTCGTGTTAAAGCCCCCCCTCCCCTTCTTTCTTTCCCTCTCTGTTTCGTTTCCCTTTTCTTTTTTGTTACCTTTATATCTCGTCAATCTTCGCGCATTCAAATGGTTGGGCTGCTCCCGTTCCCTGGCATGGTGGTGCCTGGTCTTATCTCCTTTTGTTCCTCCCGGCGCGCGGAGCGAATTCAATGTCAAAAGCGAGATGAAAATAGCCGGTCGCCGAGCGAACCGAGAAAGTGACGGTGTGTATATCGATCGCAGGTTTAGGGTTCGTGTAAATACAAACGCCACCAAAATGCGGACTCCCAAGCGGCTGCGTACGTTTAGGCGGAAGCAGGCTTGCGATCGATCAATTTTAGAAAATTGATCCCAGAATGGTATAATATTACCTCGGAATGCGATCCGCCGCGTTAGAATTTTCCGAAAAATTCCAAAAAAATTTATTCGGGCACTTCGGTATATACAGGAGGCTGGCTCCGTTAACTGGGCCGGACTATTATCATCAAGTAGTGCGAGTTTTTACAGGCGTGAATCCCTATAAATTGTTTTACATTAATTGATTCCTCGTGCCATTCTGAACAAAAACGGATACTACGTCAAAAAAACTAATACAGCGTCTACTCGATATATGTCCAAAACACGGGCCTAGCCCGGGACATATACCGGTCAGGAGATACTATTCTTTGATCCACACCGAACGTAGAAAAGAATAGCGTAGCTTGGAGGTCTCGGTTCATGGCTCCTCACAGGTTATACCCCGCGGCAGTCCGAATAGCTCTGGGACTTTTATCGGCTAGACATTTGGGACATATATAGAGTAAACACTGTATTTCGTGAGGTATTTCTAATTTTATTCAAGATCCACTAACGTTGAAATGTCATACCGCGTCGTAACATAGTAAAGTACCCCTGTAAAAACTCACACTACTTGATGATAGAGATTGTTAAACGTTCAATAATGTAAAATGTAAATGTAAATGTGTAATGTAAAATTTTTTGTTTCTGTAAAAGAAACATGGTTGTAGTCAGGCCCGGTTACTAGACCCACCCTGTATACTTTGGAGCTACAAAATTCAAACGTTCAGAAGCATCTGAAAAAGCTTCATATTTGTAATCATCTTGCAGTGCATCAGCTAGTATGCAGAAATTTTGTTCCGGTCATAAGAGACCCCAGGATGCTATTGCAGCGTTAAACTTACGAATACTAAGCGCTAGTTAGTATTAACTTACTAATACTGAACTCAGTGAGAACTGAGTAAATTGTTGAAAATTGTGTAATTCTTGCACTAATCAGGAATATATAAAAACTATGTAAAGCTTCAACAAGTAGAATTTCTCTAAAAATGTACGATTTTAAAAAATTGCCGAAATTTAAAAGAATGGTTGTTATATCATCGCATAAATATGCTAAGTGTTTCAATGATTTTAATGAAAAAATTTTATATCTCTTATTTAATATTCATTATCCTTTAAAAGTAAGTATAATTAATATAGGCACAGTAATTGGGTCCCTTCTATGATCTCAGAAAACATGAATAGTCATAGATCAATTTTACACAAATATTAGGGTTCGACATTCGTTAGACAGTCAGCTTTCGTGCATGATTATAGTCTGCCCATGACTCGCCGTTACTACTTATGTTAAATATCGACGATAACATGCTATTACTTGTTTTTTAAATCTGTTATTTACGAGCTATCACTCGGTATCAGATGATTATGGTCAACGAATCTACCACGCTATTGGCAATTTACACAGATATTAACGCTAGTGGAAATAATCAGCAATGAACGTTGCTACTGTCAAGTGATAATTAAGGCTTCCTCGATGAATTTTCGACATCAATTTGCTTAGACTGAACGAAGAGTTCAGTTTTTTAATCCTATGCTTTCTCTTATTGTTGGAAGTTTCGAATGTTTCAACTGTGTTCTTGCGAGTGCAAGCTTTTCACTGTAAGCCGGGAAAACAAATAAAACACTAAAGTGGCAGAATAGAAGAAAAATAAAAGATAATTGATTAAAGAGTCGCCTCTCAGACAATTCTGCAAGCGAGGAGAAAAGCAATGCAATTTTCTGCTTCTGGAGGAGTACATCACGGCGAGCACTTTTTCCGTTGACAAAGCTTTTGTCAACTGTCTTTTCTTTGAACTTTTAAAGTCTCCTTACGCCAAGGCCACAGTTTCGCTAAAAGTCTCGCTTGTATCCAGCCACAGAGGCTACCGCTGTAAATTTCAATGCAGTCCAAGAAAAAGCAGGCTTTATTATACATTTACGGGGCGGAAGTTTCAGAGTTTCAAATTCCCTTAAGAAATTCCGGCGTTTGTCTTTTGTTTCGGCCGAAACAATTCACCTGGAAACGTACAGTATTGCCTCCGAGGCGTGAATCCGAATCGTCTTAGAAATTTCCGTCCGTGTACCGCTTTCCACTCTGTTGCAATAAGCGCCCATCATGCTTCGTTATGAACTGTATTCGGAACTCGGATCCATTCTTCCATCGTTTGTTTACCGTTTCGACTTTCGACCGTGAATTGTTTGGACGATCCGCGAGGGCTGCCGTTTTCGGTTTACGGATCTTCGAATACGTAATTCTGCAACAGAAGCATAGTGTATCTTCCTTGAACACGTGTATAAAAATGACAAGAATGTGTCTACCCAAATTTTTAACCATTTTTTGATAATTATGTACCCAAAGAAATAAATTTGTTAAATAATTCCTCAATAATCGTAAATTGAATGTATTATAACCCGCCATTTTGTCGTGTCTCGGGAACCAAGTGTGAATTATTTTCAGTATTTTGAAATACATTTTCATCTGAGGCTTAGATTCTAAGCTGTATTGTTGGCTTGATCCAATATTTTAGTTCTTACATTGAGGTGTGTGTGTGTATACAAATAAGTAAGTGCTTGAAAGTATTAAGTATAAGTAAAAGCAAGTACTAGGTTTCGTGTGCATAATTTTTTACTAGTACTAAATAGTAAAATTGAGTAAACACACTTTGTTCATTGTGCATACAGAACTGAGTATTTACGTAAAAAATCAATAGTAAAAGTTTTTGTTAGATTAATTTAACATATTGACATGTTTTATTGAATGCTACATATTCTATTATAAAATGTAGAAATAAATATTACCACAGAAAAAATCACGAAGTCCACGAATGTCGTGCTGTGTGTTACAATTTTAAATAACAACATGCATAAAATTGATCTTTATCTCATGACGGTCGAAATCTCCGTTACACTGTTGGACAGTCATTAAGAAATTTTTCAACATTTTTCATTCACAGAAATGCACTATAATTTATTCAGATTACTTGGCTTCACGCTATACAGTTTTTACGGAATTTAAACGTTGATTCAGTCGATGTTTATTGTACGCATCACACTACATTGGGCTTCACAAAATGGTGGATTAATGACAAATAAGTATTGGTAGTGATGATATGATAAATATTGGATTTTCAATCACTGAATTACACAACGCAGTAATACACATATAAAATTTCATTCTTCACGCCTCGTGTCTTGTCCTCTTGTTTGAGTTATGTAAGTTCCTTTCTACACGTCTTGTGATAACGTTTTGTAAATACGTCCGAAAGATACTGGCACGCTTAGATTCCTTGAGAGTTAATAGAGAGATTTTTAGAGGAGAGATCTTTTTCTAGATTTTTCAGTAGGTAGTAAACTAATTCTAATATCTCAAAAAAGCTCAAGACGTTAGAACTGATTTTAAAACAGTTATTCCGTTTAAAAGTATGCACAGAGACTTTTTGACTGACTGTAAGTCGGATCCACAAGCTGTTCTTTTAACTGGCATACATATCCTACCAGAAAACAAAACCGTGTCAGTTTTTTAAAAATATGGAGCGAGCGTATTCGTTCGCGCAGAAAACGGAAGCGTTCCGGACATGGCGGAGCGAGCAACAACGTCAAGCAACAAAGATCAAGAAAAGCTGGTCTACCGAGAAATCGGTTGCGCGTGGGAAGAGAGCGTTTGTGAAGAGAGAGCGGACGCGTCGTTGCCGATGAATGAACTATTCCGCGTATCAGCTGTGTCGCTTGGACAGAGAACTTGTATTTTTCAACGATCCGGTTGCGTCCTCGGTATTTCATCGGACCGTACCGGAAATTGGCGACAGCAATGTCGATACGTCGAACGTCATCCGCGGCCTCCTACACTCTCTCTTTCTCTTCCGCTTTACATCGTCAAGGTCACTGCTAACATTCCCTGCGACGGCTGTCGGGAAAGTTTCCCGTTTATGAATTTACCGTAACCGATAGAAGAAACAGCTCTCGCACGTGCTCCTTTTCATTCAGCCCACAATCGGCGTTTTAAATGATTTCTTGCGGCGCGGGGACACAGGATACAATCGACTGCGGCATTTCTGCGGTTATGCCAAACGGAAATGGGTTGGACACAGAGTCAATACACAAAAACCGGCTTTTGGGAAAACTGAGTTCCGGTCTCGGTTTTCGACCGATTCTCGTTCCGATTGATCTGGTTTCTCTTTTATAGAAAAGAGAAGCAGGATATATAATTAACCCATAGTCTGTAAATGTTTTTACGGTACCGTCAAACTGTAAAGGTGGATCTTTCATTTCTGATGGAGTTTTTAGTAGTGCTGTGACTTATACTAACCCGAGTACCCGGATATCTGATAGATAGTCAGATGATGAGATAGTCAGTTAACCGGGCACTCGGTTATCTCATGAGATACCTGGGTACTTTTCATAGTCATTCATTTTTTCATAGATTTCATCATATTATCTCATAGGTACCCGGCCACTCGGTTGTCTCGAGTATCTCACATACTCAGGTAAAGGTACTGGCTTTAGTTTCTAGTGAATAATAGTTCCTAAACAAATCTGAGAAAGTTCATATAGAGTACCTTCGAACATCCTAAATTGTGATTATCACAATGATTCTGATAAGTAATTTGTTGAAATACTTTATATTGCAAATAGTTTGAAGCAAACCACGTGAATTTTACAAATCCTTAGAAATTTTACAAATCCTTAGGAACCACCAACTTTATACAGTGCATATGGAACTACAAAATCGTGAAAAAATAAAATAGACTTTCTGCACAAACAAAGATTAAAATAACTGAAACTCGTACTATTTTTTAAATCATAAGGTAAACTTTATACGAAAAAAAAAAACAGATAAAACGATTGAAGCCAAACGATTGATGTGCAAAGCCGAAATTACACATTTTTATTTTATTTAGTATTATTCTTTATTCCTTCTTTCTGCATACTGTATAATATTTGAAATATTTTCAGATGTATTAACTTGTCGACATTGTGCCAAACACTTTAAAAAATTGAAGTGTTGCGTCAAAATGTTAGATTGAAAATATTAGAAACCGTCATTTTGATCCCGTAAACTTAGAACAAAAGACTACATAATAAAAAAAAGTTATAGTTTTTCTTCATTTTGTACTTTGAAAACTCTTTTAGGAAATGGCCATAAATAACAAATAATCATCTGAAACAATGACTTACTTTAAATACTTTATTATTTGTATTTTACAAGTAACAAAAAATTAATTTTCAATTACATCGTCCAAATAAAATAATAAATAATTTCACCTCAGCAGAGGTTATCGATGTAACTAAATTAATTGTTATTCCCTTCAAAATTGTATTGTAATACGCGAAGGGAATAGAATTTTTGAGAGTACGAATTGTTTGATCGAATGAAAGATGAAATGACAGATTATTTGAATTTCATTTGAAGCTCAAATAATGAAATAATTTAAAAAAAAAACGATTTGCCTCTTCAAATAAACTAACATATGATTATTTCAAATGGCATGTAGCTAAACGAGATAACTATGATTTGAACGATTATTTTTTAAATAATTTATATCATTGGTACATTAATACGCTACCATCCATACTTTGAATCGACGTCGTCATTGTCCGGAGCGTTTGGTAACAACCTTACTCTCAGGCTAGTTTACCTGTCTATGATTAAATAATAATTTCCAAGTCTTCCCAACCCGACTCGTCACCAAACAGTGTTACTCAACAGGCGTGCAGTCTGTTGACAAAACCTCTCTGGAGGAGAAATCGAGAGTAATGAAAGGTACCCGAACAAAGGGGGAGGAGAATCGCTCGTTTATTCGCGGAGCTGGCGCGGGGTTTGTTCGCGAAAGCCATCGCCTTGGAAAACCTTAATTTCCCCTTTGGCAAGATAGAGAGGGGGGGGGGGGGAAGTAACTAGCAATTTGCTCCTGGGTGACGGAATGACAGTCATCAGGATTTCGCGGCGGGCAGTCGCATTCGCAATGCTCCCCGGCGGCGAGCATTACTCTCCTCCTAGGAATTGTCGGCACGACCCACGTGTTGTGCCAATCGTGTGCCTAACAAGGATCTCGAAGGACGACGGGTTTCCTCAAACTTTCCCACCTATCGGAATTCCGCGCGCCGGCATCTGTTTCGAATTCGTTCCGCAACCGAAGAGAAGAGAGAGACGCAAATTAATCCCGCAAATAGAACGTGGTGGTTACCAGGCAGCAGTTGTCGAGGAAGGACCGAGGAGGGCGCGAGGCGAGGCGAAGGGGGATGGAGACGACCGTATTTTCCATCCCCCCGGAAAATACGAGCGGACGACCGCCGTTGCAGTTCAAGGATAGAACTGACGTCGGCTTTGTCCTCAGTTTAGCCGAACGGCCCGTAACGGCGGGTGGTCGTTAAAGGTGGAACCTTGTACACTGTACGGGGGAGCCCCGTTTCACCATAACCCCCCCTTAACCCCTCTAACCCCGTTGCTCTGTCCCCCTTCTCGCACCGTGTCCTATTCGCGACGACGATAATTGGCTAATTAAGTCACCCTCACGCTCGACCGTTGCCCCCGCTCGCCGGTGTTCCGGTAATTCACTTCCAGGCATCTCTTCCTGTGACACAACAATGTAGGTCAATCGACGCGTGTGCCATAAACTGTCGAGCTAGGTGAACTAGCTTCACGCTTCCGATGATCGTTTGACTACCCGGCTGTCGCGCTGCGAAAATTCGTTATCCTGATAAAGAGCTTTTCGCCAGGCCGGACCGCCAGATCTTTATGCGTTTAGGCCGCGCGCGGAATTTTGGGAAATTCGTGAACGTGAGTTGATAAATGTTGATCGCGTTTTTCCTTGGGTTTTTGAAAATTGATCGATTAACGTTCGATACCTTTGCGATTCACGAGTGAGAATTTGCGGAACAATGATTCAACAATTTTGGCGATGAATAGACTGCGGATTCGCATACGCAGTAAACGTTGTACTAATTGCGAAAGAAAGAGCCACGTAGACATGTGTTTCTTGACGCATCCATTTTGTTCTGCTGGAAACAACGCATCGGTATTCCTAAATTTTTTAAATGTTTCTACTGTGCTCCTTTTGATGTATTCATTTTTATCATAAATGCGTAACAGTCGTAGTCTAGTGACGAGCCAATAAGCTATCTGGAGGAACGTTTTTTCGGGTTTATTTTTTCAAAGTAAATTTTTTGATACAACATAGTCGTCGGAAATCGTACTAGTCCCACTCTTCTCCCACAATTCACTTGTCAGTGTGTTATGAGCACGGCGAAGTTACCTCAGACGAAAGTTAAATAAAAATTGATTTCTTCTTTTAGCGATTTTAACACTAAACCTACCAAGCATTAACAGTATCTGGTATAAATATTGCCTTATAAAAATTGCAACCCTAAATTTATTAGGATTGTCCGTAATTTTCAATATAATAAATGATTGGACAAGGAAATTTATTCCACTATTTTCCATACATGAATTTTTATAGTTTCAATAATTGTAAAATATAAAACCGGTCATTTTGACCCTGGTAGGTTCAGTGTTAATGTTTTGAAAATTATTATAGAGCTATCTTAAATTCAGTTGTGCAGTGTTACAGACGTCGCCATAATATGGTGATTCATTAGACTTTTTTATATGCTTCATAGTTATTGTCAAATTCCAGAAAGTAAGCAATAATCGACGAAAGTATATCGTAATTAATACTTTGGTCGGGTGTAATAAATTTTGAAACATTCGCCAAAGTCTTTATGGTAGACATCATCCCTGAATAAAGTTACATTTGATTTTTGAACCATACACGACTATTACTATTGTAATACTAACTATAAATAATTATGCAAAACTTCAACTGAAGTATACAGTGGTTTTCACACACTTACACAGGATTGTTCTCCACAACTTTTCAATCAAATTCTCGTAAAAGACGCTTTAACGGTGATAAACATTTACTTTGTTCAGTTGACTGGATGTTTATAACCTTTCAAGCTGTGCCGCAAATTTAATCCATTTATTAATAGCTCCATCGTGTTAAATATAGGATAGAAACCGCATTAGATTTCCATATTAATTACGCTCTAACCGCATGAAGGTTCACAGTCTAGTAACGATCATTGTTCAACTTCGATTTACGAGAGTTCCGTGCAACGGGCTTGAAAAACTGATTTGTTGGGCTCAGAATTGCATCGGTGCACTTTTAAACTTGCTCTCTCGATCCTTTTCCTAATTCTGTTTCCACAGGCCTCACAGCTTTTTGAAAGTTTTACTATCTTTTCGTAGGTCTTACAATTGTTCCTTGCATATCCATATTTTTATAAAAAATATACATATATTATTCTATTATAGAACTTCTTTGGTCATGTTTGATTCATCTTTTGCAAACATTTTATTCCTGCATTATGCTGGATTAGATCTGTTCAATATTACTTTTGAAATTGATAATTAATAAACTGCGAATTTTCAATTTATGAAGAAATTAACTGGTTGAAATATAAAAAATCTACGAATATTGTTATGTCGTGTTCAACGTAAAAAGACTATTAAGGGATGAAATGAATTTTTATTTAATTACTGCTTCCCACAATCGATAGAGAATATTTCTATTTCGACTGCTACGATTTCCATACCGTTTGTTCAGAAAATCTATGAATTATATGGTGTTATATAGTCGCATAAAAACAGCACACAATAACTTTGCTTTTTCAATTACATTATGGAAACATTTTTCACAAAAGAACTTGTTCCCATGGAGTTTTCATTGTACAGAATATTTCAAAAGACTGTATATGTATGTCCATATTTTACGAGGCAGTGAATGTAGAACAAATGTATAAGGACTCGTTTTGAAATATTGCTTAGTTACTACCACAAAAGATGCATGTATACAGGCTTTTCTAAATAATTTTTTGATCGTGTCATACGGGGGTCTACTGTATCAATGAAAACACTTTTTCAAGAAGTACATGCCTAATAATTCTTTCCATAAAATTTCCCCGGTACATTTCGTTGAACGGCACATAGAAGTCCGAGCAGAATTTCTTCAAGAAACGAGAGGTAACAGTGTATTGCGAGAACTGGCTGAAATCGAGGAAAGTTCGATAGTTGATTCGTTCGATCGCGCGATAGCCGGAGCGCATCGATAAGATTATCGAGGTTGCAAGAGTCACAGGGATTCCCTAATCCGCGGATGTCGCGGGTCTACGATCGGGCTTTTAATATTCTCCCAAGGACGAGGCGATCAGGCAATTCATAGTCAGCGGAATGAATTAGCTGCACTTGACACGCGCCGGCCGGCCGTCCTAGCAGGAATTCGTAGTCAGCTTCCGTGCGCCAGACAGTCGAGCAGACTATGCAAATAACCTGCGAAACTGTGTGCACTCGGTGCACACGTGAAAGCAACATTACCGTGCAACGGTCTTGGTGCACCACATTCTCGCGGACACGTGAGTTCCGTACGTTCACACATCTACAAGGTGTCTTGGAAACCTCGATCACTCCGTCGCCGTTGCTCACCTGTCCGCGCGAACTTTGCTCGGATAAATGATCTCGAGGAATATTGGATCAAGGGAAATTTGTGCCGGTAATTATGAAAGTGGCCTAAGTCTATTCGTTTTTTGCATTTGAATTCATTAAAAAAGATTTCGCCTTTGTAATACATAATTGTGCATAAAAGATTTGTTCTTAAAGTATGAAACTTACATACCTGGTTGTAAAACTTTATAAGAAACGTATACGGATACATATTTGTTGGAACCTCAGATGACTTAGACGATTTTCCAAATGAATGATTTATCTGAGAAATGACTTATTACCAGGAGGAGATTATAAATTTTATTAAAAAAAAAAAAAAACGTATTACAAACTTAATCAATTGTAATTAATTTGAAAATATTAATTTTCTTCTTCGATTACGAAAGATTCAACTTCTGTTTAACATATATAATGTTGTACTTCTCCGCGAATGACACGACATAAAGAATACAAATGACTTAGGACACTATCAAAACGAACGTAACATGAAATTGAAATGACTATGCTCAATTACAATACAATTTATGAACATTTTAAACAAAAAAATTTTCCATAATATAGTAAAATACAATCGATGTAATACGAAGTAAGTGGAAAGTTACATTTTTTCGGAATTGTAACTTACACCACTTTCATAATTACCGGCATATTTGTAAGTGGACTGCGGATCTTTGTTGAATATAAAAATTGTCCGCATCAATTGCAAGATATAATTGCTATTTAAAAGTTTCTTTCTTTCTGTAATAAACCGAACAAGTTGAAGATAGTACATTATCATTCTCAATTCTTCTAATCTTCCTGTTGTTTTAAATTCTGCCAACTCGTTTTTTTTCATAAATGCATAAAAACCGTAATCCACTTATAAGAATGAAATACTATACTAAATTTATTTATTCATACATATATTGCGGTAAAGAGCATGGAAAGTTTAATTATACTGCGGATTTTATGCATTTATAACGACAATAAGTGGATGAAACTGAAAACAATAGGAAGTGAAAGAATTAAAAGAATTTAAGAATGTCAATGTGGTGTTTCCATTTTGTTGAAATTATTCAAGAAGGACAATTGTGTTTGGTTTCTGTTTCGTACGGCTGATGCAAACGATTTTTATTTTACATGAAAATCCGCAGTCTATTAATAAGAAAACACAATCCTCTGACTTTATGCAGTTGATTTTACAGTATAAATTGTCTGCATACAGATAATAGTTTTGTAGTTTTGTAAAAAATAGTTTTTACGCAATTTAATAGTAGTATTTAAGGAAACAATTTCAATCGAGGGGAAGAGCAGAATTAAGTTTGATAGTAACGAAGTACGATGTTCATAAAGGTTAAGAATTACAAACATAGTTATAATAAATTCATTTTTCATATAAATCGTACAGAATCAATTAATTATAAAATCGTTGAGTGTATATAGTCACAACTAGATAGTTAAAATTGGAACCCGTTTGTATTTACGACCGAACAAATTTATGTTACAATCCATTAAAACCAAAACAATTTATCTTTTTAATTGATCAATGCTTATAGGTTGATCTTCAACCTATTATCGTATTCAACGCTAAAATTCGATTTATTCAGCTATTGCGTAAGTTTTACTATAACACGTGCTCTATTAAAAAAATAGAATCGTTTTTTCTGAAAGCATCTTTTCTAATTTCAATAATTATGAGATAGGAAGTTTGAGACCGAACATTTACTCAAAAATAGGTTTGGCATATTAACACTTTGACTGCCAAACTAGAAACCTCAAATATTCCATAAAATCAAAGTAAGTTATTTAATGAAATAAAAATTGAAAAAATGAAATGTATGATATCGAGTAGTCCTCCAACTTTCTTGAATTTGACAGATCCTAATCAAATTAGATACAATGAATATTCATTTTAAAACCTGGACAAAAAGTCAACGTGTTAAACGAGGACAAATGCGACAGTGTCTACTTCGGATTTTCTCGAAATCGCGGCGTCGTATGAAAAAATGTTATTGCCTTTTTTCGACTTATTTTTTATTTAGATTCGATGGTGTGCCACCAATCGCGGGCAACCCTGTGTTTTTGATGCGAGCGAAGGACGGGATATTTTTTCACGGCACCCCGTGTAGAATGGTAGCACGGCCGCCGATGCATACGCTGCATGTATACGCGTATACTCAGGACATCTCGAGCCTGTGTGCAGGAGTTACCCGTACATAAGCCTGGATCCCGTTCGTCGGCTACGTCGGGGAAATATACGGACACGTATTTGCCGATATTATCGCCACCTTAAGCCCATCTCCCGAGCTACGTCTCTCTTTTTCCCCCCAAGAGGCTTCTAAATATTGATTCGATAGAAATTATGTATGGCAACGGAGCAACGCCTCCAATGAATCTTGCAACCGTGTCGGCCACGCTCGGGAGCAAGAAGAATTTTTTCCTGCAACGGTATCCACTCGATACCGGCCTCCCAATTTCCCTTAATTAATTTCCACGGTTAATCCTGCGGGACCATGCTGCACAGCCTGGATCTCCCGAGACAGAATGAGAAATCCTTCCTCCGATCAGAGAACGGTTGAATAATAAAAATTATTTCGGGAATATAATTTCTTTCCGAGAAAAAAATAATTAGATTGACTCTTTGCGGGCGATAATTGTTTAAAATATTGGAAATATTTTCCTTAGGAAGCTGTGTCAACATTTTCGGAACAAACAAAAATATACGCTGATCTTTATTACGATAATTAAATTGTTTGTCTGCGACGTTAAGGATTAAATGCATGGACCTGAAGTCACCAGTATGACGACATTCGTCCTCG
This sequence comes from Halictus rubicundus, assembly GCF_050948215.1. Classification (NCBI taxonomy): domain Eukaryota; kingdom Metazoa; phylum Arthropoda; class Insecta; order Hymenoptera; family Halictidae; genus Halictus; species Halictus rubicundus. The sequence continues at coordinate 15,956,891 of NC_135152.1, read as the reverse complement.
AACGGTTAATTTCTCACACGCAATGAACTTTGGTTATCGATGGTGAAAAATGTTCGAAATATTCGTGAAGTAACTTATCCAAAAATGAGAACTTCTGACGATTTTCTTTCTTAATCTAAATTAATTATATTAATTATTGTACCCGTTTCGTACCGCGATAGTCCATGCGAAAATATTAATGAACACTGTTGCGAAAAGTATTGTAACGCGATTCGCACGATTCTGGTGGGACAAATTGTGAAATCGCGCAGTGCCTTGCTATACTTGCGAAAATGATTTAGCTCTACATCTTCAAATTAGTGTCATAATTTTTCTTGCAAATGTTGCTCAATCCAAATTACACTTCACTTAATTCAGTTGATATTAACGCTTTGACTGCCGCGTTGGTCATGTACAATATTTTTTCATCAAACTTGAAACTCAATTTCTAGTACGATATATTAAGTGAAACAAACGTTGTTAGGATCTACAAGTTAAACGAATATGTACTTCCCCTTTTACGAATGTCAAACGCCTTTACAATTTTCTATTTCATCCATGAATAATTGGCACGAACGCGCAAAATCCACGGTCTAATTATTCAATAAGTTGTTCCGATTTCGTGCGACTTTTACGGGAACCAGTGTGGCTAGTTGACGTGTGAAACCAAGTTTTCATTATCGTTATTCTGCAACCGTTGCGTACATATTCCGCGCGCATAAAAGTCTAAAAAAAAAGATCAGTTTAACGTTCAGAATAACGTCTTATTTAATTTCACGTCCTCTTTTGTGCGCCAGAAATTGCAAATTTGCGCGAACAGCGTCAGTCTATTTGCGACACGGCCGGTTTGTGTACCGTTCCGTGAATTCCTCGTAGCTTTTCAAAATCACTGTGCACGGTAACCTATTTACGTTCATCTCGAAATCAAAGTTCGGGGGGGGGGGGGGGGGGGGGAGCACGCCGGTGTGTATTCATTTCGAATTCATTTGGGTCAGCCGAGAATGGTTTTTTCTCTTCGCATCGTTGAAGCTCCGACGCCAGGCCAGGTTAATGGTATAAATGGGACCCCTATCCTGGTTTTTGTTAGACATGGACACGTTCACGTAAACACGTACATGCAATAAACAGTCGGCAAATGGTTCCGGATAGTTAACGTGTCAAGTACGAAACGCGAGTACAAAGGCATATCCTTTTCCTTTCTTCGCGAGATGCTAATCTCTTACGAGCCTTTTAATCGACAAGCTACTCGACAAACTTTTCTTAGTCCTCGTCCCGCTGGGACGTGCATTAACATTTTTATGAGTGTTAATCGAAAGCTTCGTAATAATCTCTCGTCTGGTAGACAGCGCTGTCATCCCGTTGACGTGTAATTTATACGGCTTCCGGCTGAACAACTCGGAAAAGTTTATAGCTTTTTCCGACAATCTAATAATGCTAGGCGAGCAACATAGCTTTGACACTTCATCCAAACAATTACGTAGTCGTCAGTGTTTTTTTACCATCCTCCGCTGTACTGGCAGCAGCTATTTTCTTATAATAGAAAATAGACATACTTGAAGCTTCGGAAAATGCAGCAGCTTTAAAGAAACCTTCTTCCATTTGAAAACCGCATTTCTGATTTATCTTTTCATTGAGATACAGTTCCAGAGAAATGTGCACAGTTCACTGTTAATTAATGACATTGTGAACATTTGTAAAGTATAACTTACCGCGGATCTTTATGCCAAATCAAAATTAAAAAATCGAAATTAAATGTAGATGTATTTCCTCTTTTAATAATTTTCATAAGTCGAGAATCATATAACATCGCGCGATTCTACTAATGTCTTGAAAGTTTTGACCACTCCATTTTTTGTCATAAATGCATAAAATCCTAAATCATTGAATACCATTGATAAAGCCGCAAGCATTTTCCTTCCTCAAACAGCATGATTTCAATGCAGGCCCAAAGGCTATTCTCCTCCTGAGTGCAGCAATTAGGCCGGAAAACGGTCAATCATTTTTTCCAGGCCCTCAATTAACGGTTTTGACAGAAACAAATCTTTCGTTGTAGGACATGGGGGCCAACAAAAGGTTGAAGAACGAAACTTAGAGGAAATGGTTCCGAATATAATGGTCCCGCGTCATCGAAGGAACTAAACTTGTTGATGGGCCATTGATACGGTCGGCGATCATTAAGTGCATTCCTGCAGCCGCAATCTTTCGCTTCGAATCGGGCTGTCCTGGTAACGAGGGGATGCACGCTCGGCGTTTGTCCGCAAAACGGACCGCATCGGCAACTATTCCACCAATAATGGCCTTTTCTCGCCGGTAGATAACGAGCAAACGCGGTCCCGTCATTGTCCCGTTTAAATGGAACCGCTGTACCCAATTTCTCGAAACGGGAGCTTCTCCTGAATCACCCTCGAGTCATCCTTATCCCTCAGTGTTCCGAGTGTCCGCCGAAAATTGCCGAAAGTCTGATAAAGCGACGCACACCAGCGATTTTTCTGAAAAGTGGGACAAAAATCAGCATGGCTTGAAAAGGCTATAGTCGGATAAGGCGATCAAATGTCCCTCCAAACCAAATCTTATTATACCATTCGATACGGTCACGGTGTGTGTCATAGCGTCCATATTGGCATAAACTATATCGTATTTACGTTGATTATCGAAAACTTTTCGCTATCCCAATTTTACTTTCGTTACGTCTTCGTAAGTGTTCACGATTGCAAAGTCATTCGATGGAAAGCTTAAAGGAATGCCGTTCAGGGTACGGGTAAAAAATGTCCATTTTTTTCTAACAACTCGGAGCTTTTCTTACGTAATGCTAATGTTGCTATATTGCATGAAACTGTTGCTATAATTGACATAAAATTAGAACAGTACAAATTCAATTCATGGGTCTCGCAGACCAAATCCACGCAGTGAAGGATTAACTATTTAGAACTAACTATTAGAAAATTCAATTGGCCAGCTTTTCGAGTGTGCGGCGTAGGCACAGAAAGAGTAAGGGTGCGTCTTCCGGAGAATGATAAGATCGCAGGAAATTTTTCGAGAGCATAGTAGATCGAGCACTATGCGACATGCACGTGAAATTCCGCAGGATCCGATAGCTCTCTCGAGTTTCCACGGCTCGTGGATTCGCTATGAAGCCACCGCTTCGAGACCGAAACCGAGACCGAGACCGAGACCGAGACCGAGACCGCGCCGGAGCAAACAACTTGACTCTGTGTGCATGCCGACGAGACGTTATCGAAGTTCCATGTACCCGCATGCTCGCGAGGATTTGGTGCATGGAAAGTAAGCTTCTCGAAATAATTAGAGGATCTCGTGTCTCGAGCACGTATCAAGTGCAGTCTGCATTGTACGAGCCTCTTTAATCCGAACGCGCTCTGCTGGTCGAACCCTCGTCCGCACCGAGTACGGATTACCTTCTCGATCCCGTGACAGTTTGCTCAAGTTATTTTACTATTCTGCGGAATAACCGTACTCGACAATATGCTCGAACAATCCCACCCATTATCGCAATTAGATCGTCAGACATTCTATTAAAATGGACAGTGTTCGGCTTGAAAAAACATTTAAACATCAAACTTCTCATTTTTGAAGAATTGTTAATGTTTTGATTGTTATAGGATTTGTTGGGTGTTTTTCTTTTTTTTTTTTTTTGAGTTTTAACACGTTCACTGCCGTGTCACCCATATGTGGGTGACGGAATTATTTGTCCAGGTTTTAAAGTGAATTTTTATGTTAATATATTCATTGCACCAAATTTGATTAGGATCTGTAAAATGCAAGAAAGTTGGAGGACTAAATATCATACATTTAATTCTTTTCAATTTTTATTTCATTAAATAACTTACTTTAAGTTTATGCCATTTTTGAGGTCTCCAGTTTGGCAGTCAAGGTGTTAAATGAAAAGTGTACAGTGATGTCTCTTACAGCGTATTGGTGTTTCAGCTAATTTGATTACTTCTAATTGCTTGATTACTTCTAATAATTGCTAATTTTAATTACATTGTAATTAAATTAAGATCTTTTCATTCTTAATTCCTATTATTCTTTTACGAAGTATCGATGCTGGGGATTTTCGGATACATAATTAGCAAGACAACAAGTAACTGATTTTTAAGAGTAACATTAAACATTAAACAAACACAACTTTTTTCTTGAATTAACTTATTGATCAAGGTAAACATCATTATAACCAACGTGTTCTCATTTACAAGATCTTCATTGTTGTAGTCCTTCTAACCGTCAACGAATAGTACGTTAATTAATCACCACATTTTGACCAAAAGTCACACAATGCTATCGTCAACATGTTGTTTCTCCGCGCATATAAACAAAACCACGACCGTCGCATTAATTGACGTTAAAATAAAAATTGATTTTAAACTAAAATTAGACATCCAAATTAAAATTGAAGACAGCATATTAAAGATTAGCATTGCACCTTAAAATTTTATATACCTGCAGACTGTAATAGTATTTCTTGCTGAAAAAGTTTTATAAGATTTGTATTCTAAAATCGAATTCATATGCAACAACCTAATACAGTGAATTCTCAATTATATGTCGCCGAAGCATGTCCGATAAGTGTCGCGGAATTATCTGTGGAGAATTCGCTGTGGTATGTATTCGTCGCGTGAATAAGAAATATTATAATTATAATTTAATTAAATAGAATAATTTAATAATAGTTGTGTAGAATGTTAAGAAGGCAACAGAGTGGAACGGTACTAGAACCGGAGCAACAACAGTCGGTTTAGATGAATAGGATTATTTGGCAAAGGCTCGGAGAGGTTTACGTTTCCAGACCCGATAGTTTCTGGGCTCATGTGGTCCCGATAAGAGCGATTCGGTTACAAGATTAAGGAAAGTTACATGATCTGATAGGTCGGGGTCCCACACAGCGACCGATAATGATGACCACTAGGATTACTTGATCTGATAAGGACAACGCACGAACACCCACTACGCGATACCGATAACCTTGGACATATACGATCTGATTATCGCGAACCCAAATCTGCGGTGCTTAGGCAAGGACACCTATCCTGACTCATCCGAGTCAGTGGGTAAAGCTTGCGAGACTAGGGCTCGATAATTGTTGCAGACGACACCGGGAACGACCACATCGAAAGGTATAAGGGAAATTAGGTGGTTCATGGTACTCCGTGTCGGCACGTTCTTTCCTTCTATCTACCTTGCTCTCGTGACGCTTAGCAGATAAGAATGTGTACGGCGGTTGCTAGAACCATCGACATGCTTCGAGCTTTTGCGATATCTTCCGAGTTAAAAACTGGCGTACAGATTCTTTCAGATTTCACTGTTGTACAATGTGGATCTGCGAGATTTGATTTCATAAAATCGGAGCTTTGCGAAATTCGTGAAACCGCTTACGCTAAAGGGAAATCTAATTTGTATGTTCAGCAGTTGTCCCTTGCAACTTTCTGTATTGGTTTTTATTACAAAATTAGAGCTTGCACGGCACTCTCGGTATGTTCATTATAACACCGCGCAAAAAATTAGCGTCTTAATGCGGTTCAGAGTTTTCAGTACTTCTTTATGCGCAGAGACAACGCAAACGTGTAAATTAACAATTCATCGTTCAGAAATAATAAAAAAAATTGCAACCTCGTAGTCCAGAAGGGAATGGCATAGTCAGCTCGTCTATGGCAACGTTGTATACAATAATAGCAAATTAACTGTTTATATTAAAATTTCCACAGTCTAGGAATCTGTTAGCGACGCTTTACAAGCTAGAATATAGCATAATATACTAGAACGTGCTGGAATATATTATAATGTACTAGAGTGTAGTAAAATATGCTAGAATATAATATAATATACTAAAATGTAGTATAATATGCTAGGATATGAATAATAGAATTTTGAATAATATGCTAGAATATGATATGGTATAACAGAATTTTGTATAGTATGCTAGAATATGATATAGAATAATAGAATTTTGTAAAATATGGCATATAATGTGATATACTAGAACGTAGTATAATATGCTAGAATGAGAACATAGTATCTTATGCTAGAATATAATACAGGGTGTCCCAAAAATGTTGTATTTCTTTGAAAAGGATGATTCCTAAGGTGATTTGAAATAACTTTCTCCTGTATGAAAACGGACCAATCAGAGCGCGGCTATAGCGGACGGTTTCCGGTTCGACGACAGGTCCCGCCGAGCGTGGCGTTGGCATTGGTCGAGCCGGAATCCGTCTGCTGTAGTCGCACGCTGATTGGTCCGCGTTTTTCGTGAATAATTCCTGAACGAAACCCCAGGGAACATTTTCGTAAAGGAAAAAGTTATTTCAAATGGCCCTAGGAATCACCCTTTTCAAGGAAATACAACATTTTTGGGACACTCTGTATAATATACTAGATATAATATATTATACTAGAATATAATATGATTTGTCAGAATATAATGACATGCTAGAATATAGCAGAATACAATAGAATGTGATATAATATAATATGATACAGTATAAGTTGCTAAAATACACTAGAATAGGTCACAGGATACTACCTATAATATTCTCAAATAGTCACAGATTTTCCGATAAGGTGATAACGACTCATCAGAACCCACTTCTGCGCGCGGTGGAAACACATAATAAAGTGGTCATCGGATAAGGAATATTATATTCTCCATGGAGTTTCATGGTCACCCGGACAATGGACAGCTCAGTGGATTATCCGAATGTGTACAGACGATAAATATTATCATTCCGCGTGAACACGCGTTATGTATTTCGACGCGTTGGTACGAACGAGAAAGCACGAGGACCGGGTGAATCAAACCCGCGTGCATCTCTCTTGACGAGTTTCCACGATGACACGGGGCCGATGAAAGAGACATGCAGTCTAGGGTAAAGGCTGCAAGATAAACAGGGAGCCCGATGAATCACTTTCGACTGCGGCTCCGCAATATTGCGTATCGGCGACTGAAGAAGAAGAAGAAGGGGAAGGGGCACGCTGTGTTAACCGACAAATATTATCGCGTGTTGAGAAATGCCACGGGGAATATAAATGGGATTGCCTTCGGCCGATGCCGCCGCGCGAACTACGTGAAATCTCTGTTCTCGAGCATGATCTCTGAAACACCGTGCCATGTGCCCCGCATTCCTCTGCCTTTTCTTATAAAAGTCTGTTGTTGCTTTCCAGCCTGCGGATATTACGTATTTTTGATTAAAAAATAGATGAGACGCAAAACTGTGAGGACATTCAATGAATTGAAAAATGTTATTGCATTACTCTTCGCTTATTGAAATTATCGAAAGAGGGAATACATTTTAATTCAGCTTCTGTTCCCTGCAATCGAGTTGGAAAGTTTTTATTTCAAATACTAGACTAATACGATGGTAAAGGTTTCGTTCGCAATCTTTCGATTCGTTTGTATTAGTGTCGGTCTCACCGATACTCAATCCCTCATTGGCTCCCAAGGTTCCAAGGGGGATCCCCCCAGCGGAGGGGATAAAATTACATGAAATCAGTTAAGCACTAATTTAGTTATAGCCAGTAAACGGCAGTGATTTGGCGGCACAATGTTAAAAGACTATGCGAACGGCTGATATCTGGTCGTGGGTTTAGTTTATTTTTGAGATCGGTCGCTTTCACCTCGTGTGCCCGCGGTTTTCCCAGGATGTTGGCGCGCGGGCAATCATGGCAATCACTTAGGAGGACGCTCCGTACCGCTTTCACTGTTCTCGGTATCGAGGGCTTGATTTACGGTGGTTGTTTAATTGCGGCATAATCGCGGTTCGTTCGTGGCTCGGTCGCCAGCCTCTTCGGGGCGTTATTCGGCCCTCGTTGCCGCCACACGATCGCATTCCATCCCGTCAATGTGTATCGTTTGCTCCGGTGATCGAATCGCGGTTCCCTGTCATCGTAAGCTCAAGCACCCGTGTATCGGTTGTGATAATATTTAATCTGATTATAACACGATCGAGATTACCACCCCATCGCGCACCGCACGTTGCCCCTACCACAAAAACGAAGGAATTCTCTTCTCTGCTTCTTGCACTCGATCAAAATGATACAGTTCGCGAAATTACCATAGTTTCTCGCGCGATTTCTTCGTAATTTTCATTCGGTTTGACAAAACAAATACGATCGAATTATTCCCGTTATATTGAGTTGACTACAAACATATCCGAACGCTTTCACAATAGAATATTTTTTCTTTTCAGTGAATAATTTAAAGAATGTGTATTTCTGATAAAGGGTTGTGCGAAACTTCTATAGTTCCGGTTAATAAATAATAGTTTATTTACTCTATAAAATCAGAATTTTAATATGGTATATTGCTACCGTTGTTAAAAGTAACTTGAAAAATTTGGTTCTCCTATTTTTAGTTAACCACAAGACTTTTTCATAAGCTTAGAACAGAAACTACCACAAAAACAAAGAAATTTTCTTCTCCAATTCATTACGATCTCTTACCATAATTTGATTTATAATCAATTTACTGTACGACGTGTAAAAAAGTTTTTCGCTAATGGTAGTTAGAATTGCTAAATAAATAATAAATATTGTTTTTATGAAGAAACAGTAATGTTTTTGCTGTGATGAAAATTTTAAGAATACGTTTTGTAGAGTTGTGCGTGTTATTATGAAGTTATTGCTATTAGTGAAAGGTAATAGAAGCCAAAGATGACTGTATACAAGTTTTTCTGTTTTACCCACTTTGTGTATATCGTTTATTTCTATTCATTAAAACAAGTTTTATTGGCCGCTTGATAGAAAGTCTACTTATGAACGAGTTGACATTCTTTGTTTGTAGAAGAGATACAGTGAGTTCTCGATATATGTCAACAACACGGGTCTTGCCAGCGTCGTGTATCGTCCAGGAGACATACCTGAGCCGTATTATGTTTACACTGCTCGGCGTCCGAGGCCTCTCCTGGCCTTGGCGACATATATAGAGAAATCACTGTAATTCATTTTGTTTAATGGAACATACAGAATACCTTTAATTTCAATTCTAGCGTATTTCATGTAGTGTACATAGGGGGTACATAAGGAAGTTGATTAAAACATTTGGATGATTTCAATGATTATAAAAGAAAAAATCAGAAACAAGTAATTTTGATGCATCTGGTAGTTCTAATGTTAAAACGACAGAAAAATCGAAATAATTAAAGAACATCGATATACTATTTTCTTGCTCCTCCAGCTTATTAGAATTATTAAAAAATATCTTCAATAACGAAGATATAAATAGTAGAGACTAGTAATGGGGAATAAAATTAGTAGGGTATAGTAAAGACATACATAAATAGTGAAGAATCTTCTTTAGCACAAAGATTCGCAGTCTAATCATAGTGAATTATAAAGAAATTTGATTTTTTGTTTCAAACCTTGTTCGTTCGACGTACAGAGCATCTGCGAATTATAATAGATATTATGATCGAATATGCATCGCGATCAGAGTGCGGGACACATTATGGTCGGAGCGGTGTCGTTTCGATTAAGAAACGTATGTGACAGTCTAATGGATGGTAATTGCAATGTAACTGGGCTGTGATTGAACGCTGCCTTTCGCGGCCCGGTGACTGACACAGCGCGCAGATTTTACGACAAAAATGAGTAGATCAATCGTAAAATCATAAATACGGTTAACGAATTTAGAAATTATTATTTCTAGCTCACTACAGTTACTAAGAAAAGAAATAATTTTTATTTTCCATAAAAATCCGCTGTCTAGTTATTTGAATTTCTTTTCGATATTGTTTAACCCAATATTCCATTGTTGGTGCATTCCCTCGAGTTATGAATAGTGATAGTGTTACGCAGAAACGCACATCGGTTCTTATCTCACGTACTTTGTTATAAACGTAACAAAGGAAATTAGTTTAAGGATATGAGTCGCGATAGCCTCTCACGGTTTCTGTAGTACTGTTCTTTTTGAAGATTTTACGAGCTATAAACGCACAAAGATCCTCTGTCTAATAATTACCATTCGATTGTATACACGCCTCCTCCGCGCCTAGTAATTAAATCGCTTATGTGTTTGCAATGAATGCTGGTGTTCGCTAATGTTCTCGGAAGGGAGGCTTTATAAAAACAAGTTTGTACTGTTTATTATCTATCAATTATTGCAAAACACGATAAAACTGTACGGGAATTGGAATTATTTTTAATTGTTTTTTCTGTAAGCAAACATGTGAAAACATATTATTTGTCTTTTTTAATCTTTTCCACACGAAAATGACGAACATTTTTCTGTATATCTAGTAATATAATCTTGATCTTCTAGTAGTTTATGTAGAAAATATCATTTGGATACTTTGATAATTAATCGATAAAAATCACAGTAAAAAAACGAAAATCTTGGACGGACTTATGATAGTTGCGCGATTTTACGTTTAGCAGCGTCACGTTCCAAGAAAAGCAATAAAAATCAACTTGTAGGTGTTTATCTATTGATATTGCGTCATTGTTCGGAGAGAATGTCTGCGCTGAACTCATAAGAATAAATATCGCTCTCTTCTGATATATATTCCCATTGATCTGTCGATTTACGTAGATCTAGTTTCTCTCTATTCTTATTAGCGAATGATAGCAGAGTGCAATACATTTCTCGTGGATCGAGTATGCACCAACGTTGTTTCTAGATAATGCTACAATATTTGTGCATACGCTTCTACCTACAAATGAAGCATCGGTTGCTTTCGTTGTCACAATGATGCTAAATGTTCAATAACTGTGTGAATTAGCAGTGAGACAATCCCCTTTTGAAAATAAGGTTCCGTTTTGTTTATATCAATTTTTAATGGTACAGTCAACGTTGTTTTTATACGAATTTGAAATTGTATTTTACAATACGAGTTGAAGCGCTTTTTTAAAATACGAGATTGCGAGTAAAACACAATTGGTCTAATTAAAGTGTAAAACGAAGCTGGACGAATATGAACCGAGAATGTTTTGTCAAATTAATTAAATATCATGATTGTATTTCAAGGAAAAATTACTTCATTAAAATGAAATAGACTTGAAATGTTATTCAATGGGTTTCAGAACAGACACAGAAAGCAAACAAAAAGTAATATTATTCTGTAGGTATATTGATCAATATACTGTGGCTATAAAATCACATTTGTCATATAGAGCATAATAAACTTTCTTCCTGTATCTCATATAGTTTCCAAAACATTTGCAACCATTCAGAATAATGTTCAGAATAATTGCCTCAAATGTTTCCATTCAAAATTGTGGTACCAAATTGTACTACGTCCTGCAATCTTGTTCTATCTGCAATACAAATGGCTACATGCTAGGTCCGGATACTAGATTTACCCTGTACAGCAATTTTAAATTTAGACAATTAAACATTCGGAATAATGATTCGGAATGATTGCCTCAAATGTTTCAATTTAAAATTGTGGTACCGAACTGTGCTATCGCCTGCAATTTTATTCTATTTATAATAGAAGTAGAGTTATAGCCTGGCTCAGTTGCTAGAATCACTCTGTGTAACAGGTTTAGGCTTGGACAGCTAACCATTCGGAATAATGATTGCCTCAAGTGTTTCAATTTAAAATTGTGGTACCAAATTGTACTATCCCCTGCAATCTTGCTCTATCTGCAATCGACTCATCATGTACACCCCCGAGTGTCTCACCGCACACTTTTCCGCTACCCCCTAATCCACGATGTGGTAACAAGCTGCGCTTACCATCTGAAAGGGCGTCGTTAGCGAAACTACAAAAATAAAAGAGAGGTGTAACGTTGGTTACTCGCGTCGCTTTTAATGTTCCTGTATCGTGTTGCAGCGGTGTGTTTGTACATACTTATTTAAAACGGGGTTGACAATAGACAGGCAAAGCCTGGGAAATGCTGCTGTCCCTGCTGAATACAGGTAGCCCAATACAGACATCATTGTGCTCGGGAGAATAGGGCAGCGCGAAGAATCGGGAGGCGTGTGGCTGATTAAATATTTAACAAGGTGCAGCAGATCCTTTGTACTTTAACAGCCTATCCCGGCTACGCTGTAAATGACATTTTTCTATTGTCGCGGAACGATCGTTCTCCGAGCCGGAAAAACCCCGCGCCTGGGGCAATTAACAAATCATTAACTTATTCGCATCAGAAATAATTTGTCCGTTGCGATTATTAGTTATGTAATTGTTCAATTAATTCTTTACATGATCTGGGTTATTATTGGAGGTACTAGAAGAATTAAATTAAAATAGTAAGAGGTTAGACAAATTCAAGAATATTGTTATGTTGTTTTCAGTGCAACAAAATTATTAGAGGATGAAGTTAATTTTTATCGAACCCCTACGATCGATACAGAATTTATTTTCCATATAGATCCGTAGTGTAAACGTACCTGCATAATGCACCTAATATGCACCGCATATAAATGTACCTTCACAAAAGTTGCAAATGTATAAAATCGATGTTACTTTCCACATTTCTCTTCACATTTTTCTTCATAAAAATATCTCGTGGAGGATTCTCGTGTAACAAACTCGAATAACTCTTTTTTACATACATCGAAGGACCAACATTTCAAAAATATGTTCTCAAAGTCTAATAGCTTAATTATGAATAATGAAGATTTTACAGCGTGTTTAAACGCATTTTTCCCGAAATCACATTTTCAAAACTGCCGCGCACAATAATGGCGGACTCAAAGGCTTAATTCAATTCATTACAAATTTCTCGATGTACTGAACCATAATTTCAACTTAAAGTCTTATGTATAATATTTTTTTCCTTATAAATGAGATTAATTTGCCTATCGAACAAATGTATTTTTCCTTAAGCAATCCATAACTTTTGTAATTCTCCAAATTTTTTCTTAAATCAGCGTTCAGTACCAGCGTAAATATAATTCTTCTTGCTTTCAGATAATTGTGACACTTGCTACGCTGTACGCCAATATTAGCTACTTCATTAACAAGGTCTACAGGATTGTAAAAATTGTCACAAAATTAATCAAAACTTGGAACAAAAAGTTTTTGTATAGCGTGGAATTGCTTACTTGTATGCCAAAAGGTTTTACGCCGATGATATAAATAGTTTTTGTAAAACAAATCGCAAACATCACTTATTTTTGTGCTTCTAACACGAGAATCCCCCCTTGTTAATCGGTTCGATCATAAGGCTAATTAATCCGTGGTTCTGTTTCAGAGTGGTGAGGATCGCTCGAAGATGGGGTTGAAACGACGGCGCAACAAACCGGTGCATCGATGAAGTGATTAATTTTTCGGATAGGCGAGGTGGTGCAGAAGAAGATGATGACTGCCATGGCCAGGTTGCCTTGCAAGCAAACTTCGCCTTCGCAGCAGCCACGGGTGAACAATTTTGGGAACAGCCGAAACACGTACTGGGACATGCAACCCAGGCACCCGGCACCTCCCTACGTCAGGAATCATCATCGGCACGTCGATCATACCGGTAAACCTGCCCTTTCATTTATTAATAAACACCGCGGATGTTTGTATCCTGGTGGCACGCGAGAACGAGCAAATCGCGGTATAAAGCGAAAACTTCAATGAAGGTTACTCTCGAGTTTTATTTTTCTCTTATTTTTATACGACTAAAATAACCCGATAAAGAGGCTGCAAGCCTCTTTCGATCTTACTTCCAGTATGGACATTTCTTTGTCAGTTGTTTCGAATGCGAATTCGCGTAAAAGTCACTCGTTTGTTCATACAGTGAAGGGAAAAGTTGAACCAATGAAATCACTTGTCGGAAACATCATCATTTTATGTGTTTATTAGAACGGGATCACAGAAAACTTAGGAGACGCCTGATTTGACATACACTTGGACTGAAGAAACGATTGATATTTTTATTTTACCACATTTCATTTACTAGTTACTTTACACACATTCTACAACACAAACAGAAAGAAATCAGACGTTTTACAAAATCTAAAAGAAGAAAGTGGGTGATATTCACCCTGAGGATCGTGTGAAATCTTTTGCTCTTCAGAATCGGGTCTAGGATATTAAACTGTGCAATTTTATGTATCAACTCTCCGACGGCGGAGTCCGGGTCTTCTTTGATCCAGAGTATCAAAACCGTCATTCGATTTCTCAGTTTCTGACGAATTAATTAAGTGAACACCTACTACCTTCGGAACATCAGCAAGATGTGTCGACAAGAGGTACGTTAAAAAATTGTTTTTATATCGATCACTATCACTAAAATTGCTTTCAAGTTTAAATTAATATTCGAAGAATTTTCCTATGAGTTTAATTGAAAAATACGACAGTAGTTAACGTTGAAAGGAAATAATTCGATCTGACGTAGTCGTAACTTCGAGTTCGCCTGAATATCGCAGTTCAATGTTCGCCCGCGGATATTTCTGCGAATTCACCGTTCAAATCGATCTCGAAAGGATTATTTTGATTTGCCAAGGTGCTCGGGCAGGAAATCACGTGCTGCGTTATGGTTGATGGGTCTCGTAGTCGAAGGGTTGCCGCGTTACGTCGCAACGCTCGATTATTTTCTCCCCGTGACGCGTCGCCTTTACATTGACATTGAGGTTCAAAGCGTCCGCAATTTCAAGACCAGTTTCCTTTTTCACATTTTACACGACCCCGGAGGTACGCGAGGCGTGAGAAGAAAAAAACGCTGACCGTGGAATAAAATATTTTTACATCGACAGCTATCGAACATTTCCTCGCTGAATATTCATCAATACTTTTGCAATCAGTCATTTTCGGCCAGGCGAATTTTTACGATCGATCACTCGCACGTTTCCGGGACGAATTCACACTATAAATACTCGGCGGGATTTAAAATTAGGCGGTAATTGCGGCCGGATCGCTATTTAACGGGAAACGATTGAAATTCGCGTACGCGGACCGGAAGAAACGGAAGCGTTAATTAGGGTTCGCGAATCGATCCGCGAGACACGTGTGCGTCGATTCGCGGTTCGGAAAATCCGTTAATTATTCACGTGAACCGTGCAACCTTTCCCGGGAAAGTTTGTGTCCTTGAACGAAGTCCCTATCGACCGGACAGTTTTATCTTAACCCTTCACCGTTGTCGCCGTTAATTATCATCCCTTTCGCGACCAGAGGGAAACACACTCGCACAGGCTATTAGTTCTAATGATTTTCGGTCTGCTCGAGTGCTTATTCGCGCGTTCACGTATCGATTACTATCGCTCATTACAGAATTTTGTAACGGTAACGCGTACCGTTCTACACCTGTTCGGCGGAAAATTAACACGTTCGTCGCCGTGTTCGTTGATATTGATACGTTCTCTTCTCACACCGGTGTAATGGGAATTCAGGCATTGTGAGCCCAACTGATAAAGTTGCGATCCTAATCTGTTAGCATCTGATACCGTCGGATAACGGAGCAAAGGGACTTTATTTTTTAATTGTATCGTGTTTCCATTTTTTCCGCAAAATTGATTATTTTCTTTGGTACATTTTCTTCCGCGGGAAGAGAGAAATAATGAATGTAAATGAAAATAGTATTAAAATCGAAACTGAGGAGGGATGATCTAAGACTAATACTTTGTTAATATTTCTTCGTAAAATCGACGTCGTTGCTTTGAATGTCTGTCGTTAAAGAGGCTGTTACTTTCACAGAACGTTAAAAGATACCATTTTTTTAAATCTACGTATTAAGAATTTGTTTTAGAAATAAATCAAACGCAATAGAATACAATCTCTTGCAATGTTTTCGATTTATATGTTAAGAAGTTATTTTAGAAATGAATAAGTCAAGAGAATTTCACGTTTTGAAAATTCCGCAAAATGTTAACAATTGAATGTGCAAATAAACGGATGCAATACGATGCAAACAATTAATTTCACGCCTCGAATAAAATTAGTAAATATTTGTCTCGTTTGCCACATCTTTTTTGCTTTTCTAGTGGAAATGTATTAGATGTTTTATAAAAACAAAAAGAAATATGTACATTGAAAACGTGAGACCAAGGGGATGGACTCCTCCTGATGAAACAATTTCGAAGTGTCTGTTTCGTTGCGTATCTTTCGTTCGTTTGGAGAGATCTCTCATGTATTTTATTAAAGGACGGGTTCCCCGATGTTATCATGCAGTAAGGGCTGCAGGGATTCGTTGCAGTTCGAGTACATGGGTGCAACCGCTGCGTTCGAAGCGTCCAGAGTAGTCTAGACACATTTCTGCCGCCGCGCCGCGCCGCGGAATCCGCAGTTTCTGGAGCTTCTGCTGCCTCATCTTTTTTCTTATCTCTTTTCCGCCGTTATTATCGCAGTCTGCGGTCGTTTCAAAAGAAAGTCTCGCACAGTGTGTCAAACACATGTCATCGGCTACCATGACCGACACGTGTGATTTGTGACGTGCGTAAACGCCAACAACCTCGCCAAGAATCTCCGAAACGATCTTCGTTCCGAAAATAAGGAATAATATCAACAATTTTTATGATAACCGAACTATATTAAAATTGTACGCAGCTTCGCTCTAGATGTCTGCATGAACGTTTAAAAAATGTCGTCCGATAATGGGACTGCTTATGGCAAGACTGAGTAGACGAAATAAGACACTGTCTTTAATAATTTTAATATTTAGAAAATAATGTATACTTAAATTCTATTTTCCCTGTTCTAAGTGGCACTTACACGTTTTACAAGTAGTCTTGTATCACGATACACAACATTTCGTGTGATCTTTGTGATAATTGGACTGCAGGTTTATGACAAAAATGAGTAGACGAAATAAGAGACTGAGTTCTAATATTTTGAATTAACGATTATTGCGATTGTAAAGATGTATCCACGAGGAATTATTAAAAATTTGGATAGACACATGTTGTTATTTTTATAAAATGATGCAAAATGGTGACTCTTAGCGCTCCGTGAACGCAGTGTTAATAATTTTAACTTTCTTACTGTTTTAAATTGCACGTACTCGTTTTGAAAGCACTTTTCCAGGATTGATACTGCAAGGAGAATCAATTGAGAACTCGGTAAACGGACTTGTGTTATTTACACAATAAGATCAAGTCGAGTCACTGTTAGCGTTCGTTGCTCCTAAAGTTAATCTTCTCTGAAAGCCACGTAAATTGTATGAATTATGTGCTGTTGTGCTTCCTGGTTGAGCGAAACCAAGAAAGGGTGATATATCACAAGCCACAAACGATGTTCCGATGTCAAGCTGCTAAGTGTCAAACAGAAAACCAAACGAACCCCTGGCGCAACGTAACGCAGTCTTTTTTTAGAAACGTCTTAGTCGAGGATTCCTCTAACCGTGTCAAGGAACCCGCGCTTCTTGTAACCCTCGTTTGTTAGCGCGGGGTTAAACTGGCCTATGCTATTTGTTCTACCAAAGGCCGGTTTCGTGTCTAATTATTTTTAGCAAATTCCTGTCTGTAACTAATTCTCCATTACACGTCTCTGTTTTTCGTTCGTTTCTCATCTACTTACGTTACTGCGCCGACCGTTTTAATTATCTCCATCGATTTTCTGAATGAAAAAATTTAACTGAATACTTAATTAAAATTGTTAGTTCAACTAGAAGTGCTTCATGCAAGCCAGAGTAATATCGTATCTACTTACGCAAAAATTAAATTTCATTTACCAAATTGTCAATATTAAGTTTTTAATATTACCGTGGCGTATAATAAACATTTATTCACTTCTTTTTTCATTCGTGTTGGATATTTTATCACCGCTAAAAATTATTTTAATGGGCAAAAATACGGGGAAAATGTTCACATTTCTTGTGTTTTGCTATAATCTTCGATTACCATAAACACATATGCAGATTCGCAGACAACCGTTTTTAGGGAAATGGAAGTTGGAACGAAGAATGTTATTTTTATTTATTCTGTTTCAGAGAAAAGAAAAGGCTCCCTTCTTATCGGAATCGTTATTTTATTGATACCGTTTAGCCTTTATATAATTCCGTCAATTCGAAGATAAAACGTGAATGTTCAGTTTTCTGGGACAGCGGATGCGTTTCCCTTACTTCCCGAAGCCATTGTGTTTCGACACCGGGTTATTTCAGGTTTCTTTTATTGCTGCGTCATACTATGACAAAAAGTAGCGAAATGGGGAAATTGCAGAGTTTGCAACTTCGCTCAACCATGCCATTTATCTTAGGCGACGCATCAACTTTTTTACCACAGATTCCTATTGTCATTGAAGGCGACAGTTTCTTTTTTTTTTTTTACAGATGTTGGGAAATAATGGTTTTGGAGGGAACGGGTTTTCTTTCTTTAATCGTTGCCAATACGGCGAGTACGGCGAGTTGTATGAAAAGTAAAAAAAGTTGACACGTGAACGCCTGTTAATCGATATTACATTACATTTTTTTTTTTGATCTGACAAATTCTTTAATTCTATTTTTCTGGATTCTCTTTTCGTGAATATGGCGGACGTAACACTAAAAATATACTTTAATTTTTCGGAAATTGATTTTGATTCGTGATGTTAGTATTTAAGATTGGTCACATTAAAAATAAGTGTCTTTAAAATTGGTATCCCTAAATTTCCATCCCAATCCATGAATTTCGAAATATTTGTAATTTGTGATGACAACTATTAATTAGAACCATAAATACATTTCAGACGTTTGTAGAAACGGAGAAATGTGGCACGGGTCTGAGATAACACGAAATCATTCCGTTTGCCAGCTGACTCTTTTAAGCAATTGAACTGATTAATCTGGCCCAAGACGTGACCGAACTCTCTCTCTCTGTTCAATGTTCATATTAGAAATTGTGATGGACGATCACTATCTAATATTAACCTCCGGCGTGCCAATAATTCTAAATGAGAAGAGAACTTTGATCATATTTTACCCCCTTATATTATTTTAGTCTGTTCACAATGTTCTTTATAAAGCAGTTTTAATATCGTTACGCGATATTAACATCTCTCCACTAATAACGTTTTAAAAATTGTCGACCTCGTCGATTTTTGAAGGTGCCCATTTTGACAGTAATCACGATCTTTATCACTATTAGCAAATTTAATTTTATCTTCTTTGAACGAACAATGGTAGCTAGTCGATGCAGTATAAATATAAATTAAAAGGAAAAGATGTAGCTATTTACAAAACTTATTGTCATTAATAATATATTTTTATTACTATTATATTTATTGTGTTTAGGTTTTCACCTATTACAATTTAAAGTATAGATAGAGAATATTTAAAACTAATATTTAAAACTAAATATCTAAAACTAACTAAAATGCGCTTCATAAACTCATGGATAATTTAGTCCAACCGTGAGTGTAAAATATATAAAATAATCTTAAATTAACTAAACATACAGATATATATTATTAATAATATATTTACGATAAAAATGAGACGATACAATTTAGAGTAGTAAAATAGTGAATTTAGGAATACCATTATATTATTTCCAACTTGGCAAAATGATTAAAGAAAGGAAAAATGCTGTAACTGGCCTTAAATTCTAATTTTCTGATTGTTTCTTACTTACGGTTTCTTTATTTACGGTCCAGTGGTTGCAATGTAGTTACAAGTAACATATGTGTCAACGCACATATGCATTTTATTCGAACTCATTGTCGGTAGAATCAGACACTACTGATTGTCGTGGCAACAATCAATTGACGCTTATTCGTGCCGAGCGAGAGAGTATAAATACAACCATAAATTGCGTTTAACCCCCGAGACTCGATGTGCGACAAGCCGCCTCGACTTACATACACGGGTGCTATTTGTTATGTAAGTTGCGATAAGCGCTAAATGATTTATGCCCAATGAACGGTACATTTCTGAAGTCAATGGGACAAAGTGAATAAACATGCGGAAATTTTGTACATCCCTAATGCAAACATTATTCCGCAAATGTTTGACGAAACTCGTGTACTAAAACAAAACACAAACAACTCGTATACAGGGTGTCCCAAAAATATTGCACTTCCTTGAAATGAGTGATTCCTTAAGTGATTTGAAGTAACTTTTTCTTCGTCAAGGAGTTATTAACGAAAAACACGGACCAATCAGGCCGCGGCAGGTCGCTTTGGCCGAGCCGGAATCCGTCCTCTGTAGCCGCGCCCTGATTGGTCAGCGTTTTTCGTTAATAGCTCCCCACCGAAGCTGCGGAGAACATTTTTGCACAGGAAAAAATTACTTCAAATCATCTAAGCAATCACCGATTTCAAGGAAATGCAACATTTTTGGGACACCCTGTATAATTACTGAGTTCGCTGCTTATAATCTCATTATAAGGTAGTATTACCACGTTCCTCTTTAATTCGGGCCATCGATTGCACATTTTTCGCAAAAATTCCGCGGCTAATTGCATATTTGTTCTTTCGCAGTCGTCTGTGAGGTATTGATCAAAATGAAAGTTTGGTAATTTAATTTTCATAGCAAATATTATCCCGCTCGTTCATTTTACATAAATTTTGTGGTGCAATCCCTAATTTTGCCAATATCTCGGGAACTAGAGGATCTAGCACAATGATTTTTTTTTTAATTTACGTGTTTTCGACCAAGGAATGTAGTTATATAAAAAGATTTCAGAAAAAAGTTTGAATATTCAAAATATTGTTTAAACAATTAATTTTTTCTGAAATCTTTTCTTCTTTCAAAATGGGCTACCTTTAAATGGCCGACAATCTTTTCATCGACACGATTTCACCGACACCGAGTTCGCCGACAATATTTCTTTGCCGACATGTTGAAATAGCCGACAATCATGTGACCGACATTGATTTTACCGACATTGTTTTTTTGACTTACTGGAGTGTCTGAGGACTCTTGTCCTTAATTGTTAATGTCGGGGAAATAATTGTCGGTGATTTCAACATGTCGGTAAAGAAATGTCGGCGAACTCGGTCTCGGTGAAATCGTGTTGTTGAAAACACTGTTGGCCAAATAATTGTCGGTAATGTATTATTGTACATTATTAATATAAGGTAAAGTAAAATTTATGACTCGACTCTTTCTAAAAAGTGTCGCGTCTCTTATAGTTCAGTCGCAGCTACAAGAGCACATTTCCACTTATTATTGAAGTTCTTTGAACCGTAGCTTTAACCCTTTGCACTCCGGAATTTTGTAAACACCTGTTAAATGTCGCCTAAGGATGACGCAGGACTATTGTCGCAGGAATAACGTTAGGAATAAAGCACCGAAAAATGAAGATAAAGGAAGACAAAATTCTTACTAAAATAAACTTTCTATTAATTTCCTTATACGTCTTATAGTTTTTGTCGCGTGTAGAAGCTAGTCTCAAAGAAAGCTTGTCTAGTAGGCGTGGACGGTGTTGTTTGTCGAGAGGAAGATTCGAAGATTGTTCGGAGATATCGGGTTCTCGGATCGCGGGTCATCGATAAAATTCGATGGTCCTGCAGACGCTGTCGCGGCCGGTATCGATGATTGCTATAAGTCGGGGGTGTCAGCTCCCTGGGGCGTGTCAGTCGGACGTCATCAATCATCGGCGCGGCGTGCGTGCCACGCGAAAACGGGAGGAAGCCGCAGATGTCGGCGTACTGATCATTAACGCTCGGGCTCGCCTTGTCGTTGTTTCAAACGAGGCACTTTAACCCGAGCCAGTGTGTAAAGTGCGTACACGTGCACACTACCGTCGATTACACCATTGGCGGAGGAAGATGAACCTGCGAATTCGAAGAAACACGATTTTCGTATCTTACAGCTTCCCTCTGAAACACAGACACCAGACGTCACATACGATTGCTTGGCAAATTTTTTGACAATTTTTGTTAGTCGCAAATAGACTTCTGATCCGGACGCAGAACAACAAGTTTCCAGACTGACTGTGAGAAGAGGAAGTTACGTGAAAACGTATTTTTGCCTTGATAATAATTTTAACCCTTTGGGGATGAGAATTATTTCTATTACAGGTGTATAAATTAATTCGTGGCTATTCTAATCAATTGCGGTTTTATTTTAAATTTAAGTCTCTCAACCGCCATTTTGGAACATCATTAACTAACCGGCAGCGGAACTTTAAGCAAAATAAAAATTGTCTACTACAACGGCAAAATACAGTAAGAAGATTCTTTCCTTCTTTGATAACCTTAATAAGTTGAAAATAATATGTTTGCACTTTTAAATTCGTTTAAGGCGTCAGACATTTAATTTAATTGAAATAAAATGATTGTACATTTTGAAGTTATCATTGCTTTATCATAAATTTTCAAGTCCGAGGTCATTTGAAGGTCATAGTGTACAACATCGTTGAACTCGTCTTGACGTCAGCTACAATACTGTGAAGTAAAAAATATATGGTGGTACATAAAAATCATTGATGACCTTCGAAAAACCTTGAACACGACTGCTATTCGAACATTTCTTTATATTATCATATTTGTCACTTTTAACAGTACAACTTTTCTCTCTAACATTTTCCTTCTATCTCTAAGCCTAACGGAGCTACTTAGGTGGCCTGTTTCTCGTGAACCACCCGGTATAAGATAAATTCACATTTTCTAGAACCGATTGATAGTGCAAAAGCTTATCATTGAAATGGCCGAGCTAATGCAACTCGAAACAGTAGAAAAATTAAAAGAATTTAGAGATGTTTTTAAATATATTATGTCTACGTGTCTTTAAGTAAGAACAAATATTGCATAAGATATGAAATAAGATATTGATAAGATATTGATATTTTTATTTTACGTAACTTTGTCCAATGACACTTGCAACAAACAGCACAAAGCAGACTTATAAAAAGATTTGAGTTGTCCGGAGAAGAACTGTGACTATACCTCTCTTCTAATAAATAGAGCATAGTGATATTAGTTGGTGCCAAGTAGAAACGGGACCTTCAGGGACGACAGCGTGTTTACACACAGAGCCACGTCAAACTTCGTGGGCCGACGTTTTAGACTCTCTTCGTTTTACCTTTTCGGCTTTGAGCCACGAAAAGACCGTCTACTGCCAGTCACTTTTAGAAATAGTGGGGACAACAACGTGCTCCAGGCCAGTGCAATGAACCGTGTCCCCTAGCTTTTCGTTGCACCGAATTTTATTGCAGCTTGAAATTTTATAGCTGCAGAACCATCAAACCGACACTTTTCGCAAAAGTTTCGTAATCTTCGTTTCGCAATATTATCTATAATTTAATTTACGGTCACGGAATCACAGCTGGCCCGAGGAAAATATGTCATCGCCACTGTTCTTGTTAAGGTGGAACACACTTTGCAGATTATATTATGTAGATCGATAGAAACTGTTTATCTTCGGTAACCTCGGAAATACGCGAGACCGATCTAATTCGCAAAAGTGTAATTTCGTCGAAGCATCACGAGAGCTTCCCACAAATTCAGACAATTTTGAGGCACGCTATTGCCGAGGATAATGATAGATTCAATTGTGAACATCTTTCGCTCATCGCTTCCGGCAATTTATCACGCAGCAGGATGTTTGCCATGGCTATCCGGAAATAAAGCGAACTTATCGACAAGGCCGACATTACTCATAATATTTCGTCTCGCTTTCAAAATTGGTGATATATCTCGATTCTTATTCCGGGTGAAATCTTTTCTCTGTAATGTGAGTCATTCATGTTACTTAACATCTTGATAAGAATTTTTTAACTGAGGATATTCGTGAAAATTCTCATTTTCGTAACTCATCTTATAAAAATCCGAATTAGGAACAATTTTCTTTCGCCAGCATCAGGAAAATTGATTAAAAAAAAAATGATGAAAAGATGCTATCAATTCGTATTAATGAATACGTTTTCTTGCGTTCTAAAATGTTTGTATAAAGGTCTGCAGTCTAATAATTTTACCGAAACCACGAACAAGATTCTATATTTATTTAATAATTGAATATCTTTTCTACGATCGTGATAATCGCAAAGTGTGCATAAAAATTACAATTGCATTTAATTGCAGATATCTCACGTGCATATACTTGGTTCGAAATTGTTGTATACGCCATAAGTGCATAACGACCTGCTGTCTAATAAATTTACTCAAACAACGAACAAGATTTTATATTTCTTTATCATACACGTACAGTGTTCAAACAAATTGCAATTGCACACAAGTGCAGGTTTCTCACTCTTGGGGATACGCGCAAGTGCTATAAGAGCGCTTTTAAAATCACAGTATGCAGGCAAAATAGTCCGGGTGCATTGCGTGCACGCGTCCCTTAAAAACCAAACGCATATTTTCGAGTAGAAAAAAAAGAAGAAACATATTCTGCCTCATGCTTTCTCCGCTTTATCTTCGACTTTTATTGATCAAGCGCCTGGCGAACTTGCGCAATATTTAGTGAAAGTACCAGCAGAACTTTCTATGCGAATCGGTAAGTTTTTGTGAAATTCAATTTGTCGAATGCGCGGACGTCGACGATTTTCCGTGAAAGATGTTTATCAATAGGGCGTTCAATTTTATCGAATTTTCGGATGCATAGCCCATTTATTACGCTTGTATTGCGCGTCGAACGAGGACGAACGGAAGCGGGATTCCTACGGAAAGCTTTGATTTATGAGCATGGTCGACGACTATGCGGGATTTATACGGAATCGAGTTCCGCGAGAGGAGCTGTGCGTCTTGTAATTGGGAATGTTGCGCAACGAATGGCGCATTCTGCTGCCAAGAAATTTCGAAAACTTTCTTTCGCCAGATTTTTCTTATGGTACCATTTTTTTCGAAAATAAATGCATTTCTATTAGATTGTCGATTTTTATGAGAAATCAAAATTGCATCATTTGCAGCAGTCAAATAATTTTCTTCCCTCCCTCGACCATCTTCATCAGCTAAAAATAATTTACCGATAAGTTCTTTTAGTCTTTCTATTGTTTTAAATTCCACCCACTCATTTTTTCCATGAACGCACATCAAATCTACAAGAAATCTACAAGTATAATCTTGCTTTTAAGGTCATTCAAGGATTTCATTACAAATGATTAATCTTAAGAATGAAATAATTATTTGCTGAATAAACATTTTATTTCCTACTTCGTTTGTTTTGAAGCTTTCACCAGTAGAACATCGATTATTCAAATTAAACAAGGACACCCGAGAGTTCGTATAATAGAACAGTAACTTAATTAAATTGCTAGTTTCTATGCGTATTGATTTGTTGAGAGGTTCTATTGTATATTATAAATGATATAAGGAAGTTTGTTTGCTGTCCTGATTCGAAGCAGAAAGTTTTCATATTTTTATGACATGAGTTCATTATATGCTGGTAGGAGTACAGTATTTGAGGTAGTTTGTTCGAATCAATTGTTCGAGACCGTGTACACGTGTGTTAAACAAGCTGACTGCGGTTGTGGCAATTTAGCATTTCCGACAATTTGAGGATACGTAGCCGACGTCAATTGGTTTTGTTGCTTGTCTCGTGTTTCGCGTATTCCACCTGTCTTGAATATTTAATTAATTCAATGTAACGGGCGAACAACTGCAATCTCCAATGAATACAAATTACACGACCGCGTGAACATTACATTAATCTGTCGGAGGAAACATGTAATATACATTGTAAAACGTCTGTTTTCAAAGTGGCGTCGCAATAGGATTTCCTAAGAAACAATCACCATAAGATTCAATTCTATCCCATAAGACAGTCGTGTTTCTTACAATTAGCACAGTTATGCATCGTTCTATTGTACTTACATACTCTGTAGTTCCTTACATTCAAATTCACAGAAAGATATAATAGTACGCATAAGAATGAATTATACGCAACTTCATAAGTGTCAAACAACGCAAATAGTTATTGAGCTTCACACATTTACATCATTATGGCTGACACAATAATCTCTTTAATATACGCAGCAGGTTCCAACTGCAGTTTGTTGATAAACAATGTACACGTATAATCTCGCCATTAAGAAACAATTTATACGCATAAATGTATTGCACACGAACCAAAAATTATGTTTTTCTCTGCAAAATATTTGAAACAAAGAAACTAAATTAAAATGAATAAAATATTATAAGAGCAAATCTAAAATAAAATACTGCTTGAAAAACTTGTTGCAGCAACTGAAATATTTTATGTTCAAACTTGCACGTATACATTAACCCTTTGCACTCGGCGCTATTTACATTCTAAAACTAAATTTTTCTTCCGTCTTGGAATATTTTCATTTTATTCGTACGAAACTGATCCGATTTCCACATATAATGTTTAAATGTTTAGTAATCTATTGAATACAAATTTTGTAATGTAACAAATATTTTGTAATATTTTTTGTAATTTCTTTGAAATAGTGCCACAACAATTTCTGGTGGTGCTTCAGAGTCACCACTCGAGCGCAAAGGGTTAAAATAAATAGAATTATTTACTGTTTACCATTTAAAATACTATTTTACCCAGCTCTGAGAATCCTATCTACTAGTAAGAATTTTGCCAGTAGTAACTTGTAATTTTCGAGTCGAACGAAAATCGTCTTCGTATTCCGCTCATTGAAACAAGTAGAACGACGTATAACAGATACCAAAAGCATGGGGGAGGGGGAGGGCAATTCGAAACTCTTATACAACGTGACTTCCGCCTATGATGTTCAACGGAAGAAGCATTCTTCCGTCGCGCGTGAAATCGCGTTGTTCCAATTAACCGGTACAAGGGATTCGCGGTGGAATTCCCGTCGGCTCCCACGGGGGTAGCTTGTCGGCGGAAGGGGTTGAAGAACGTGTAGTATAGAGAAGATTACGGGGAGGGACAGCGAATGTTCGAGCCTTGGGTAAACGAGGCTCGTGCCGGCGCACGTGGCTTAACCCTGTCGAGCGGGTATCTGGCCGTGTTGCCGGTGGCCGGGTGTCCGTTTACAGGAAGCAGGCCATTTACCGTTTTCACTGGAGTGTCACTTACAGCCGTCTGGTTTCCTTGTCACGTGCCGCAGGGAAGCGGAAGAGCGCGGTGGAGCTGCTCCAGGAGACGAAGGCGTTCTACGTGAAGAGCGAGACCGTTCTGGACCGGAAGCAGGAGCTGAAGAACAGCGGTCATCTTCAGGTGTCGCAGCTGAGCGCGCCCGGAGCGCCGCCCAGGCTGCTCAGGAAATGCGGGACCGCGCCGACGTGTTCCATGCAGCCGACGTCCCCGTCGCAGCTACCGGCTGCTCAGCTGACGCCACCCTGTTGCTGGGCATCCTGCCACGAACAGGACAGGCGTAAGTCTACCGAGTAAAACTTTCGATGCACCTCCGGAGCGGCTAATCGATTTAACTACGGGCATTTCAGCCTGCCGAGCCGAGAGCCGCGACGCGACGCGACGCGCCGCGAGTCGCTCTTCCGTTCCATTGCCGTCGGGCAGCTTGCCATCGTCGCTCGGATCCCTTTAATTGGCCGTTTATGCGCTACCCGAACACTCCGCTGGTTCCTTCTCGCGATACAGTAGCGTACGGTTAAATTTACAGCAGTTAGAGGTGTGCGAGAAGCCGAAAATGTCGGGTACCCGATGGTCGGGACGAGTTGAGTTTTCAAAAATTTCGGGATTCTCGAATGTATCGGAAAATATTCGAGAACCCTAATATTCTAGAGGAGTGACGAGCAACATGCGGCCCGCGGCCCGCCGGAACCCGGTACGGCGCACAGTGGTGCCAAGGCGGCAAAAAATCCATTTTATAAATTTTCGATTTTTATAAAAAAAATAATTTTTGTATAGCCTAATAGTGCGTGCATGATGTGCCAAAGTTAGATTTTTGAAAAAAATTTTTTTTACGGAGATATACGCATGGTAAATAACCATTTCTTCGCTCCTGGGAATTGATCAGTTTTCAGTGCGATAGTTATGTAATTACTCCGCCTATAATTGAATACTTAGCGGTCTACAAATCATATGGGTTATTGCAAATGGCTTCAACTATTAACCGGCAAAAAAAATTTTCCAAAAAAAGTTGTTTAACATTAAGCAATATGGACTAACCTGAAGCCCCTTTGCGTCACGCTCATTTTTTATTTATGGAGGAATATAAAAAATCCTTTGAATAGCTTCGATCTGGAACTAATCGTTTTGGCAAGTTATAATATTGATCTAGCTTTGTGCAAAATTTCATGAGATACTTCGAGATGCTTTCGCCGCAATTTAAGGGGGCCGGCAGGGTTTTAAATCCATATGCTTATGCATGGGTCAAAACCTTTTCAAACTATCGCTTCAATATTGCAATGAGCAGTTTAAAAGTGGTCACTTGTGTTTCCTAAAAGTCCAATTTATGTCTGTATAGAGCCCAAATTTCGAATTTCTACCTCATCGTGGAGTAATTAACAATATTCGGCAGAAAATTCGAATTCTGAAGCAAGTATGACGTCACAAGATGGCTGCCGCTGAGAGATTCTCTTAATTTCGCGAGATTTAGTGTTCGTATCGAAAAAAGGGCTCTATACAGACATAGCGAAGACATGTACAAACACGGTGGTATGCATTTTTAATTGATTACTTACTTATTTAAGACGTAAAATGTCTAGAAAAAAGGCACAGGATAACATAGCGTGACAGTCAAGGCCAAATGCCTGCCGGCCCCCTTAAGTTTAAATATCAACTTTCGGAATTTCCGAGAATGAATCGCGCGGATGTCTAGAATCTAGAGTAATCAAACATGCTCGGGAATCCTGATATATTCGAGAATCCGGACATTTTCTAGAACTCGTTCGCGAATAAAGTTCTCGAGCCGACATTTTTGGGTTCTCGCATACCACTATGCACTGTCCGTCCGCAAGATGATGACTAGACAAAGTGTTTACGTTCTCCCTCTATCCTGACATCCCTATCGTCGCGTCGCACGCAGTGTTGCTATTGGCCGAAGACGATGACGAAGAACGACAGCGGTCACATCGAGACCGAGTCACATGGACCAATTTGTGTTTCAAGGTGATTCGATGGTCCTACGATAAATTTGTTTGTGTAATTATCCTTCAGAAGGGCACCTCTGTTCATTCATTGGAAATTGACGTTCATTCGTTAGTTATTCGTCCCATTTTTAAACATTCTTAGACATCACATATTGTTAGGATTGTGTTCTGGAACGCGAGATGTTGAGAATGTCACAGACTTCTTATAGAAATAGAACTCGTGAAATGAAATAACGATTTGCGAATACTAATTTCAGATGTTAATCCTTCTGGGACGACGACCGATTGTCAATTTCTTTCTGCATGATCGACGTTGTATTATGTTACAATGTGTTACCATGAATGTATCGCAGCTAATAATTCGATCATGAGTAATAAATAGACTACGGCTTTTACGCACTTATAATAAAAATGAGTACATGAAATTTGAAAATAGGAGGACCAGAAGAATTCGAGAATATGTATGTATTGTTTTCAACTCGCTAGAATTTATTAAAGAAAGAAAGACATTTCTATTTGGCTTCTGTTGGTTGCAATTAACGAAGACAATTTTTATTTTGTCCACTAATCAATTTCGAATTATCCGTCAGAGTCGGTACGAAGCACAGTCGTCGTCCCTGAAGGGTTAAGTCTTCTTTCACCAGACAGGTCATGCTCGTGCTCTAACGATTGTGAAATATTATTTTATTATACGAGCACGGAATCCAAAAATATTTCAAGTAAAGGTAGCGGTGACGTAGTTCGGATAAACGGAAGCTTTAAAAATGATGCAAAAAAGAGAAGGGTTCTCGATCGTTGACAAGCACAGCAAAATATGGTTTACGGTCTGATTTTACACCTGCGCGAAACAAAACCGCTGACTGACAAACGAGCTGGTCGTTTCCTGATGCGTGACCTGTGCGAGGAAACTATGCTGCGAAGAATACCACAACCGCCGACCGCAATGGATTCAGTGAAAACGTACTATCATTTAATCCGCGGGAGGCTATTAATGCACAATCATCAAACTCTAAGACGCACTCGATCCTTTATGTCCCGAAGATACTCCCTCCATTAAAATACCACATCAGAATGCTAGGCATTTTTTGAAATTTAATTTCAAGTATTACTAGAAGTATTCGTACCTTAATCATCGTGAAAGATATTTGAACCGATCATTTGCCAAATCGATTAACTCTACAACATAAAAACTGGACAAAATTGATGAATTATTAATCGACATAATTGATGAATTAAATGTCAACCCCTTCGCATACGAATTAAATCAAACTCGACGTGATTAAGGATTCCATTCATTACTTAACGTATTATTTGTGTAAGCTTAACACTAAACTTTCGTATAATAAGTTGCGTGTAGAAGTTAGTATTCAAAAATTGTTATTTCCTGAGTGTTATTTCTATGAGAAGGCTGTGTGTCATTGTCAAGATCTTACATCACAGAATACAATTCTAACAATATTTGGTGGTTATGAATGTTTAAAAATGGGCCAAGTGACTCATGAATGAATAGCGAGATCCCAGTAAATGATATAATTACACAAGCAAACATAAGACCATTGAACCACTTTGAAATATAAACTGATCTCACAATAACAATATGTACTTTGTGTACGTGGGATGTCGTTCGAACAACTGCTAAATAAATGAATACAGTGCCGAATAGGTTATTAAGAAAAGGAGATCCCTTTAGCGAAACATTCGTGAACGTATAATAGAATTACAAATTTCAAGGAGGGCATCGTAAACGTTATGCTTACGTTTAATACGAATTATGTTCATTCACCGGACAGGTCACCCTATTTCACTATCGTTAGGGCACAAGCGTAAACTACTTTATATTGTACGAAATTGTATTTAAGAAATTGTGGGCAGTCTTCAGGAACGTTTCAATGAAAGTGGAGCACTAAAGCTCTTCCAGGACATGAGAGGTTAAAATTCTTCGAGCCGGATAACTCACCGCAACCGCATTTCTCTGCTTTGGTACCCGGAGCCACATTTGTGTATCGCTTTCTGCTCTAAAGTAATTACAACCAACGTGATACACGATATCCTTACATCTAGACGTATTACTTCCGAATCGTTGGTCTAATCGGGTAGCTTATTTCGACGTTGTCGCATCGAGTGAGGGCTCGTTTGATTATAATTAACATTTTCGTGGCCATCCACACAGAAATGACACGCTCGATCTCCGGTTGGAAGCTGTTGACATGCAGTTGCTCCTTTATAGATATTATCGTTGATTATTTTTGCCCAGACATGTTAATTGCTACCAGTTGTCTTATATCATTCCAACCATAACGAGTAATGTTTACGCAAAATAGAAACAGAAGTTGCATGAAAACGCATTTTCTCTTTTAATAATTTTAATATGTCTGAAAATACTACAGCAACGCCATTCTTGTAATGTATTCACAGTTTTGTATTTAACCAATCCTCTTTCGACATAACGTTTTCGCTCAGATGGATTTTTCACTCGAAAAAAAAAAATTTTAACTGGAATGCAATGGTACGGTGAACAAGAGAAAACACATGGTGCGAAAAATAAGCGATCTTTATTATTTTCTGCGCAGTCAGTAGAAAATCTGTATCGCATCCGGAATATCAAGCGAAAAGTCTATCTGGCCGGAAACTGTTACGGACCAGTCAACCTGTTAAGGCCAGAAGTATACCGAGCAGTCACGGTGGCTCGTTTTTAATTTCATAGAAAAACTGCAACGTATTCGCCGAGACATAACACCATTTTTACTACACGTGCTCGAATAATCGAATCTATTCACGGGTGGATTGCAAGATTGCAAGATTGCGAATCTTACGCATTTACAATAAAAATTGACATACTAAAATAATTAAGGGAAAAGCAATCTTTTATTTGTTGTTTCGCAGAATTGATGCAGAAAACTTCCATTTTGCATACAGATACACAGTCTAATTGTTACATAAGCAAAAATGCATTGTTGCAAATGCATTGTTAGCTGCAAAAATTATAAGAAATGCAACATCATTTTTTAAGAGAACTGTTGAGATGCGACCCATGGTTTCTTTCACAAAGTTGATCCTTATGACCAGTAGAACACGATTAAACAAAAAAATTTTTGGTTTTTTTGACCTTGATTGTCAAGGTCAAGGTCAATTTTGCGGGGAGTTTTTTATGTCAATTTCCACCAAATCGTAGGTGTAGAATCACGCTATGGTGGCCGTGACATATAATTTTTTGACACCCTGTACAGTACATTGTATAACACAACCTGGCGTCGTACAGTGTACTACAGAACACAATCAATCTAATAGTTTGCTACGGAGGCAGTTTTATGTCTTCTGTGGCCGTGGTATGAAAGAGTCGAAGTTGGTCGACCTGTCAGGTAATCGAAGAAGGTGGAACGAGTTTCTAGAGCGGATTTGCGTTTTGTTCGACAGCGGACGGAATTTTGAATCCTCAACAAACACTGCCACCTCCGCTGCCACCGAAGAGTCCACGCCTGGTTCCCGTTCCGCAGCGGCGCACGATTTCAGGGCCACCGAGCAGTACCGGTGGAGATCAGCTGCAGACGAAATTACGTCGGCTGCTAAATACCGACAGCAAGGAGAATGTGTTTTTCCCCGACAGCCCGTCGCAGTCCGTCATGCAGTCGAACGGTATTCCGCAAGAAGAGAAATTCCGATACTCTCCGGGAAGCTTGTCGCCGAATTTTCGTGACGAAGACCGCGGAAAGGTGTGCACACCTTTGAAACAATAATATGTATCCCGTTCTAAACATTACAGCAGACTCCCTTATAACGCGGTCGAAAAATTGTTTAAAACCACTGTGTATACATTCGGGGGAAAAATTAAGTGGACAACCTTTAAAAACGAATAATTTTTTAAAAATTGCACCAAAAGACTTGCGTTTTTATTTTAGATGTTAGAAGAATTGGTTTACTAGGTAATGTATAAAAAATTACATAATTGGAAACTCCAAGCAATAGGAATTTCAAAAAATTTATTTTACACATTACCTGGGAAACTAATCCTTGTGAAATCTCGTTTGGTCGAATTTTAAAAACGTCATTACCTTTTAAAGGGTATATAATTTTGTCGCCGACTGTATGTATCTTCCGTGACAGTAAGTAGTCTTTTCAAACTACTTTTTGTGGACATTTAATGTTACATACACATTTTGAACAGTTTTTTGAACTTAATTGTTCAATCACCCCTCAAATCGGAATCAATTTTTTAAAAATGGCTAGTGGCTGTTAGTTAGTAGATAACACGGAAGTTTGAAAAATATGTATTGTTCTGTGCCCTCTAGTTTCAGAGATGTCTCAAAAAATATTTTCAGCCATCAACTCTAAGGGTTGTTTTCCCCCGTTTCGCGTGAAATGTTTCTCTAAGAACCATGTCTCAGATAAGTTTAATAAAAGTCGACTTGTGCGACTGGAATGCGTTTTCTTGTAAGATTAATGATATTTCGATGGTTTTGCAAAGTTTTGATCTGTTTGCAGCACTGTTTGCAACAAGACGCCCGCTTCAAATTCGGCCGGAGTAACTCGCATTCGCACACTTCCGGTCGAGCCGGAAGAAAGTCCGCCAGCTCGCCGTCGGTGGAGAGCACGGTTTGCCACAAATCCTTGCCTGACCTTCACACGAGCACACGACGACGAGCGTCCCTGTCGCCGCGCGCATCGACGAAGTCGACCAAGCCATCGGGGCACCATCAATCTTCGAACAATTGCCCGGATTGTGAAACTAGTTCAGATTATTCGGAGCACAGTTTCAAGCGGGACGCTGTCTGTTACCGGAGGTACTCAACTCATTATCGTGCATGTTTTCGATGGATTAATCTAGGAAAGATTCACATAAAGTAGATAACGCTCGCACCATTCCATAGAACGGAAAATACTGCTGCTCAATTGTTAGAGCCACTTGCATGAACTGAGGAGTTTGCATTAAAACAGTCAATTTTTAAGTAAAAGCACGACCACTCTGAATTCTTATTAAATGAACGTTAATGTGTACAGAGTGAGTGATCAAATTGTTAGAGCCATTGCTATCAATTGAGCGAGTGTGCATTAAAACAATCAATTTTTAAATAAAATCATAAACATCCGGAATTCTTAGTAATTACGTGTTAACGTATGCATCTTATATTATGACTATAATAATTTGATCATGTATTGTAAAATATAACTACTCAATTCCGTATTACATAGGGTGCCCTACCTATCTTATATTGTCTGAAGGGATAAACATCGTAGCCAACAAGACATTTTTCTCAAGATCACATTTTTTGAGTGTTCAAAATTATCAATCCGAATGGACTACAATATTATGACCTTTGTGTGACCTTGAGCACCGAAAGTAAATAAATATAGATATAAGTAAGGAACACAAAGATAAACAAATCGAATTAATGTTAACATCATTCGTTATAATAATCTATCAAAGTTAATAAACATCATTTGGACATTTGCTGAAATGAATTTTCTTCACCAACTGATTTATTATATAAAACACGAAGGACATACTTTAGATTCGTCTCAACCTTGATCATCGCATGGCACTAATAAAAATACACAATTCCATCAGAAAGAACATGGATAACCTTGAAATCTCGAAAAACGTGGTCTTGAGAAAAATTGTTTACGTGCCACATTATTTGCTCCCTTTAAATTCAATCATATTCTGCTCTTTCATTTTTTTCTATTGACGATAATAATTGTGACATTTAAGATGTTCAAGTTAAATAAAACACTCTACATAAATAATTGTAAGCTCTGTATAAATAATTTCTCATATGCTAATTAGTCAGGTTTTCTCAGAGCCATGAACTCATTAGCTTAAACCGCAATTGAATATAAATTGCATTATCTATGGACTAATTGATAAAAACAATAATTCATCTTCTTTGCAACGGATATTGTTCTGATGGAAGTGAAATGAAAACTTCGTTATGCGATAACGAAGCTGGTAATGCGTAGTGTTTGTATTTTCACAGTCCAGTTAAAGCAAACCGAGTATTTGTCCAGGGCGAGTGTTCAATTTTAGATTGCCCCGCCCTAAAAGGGTTCATTAACGTTTGTAATGCACAGGGTTTATTTCTAGGTTTATGAAGTCTCTGATGTTGAACTGGAACAGTGAAACTGTCCAACGCAAATAGAATTGAGACAGTCCATACAATCGTCGGTGAAGCCTAAGAGCCTCGGCATCCTATATCTCCGTCCGTTCTTCTGTCCCAGTGCTCGGGTCACGACTGCTTTAGCTTCCATTCGATTTTACAACCTTGCTATATCTTTGACACCGAAACTGCACAGCGCTTCAATAATTTCAGTCGATGTGACAACATGCTGTCGAGTTATTGCGCTATAAAAATCGTTGGAACTGCGAGCGTGTACTGTGCCATAGATCTCTTGTTTGTGGGACATGTGGATCCTACATCCTCAGATCCTCCGCGTTGTAAAACAATTGACGTTATAGACGGCTGTTTTATTATTAATGGCTCCGTGTATTTTCCGGAGTACCTACTAGATATTGCAAAAGCTTTTCTTCGAATACTGTAATATTTGACCATTCTACTTTATGATCATTTCCTTGTGTACACTGTTAAGAATGTCACTCCAGAAAATTCTTCCTCGTAACATTAGTATTGATAACATGATAACAATGTGATCCAATCTCGTGAAGTATTTCTGTTCTTAGCTGGGTCGGCTTAGTCACTGTTATAACCATTTAGGCACATCAGCTTTCAAATGTTCATAAAAATATGCAACATATATCTGGAACAGTGACAAAATATTTACACTTATTCAGAAGTTATTCAGTTTATTTAATGTTTATGGGACTAGAATAATATGACATAATAAAATGACTAAAATTTGTACAAAATATAAATTATAGTAGCTGTCTTCAAGAACTATAGTTACAACAAACAATGATTATAAAATATGATTAGCCACGATATGATTGTAGCCCGAGGCGATTTCAAGCCAAGATGTTAATGTTTCGAATTGAGTAGTTAATTAATTTTACATATTAATCTTAGTATTTAAAAACTGATTTTTAAAGATCGACAAATCCTAGTACAACATATTTGAAGTACAATATAATTATTTGGTAATGTGTAATATATTTTAGTTCTAGGCACATTCGACGCTCGTTAGGTTCCGGTGGGGGCGACGCGAGTAGCGTACTATCATCCGGAGGTCGTACGCAAAAGTCATCAGGGTCCAGTAAATTGAGTCACGGAGCGACTGCGAGGGACTCCGGAGGATCATCCGGGCATTGTACTCATCGTAGTGAACCTCCGCCAATAATACAAGTACACTTCAAGCGTGTTCAGGGTCGTGTCGATGATCGAAGCATAGAAACACTTATACCAGAGTACCAGATTGAAAAAGGGGCTAAAATGATCAAAAATGTTCTACTCCAACTTTCTGGAGTAGATGGTAGTTTTTTAAAATGAGAGCACAAGTGTACTCTGCTTCAAGTGTCACAATTGCTCCGCTCGGCCTATCCTATGCTCGATATCTATTCGGTTATCTGTGAATCAAATATTGACTGTAATACTTTTTCAGGACTGTTGGAGTCATATACGTCGTGACAGTGGTGCATCAACCCAACACTCGACGGAGAAAGACCGCTCAAGAAAAGGTAGCTACGTTAACGGTACCCCACTTTCTGTTGTGAGACATTACAGTCCTGACTCCGAAAGTAGCAACAGTCAAACGGATTATAGTCCGACGTGCAATTCGAGGTATGCATTCACACCATCTACGCTTTTTAGTACGTTAAAAATATCATAAATACGAATACCGACTTCATAATTCTTCTAATGTACTTTTAATATTTTAGCATGACTACATATATTTAAATCATAATATAAGTATAAGAAGTAGAAAAACCTTAATACTTCAGCTGCCAGAAGCTTATTATTAAAGCTCGTTAAAGATGGCGCTGCGTTTAGAAGAAGTTTTACAATCGTCTTTTAAATAACAATCTCAAATGAAGTTAATAGGATATGTCACTTAGGAAAAGTTGTTGTGAGAACCTAGCTACGTATATTAAAAACATATCCAAATTTTTTAGTCTTGTTCAACATTGGAATCTATAAGGTCGTTCTATCTGATGCTATCACTTGAATAGTTGATTGAAAAGTTGGCAACTTATTGTTAGTACCATTGAAAAGAGATAATTCATTGTCGTAGCTATGACAAACTGGTTTCTGCCAGCAGAAAAGAATATCTTAAGGAAATGTTATCTTGGAAAGGGAAATTTGTAATATTAGCTAGAGTGAAAGACGTGTCCTTGAGTAGTGCGTTTATGTTAGTGTAATTGGACTTGCTGGCTAGCGCATAAATTGAAGACTGTCTCAATCTCTCCATCAGGTTTTCCGACGGCTGGAAAGAAGGCCGAGGTCGACCAATTCTGAGATCGAAGTCGGACATCAGCGATCGTTACTGGCGTCAAGATAACGGTCGATCGAACAAAGTACCTGCTCGGCCCCCTCGGTCGATAACTCAGCTCGAAAACTTTTTTGACCGTTTGGGACTAGACTCGGATAATTATCAACGTATCACGGAACCAGACTCGAAGACATCGTCTCCGGTATTTTTTGATAGCGTTAGCTCCGTCGACTCAGCGTTGGGTCTTTACTCGTGGGTTGGTAACAATCAGACGAACCAGAGTGGTCAATGGCAGAACAATAATTGTAGCGTCGGAATGGGCAACGATGATTGTAATCAGCGGGTCAGTGATCCACTGAGCATCGTCGAACGAAACGCTCGAATCATTAAATGGCTCTGTCAGTGCCGAAAAGTGCAGTTTGGGTATAGTTAAACAAGTATGCAAAGCGGACAATCGATCCTCCGGTCCGGGTAGCGTGCATTCGAGTCCGACGAATGCTTTAGGGGACTTTCATCTTGCCAACGATAGTTTTTATGCGTCGCAGAAAAACTATGCCTTACATTTATCATTTCACTAGCGAAGGATAGTAAACGTTGATAACATTTTTTCTCTCTTGCTTCGTTGAGTTACTAATGCTACACGTGGTAGCATCTTAATTTATGGTTTCCTAATTGCAAGAAGAACATGTGCCATCTACTTTTATGATTTGTTTGTTATGCATTTCTGTTGTGTCTTTAATTTTAAATTTGCCACTAAAGACTTTAGTGTGAAATTTATTGTTTTCTCTTTATCGGTATGTTCTTGTCAAAATTTGTACATATAACTAGCGGACGGTGAGAACTGTCTGAATATTTTACAGTCATGTAAAATTTTTACCTGTTTGAATAGTTTTGTTTTCTAGGGAATAAATTTATTGTATATTAATTACGTTAATGTTACAACGAGTTTATGATGCATAAATTAATGAATGCACTCCGCATTTGTGGTTTATCGGTTTTGAGAAAGTTAATCTATAAAGAAATTGAATTTTATTAGAACGTTTTACTTTTAAGATGATTACAGTAAATTAAATTGTACATTGCTCATTGCTAAATTTTGATATTCTAAATTGCGTTGCGGAGATGCCTTTAAAATACGTGGCACTTGTGTATGTTTTTACGTTAGGGTAAACGTTGCTCTATCATTGTTCGACCCACACATTTCGAAGTTTTATTTTCGGTAAGTGATCGAAGTAATTTCAAATTGAATATTCACTCAAGATGCATTTCAACTTTTTCTGGTTCAGTAGGAATTGATATCATAACGTTGCATTTGTATCGAAAGTCAAAGATTTGTCTAACAGTGCAAAGTAACTTGCTGTGTTTACAATGGAGTTCTTAACGTAGTAGTGTTAGTCCAATTTCATTAATGTTTTTCCTCTTTCTCGATGAATCTATTAAAACTTGTATTGATCTGTATTTTAGAAATGCAAACACCACTGGTACAAAAGAACGAATGTGATTTATCGAATTTTGAAGAATTTTTCTGTGTAAGAATGTTTGCAAATGGAATTTGTATAAAGGATTTGAAGGAGTTTTCATGTTGGTGTTTTTATACCTTATAAATCTTGTTAGATGCAGTTACGTTCAATTGTTGCAAAATTAGTTTGGATTCGATATCCTTGAAAATTCGTGCTATATTGCTACTTGTGCTTTGTATTAAGAAATATGTATTTACTTGATGCCTTTATTAACTTTAAGCAATTTTAAAACTTTGGGAAACGATTTCACTCACTCAACTGAAATATCGGAAAGTGTTTTTATATTTTCGACATTTTATTCATTCTAAATGTCTACTTTGTGCCTAAACAGTTAGAAAAGAATCCTTATTTTAATAGAAAATTAATTCTGATTGTTTGATATATCTTTGAATATACTTAATATTTTAATAACAGAGTTGATTAGAATACTGTGTGTATTTTAGAAAGTTTAATATGAGTTAAATATTAAAAGATACTTAAGTCTCGGTTTGTCAGATTTAACGAGTAAGTATGAAAACAATACTTAAGTGATACCTTGTCTCGTAAGACATTTAAATTGAATACAATTGCGAAAACAATACAACAAAGAGACGAAAGCTTTTAATTTGTAAGGGAACGTATTATTCATTTACTGCTTAAACAAAACAAAAAAAAAAAAAGGAAGAAAACAATGATTCCTGACATATTTCAACGTGCAATAATACAGATAGTTCACTTAGATGTTTCTTATTTTAGGTGATACTTAATAGATCATACTACTCGATATATTTTACCTACTGTGTGGCAATCAATTACGGATATAATTAATTACGACTTTGAATGTTTGTAACAGACAAATTATTAGTTATGCGATTCAAGTATTTTAACAAAAGAAGAAAAAGAGAATTTGTGTAATATAATGCAACAAGAACTTACTCAACTACTCTCATTTCAAGTGATATAGATGTCTTAGATAACTAGTGATTCGCGCAGATTCTATGTACGAGAGGCGTGGTAGTGCATTACAATTAAAAATACAAAGACGAGTTAGAAACGACGACTTGCGGCAGTAAAGCCTTGAATTTTTCAAGCGAAATGTATAGTAATGCTTGTATTGAACACTAGATGTTTCTGTAGTTACATAACCAGTATTTACGGTAACACTTAACAGTTTTTGTCAGAAATATTATAGGGGGTGTAACCGAAATTACGAGGGTTGCGTCGATAGCCGATCGCAAAGTGTTATTGCACAAAGACGAGCATAATATACATATGCTCGCGACGAACATTTTGCTTACAACTTTTTGAGCTACGCACTGTTTATTGCTCGTGTAATTTATAAATGAAAACTGTTCGACGAAATTTAATTACACAAAGGTGTTTCTATTTCCAAAAATTGCAAATTTTTGCCTTGTATAAAAAAGAAAAAAAGAATTCTTAATATATTTTTACTAGCGATAGTGATTTACATTTCGATGATTTATGATAAGCTGTTCAGGAATTAAATTTTAAAGTCTAGTTACAATTTAAAAGTGTTATCGTAGAATTGTAATGGATATAATGTAGGGCTTTTACTACCTGGGTATCCAAGTACTTGGATACACGAATATAAATCGAACATCAGAGTACTCTAATGCACTTGAGTCTAAATGGAACGAGTATCAGAATACTCAGATATTCGAGCGAATATCCTGTAGATCCGAGCAACAGTAAAAGCCCTAATGTTGAGTATTCTCGAATATTATTTTCAAAAAGTTTTAAGCAAAGTAACTGACATAAGATTACGCGTTGCTTCTTGAGAGTACACGCACAAGGTGTGTGTTCCATTTCTACTTTACTAATATTTAAGACCAACTGCGTTGTTGAAGATAATGTTTGTTTCAGTGCGTTGCAAATTTAAACTATAAATTCTCCAGTAGCGGTTCGTAACAAAAAAGGCTACTCGTTACTCGTTATAGTAGAAATATACATTCCATTTCGTTGACATGTGTACATGAATCTCAAGAAGTAAAAACAAGGTAGTATAAGTTTGCCTTCTTATCATTATCATTATCATTAATAGGTTTTGCGTTTTGCATCGGTAACATTTATTAACGTAATCGAAGGAATTTCTATAACGTTAGACTGCATTCTGTTTAGCTCATAGTTTATGTGATCAATGTACTTGTATATAAGAATCCATTGTGTTGTCCGTATCATCTTATCAACTTTGAGGCTTAGACAATTTTACTATTAAGTAGATCTGTTGGAACCTATTTTGTAATTTTAACTGCAAATGTATACTTGAAATATGGAACTTACATATAAATGTGCATAATTTGTGATCCATACTATTTAACATTGTTAAAGTCATACATTTTTAATTGCTTTTTTTATAATCTAGTCACGTAGATCAAAATATGTTAAATTCCGATTAAATATTATTAAATTCCTTCTGTGTATCGCTGGTGCTTTTATTTTCTCTCCTGTATAATATTGTCACGAACTCGGTTACGTGTATAACAAGTTGCAACATTCAAGTCTTCAAAATAATTGAAACTACATACATAGAATCTACGATTTTTGACGTCTGCCGAAGGGACGCGTGTACACGGAATCCGCGAATCGTGTATTTGCGAATTAAGTACCCGTGTTCTTAATACACGTGTAAT
Organism: Halictus rubicundus; assembly: GCF_050948215.1. Classification (NCBI taxonomy): domain Eukaryota; kingdom Metazoa; phylum Arthropoda; class Insecta; order Hymenoptera; family Halictidae; genus Halictus; species Halictus rubicundus. Next base: position 15,915,668 of record NC_135152.1, on the reverse strand, counting down.
TATGCAATCTCTATTTTCCGTGTACACGGATTCATATAGAGACCCGTGTATTTTTCTACACGGATCCGTTCGTCACGTTCGAGTTCGTCAGCTGATGCGTTTTTGTTTTCGGCTGTTGACGTTACAAGCGAGACAGCAATAAATTCACGGTCAGCTGTTCAATGTTATATCACCGTGTATTAAAATACAGGTGTAATGCAAACACATGAATATTCGTGAAACTAAAATGCACGGGCATCCGTGTATTTAATATTACACGGATTAAGATCTGGATTCGTGTATTTAATATTACACGGATTAAGATCTCGATTCGTGTATTTACATATTTACAATATTTTCAATTTATATTCAACTTTCAAATGAATGGCGCGCGAATAGATTTTCGCCATCTGTGGACAGCGATAGTAAATTAATTGGTTAACAGGTTCACGGTGTCGCCGTAGATGCCACTGGCAAACCGTTTAAAAAGCTGCTCCTAAAAGTTATAATCGCAGAATAGAAATTCAGGAAACTTCAATTATAGGGACTGCATTATTCAATTATAATTTCCATTTCCGTGAAAAAGCGTTATACGGCATCGAATGTAATGGAACGACGAAAAAGTGCGTTCAAGCGACTCTGGTGCCGTCGCAGGTGGGGCGTCGAACTATTTTGACCGTGGGTGTACGTCATGTCAACCATGTTGGTCCGCGTGCGCATGCGCAACGGCGAGCTGCGCCTTTGCAGTCCGTGGTCGTCAGTCAGTCGTACGGACGCGCGATTCACGTTTGACGCGTAGTTTCGGATGCGTGGCTCGAGCGAAATCGACGACGGTTCTACGTTCGACGGTGATACTGGTCGACGGAGGCAACTCCGTCGCGTATGCGTTCGATTATTGGTGTCTGGTGGTGGTGACGGTTTCTGGTAAGGTCGCGGTGGCACGTTTCGCTATGTCGCAAGTGCTTTGGCCGCGAGAGGCGCAGTGACGAATCGTCCGTGAGCCTGCCGACATCCTCGACGGCCTTACGATGGAGTCTATCAGAAAATGGTTCTATAGGCCTAAGGTGAGCCATCTATCATAAATCCTCGTCCCCGATTCTACCCCCCCGCCGTCGACGAGTCTCTCCGTGCGTGTTTCTCGGGTTCGTTTTCTCGTCTTTCTTTCGTCGTGCGTTCCTCGTCGTGTGCGAGACTTTTCGCTGATCGAACGCGTGCGCTCGTTCTTTTTTCCCCGTCTTCCCCCGTGCACGTCTCCCGTCGGACCTGCGCGCTGTTGCCACCTGTTTCGTGAAAATTCGCAGGATACCCCGGAGAGGTGCTTCGGGCGACGTGTGTTACACCTGCGTGATGTACGTGTGCTGCACGTATGCCTTCATTGACGGGCACATAGGCTCTGTCTCGTCCCGTCTCCTTGTTTACCACGTAACGCAACGTTTCTTCCCTTTTCAGCGTTTTACAGGCGCGCGGCCACCGCACAAAGAAACCTCCTCGAAATTGCAAGTAACGCTCTCGCGTAGCTCTCCGCGTAACTGAATCAGCTGATACGTAATAGAACCGTCTCGCGGTTCCCGAGCCTCCTCCGGCACATTGTAACGGCGCTCGCGGATTAGCGTCGACTTACGGATATTTCTGTCATAAATGCATTGTTCTCGCGAAACATCGATGAACCGGCCCCGGAAGACTGAACACGATTGCTTCCGCGTATCGTTCCTATTACAGTCTCAGGGACGAAAGATAGGACACCGTACGTTTCTTTGTGTTTCCACGATATCGAAAGAAAAATGTACATTTCAGTAAATTGATTAACCCTCTGCATCAGTATATATTTTTTGGTTATAGCGATTAGAAGTTCTTCGTCGATCAGAATTTCATAGGGAAAAAAGAAAGTTTATATTCGTTGTATGCCTTTGTTTTCTCCAAAGGCTATATAACATACATCGACTGCAACAAAAAGAATTTTATTTCGGTTTAAAGGAAATTAATTACGTACAAATTTATTAGACTCTGTCCGGAATCTTCATCTCGAGTTTGTCTCGATATTGTTGAGTAAGGGCTTAAGGGGGGAGTCTCGTGTATTTACAATAAATGTTGGTGAACTTTATGATCTTTCTTTGGTTAAATACTTATTATGTGAGACTAAGCCGATTTGGAGCTTGAAGTTTTAGGGTTTTAGCTTACTGAAAATAATTTGTTTACTGCATTTGACTGGGTATTCTCATCCTCTTCGTCGATACATCCATCACTGGTGTGAAGTGGTCTGTCCGTCATCGGAATGTAAACGGTAAACATTTTTCTTAAAGTTAGGTAGTTTACGCCGAGATCGAACCTAATTTCAATAGAAAAGCGTGGAAATTACGAAAGTTACAAGGTCCGAAAGAAAAATTCGATTTTTATTGCAAATGAATTGAGTTTATATTATTCAAAATTAAACGCAAATCAAGTTTAAAATTTCGTAGAGGAATGTAAAACAAAATGAATGAACTTCGGCCAACATGGATTAGTAAATTAGTTTTTCAGTTATCTTGCACGCCAGTTTAGAGGATATGATCTCGGGAAAAACGCGTTGAAAGTTTTTTCAATGTTGTTAATAATGTTCTAAGATACTTGCATGAAAGCTGGCCTAGAAGTAATGCAATTCCGGGACCAAATGATAACATTATATTTCATGTTTTTCAAATATTATACTTTTGATTTATGAAATACCAAGAAGTCGATTTTTCGACCCAAATACATGAAACTGAGAAATTGATTTACTGAATGACGTGCAAGAAACTTAATGAAAAAATAAAAAGGGCACTTTTCTAAACGTTTTTATACGAACCAATAAGGGAAATTTAAAATACGAGTTTCGTAGATCTATGCCAGTTATACACGAGCTGCAAGCGATTGAAAGTGGTGAAAATCGTAGTTTTCCACGGCTTTTGGTCAGCTGTTGTTTAAAATCCACAAATTTTTACATCTTTTGATGCGTGTTATTTTTTTCCTGCGCGCACCAATTTGAAATATTTCGAATTTTCATTACGTGCTCAAAGAAAATTTTAAGGAGTGCCAACCTACCAATTGCAATTTTTCAAAATCTTTTTTGCACCTTATTTAGTAAACCAATGCTTCTAAGTGCTATTTTAAGTCGAAAATCGTGAAAAATGGCAATTTTCCCACTTTTAATCGTTTATAACTCGTAAACGAATTAACCAATATCGGTGAAATTTTCAGCATGGATATAATTTATTCGAGCGAATCAAACACATTCTTTAAATTTTCAATACAGGCTCAGATGAAAAAGCTGAAAAAACCAACTTTTACTATTTCTTTTGCGATTCCGACCAATTCAAATTTTTTTCAAAACTTTTTTACACCTCGTCTTATAAACTAATCCTTCTCAATAACATTCAAGTCATTTGATCTAATTTTAAAAAAGTTATGTTGCTTCGAATAGTGTGAACACAGTTTCGCTCCTTACCGTATATTAACTGATTTCAATGAAAAAATTCAATATCTCTTTTTTAATATTCATGATGATTTAAGAATAAGTATAATTAACCCTTTGCACTCGGCACTATTTTCATTGTAAAACTCAATTTTTCTTCCGTCTTAGAATGTTTTCATTTTATTCATACGAAACTGACCCGATTTCTACATGTAATATTTAAATGTTTAGCAATCTATTAAATACAAAATTTGTAATGTAACAAATATTTTGTAATATTTTTTGTAATTTCTTTGAAATAGTGCCACAACAATTTCTAGTGGTGCTTCAGAGTCACCACTCGAGTGCTAAGGGTTAATATAGCCACAGTATTAGGCACCCCCACAGTAATTGGGTCCCTTACCCTACAATTTCCAGAAACAATATTTAATTGCCCGTTCGTTTCGCCGGGAAGGTCGAACGAAGACTATTGCTGATCTTGTTTTCTATTTACAAAGGTGCTTTCTCTTTCATTACCGATGACCTACATCCAAAGTTACACGATTCTGGATACCGTGACGGTTAACCTCAATCCCCGTGGAATGGGATTCCTAACGCTAGACACAGGGGTTCGCGCGAGAAGGTGAAATATGTTTTCTAACGGAACGGTTTTACATTGTCCAAGAGGGGCACGTATCGGCCGTTAATTAATGCGCGGTGCGTTTCCATTGTGTGGAATATTCGTCGAGGTGACGGAGATTCGTCGCACGTATCAGGAAAAGATTTTCTGTCGATGCTCGTCGAACATTTGTCGTCGGTGTCTGCCGATGGCACGTCGAGCTTGTGAAAACGCGATGGCAAAATACATACGTATAGGCATTCCATCTGTTCCCGATGGTGCTTCCTCATTGCTTCGACCGGCGTGTCTCGTCGTTGCTTTATGAGTCGGGAAATGATGCAGCACGGTGAATCGACTCGCTCGTTCTTCCCACCGAACCGATTCCAAACGATTAGTATCTAATGACACGTCTTTGCTTGTGTATATGTACATATGTACATACACACGTTATTTCGTAAACTGTTTCAGCGGACATGTTCGGCACGATCGCTCTGTCCAATCAGCTGTCGTGCAACCAGAGTTAGACGATTATTATACATTTTTTTCGGATACGTAACTTTATAATCATCTTTTCCTGAATCGTTTATTCTTGGACTATGTTTACTTTGTTGCTAGCAATACAGGATAGGTGGAAGAAGTGTTTTTGTTTTACATTATGTACATACTGCTCCCGCAAGTCGTTTTTAACGGCATAATACCGTTGTTCAACATCAATTTATAATTCTTATTTTTTTGGTATACCGCTGGTCACGGTTGACGACATTATGCAGTATTTTGTAGAAAGTTAAGATCTTCGATTTTTTAAAATTTCCTTCATATACAGTTAATTTTATAAACAATCAAATTGAAGCGAGGTTTTGATTTCTCTTGTTAAATAAATATTTGTAATTCACTGTAGACTTTGGAGCTTATTTGAAGAAAATTCGGACACGAAGAGGGGATAGAGGCATTTCTACATTTTGCTTACGTTTTATTACGATAATAAGGAATTTGGTTATAATGTTGCGTACCGCATGTAAACCGTAAAAATGGCAGACCAAAATCAAACAAAAGCTTTTGAAATTTGAAGTGTACTTTCATTATCTTTTGTCAATAAACATTTTTTTTTGAACTTGCGGAACTTACTTTTTTTAAATGGCATATTATTTTGTAGGAAATTGTATATATTTCTTTGATTATACGTAAAAAAAATGTTCAGATTCCACTTTATCAATGGTAAAGATCTCATAAAGAGAACTACGTTCCGAAAAGTCCTCTAAAATGACCCGTTAAATAAATATGCTAAATCGAACTGTAACTTTACACAGATTTCTTTTTTATTAATTGGAACAATCGGGGGGGGGGGGGCATAAACAAAATTTTGAAAAAAAATGTCTGCAAGAGTAGAAAAGAGCCACCCTAAGCATTCACAGTTAGTAGATCCTCTTTGACACGTTCGGTCTGCCACGATGTTACAGACAAGGGGTTAACCCTTTGCACTCGAAACCATTTTAACTCTAAAATGAAACATTTCTTCCGACCTAGAATATTTCCCTTCTACATATATATTTTTCGTGCTATACATACGAAAATGGTGCAATTTACTCGTACAGTACTGAAATGTTTAGTAATTTATTAGATACAAACAAATGTAATAATGTAAAAAATATTTTGAATAATGATACCGGAATTTTGTAGTGGCGCCTTACGGTCGCCATTCGAGTGCTAAGGGTTAAAGGACCGACCTCTCACCTATCTCGCCCTTCGATTCCATCTTGGTTCCTTTCCCCATTGAAGATCGGACAACCGTGAGCTCGATTCGGTTCGGCAAGCCCAGTTTCCCTCGGGCCGAGTTTCGTGGTGGCCGAACGGGTTCGGCGCACTCTCGATGGCAGCCTCGTCGGCCGTGAACGAAAGGTGGTAGCACACTTTTCAAGTTTACCGCGGCGGGAAAGTAAAGATTTCAGTTAGTTAGTTTACGGTGCCTTGACCGTGCCTGCAGTTGGATCAGGTTCAAAACGAACGCGGCCCGCGGAACACATTTCGATTCGAGGGAGATCGAGCGAAGCGTCCCTCGATTAATCATCGGTGCGTTCGCACGCCGAAAGCACAGTACCGCACGGTTAAATTGACATCGGTTCAGGAGTCAGCGGTGCATATTTTCGAATATTTTTAATTTACAGTTATTGAAATTGTAAAGATTCATCCGTGAGGAATTATTCAACAAATTTATTTCTTTTTTGAGTATACAGGGTGCCCCGTTTGATGTTTCGCACAAAATTATTTCCCAAACTGTAGCTCGTCGTGAAAAATATTTGAAATAAAACTTACTCTGTTTCGGGGGTGATATCTTATGGTTACAATCTTATGGATACAAGGCGCAGCAAAAATTGCGATTTGAATTGTGCTAAATTTAATTTAATTTGATCCGATTTGTACTGATTCCAAGTTTCTATTGTGTTGTCAATATACAGCCATTAGTTTTCTTTTTCTTCTAGGGAATAACGAACGGCAAAGAAATTCGAATGTCTGTAACCATAACATAAATAGTAGCTCATTGTCTGATCCCATGTTTTTACAATTTTTGGATTATTTTAGTGAAGTAATTGGAAATACTTTTTTTAGTTAAAGAGCTACACATAAAGGAGTTATGATACAAGAACTGAATATATTCCTCTAATTTGTGAGTATGCCGTCAACGTGATTTTTAATGAAAAATTCATGTTTTTACGAAGAATTTTGAAATAAAATATGAACCATCTATATAATGTCCAGTTACAAATGTGTCTGTTAACGTATTCAATAATTGTTAGTTTAAAGATGCTGAGAAAGAATGAAAGAACTTGACTGGATTTCATGGTGAATGCAGTTTTAAAAGTCGCCATTCATTGGGATTGTACCTTTCTCTTCGATTCATTCTCATTCGCTCGTTAATGCGAGGAAACAGAAGGTGGGTGGTGGTTTGAAATTCTTAGAGCACTTACCTGGTTCGATAACAGTTGCGAAACAGTTTCAGACCTGCCTGCTCAGAGGACTATTGTACTTAGACTAGTACTATGAAAGTTTGACTATTCAAACTTGAAATTTTACGAAATCTTTCTGACATAGATCTATTCACACTTTCGTTTTGTTTCTAGTCTGACGCAGATTTCTCTTCGCGAAGTCGTCTTAAACTTACAAAAAAAAGACACTATTAATAATACGTTAACCAATTAATGTTAAATGGAATCCATAACGAAATGAAATCCATTAGGGAGGGGCTGTGTGCTGCGGTGTGGTTTCCAAAGTGACTTTTTTCACTTCTCGATGCCTTCTCGAATTTCGCTTTCTAGTAAACATAGCTTCACCGTTGGGCACTTCGTTAGGATCCATCCTCTTCTACTTCTTAATTTCTATTGCAATTAGAGGAAACGTAGAAACGGCTGTTTGTTTTCATTCCGGTGTAATTGTTCCACTTCCATTCGTGCAAGTTTCGTTGCATATCATTTCCATTACTACCAACACTTTGTGTTCACTTTCTTGTGCGAAAATGAACACCACGGAGGTAGTTTTCTTAATTAACACTTCGAGTGCCGCGTCAGCCAGTAATGAGAAACGGAATTTGTCCCGATTTAAAAATGAATTTTCGTCCTGATATATTCGGTCTACGAAATTGGGGTCTGCAAAATGCAAGAAAGTTGAAAGGGTACTTAACATTTCAATTTCCACTTAGGTTGCTGAACTGGTGGTCAAAGTTTCAAGTAAAAATAAGCTGTTCTATGAAATAAATATCAGTGGATCAGCAACTTTTCTGCGTTAGGAAATATGAGATGATTTTCTGCTGTATTTCACACTAGATCTACACAGCATTAAATGTGACTACTTTATATTTATTATTTTAACGTGTCACCTTTGTAGCGTTCATATGTTTACAATTTACACATATTCCCTGCATTACCATTTATTCTCTTGTTACAGTGATTATTAGACTGCGGATTTTTATGCATTTACCAAGAAATCAGCAGTGTGAAATAAAAATAGTAGAAGACTAGAAAACTCTAAGAATACTGTTATGTTGCTGTCCATGTGAAAACACTGTTAAAGGATGACGTAAATTTGTATGTAATCCCTGTTTCCCACAATCGGTGCAAAACATTTTTATCCTGCCCAGAGATCCGCAGTCTAGTGATTAGAAATTCTTCATCGTTCAGAATTTCATAGAAAGAAGAAAGTTCATATTGATTGTCTGCCTATGTTCTCTCCAAAGGCTATATCGACTACAACAAAATAGGATTTTATTTCACATACATATTTCGCATAACATACATATTTATTAGACTTTGTTCAGAATCTTCATCACGAATCTGACTTGATATTGTAGGGCAAGGGTTTAATAATCTTATAAGTTGCAGCAAGTACAGATATGCATAGTCAATAGTACGATTATTGTACACATCAACCTAAGGCTTCTTCTCGCTCGCAACATTGACATATTTCATATGTGAAAGCAGCAAGTTTGCAAACGTTTTTGGGTGCTAGTGTACGATGTATTAACTTTCTTCCGACTCGATACGTCGAAGCAATTCGATCTTGTCTTCATGGTCGTTGGATCGAGAGCAGATCTAGAAAATATGCACAACAGATCTATAATATCTCGTTCGGCGACCGCAGGTGTACATTTCCCTCGATCATGATGTGGATGCAGCGAGAACTTTGAAACGAATATTCAAAGGTTACAACGAGATATAATTACTTGGTTTCGAATATTCATAATAAACTTAACCGTTGAGTGAACGGTGCAGCCTCACTCTAAATTATGCTAATAATTATTTAGTGTGAAAGTATTAATAATATGACTATTTGTGGATTTACATGAAATATGAATATCTCACTGTATTTATATTCACCATTTTGATAGAGGATGAATATTAAATATAAATGTAGTATTAGTATTTATTAGTCAATATTTAGTATAGTTTTAGTATTTATTAGTAAATATTTAGTATGGTTTTAGTGTAGTATTAGTATTTATTAGTAGATATTTCGTAGAGCATTTAGTATAGTATTCAATATTTAATTGAATCTTTCCTTTTTAAAGAACATTTTGAAGTTTGTTTCGGTGAAACCAAAAACAACGAATATTTTTGATCGTTGCACATCAGGGCGATCCTTATCAACAATTTCCCGTTATCCGATTTCTTCCAAATTTTGTGCACATCATTTTCTCATCGAGTCTCACAATTTAGGGGAACAAAACTAAAAAATCTCAAAAAATTTTGTTCCTTGTACCGAAGGACCACCTCGTTGCACATCCGCTTCTCGAAACGAATCTTCGAGCGGCAGCAGCGCGATAATTTCTCGCGTGCATGTCGAAGAATCTTACCGTTAATTAATTGATTAACTGGCAGTCTTCGTGCACCACGAAGATCATAAACCCGAATTCAATCCTCACGCGCAGCTTGATTCGTGTCGATGAGTTCTAGATGGAACCAGTTAGTGTCGAACACATTAAGACGAACTGGGCGGCCATTGCTTCCAATCCATGCCTAATTACTCTGGATATCTCGAAATCCAGTTTCGACGCAATCGAGATTTAGCTACTGACAAGACCTTTAAATTAGCTGTTTCGTTGCGGAAGTAGTTTGGCAGTGCCGGAAGATTTTGAACGGCATCGAACGGTCCACGCGTTGGCCACAATTCATTTTTATATTTCGATCCAACAGCGAAAATACCGAATTTTCGAAATGTACAAAATACCACTTAATCTTTATGTCAATACCCAAAATTTGCTAACACTCCATAATACAGTTGTTAGAGTTCGTAGCCTTGATGTCTCTAAATTTGATTGTCCAGAAAGTAGAAGTGTATAGCAATTTTGTCATTTGTCAACGAGAACATGGAAAAAACTTAAAGTTAAAATACTACTGAATTCAAGACATTACGGCCATTCTTTTATTTGAACACTAACCCTACCGAACACAAAATTATTATTATTTATATATTGCTTTAAACCATATAGGGATTATATAGCATGTACAATACAAACTATATAATATATGGTGTGATATACGTTGTTTTATAAACATTACAAGACTGAATTTATTGAGATTGCTCACAATTTTTATAACAATATGTGTCTGAGTGCAGAAAATTATTTAAAAATTTCTAATGGAAGCATCTTTGTAACTTCAATAATTACAAAATAATAAATGTGAAACCGGTCGTGTTATGGTTAGTGTTACACGAGACTTGAGTAATTGTCCATCTTACATCTTACGACGAAGTCCGATTTGAACATTGTTTTGCGAGCTCCAAAAATTTATTCTCACCGGATAAATATTCTCCCTCGTGACGGTAAAAACTGCAACAAATCCGACCAGGGTTTTATTGCGGTAGTAAAAATTTCGACAGTGAACGTGTCGACGTGCGCGCGTGTTGAAACGATACGGTAGTTAGGTCGCGTGGATTGCTGGGATCGGAGACACTTTCATTTAATTCCACGCTACGCACAGTGGAACGAAGCACTGCACTTGTCCGAACTCGAATATTAAATCGCTTTCGAGTAATCCTTTTCAGGTTTCGAAGTCGTTGTAGTTTTATCCGAGCACCGCTGGATTCGAATCATTGAAATATTCCTGTCTATCGTTGTTGCGTTGTTATACCGAATCATATTTTTTTAATGTAACATCCGTTGACAGTTTCACATTTATTTCGGATTAATATTTTCACATTACAGTGGAACCTCGATTATCCAAACTGAACAAGGACACTGAGAGTTCGTATAATGGAACACTAAATTAAATTCCTAGCTTCAATCTGTATTGATTTGTACAATAAACAGTGTTGCACATGGATCGCTTTAGATTGCGCCATTTAAAAAAGCTTGTTCGGATAGTAGAGACTTCAGATATCATCGGTTTGGATAATCGAGGTTCTACTGTACTGCAAGAATTTAATATCCTATATTTTTTGATTTCCCACTTGCAGGTATAAAATGTTTTTCAGTAAACAACAGTGATTTCAGCCTGTTTGTTACTGACGTTATTTCTTACAAACTGCATTTATTTATGTACATTTTAGAGTCTTGTCTTTTCGCGTGTATTTTGGAAATTGATTCGTCATGATAGTTCTGCTAGATAAACCATGATACTTCGGAGATAGTTGTGTACAGATACGACACGATTTCGACAGTTCGTGCTTTTCTTTTATCGAGAGGAGAAATTATGTTTACGGAGAAAGTTTTCCGTCGGAAAGAACCGTTCGCGAACGGATTGCTAAGTTTAAAGATCAAGAGCACTTCAGACGACCACTCTTTACTGGTGTTGACGAAATAAAAGCATCAGTTGCGAATAATCTATATAATCTGCGAGATCTACTTCAGAAACTTCTTTATCAAACAATTAGATGACGAAATGTGACACTTCCTTGTTCAGTAAAAAATCACTATGAACTTTGCAGAACTTATCTGCAACTCGATTTTAATGTTCATTTTAAATTAGTCTTATATTCCGAACAGCCGTGATAAACAAGTACAATTGACATTTTTTTAATTATTACTGATTAACCTAGTAGTTTTTATGGGAATCATCCTCTTTTCGGTTGTACCACCGATCGTCCTGTATATTCGAAGAAATAGATTTATTGAATAATTTCTCTTTAATGCATTTTTGCAGTATCAACTAGAGATCATTATTTCCCTATTACACGCATATTATTGTGCGTGTCTTTAAACACACGTGCACTATTTCACACGTAATATTTCATCTGTACTTAGTATTCGTCCGTGCATTAATTTAATATATCCTTATTTTGTTTTGTGTAATTTTTAAAACATTGACGTTAATGAAGATTTATTAATGCACGTGCGACTAAATACATGTGAAATTACACGCGTGAAATTGAACGCGTGAAATACCACACGTGAAATAGCACACGTGAAATAACACACGTGAAATAGTACACGTGAGATAGCACTACAATATTGACGTACGTGTAAGTGAAATGCGCGTGTACTCATGTACGTACTTCGTTTACACGTTCAAAACTACGATCTCTAATCTCAATCAATTTTTATTTAAAATTTTAAAAGGTGTCCCATGACATCTTTGGTACAAAATTGTGCTAAATATGCAAAAATTGCTCTACAATATCGAATTATGCTCGAACACATTCAAAAAGTCTTCACGTCATCTGTATACCGTGTAATAAATTCCTCAAAACGACCTATTTTCGTATAATTTTATAGGAGGGTACCCTTAAATGATGATATGCATAAAAATCATCTGACCTTAAAAAATCGACGAGCTTTTGGACGAGATTGACGTAACAGGTACCTAATACTATGGGAGTTGTACGAAAATATAATATACTTTCAGGTGGTATAATCATTCGAGTCACCGACCCTATGAAGTTCCAACAAAATCGATGTGTAAAATGTCGTGCGGACCCCTTGTGAAAGCAGAGGTCCGCTGTGCTACAGGAAGTTCCCTACGTGACGAACGCCCTGAGATCATGTCCGTGTATGGATGCGTGCAACGCACCCACGCAAGAACGAGCATGGTGTACAGGAGGGTGTCCGAAAAGCGAGCGTTCATGGGGGCTGGCGACGCTGAAAGAGGGTCAACGATGCGTTCGCGAATGACTCATATCGATGGGGTCGTGTCTTGTGTCGACGCCATGTCGTGCTCCCCTCAATTCTTCGCGAAAATCCGACGAAAGTCGATACAGCAATTGCTTCATATACATATTCATACATCATACAGGGTCAGTCTCGTAACATGACGACTCCAAAAATTAAAAAAAAAAAAATCTTGCATGGTTTCCAGGGGGACATAAAATGCTGTAATTTGCTTCTTGTTACTCTGCTTTTTTATCGAGATACGGGGGTCAGCCTCAGGTTCTCAAATGGAATGCCCAATATCTTTTCTCGAGTTCAGATAAAGTGCCGAATTCTAAAAAGTATTATACCAAACACGGCTTGAAATTAATAATTCCTAGGATATTTGTAAAACAAATTTGTTTTCATTGAAAGGGGAGGTTACTGGGGTCATTCGAAGTAACTTTTTCCTTTGCGAAAGTGTTCTCCGCGGCTATGTTAACGAGATATTAACAAAAATACGGACCAATTAGAGTGCGACTGCAGCGGAGGGATTCCGGCTTGGCGACGGAAACCGCTTTGATTGGTCCGTGATTTTCGTTAATAACTCCTTAACAAAGTCGCGGAGAACATTTTCGCAAAGGTAAACGTTACCTCGAATCACCCATTTCAAGGAAGTGCAATATTTTTAGAACATTGGTGTACAATTCTTCTATGCGTATCGTAAACGAAATTAAAAACAGAGTGAAAGAATATTTTCAACAAGGTGTTAATTGTGAAACTAATATAGTGATCTTTCTTCTTAACAGTGTCGGAATATCCAATGCCAGCGACCGTGTATCGGTTGTGAACTGGTGAATCTTGATTCGGGACGCGACCATGCGTCGAGGAAAATATCCGTTCGGTTCCGAATCAGCTCGTCCGATATTTGCATGCCGTGTCCTTTCTCCTTGAGTCGGCGACGACATAATTACGACGCCTTTCTTATGTATGCTTTATTCTGACCGGGACGCGAGAGATGCCACGCGAAAGTGATGGTCGTTTATTCTGCCAGGCGGGAAAACGTCGAAGTGAAACCTGTTGTCGTCGGTGACACGAGGCCGATATCTACAGGTATTTACATGGAAAGATAATTGACCGTTTTCTCCATTTCGAAGATGGTTATCAAATGTTGATAACACCGGCCAACCTCGATTTCGCGTTTCGATAAACAGTCGGCGACCTTTGTACATCTGACGCACTGACACACGAATTCGAAGGCCGTTTCTTTTCTGGAGGCCGCAATTTTTTGAAAATTGTAAGCAGGGACCGAAAATAACAGTTATTCTAAAATTTTCTACGATAAAAGTCATTCATAAGACGTTGATTATTATTAAAATTTAAGATAACTTGCATAAAATATAAAGAAAAAAAGTCGAAGAACAGAATTATTAAAAAATATCGATTTTTATACTTTTTGGTTACAAATAACAGTTTTTGGTGTCCAAAAAATTGGATCCTCCTCGATAACTGAAATCGATGAAGGAAAACTGTTTCGATCGCTCATAACAGTTGTCGACGATCGAATTGCTGTTGTACTATTTAGTAATAACTATTACACATTTCCTTCATCGATAATTGTTACGAGCGATTGAAACGAACATCTCCCATTGATAACTGTTATAAGTGGTCGAAATGAATTTCTCTTTCTTATTTGTAACCAATACTGTTTTAATAGATGAAATACTTGTTATTCCATGACTTTTTTTTTTGGTTATAACACTTATGGTCCCTGATTATAAGATTGAATTTATTTAGTCTTTCCATGGTCGTTGCATGAGTTTCTTTCAGTATATCTTCGATATACAGGGTGAGGCACCAAACTTGATCACCTCGGATAACTTCTAAATTATGCGTTGTATAAAAAACTTATTTCTACAGATGTTGCATGGTATCAGGGGGGACATGATGTGGTGTACACGACTTCTGTGTAAGTGAAGGCGCTCAGGAGGTTTAAAGGTCAACTTTGGTTTTTAAAATACAACTGTACACTTTTTATGCACTAATCGATGCGGTCTATTATTCTCCATAAAAAAGTATTAACCCATCCATGTCGAAAAATGATTAGTTTAGCAGATATTTAAATAATACTAAGAAAACGTTTTTATTGCGGTAGTATTGGTACACAAAGTTATCATTAGTAAGCGAGTTAAGTTTTCTTAACAATATTCAAATTAAAATATTTGCTAAATTAATAATTTTTCGACATGCGTGGGTCAATACGTTTTTATAGAGAATAAAAGAAAACTGCATCGATTGGCGCATAAAAAAAGTATACGGTGCAATCGGTCAAGTTAGAACGTATTGATATTTGCAACGGAACGAGTTTGTGTTAAGCCCAGTAAATGCTAACGTAACGTAATTTATTCCCGTCATTTTCCACGAACGCATTTTAACAATCCCAACAGTTGTAAAATAAGAAACCGGTGATCTGACCGTGGCAACTTTTGCCTATCGATACACACACAGTCAGCGGTAAAGAAAAGTTAATCGTTTTCTATTTTTCCAAGAACTCGTGACAGGAGAGAACAGTTTGGCATATTAATGCCACCAGTGTCCATTCATGGGGTTATTTCTGTATCATTATAGTCCAGTTTTTTAATACGTACTCGTAAACTGTAGGGCTCTTATTCGGAACAGACATCCCTTCTCTGCATACGTATTAAACTATTCGATTTAAAAAGTAACATTACGTATACCACTATAAATAGAAGTACAGAGTAGTGTACAACATGATTGCGTACTAACCTGACGGTAGTGATGTAATTGACTGGCAATCGAGCCACAGCAACATGGTTCCGATGAATTCTGTGCTGTAATGATGAAAAGTGAAAAACAGAATTGAAAATGTAGCATTTGCTGGTATTAACCGTTCGTTGCATAATGTAAATTATGTGTTCGAATGTAACGTATGTAACGTATGTCGTTTGATACGAGCTGAAGAAAATTTATATTTGTTCATTTTAATCTGAAGTTTTTCTTTGTTACACCATTAAGCGTAACCGCCATTTTCGCAACTGCATACGAAAATTCAAACGTTCTTTCACTCGGCAACTAGTAATCGGAATTAAGAATGATTCAAAAGCTAGAACATTGGAGAATTTTCGTTATCGCAAATCTTTTTATAAACTGTTATTGCGCGAAACAATTACGCGATATACTGATTACTCTATGGTCCATTAATTTGAAATTCCCGTAAATTAATTCTAAAATTTTCTTCTCTCATCGATGTCACTAGAGATTTCCTCTACTTTCGGAATCACGCAAATCTTCTTGAAACCTGCAGCTGGGTTGCATTCTTGCAGAACGAAGGAAACGTTAAAAATTAGAAAAATTGTGCAATGGATAAAGCAAATGTCTATTTCATAGCTTTTTCGGTTCGATAAAATGTAATCTTTGCTGCGGTTTGTCACGTGGGGTGACTAACGCGATGAGGTCACGTTCAATAGAATTGGTATCAAAAATAAAAGTGTCGATACGAGTTATTAAGGCGGGCGAAACTAAAATGAGGACAAACGAGAAAGTGTTTCAGAATTTTCCACAAAGTAGTCCGGTTGATTCACGAATTCCCTCGAATTGTATCCGAAGACAATGCTATATTGACGCGATAACGCGCTGGTATGGCATACTTTGCACGTGTCGTCTGCGTTACATCACTCGGTATTGTATTTTGTACGTCTGCACTACTCGGGAATCAGTTTTCAAGCGCTTCGTACACCTTCACTTTCGTTAACTCGAGGATACTAATTTTCACTGAATTCTCTGCCCACCAAATTTCTTTCTACAGTTTCTGTTAGAGTAGATTTTTCACGTCTGCTCGTTTTATGCAAAACTAGATAGCGGATTTTTGCGCAAGATAAAAATGTGCATCCGTTGTAAGAAATAGGAGCCAGGTAAACAGTTCTTCCTTTCTTTAATAATTTTATTAAAGTGAAAATAATACACCGGTTGTTTCTAAGTTCTCTTAATCTTTTCAATATTTCAAATTGCGCCTACTCATTTTTCTCATTAACGCATAAAATCGAATTTATTACTTTATTATTTTTTTTTTAGTAAACTTGTTCGTATCAGCCACTGTACAATATACAGGGTGTCCCACAACTGTTGTGCTCAATTGAAAGGGGGGAATCCCGAGGTCATTCGAGGTAACTTTTCCCTTTGCGAAAATGTTCTCCTTGGCTTTGTTAAGGAGTCATTAACGAAAAGCACAGACCAATCAGAGCGCGGCTACAGCGGACGGATTCCAGCTCGGCCAATGCCAACGCAACGCCACGCTCAACGGACACTGTAGCTGCGCTCTGATTGGTCCGTATTTTTCGTTAATAACTGCTGAACGAAGCCGCGGAGACGATTTTCGCAAAAGAAAAAGTTACTTCGAATGACCTCAGCAATCACCCCTTTCAAGGAAGCACAATATTTTTGAGACACCCTGTAGAGTGCTATTTGCACTCAGGAAGTGAAATAACGATTTGGGAATACTAATTTCAACAGACATGCAGCTCAAGTGTTCATGCATTGGTCACCCTACTTGTATCTGTTGTTTAATTAACCGATTCAAACAAAATCATTTTCGTGCTGTGAATTAGAAAGAATGGCTTCCTAGAATCACACAGAAACTACGACGATTAGGGCAAATATCTATTACAGAAGATTAACTTTTCTCGGTTAAGAATTGTGGGAAAATGGAGGACATTGGATATTTTTATTGAGACATTATTTTATTTATGGCGATTGCAGTATAAAGATCGTTAAAAGGGTTGTGTCAATGGAAAGGTCACTTCACTTTCCAACGAGTACGTAACAGTTAAAAAAAGGAAGCCGCGTGAGTTTTCGTGCATAACAAAACTCAATTGTTTCCACGATTTCTGAGATCCTTTTAAAACAATGACACACGCCAACAAATAATTACTTTTTATGAAATCCTTTATTCGCTTCGAGATCGGCAAGATTATTAGTTCTGTGTACAAGCTTTATCTTCGATTCCAGTGCTTGAAAATTAGTAAAAGGAAATCTGTGGTCACGTAAACATCCGTTCTGTGATTATAATTATCGATGCCGTCGGATATGCAGTTAAGCAAACCGCGGCTGCTTTCGAAGTTTACGGAATCGTCGGGGATTCTGTTGGTTCAACGAAGAATCTTTGCAAAAACCTAATCGCAGTATTCCCGGTTTATTCAGCGGAATTCAACCTTCGCGTGGAACGCGTATCAGAACTTTCAACGTTGATGACTGTAATACGCTTCATGGTGCACTAACCACAAATTGACTTCCTGACATGTTTCAAGGAGGACTCAATCATAACATTGTTCCACTAATTTCGATTACGGTTGTGTTCGTCAACCCAGAGAGCACTGCGCGTTCTTCCTTTTCTACGAAAAGACAACCACGAAATATCAGCCGCTAATTTCCGATCTTTCTGAACTCGAATCAATTTCAAAAAACCACCAAGCATAAAATCTCCTTTCCAACGATGCTTCACTTTTCTAAAAAATTGTATGTGTTTTTATATCAATTTTTTTAAATTTTAATTTTGTCGTGCAATGAACTTTCAAATTGCTTTTCCCGGTTTTTTCAAATTTGTACCGATCATTTTCAAAGAGAAAATACTACAACATTTAGAAAGATCTTTCAAAACCAAAATGGAGAACATTCAGCGTACAATTTGTTATTTCAACGAAGCTTCTTAAAAATCGTGTGCTTTTAGCTTAATTCATAATATGTTCCAGTGCAGAAGTTGTGAATCTTTCGAAATGATTCGAAGAATTGTGCATTAAATTTTCAAATTACTTTTTCCTGTCTTGAGCGTGCTAATGTTTAGAGACATTTATGAAAAAATAAAATGAAGTCTGTCGATGTAATCTTGTGCGTTGTCATAGTAATCAACTACATGAAGTTCACGCAAAACATTTGTCTCCATTACTTTTACGATTGTCGTCGTGTCGCTTAAATAACGACAGCCGCAAAGCAATGGAACAGTTCATGAAAAATGAAATTCGTGTCAAAGATAAAACAGCGCGTTGCGAGTATGGAAATTTAAATAGCAAAAAACTATTTAAAACGCCATTCGAAATGCAGGAAAATTGTATCGTCGTAGGAGCGTGTTACTATTGGAAATAATGTTGAACGGACATCCGTTTATGCTTTTAGCGGAAACGCAGTTTATTTTCATATCGTACTCGTTGCAGAAAATTCGAAAGCGATTTGCCGGAATTATTCGCGGGTTATGCGGCAACGGCCTTCCATTCAATTACAGTTGCAAAATAGGACACAATTACCTTTTTAGAGGACTCCGGACGGTTGAATAATTTACTGCATTCCATTAACGTTGATCTAAAAATTTAGAATGACACATGACAATTTTAATTTCGCCGGTTTAAGCGCGCCGTCACTCGATTAAACGTACGATCTGCATGGAGCTTGAAATCAAATTATAAATAATTCGTTCCTGCGTACAATGGCGATCCCGACGGATCGGACTTTGTTATACTTGTTATTTTAAATTGTCCAGCATTTTTCGGACGATGTATTATACACATTGTACATCATACGCGCGTGCAGACGTTTGTTTTCACGACGCCGACCGAATTTTATCGGAAAATTTTGCCACGGTCTCACGTTGTTTCGCCACACGTGGCGGAAATGACCTAGCTATCAGTAAAGCTAGAAAGAAAGATAGCAAAATCTTGATTAAAGTCAAAGTCTTTATTATTGTGACGCGTGAGTAAAACGAATCATCAATTCCTAAATTTTTCCATTATCTTTCAACACTTAATGAATGTGTTACCGTGTTGTATGTATAAAGTGAAGAAAGGGGACATATTTTAGTAGCATGTTCTCATATTTACGCATTTGTTTTGCACCGTAAACATTTCAAGAATTATGGCTACACTAAAACGGTTCAAATCAAATGTGTGAAATCGGAGTTAAATGAGAATGTATTTTCTCTTTCGAACACCTTGAAAAGTCGAAAATAATGTAACAATATCTTTAAACTCTTCTAATGCCCTTTCAATTTAACCCCAGCATTTTTGCAGTCTAATTAGTCGATACAAAATTTGTTCAGTACGTTATTAGCAGACTATGGCTTTCATGTACTATGACAAAACATGTTTAGTAAGACACAACGCATTAAAAACAGTAAAAGAATGCAAAAACATTGCTATTTATATTATTTGCAATTTTATAAAATTATCAAAGGACAATAATTACAGAAAAATTGTATTTTGTTTTACTGTTCAAAATATTTTTTGCATTGTTAAATTTCTTTTTAATAAATTGTTAACCACTTAGTTATTGTACGAGTAAAGTACGCCAATTTCGTATGCATAAAATGAAAGAAATATAGCATGAAAATATTCTAGGTCGGAAGAGATGTTCGAGTTAAAATAGTTCGGAGTGCGAAGAATTAATTTCCTTGTATACAGGGTGTCCCAAAAATGTTGTACTTCCTTCTTCAGGCCATATGAAGTAACTTTCTCCTTACGAAAATATTCTTCGCGGCTTTGTTAATAACGAAAAACACGGACCAATCAGAGCGCTGCAATCCGTCCGCTGTAGCAGCGCTCTGATTGGTCCTTGTTCTTCGTTAATAATTCCTTAACAACACCGCGGAGAATATTTTCGTACAGGAAAAAGTGACTTCAAGTTACCACAAGAATCGCCCCTTTGAAGGAAGTCCAACATTTTTGGGATACCCTGTATTTGTCGGCTGAAAAGGATGGAATAAAAATAGCGTGTCGCGTTGCATTTCTTATAAATATATCGTAATATAATTTTATGTCGGACCCTTTGAAATCGGTGTGGGGGATATCACGGCATGCACGGCTACGTTGTTTTGTTGCACGCGTCGCAAGCGTTCGTAGGAGAGCCGAATCAACGGCAGATTCATTCGCAAGAAACATCTCATTGTGCAAGATTCTGTGAACCGGCGAACCGTGTACGGTTCTTTGAACGCGGACGGCGACGGCACGATTCTCACGTACGCCGTAAAATGATTGTCTAGTCGCCTGGATTATTTTTGCATACGGCCGATTGTGCCCGTAACCCTGTTGCAGATCTGCGCGACATTTTCCTTTGAGTCTTACGCGATCGCGGACAATGACGTTACACGTTCAAACGAGGAAATGTGTAATTCCATCCTTTCTACTCCGAACCGACTTGCGCGGCTCTATGCACATACACGCTTTATGATTTACTCTCATTAATGAATTTTGTAGGGAACATTTTATTTCCCGTTCGACAGTCTTTTCGACTTGAATCGGTCACTCGTATCAATACAACACAAGTTTCACGGATACGTTGCAAAACTTTGTGCCCAATTTGAAAATAAAACACGAACAACTTGAACGTTTTTAATACACTGAAACTAATCCGTTGTTATTCTTAACACGTTCGCCACTGTCATGATTTTGATGTCAGTGTACGAGGTGCCCCACAAATGTTGTACTTCCTTGTACGGTCGTTTAAAGTAACTTTTTCCGTTGTGGAAATATTCTCCGCGGCTTTGTTGAGGAGATATCAACAAAAAACACAGCTGTAGCCGCGTTCTCATTGGTCCGTGTTCTTCATTAATAACTCTTTAACAAAACCGCGAAGAACATTTTCGCAAAGGAAAAAGTTACTTGAAATGATCTCGGTGATCATCCGTTTCAGTGATGTACAACATTTTTGGGCACCCTGCATGATAAAGGAATTTTTCCCATTTTCAAAGCTTGTTGTAAAAAAATTCGAGTAACTCGTGCCATTTCATGTAAGTCGCAACATTTAATTTAATAGAAACATAGATTTCGAGAAAAGTTTTCAACGTTTGAATCCTGCGAACATGATCGACCAATAATCGATGTATTTTTACACATTGTTTCTCTGAACAGCTGACGCGATAACGAGGGTCAATTAGAATTCAACGAATTAGAGCCGGTACATAAACGGGATTGCTTGAACAAGAAAGCGTTGCTGTTGGAGAGAGAATGAGAATGAGAAAGGGAGAGAGTTACTCCCGAGATTGAGACTGGAAATACTTCAGGATCAAAGAATCCCTTTGTTTCGCGTCGAAATTTCGGTTGTTGGGGTCAACATGGCGTGTCGTGCACGCAGCCATGGATATTTCACTCTGGACGGTTCGTTTGCGATGAAAATGGGAATTGTCCGCTCACAATCAACCATGTACGGTTCAAGGTAGACTCTAAAAGCCGTCGCGTCATTGTTCAACTCTTGCTGACTGCCTCTCGTCAATCCTTCTCGTTGTCAAAGCTCGTTGAAAAATTCGATTAATTTACTGGACCGATACCACCCGAAATTGTAAGCTATTTCGAACTATTCGCAAGTAGTATGCTGTCCTAAAGAAAGGACTGTTCGTCGAAACGTTCCGACTCGAAACTTCCTTCAGGAATAGAACAGAAACTCGTAATTGAATCGAGAATCATCATGAAAATTCTCGTCTCTAACGGCTTGTATTCGAAGCTGTATCAACATTGGAACTCGAACGTTCCTTCCGGCATAAAATATTTGCATTCATTGTGACTTCTTTTTTAATTTGATGTATTAGATTGTGGATTTCACGCATCCATGACAAAAATTGGATGGTGAAATATAAAACAGCAGAAACATTAGGAGAATTTAAATATATTACAATATTACCAATTTATTGGAGTTATTAAGAGTCGAAATAAATTTTTATTTGACACTCTAACGTTGGCAATGTAAAAATTGATTTACCTCATGATATGTCAATTTTTAATAGCGCTTTAGTGTCGCCATTCGAGTGTAACGGGTCAAAAGCCTTAATAAATATTCCTGCTAGGTAAAGAAACGTATTAAATCAGTGTTCAATTTCACATGAAATTTTTATGTTTGTTATTATTAGTGTGCTCCGTATGTAACGTTTTATTTCAAAAGTATACATGCGTATCGTCCAAAATCACGGACGCCTAAGACAATACACATGAACACACATGCGTGTTTACCCACTTTGTTATACGTTTTCAATATTTTATTTTCCTAGACTGTACATATCAATAGCTAATGCTATTGAACAAAAATCAATTTATACCATAATTGATTAATCTTATAAGATTGCATTTTATTATGGACATAATCGCACATAAAACATGTTACACAGTATACCTAAAAGTGACGGTTTCGCATACTCTGTCTCTGCCATCGTAAGAACAATTCGTTCTTCGGTTCGGATAAAAATATAGCATAAAATCGCGCCATTGTATTCAGTTTAAGAACCAACGAATAAAACCAAAAATTGGGAACTCGCTCAAATACAATAAATCTTTGTAGAGTATAGATAATAGTATTCCTGAAATTTGCATTCCAGAGTCGGTCATTCGCATGCAACGACCTAATATTAGTTTCAACTTATTAAAACCGTTAAAAGAAGAAAAGAAATTCTATTCGGCTCCAGGTGCTTGTAATTGGCGGAAACAATTTTTCGCGCGCAAAACCGTCGGTAGTAAATTGCAATACGCTGTACCGCCCCCTCTCTCTCGGATATTCTGTCCTCCACCGTAAGAAGTATTCATTCTTCGCCTGCGGTTTCGCATAAAAATACAGCACGAAATCGCGCCATTGCTTTCAGTTTCATGCTCCGAACGATTTCTGGCCGAGACGTGGCGGCTGCAGTTTGTGCGTTCCCTTTTATCTTAGCGAGCGGAATGGTTTCCTGAATAATTCCGTGGTGTCCCGTTCACGTGCGATGGCACCGCGGTTTCGATTTATAAAATGGTCGCGTGCCAGCCGGCTCTGCGTACGCCAGCCCGGAGAAATAATAACGCGGTGTGCGCCGCGATTAATTGCGAGGCTAGAGAGCACAATGACAATTTTAGTCGTGTTCCGTCGCGATAAGCGAAGTCCGCCGTTTTATACCGTGTATCGACGCCGATAAAGTCGCGTCGGGGGACGTCGCGTTGCATGCGATTCGGCTGCCACTTGATCGATACGCGAAAAACAATTTTTCTTTTTTCTTTCTTTCTTTCTTTTTGTTTCGGTCGAAACACCTGCTCGTCGCTTGCTTTATGTGCCTCGGTGCTCTTTGCGAAGTAAATCGATGCACACCGTGCTCCTCGTAAATGATTGACACACTTTTTGCGATAAAATATCAGCGAAACACGAAGCACGTTCTCGCGTATAACTGTGGTAGCAGCGTGTCACATCCTTCGAAAATTCGTTTTTGTCGATCGTTAATTGCCATTCGTTATTCAACGCTAGAAGTACGGTGTCCGTTGAAATGATGGATACCCAATTGTTTAACTAACGATCATTGAGATTGTCAAGGTGTAGGATTATCGTAGGATTTCATTGAACATAAATACCTACGATACAAGTCGCCGATAATCTGCATAACTCGTTTTTGTTGTTTTTATAAAGTAATCTAAAATAGTCACTTTTAGTGCGCCGTAGATCTAGTGTTAATATTTATCGTTTACGTAGCAATGATATCTTGGTGGGGTAGATTAGAAATGTATCAATTATTTACGGACACCGTGATGGTTACTTTCCACATAGATCGTTCAAGATGGCGTCGAATGACATATTTTAACACGTTCACGCCGGCGCTGCTATTTGTCTTTCTCGCTGTGGGGCGGCGCTCGTATTCATGCTTTACTGTTTTTCAATTAATATACGTTAAATTTTCAACTATATTAAGTCTCTCCCTAAACTGAGGGAGAGATGCACCTATACAAAAACAATAACCAGTACAAAAAATTTTGTCAAAAAACGATGGAAAATAGTGAAAGAGAAACCGTTGTCACTATTTAAGTCGATACTGATAGTTAAAACCATACCATAAGAAGGTAATAACATTTGTACTGACCACTTACAACAATATTTCATCAGAAGTTTCGAGCACTAAGAAGTTTTTATACTTCTGTTACACGTAAACAATATAATAAACGTGTTCTTCGTTTCGAGATTATTTACAAATGTTAAAATGTTATAACTGTTATAAAATGATAACAGAAAAACAGTTCAGAATCGTCTAGTTTTGCGTGCTATGGTGCGTCTCTCCCGAAATTACCCTAATTCCTGAGGTGACTTGAAGAAACTTTTTCCTTTGAGAAAATGTTCTCCGCGGCTTTATTAAGGAGCGATTAACAAAAAACACGGACCAATCAGGGCGCGGAGACAGCGGATGAATTTCGGCTCGGAACTTCGCAGAGAATATTTTCGCAAAGGAAAAAGTTAGTGCAACATTTTTGGGACACTCTGTATTATTCATTGAATCGACATAGAAATGAAACAAACGCAACGAATTCATAGAAATTACCAGAAGAAATGAATCGTAAAGAAGATCAAGAAAATGTGAGCATTTTACTCTGCAAAGGAAAAAGATTCTGCAGCCATGAATGTCCAAATGAGAGGTCAAAGTTGATGAAAATTTGATCCATTATTCATTGACTCGCGGTACAAATCGACTAAACGAATTGGAGGAAATTAACGGATGCCAAGGGTAGTGAAGAAGATTAAGACAATATGAACGTTTTTGTCTCCAAAGAAAAACGATTGGAGTACGGTGAGAAGCCATCTTGTCGCTGAAGGGTTGAACACTCTCCAGTGCTGGTGCTCGCGAGTCGAGGATCGTTTCTCGTCCTTAATTCGATGGGCCATTATATTTTCTAACATAACAAGGTCGTTAGCATCGTTCGGGTTTGCAAGTTAATTATCTGACTTTCTCGAAGAGCGCTTTCAACGATACCGCTGTCCGATTAGATAACGTCGGCGACTCGTTTGAAAATGATTTCGTATGTATGCATGGCAGAAAGCTCGATCCGATCCGGCTTTGTTCGCTTTCGTCTGTCCGATCTTATCGGACTGCTCTGCGATCGTTTCTCATCCAGAAATTTTAATCACGCCATAAATCTCTGGATCCTCGACGGGTTATTGGAACACGTTTTCCCCCGTTTCTGTGAAAATTCGATGTATCACGTTCGAACGGTTCTCTTGTGGACGTTTCAAGAACTATTGGGCAATAAGTAACACGTTGGACAGCAGCTTGCGAAATGCTCAATGTGACACGTTTCCGCTATCGCGCTTCGGCTAAAGCAGCACGGTGTTTTGTAAATTATCGCCGGGGCGGCAATTCGATTGCAAAATTAAGCTGATCACCGGCCGAACCGATTAACCGTTCTTATATTTTATTATTAACACTAAACCTACCGAGCGTTGAGAGTGACTAACACAAAATAAACTAGTTCAAAATATCAAGACTGAATTTATATAGATTCTCTGCTATTTTTATTATAATATGTACTTAAATAAAGAAATTTATTGAATCTCAATTTTCACGAAGGCATCTTTATAATTTCAATAATGGTGCAATTAAAAATTTGGGTCCGGTCATTTGGCCGACACTGGTAGATTTACTGATAAACGAAAAACTGTTTAACAAATGTTTAATTGTTTAATGGAGTTGAATGGACTGAATTTATATAGATTCTGTGTTATCTTTATTATAATGTGCACTTAAATAAAGAAATTTATTGAATCTCAATTTTCACGAAGGCATCTTTATAATTTCAATAATGGTGCAATTAAAAATTTGGGTCCGGTCATGTGACCGACGCTGGTAGATTTACTGTTAAACAAAAAACTGTTGTCCGTTTTGCAACTAGTGGGTCCCAGAGACACTTTTATTTAGAAAAGCAAAATTTTTGGCAAAATTAGTTATTTTGAGAAATTCGTTTAAGCACAACACATTTGTCCTTTTCCATACTAATAAGTAAAAAGAATACATCGACAGCACTATGAATTTACTACTCCGCGAAAGGACTTATTGCCCCATCACTTGAAATCAGAAAATTATTTGCGTTTTATTGAAAAGATATATTTTTACTTTTTGTTAAAGAGAATCCAAGATTATTTTACAATTTTTGTTTAAGCTCATTGAAGCTTGTAGCAATGTCATTGTAGCTTGCATAAGAGAAACAACTTTCGATATTATTGTGTCTTCAATGATTAACTGGTTCGACTTGCATCATTCATGCATCGAACGGCTGACATACAAACAATTTCATGCCGCGTATTTGATATTTTCGTGTTACTACATATCGATTGCTTTCGTATATCTCGATTGTTACCAATTACTAGACTGCGGATATTTATGCATGTACAATATGTCAGAATATGCAACAAATATGCAAGAAAAATGTAAGTAAATATGCACGAAATATGCAGCACATAAACGAAACGTAGTATCATCGATATGACACATACATTGCTGTCAAATCATTTTGATGTGTCCGGTGCTTCAAATTTGACGTACCCATTTTTGTGATAAATGCAAAACCAAAAACTGCATTGCAAAAGCATTACGCAAAGCATAATTAATAATTGCGCTACGAATGGCCGTGTAAATAGCCAGCGGCAATCTAAAGTCAATGAGAGTTTTCATTTTACATATCCACTGAAAATTGGAAGAACTGTTAGAAATGAATGTACACTATTTCTTCAGAGTTTTATTTTGCGGAGCAAATCAATTTGACAAATGAGCGAGTCTCGATTTCGCGCTGTTCTTCGTACATAACGGCGTGCTTCTATTATCCCTGAATAACAATTAAGAGCTGAACCAATAGAACGACCATGGGTGCATTGTTGTTGGTTTTCTAATGTCGGCAAAGAAGTATGCTTTCGATGATTGCGGTTCGTTCTTGTGGATGACTCACCGTCGGACGAGACAAAGAAGTTGTATCGATCTTACTCTCGCCTAGCAGTTTCTTTTAACGCGTCTACTGATACCTAGATAAGGAAATATAAATATGTTTATGGCTATTCTGTTCTTCGTACTGTCAACTATCGTCGTCAGATAAGAGGGATGCGCGTTTCGTAAGAAGAAATTGGATGCACATTGATAAGCAGCAAAAGTGGAGCAACGAATTCTCGTGTGTCGCGATTGTTCCTTTCAACTATCTACTTCCTGCTAACATATTTTCTAATCGCACTAATTCGATGGAAACATGTCTACATCGTTTGAACTTAAAGGAACTTGAAAGACTCGTCGTGTTTATCCAATTCTGTTCGGAATTGTCATTAATCAACCTCGAGATTATAATTAGAAGAACTGTTTACTAGGACGGTATCATTTTGTCTTAGTTGGATTACGCGCTCCTGGTTACAAATTGTATGGTTACTAATGTATTCGTACATTAAACTTTTTAAAAATCGTGTTACAGAATTTTTTAGATCTGTATATATTTTAATTTTTGAAAAGGTGATCGATCTTTCGTTTAGTAATTGTGAAACATATTTTTTACCCAGAGATAAGATAAGCACATTTGCCTATTTTCTATATCTTGTTTTCATTTAGTTACAAAGTACATAATCACAATCAATTGCAAAATCGTTGATCATATGCAACAAGTCGCAAACGTAGAATCGTTAAAATTAAAACATATTTACATTTGCAACCGAATTCAGTCATTATTTAGAAACAACAAGAACATATTCTACCGTCGAAAATAATCTCCATCACTTTTTGTACATTTACCCCATGTTATAAATAATGACTAGACTGCCGATTTTTCTGCGAAGTGAAAATTAAAATGTGTTTCTTCTAATAAGTTTAATAGATGTAACAATATTTTTAACCCTCACACGCTAAGAAATATTTCCATAAAAGATCCAAGATACTAGGAGCTTTCGGAAATTCTGTATAAATATTCTTAGATGCTTGTGAGTATGCAATTCAAGACTAAACAATTCAAATGTTCTAAAGTTAGTGTTCAGCAATTTTGTTGATAATAACGGGTTCCAATATTCTTAGTTTTCAATTATGTAGTTAGTAAAAATACGTCCCCGAGAAATTATTCAACTTTATTTCTTTGGTTAGTATTATAAAAAAAAATGGCTAACAAATTCTCGTTATTTGGACAAAGCAATGTAAAATAGTCACTTTTGGTGCACAGTAAACACAGTGTAAAAATAAAATTACTACTGATTGATAAATGAAAATAATTTATAATTTCCTTAAACAATGTTCCGTTAGAATTTAGAAACAATGTAAACCTATTTAATGTAAGCCAAATGCAATAATACTGTACTTGCTATATAAACCACTTGGTTTAAAGCAATAAATAAATAAAATAAATAATATACTCCGGATGTTTACGCAAAATAAAAAGTCTGTGCATCAATTGTAAGACACAGGGGCTGAATAGAATTTATATCTTTCGCAAACACTTTCAACATAGTAAAAATAATATATTAATAATCTTCGAGTCTTCGAACCTTTTCACTGTTTCAAACTGCTCCTACTCATTGTTGTCATGAATGCATAGAAACCGGCGTCGAGTGATAAATTCATTTCTACGGCTAATGAAAGATAAAATTCCTTGAACCGGAGATGCGCTGCTCTAGCTTGCGGACAGCAGTGTGTGCATCTACTCGAACATCAGCGAATCGATATCCTTTCCGTGTCGCGATTCTGAGCGTTCGCGTTCGGAGCGTGAACTCGCCTTAAGGGTAAGGATCGAGTTTGTCAGCGATCGCAATCGCCACGGTTATATACGCGCAGATCTCTCGCAACAATAACTGTTACCGACCTACATAGTTAGGCGCCGTGAAAGAGGGCGTAAACTTGCACGGCGAAAAATTAATGCTGGCCATAGCGTAATCGCGGGACGATTACTGTCTGGCCGAACGTCGCTGTTGAATTGCGACGAGCGCGCGATGCGACATTTTCACGGAAACCCTGTCCATTATCCTTAATGCAGCCGTTTCGTCGAAAACTAGACGGGGAAAAGTCACTCCCCCTCCCCTCGCAGGCTTCTCTCTCTCTCTCTCTCTCTCTCTCTCTCTCTCTCTCTCTCTCTCTCTCACTGTCCCTTTCTCTCTTTTTTTTTCGCTCCCCTCTGGCTAACTAAGAAACGTACAAATGACTGCGAGGGACGATTCCGCAGGAATGCGCATTATCGTACTCGAAACATTCGGCTCGAATGTGTATGCAACTTACCGTATCGAACGGCCGGGAATTCTCTCGTTCCGATTGCTCGAAAGTAACCGATTTGTTTGTTGCTTAACCGTTCGCCTATGATCCGTGCAGGGTCCTCCACCGAAATATAAAATACCGGTGTTATACCGGCAGTTTCCGGTTGTACCTTCGAAACCCTTACAGAACCGAAATACCAAAATACCGGTATTATGTCATATCGTTATACAGCGTGTCCCGAATTTAAAACTTCAAGAGCGTGTAGGGGACCGAAAAACTAAGACAAAAAGTCTTTTAGAGATTTGCTCGTTTTTGCTTCGTTTTGGGGAAAATCGGAAAAATTCAATATCTCGTTGTCAGTTGCTCTCTTGAGTTGTTGTATACACTTGTATTTGTGATTGGTTTGACATTGTTGTGTGAGTTGTGACAGCGAGATGTGTAAACACTTGATGTTATACTTTACATTCTTTCGTTTGTTTACATTCTTGCTTTCTTCTATGATGCCTTAATCAGTCTTTAGTCAGTTACTCAGATATGTAAACACTTGATGTTATCCTTTACATTCTTTCGTTTGTTTACATTTTTGCTTTCTTCTATGATGCCTTAATCAGTCTTTAGTCAGTTACTCAGATATGTAAACACTTGATGTTATCCTTTACATTCTTTCGTTTGTTTACATTCTTGCTTTCTTCTATGATGCCTTAATCAGTCTTTAGTCAGTTACTCAGATATGTAAACACTTGATGTTATCCTTTACATTCTTTCGTTTGTTTACATTCTTGCTTTCTTCTATGATGCCTTAATCAGTCTTTAGTCAGTTACTCAGATATGTAAACACTTGATGTTATCCTTTACATTCTTTCGTTTGTTTACATTCTTGCTTTCTTCTATGATGCCTTAATCAGTCTTTAGTCAGTTACTCAGATATTTTGGAGTGAATAGCTTCAGCTGCAATGCCCCGTACCTATTCTAATGTTGAATACGCCGATATAGTTTTAACTGATATAATTTATCAAGTCAGTGCTAGATGTAATGCTTGCATTGCTGCAAAAGGGCAACTTTTTGGACAATATCTACATTAAATAGATGATAACGTAAAGAAAATGTAAATAAATAAGTACAAAAATGAAAACTTGTTTCGTTTCTTTTTTTTTGCGATTTTCTCCAAAACGAAGCATAAACGAGCAAATCTCTAAAAGACTTTTTGTCTTAGTTCTAACACTAAGCGGTGTCAAGCGGACGACTTCGAAAGAGGGAGGGGGGATTGAGAATTGCTGGTTGCGAAAGAAACATCGTCGTCTCGTATCGAAGGAATACTGTATAAAGAGATTTTGCTATTATTTGGTCGTTCGGAAAGTAATTTAGTTTTTTCAAGGGAAAATGAAAGACGATTTTTCACTACTTAGAAGTTTTATTGGGTGATGTATTGACCATTTTGTGCCAGGATCTTTTGCCATTTTGCTGACAACTTGGAAATCCCATGCTCGTAGAATTCCTGTTTTTATTAGCAAAAAGTTGAAAACTTCATTTGAAATGAATTTTACACCGCTTAAAGAGTGTTGAAGAGAACGAAATAAACGGTAAATACACCCTTTCCGTAAACAGCACAAAACTTTTTCCTTGATAGCACTGTATGTTTACCCTTGCGGTAATAAAAAAGCAAAACGCGACAGAAATGCTCACTTTGATTTTCCATGTTTGATACGATGACAAAAAATACAGTGTGTTAAAATTTTCCACTTACCGGAAATTAACCGATTTGTTTGTTGCTCAATCATTTGTGTACACTCGATATGCGAGGGTCAATCGATTATTAATCAAATTTTGTATTGTACGACAACATAGTCGTTGTTATCTATTATAAGGCCAAGTAGAAGTTCAAGTAATGTCTTACACTCAATCTGCCTCATGGGCTATTCTAGTTAACCGTTTTCTCGAGACAGTGTTTACTCGATATATGTCCCAAATATCTAGTCGATAGAAGTCCCAGAATTATCCCCACTACCTTACGCGGCCTCGGTCGTCGAGGAGTGTAAACATACT
The DNA here is from genome assembly GCF_050948215.1 of Halictus rubicundus. Classification (NCBI taxonomy): domain Eukaryota; kingdom Metazoa; phylum Arthropoda; class Insecta; order Hymenoptera; family Halictidae; genus Halictus; species Halictus rubicundus. The sequence continues at coordinate 15,884,098 of NC_135152.1, read as the reverse complement.
ACGGGTTGGGTATATCGGTGTGAATCCAATAACAAAACTTTTTTTTAACAAAGCATTTTTCTAATGAAAATGATACCAAATACGATATATTATAATTCTGATGATATTTACTTGTGTAATGAACGATGAAAGTTTCAGACGCAAAGAAGTACAGCGTATGTGAGAGAATACGAAGTGAGATGCCATAATACACTTAGCATACACTTATTTGTCTCCCTAAACGTTCACGATTCAAAAGTCCCTAAATTGAAAGGATATAGTTGTGATCATATTTTTGTTTTTCACCTTCCAACAATATGGAAGGATATTTACATTACTTATGGGATGATCTAATATTTTGTTGAGCTACAATGCACGCCCACAGGGAATTATAAATTAGCGTGACATGGACAAAGTTTTGGGAAACAGTAACAGTAAAATTTAGTTTGTAGATGATCGTATTTAGATGAGTGAAATGCAACGTATAATTTGCAGTTCGCAGATACGTGCAATTACAAATCTTTTTGTTACAGTCTGCTCTTCGAAAGAAACGAGCCCAGGTACACTAATGATGATAATAGCTGTCCACCCCATCGCAGTTATATACTCCAGACTTGCAGCACATGCGTTACAGAAGTGAGGAGGACAGCTATTGTAATTATCGTTGTATCTCGGCTTCCTCTTTTTGAAGAAGAAACGATAATTGAGTTTCTGGTATCACGTGTGGATTCTGAATTTTGCGACGATATGCTTGCTATAATGAAGCTTTCTAGCTTGAGCGATAAAAACCGTGTAAATGTTCAATACTATTATTGTGGTTTGTGTATTCACCCTTAAATGGATCTTCAAAATGTACTTAAAATGTACTTAAAAAACAATTAAATTATATTTAACATTATATTCAGATTTTGGATTCATCTCTGTTGAAATGGTAAATAGGGACGTAGTGATAAGGTAAAATTTCATTTAAATCCACATATAGTTGTATCATTAATAGTTACAAATTAAATAATTATTTGCATAAATCTGAGTGGGTCCTATAGTTCACTTAAGGATTAAAGTAAAGTACATTATGGTCAGCATGGTTTAAATTAGAAGATTGAATTTACATTTAAAATTCGCCAAGAAAATCATTCGCAGACGAACCAACAGACTCGTAGCGAATCTAATGATAACTTCGATCATGTGCTAGATCGATCGATTGGCTCGGTGGAATCGATCGCAATATGTAGATATTTAATTCCACATAATGGCCGGAAGAAATTGAATCGCTTATTGAACGTCTCTTTAGAGGGCAAAATTACGCGATCGATTAAAAGTTCCGGCTTTTTATTAACTATACTACAATATTACTTTTTCCTAAAATTTTACTTGTTAATATTCGATTTTTCGAGATCAGTTCATGTTTCAGCATGGAAACTAAAATATTCCACGATTTCGTGACAGCTATGATACATGTCATTGTTCATATTTCTTTTTTTTTACATGTTTACGTTCATTTCCTCCCATTTTTGGTCTAATATTAGTAAAACCTTTTATTTTAATGAAACAAAAAATATGGAGGCACGGTGCATCGAGCGGGAATCATAATAATCGTAAAAAAGCTATCTCTTTCCTCACGGTCGTAAAATCTCCATTAGCGAGGACGTGTTATGTTGGAATTCGGTTCTCGGTTCGGTTTTGCCATTGTTGGTGACGTAACAGCGTATATCTCAATGGTCCGACGTGAAAACGTCATTAAACATTCCGGAAAATATGGACAGTGTACCAAAATATGGATTTGAAAATGATTAATATACATCTTATGATACCAAACATTCCTATTAACATTTCGCAGTTAAATGAAAAGTAAATTAAAACTATTCAATTTTCTATCGAACACTGCATTTTTTAATTTGTTCTGTTCTGTTTAATTTGTTCTGGATAATTACACTAAAATCGCTCAATTCCATTGAGGCTTATATTTCTAATTTCTTGAGGATTTTTATACGTTAAAAATGCATAAGTAACCAAATTATTACGCTATACTCTGAACTTTTATTATCTGTTGAATTTGTACATGAAACATGCACCAGAAAGTAAAGTAAAACTATTCAATTCTAATTATCCTTAAACTTTGAATTTATTAAAACCTTTTACACTATACGAGGCAAATCTTAATCTTAAACTTTTAATCTGCCTAATGTTACAACGTCTAATTTGTTGAAAGCCGTCATACATTAAAAATGCACAAGCGAGTAAAATAGAACTATTTAATTCTATTTGATCTTGAACTTTTAACTTGTCAAATCCTTTTATACCATATGAAGTATAATGATTAAATTCTGTTTAATCGTATATGTACCTCTAATTCGTTGAAGATCGTCATACATTAAAAATGCAGAAGCGAGTAAAGTGAAACTATTCAACTCTATTAAATTGAATAGTTAGACTGAATTTTCAATTTGTTGTTCATGTTTTAAAAACGCGTAAAGCTTGACAATTCCGTAACAGGTCACCAACTCACGGTTCTTTATGAAAAATTCATTACGAAATGAAAATTTATTAGTCACCTGAAAAGTGGCAGAAGAAGCCGTAACAGAAGGAATTAATAAAGAAGATTGAAGCAATCATTCTTAACGCACGTGTGTCGCACTCGCGTGTTCTACTTCAGGAAGAACGATAAAACACGTGTGTGATTCGGTTGAATGTATTTTTCTCGTGTGCACACGATAGAATAAATATTCGTTTCAGTTCCTCAACGCAAAATAAGTAGTTCCCGGTATTGAGCCTGTTTTTTCCTGTTGACGCGTTCATTGCCGCGTCAGTCACCGGTGGCCGGCGACGCCATAGTCGCCATAGTTGGAGCACCTGATTAAAGGAAAACCCAATTACGTTGACAATCCCTTCGATGATGGATTTTTCTGCGTTTACCGTAAATTTATCAAATACACGGGAACGTACAAACTAACTGAAATTAATTTATTTTTATAGCTCTTGCCACCGAAAGAAATGGCCTTCTTCTATTTATTTACGAAACTGAAGGAATTCTCGTAGAAATCGTAGATTTGATATTGAATCGTTTTATATGTCATTATTAATCTGTCTATTTTATGCATTTATGATAAAATTGGGAAGGTGTAATTTAAAACAAAGTTCAACACGATTTTAGAATATCAATACATTATTTTCAACTTATTAAAATAATTAAAGAAAGAAGGGTTGATTTATATGTGGCTGTTGTCTTTTGCAAACGATACAGACAATTTCTTATCTTGCGCAAAGATTCGCAGTCTACATTATACACATTATATGTAGGTTCTGCATAATACGAAACTGGCACAGTACACAGCGCGACAGTGTTACCTACTTGCAAAAAGGCACTATGCATTTTTTCACCTTGCGCAACTAGACCTTCGACGCCAACATATTTTCTCGATTTGCAGATTCTATAAATAATCGCGATGCGAATTTTACTCGGCTACAAGCTTATGTTGCTTCGCTGGAGAATCCAGGGCTGCATCACGATACTCGTAGGCCCTATGCAATTATGCGTTCAACCACCATTCCCATCACTCCCCATTACTCAAATCGCTTCGCCGTGTCAATGAACTATTTGATCGTATTTTGATTTGTCATTTTCAAAAAGCCCATTCTTTGTGTTTCACATTTTCTTTAAACGCGTTTTTCTCGAAATCCCTTCTTTCGAAACGGTTGCCACGATATCTCAAGTTCCACGTGACCAATTGATTTGAAATTTTGAGAAAATCTTCAGCACATGCTCTGTTATCGCCAACATTTATCAAAGCCGTCAATTTTTTGTTGTTTTTTTATCGTGCTAAATGCCGAAATGTATTTTAAAAATCGGTAATTTTGTAAATAATCAAGATTTTCAATTTTTTGTGGTTTGGATTATATTCATGCTGATTAATAAACAACTAGATTTTTTTGTTTTGGATCGGCAGATAAACCGGAATCGTGGCAACAGTTGATCCATGTTTTTCAAAACACACTCTATAAAAAAATATCTAACTCATGCAATTTTGAACATTTTTACTTGAGAAAAATCGCGCATGTACTTCAAATACCAATAAATATATGTGCAAAATCCGTATGCAAAAGGTTTGATAGTTTTCCTGAGAAAATTGCTAAAAATACGTCCAAAAACGGTCTCGAAAACCAGAATACTCCTTTGATGTAAAAATGGTGCAACTCAAAAATGTTAATCATTGAATAATGAGGATTCGATAAACGATGTTACGTTGGTCGTATTAAAGTTTCGCTAAAATTATATTGCAATTATTTTATTTAATGATGCTTAAACCTTTAAGGTGTGGTATTAATCTAAACAGACAAATATTGACTTACACCACTTTAACATAAAATTACTCGTTATAGCATACAAATATAGGTAAACTGGAACGGTATTACTGAACGTCGTAGAAAGTTTTGCCATAATGCAAGGGTTCCCAAAGTTTTACCTATGTAGGTGAGCCAAATTGAAAATTTCAAAATACTTGGGGGAGGGTGGCCAGAAAAAAGGTAAAAGGTTAGACATACGGGAAAGATTTATATTAATTTTATAATAGTTCCATATTTATGATGATAATTAATTTTTATTAAAAATTGTTTACTAACACATTTCAAAAATATAATTCAGGGGCCGCATTTCTAGGGTTTGCGGGCCCTACTTTGGGAACCCCCACCACGAAGGTGAAACCCGGTGATCTGTTGCTAATTTTCTGTTCTTCTCCTTACTTCTAAATCGAAAAGCTAAAAATCTATCTCTTGGTAGAATTCAAAGTGTTTCTCGAAGTCCTACAACTTTTCCAAATTGTTCAAAAGCCTCGGACCAAGGTGCCAGTTGAACGAGTCTGCCCCGGAGGAACGACGGAGCGACACACGTTCGGTTTTATCGGCCTACATAGTATGTGCAGCGAAACGAAAAATGTGTTGCGATATCGTCAACTATTTAGCGACGCTGAGAGATAGAGAGAGAGGGGGTGGGTGGGTGGGGGGATGCGACGAGAACCGCTCGATTCGAATTCATTTAGTTGAACCGATGCAAGTCACGGAGGCTTCTGACGGTTCAGAGAACGGAAAGTGTGGCCACGTGAGCTACGCCGAGCATACTTTCGTTACTTCGCAAAATTGTCAGATGAAACTATGCTGCTAACCTGTCCGCCGTTGAATCCAGTTAATTTAACTTCTCTCTGACATCTCAGGACGCGTTGCGTCTCTCTTTCGAGTTCTAAATGTTGGCGATTGCGTCTCCAAGTTGCAAGGTGACTCCAATTGTGCAGATGCTGAAGATCGTCAGGGAAATACGTCTGAGATTATGCTTGAACTATCGGCGAACTGTTTCCTACGCGATAACAATGTCATAATTGAAGTCGCGCAGTTTGGATTTTCCTAATGTTAATATTTGTTAACCCTCGGGCAACGGAACATTCTTAGAACTTGACGGCGGACATTAGAACAATTTAAGGATATCGTTGAATTATTTTTATCTGTATGAAACGATTAAAGGGAAAATACGTTTTTCATTCAATCGACTCGGACAATTTTTATTTTGCATAATCATCCGCGGTCTTCTTATAACTATATAATTGATGATGTTTAGAACTGTTCTCTACTTTGTTCGTCAATTTTTGAAAACGTATTTTTATAGACACATTAATTTTTCTATTGTTTCTAATACACCAGCTCGCTCTACCTGTTCATTCAATTAATCCGACAGAAATGCAATAATTGAAGGGTGATTTTGATACTCTGGGTCAAAGTAGACCCGCACTCCTCGAGCGGAGGGTTAAAGGTGATAATTCGTCTCCGGATTTTATGCACTTAAGAAAAAAAATGAGTATGTGTAATTTAAAACAGTGAAAAATTTAAAAAACTGTAAGAGTAGTGATTAGTAGTGAAACATATAAAATTTAACTCCCGTGTTTTGCAATTCGAGAGTCAATCCGGAGTCTAATAATGATGATGCAACACCATAAGATTCGAATGAAATCGGTATTAACACTTTACCTACCAAAAACATAAAATTTTACATTAAAATATGGTATTAATGTTGCATTAAAGCGTAATTCTACAAGAAATGGTTATTTATGAATTATATTCATGATCAAAATTTTTATTACTATTGAGAGACTTATTAAGAAATTCATAGCTGTGAGTCAGGCTTAGAAAAAGTGCGAAACCAACGTCGTAGGTAACATGTTACTAAAAACTTCCTGCACGAGTATTATGCAATACTAATTTCTAGAACTCTCATTTACGGTTCAAATATTTAGTATTCGAATGAAGAACTCGGAAGCAAATCACGGTAAATCCCTTAGTATGAAAATTAAGATAATTAAGTCTTTGAAAACTTAGTTGTAGAAAATATTAGTACGCACAAAGGTTTAAGACAATATAGGGTAAGGGACCCAATTACTGTGCCTATATTAATTATACTTAGTTTGAATGCATAATGAACAGTAAACAAGAGATATTACATTTTTTGCCATTAAAATCAGTTAATATATATGTTATATATCTCTTTCTAATGTTCATTATGCTTTAAAAATAAGTATAACATAGTCACAGTAAATGGCACCTCCACAGTAATTGGGTCCCTTACCCTACCAATTAACGCATAACATAGAAATAATCTTAAAGCCACCACCGTCGGTCAAACTGACAGGTTTGAGATTTTTTATTTTACAATTACTGAAATTTTAAATCAATTCAATCCCGTAATTTTTATAAGACAACATCCATCAGTTACTTTTAAGACTCGGCAGGTTTGGTGTTGAGCACAAACGAAAATAAAACCAAACAATTTCAAATAAATTGATGTGAGAAAGTTGGATTTGCATTGGTTGGCTTCTCAATCAGATCGAATTGAAGTTGATCTTGGCAGGGAAGAAAAATTCGTAACGTAACAATTATGCTATCGCATCCTGTGAATTTTAATTACAGAAGAATTACAGTTGACTTCTGTGTTACATGGAAGATTGCCGCGTTTCTCCGGATAATGATTTGCAGTGGATTTAAAATTCTAGCAGTTTCGCACGATTAAAATTGACAATGATTTCCGCCTGGCAAAGGTTAACGCCTCCGGAACAGTCTTCGAAGTTTTATCGGCGGTCTGACCCAGGTGCCGTTGTTTTTTCATGTTAATCCGCGGACCGTTTACATATGCACGACTAGGATCGCGTTTCGTTGAAAAGCGAACACACTTGTCACATGCAATAACGAGAATTTGAATGGACGCGTCCGTGCACCTTGCCACTAGCGTGCTCCGGAGCGTGGCCTGGTCGATAATCTGACTTCGCTTCCGTAATAGGAGGTAATAAGTGTCTAATTTACACCGAAGACCGTAACAATGCGTCACGGTGATGGTAAATCAATGGCACGTGACCCAATTTTCGGTACTATATGTGGAGCGTTCCGAAAAGAAACGACAATATCCTGCGAATCGATTTCGTAAAACTCACCGTATGAGAGTGACTTTTCCTTGAGTCGAAGCTTGCGAAGATGCGCAACCTTTTATCTTGAAATAATAATTCGAACAACGTTCCCTCGCATGAGAAAGTCCCCTCGTAATCGCCGCTTTATTTTTGTTACTTTTCGCTTGCTGCCAGGGTTTTCACGTGAAATGTTGTCCAACTCTGTCCATAAATTGCGGATATCTTTCGTGACTATAACTTTGATCGTATTCCTCGGCGAGTTTCGTTCTTGACCGTATCCTTGAGCCAACAACGGGAATTTACGGTCTTGACCGTAACTCCGACCGACAGACTCTTGTGCATCATGGTTTTTGACGTAACCGAATCTCTTAAGAATTTTGGTTCTCGTCGTAACCTAATCTCTAATCGTCCCAGCTGATGGAACCTCACGTGAAACATCTTTTATTTAAACGTCACTGAATCTTTATGCAGATTATCATTTCTGTGCGCAACTCTGAACTAAGTAAATCTTATTTTTAGTGTCATTCATCAAATAGTATATCGAGTTCATTAAATTGTATCGAGTTTTGCTGTATCTGCTCGCTTCTATTGAACAGAGTGCAGATTTTATGCGAAACACAAGTTTCCTGTTTCGATTGCAAAAAACAGTGGCCAAATGGAAACTTCTTTTAATCTTTTTTATAAATGCATAAAATCCGCGGTCAACTGATAATGAAGCGAGACATTCAACAACTACTTCTTAGTAATTACGCAATTTTAACCCTGAACTTTTAATTACTCGCATATAGTAATTACAATCTCAACACTTTAAGTTTAACGTTTCAAGCATAAACAAAGGTATCGCTAATATTTATTTTGCATTAAAGTAGTATTGGATAAAAATGTACGATTAGCATAATTTGTGTGCGACTGCATTGCTCCCCCCCTCGTTCACATGAAGGGTTAATGTTTCGTGTCGATGGATGATGTTGATAAAGACAAGTGGGAAAGCGAGAGAGTTTTCAGAACGTTATGGTAGTTGGATCACCTGTGCGATCGACAGTTACGCTGTCACGGTTTGCTTTTCTTTGTTTCTATCGGATACATTGTTTTAACGAGCAATAAACACGAGCCCGCATCACGCGAGTCGGTGGTATCGATTCAAAGTGCATCGACATAGTCTTACGCAATCGCAATTGCAGCGGCGCGTAGGTATCGTTGTGCATCCTAATTTACGTACCCGTTTCCCGACTGAAAATAGATAAGAGAGCGTCGGGGGCGTATCCGTGGATGAATTTTCAAAAGTTATGCTCCGCGTACTAGGCGTGTTTCGGAATTGCAAACGAGAACCTTGGGCGTGAACCATTTCCATTTGAAAGAGTCGCTTCTCACTTTCTACGACCTTTTTATCCGTGGATGGTCGATCGTTCCATAAAATCGTTTGAAAAGACAGCCGCGAATCGATTATATCGATTCAGTTGAATATAAAACATCGATACGAGACAACATTAATTCGGTGACAACGGTTTGTTGTTTTTAATCATTTATTTTCAATGCAATTTTTATGAATACATTCGTGACACTCTTCTGATTAAAATGAGCCCAAACATGATACAACTCGGAGCATGTTTGCTTGTGTAATTCACGATACAATAGAGCCTCTATTATTTGAATTAACCGAAGTGGAAGATAGGTGTTAGAGTAAATAATTCGCATTCAATACAGAACAGAACTATATAAATGAATAGGTTAAATCTTTACTGATTTGTTCAGTGAATTGTTTACACGTGAACCGTCGGTTCGGATAATCGAGGTTGTAATAAACAAGCAAACATGTTCCGAATCCTTTCATGTTTGGTCTCGTTTTAATCAGAAAAACGTCAGGAATATGTTGGCAAAAGTTCCGCAAAATGATTAGTATAAACAAAAAGTTTTCGCTATTATTGTCTCACCGATGAATTAAACAATTTAATTTTCGAGAGGATGAATTGAAACGAAATTGAACGAATATAATCTTTTATTTAAGGACGAACTGTGTTTTGACACATTTTCTTTGTTTATCTATCTTCTGCGTATTCTCTGTTGCGTGGAATAAAATCACGGTAAATAAATAGAACGTACAAAGAATCGAATTCTTATCGATTTATTTGGCGTACAGAAAAGCTCGATGTTTTAGAAGAATCGCAATCGTTTGTAACGTTCGTGTAACTATTACCGCCAAATTCTGCGGACAGTTCTGCAATTATTGGCCGACACGAACCGGAGAAAACCTCGTTACGCTTTCTAAATCGCTTTTTCGACGTTGATTTTTACGACTCCTCTTCTGCTCCGCGCCTCCTGTGGCTAATGAGCGACTCATGTATCGTGTTTAATATCGTTTACTATCGATCCCACACTCCGAAATTCCTCCAGCGATTCGTTCTGGCTGCGTACATTTTCACGAGCTTTCAAATCCAATAAATATCCATCTTTATTCCTTGCACGCACAATAACGGACAAAATACCCGCACATAGTAAACAATTTTAATTGCCGTTCGGAGGGGAGTCGTTACAAGAAACGCGGAATTATTGTTCCTTGTGATAAGTCGTTCCACTATCTTCACATTTTCGTATCCTACTTTTAAAAAAATGATTTACCAGAATATTACACGACTGGCTGATTTACGGTGCTCCGAATGAAAATTGATTCACCGAGACGGCAGTAAACATGAAAGTCTGTTACTCGACTTCTCTTGTCCTGTTTATCAACGGACCTGACAGTGCACCAACACTTTTGCTCGTGAAAATATCACTTCCTTGTGGATTTTTGTTCAAATTAGTTTCGTCGTTAGCGAATAAAAAATTCTATAAGGTAAGGAACCCAATTGCCGTGGGCGTCACGATTACTATGTCTATACTGATTATACTTATTTTGAATGCATAATGAATATTAAAAAAGAGATATTCAATTCTTTTCAAAAAATCAGTTAAAAAAAATCAGTTAATAAAATCAGTTAATATATAACTTAATATTCACTGTTCTTTAAAAACAGGTATAATTGATGTGGGCACAGTAATTGGTAACCCTGCAGTAATTTGATTCTTTGCTTTATTACTCTGAAATATACACGAAGATGATACAGTCAACCGCAAAAGTATCCGGCCACCCTTTAAAAATGAGTGACTTTTATAAAATTGGTTCAAAAGGCTACAGTTTTTTGTGATGTTAGAAGGATTAATGTGGTAGGTAAGTTATAAAAAGATGAATTGAAAAATGTATCGGTTCTGATTTTTACCTTTTCTCATCTGCACGTATAATAAGAATTTTAAATATGCCTTTTGTAGATCTAGGTAAGTTAAATGCATGCGCAAAGTTTCATAAAAATCGATTAAGGTTACTATGAGCCATGAATAATTGATAATGTCAAAAATTTTGAGAACCTGCGATTTAGATCAATCGTAAGCCCAAAATTCAAAGATTCTTACGTCTTGCAATGTCTACACCTTTTTTACGCGCTAACCTATTTCGAGGAAATTTTGTGCATTTTTTAATTTTCATTGTAGGCGCAGATAAAAAAGTTATAAATCATGGCCATTACTTTTTTCTTCGTAATTTTGACCAATGCTAATTTTTCTAACACCCATTTGCCAATCCTTCTAACATCTCAAAAAGAAAAAAGCTCAAGCCGTTCGAACCAATTTTTAAAAAGTTCTTTGTGTTTAAAGTGTGACCGGATACTTTTGCGACTGACTGTAGACAGATTGCGGATTTTATTCATTTCTGCCAAGAATGATTAGTTGGAACGCAAAATAGTGGAAAAAGCAGAAGATTTTAAGCATTCGATTACGCTATGTCAAACTTATTAAAATTTTCAAGAAAAGAAATAACTGTCTATGCGATTTCTGTTTATCGCAATCGGTGCACACAGTTGTTATTATGCATAGAAATCCCCAGTCTAATGATAATTATTTGAAAAATACTCGTTGGAATAAGTCACGTCAGATTTATCTAACTACATTTTGATACATGCATTAAAGGATTACTAAATTATTAAACTGCGGATCTTTATGCGAAATGAAAATTGTATGCATCAATTATAAAAACACGAGCTAAATGAAATTGTTATTCTTCCTTTAATAATTTCAGCTAGACGAAAATGGTACATAAACATTCTTAAATTTTTGGAACATCAGAACCACCGAATTAGTCAAAATGACTGGTTTTCGTCAGAAGTTTTTGTATGAACTTCTTCATTGAAGCACATGTTTAGAATAAAAATTAGGTTTGAATAGATGTATCTCTTGTCATTATTACAAATCAATATTCAGGGTGTCCCAAAAATATTGTACGTTCTTGAAAAGGGTGATTCCCGAGGTCATTTGAAACAACTTTTTCTTTTGCGAAAATGTTCTTCGCGGCTTCGTTAATAACTCCTTAACAAAGCTGCGGCAAACATTTTCGCAAACGAAAAAGTTACTTCAAATGACCTTAGGAATCGTCCCTGTCAAGGATGTACAATATTTCTTGGAAATCCTGTTACATCAGTTGTATTTATTACTTGGCAGTTCTAGTGTTAATAATCCTTTTACTGTTTTATATTGCGTCTACTCGTTTGGGCAATAAATGCATAAAATCCGTAGTCTAGAAATTATGTTATGTTATAGAAGGATCATTGTGCTCGTTTTGAAGTATGAAGTTTCTAGTATGAAATACCTAATTTTAGAAAACAGCGTGAATTTCTAGTTGCTTTTTTCTTTTGAAACTTTAAGAATTCGCGCAACTTTACGGAGTTTAAAGTGTTTATTTTCACATTCATTTCTACGTAATCTCGTAGAAGGACTCCTCTCTAAAAACGTTTGCATTGTTTGCAAGGCACAGAAGCCAAATAGAAATTTCTTTCATCTTTTAATTATCTTATCATGCTGAAAGTAACACACTGTTGTTCTTAACTTCTTTCACTATTTCCACTGCTTTAATTCTACTCGTTTTTGTCACAAATACATACAATCCTCTCAAAAGTACCTTTGCGATTTTTTGACACGGTTTTATTGTACTTTAAACAAAAAGCGCGTATTGTTGGCATAAAAACAATCAAGATTGTCGGACTTGTACGTAGTGTGTGATCAACGTGTGTATCGAATGTAGGTTTCTAATGTATGCTCGGCGCGTGTGTAATATGTGTGTCTATAGTCTACGTCTAGTGTGTTTAGGAACGAGTAGTATGTCTCTCCACTGCCTTATCATTTGCACTTTGAGTTATTCTAATGCCGACGACATACTTTTCATTCAGAATACAATAACACTGCGACAAAAAGTCGCAGATCAACTTTTTCGAAATCATTATAAACAGGAGTTATTCTTGAAATAATTCTCGTTGTAAAATCACGTTGGAACGAACGCAGAACAAATTGTTTAAATTTCGCAGAACCGCCCGAGTTACTAAATTCGACAATGATGAAAATCAGTTTCTCACTTAATGTTCTCTTAAAAATACGATTTTAAATCCTTTAAATCTGTAGCAATCGAAACACGAAATTTGTATTCTGCACGAATACAAATTCTTCGATTTTATGGACCATTTGGCAAGATATTATCCTGTGTTAATTTTTTATTCATGACGTGTTCGAATTTGTATTATGGTGCACAGAAACAAGACTGCGATTAAACTTTTTTTGCGAATGCACAATCTTTGGCTTGAGGCGAAGATCGTAAACCTAGCCTCGATGCGAGTGCCCGGAAAACACCTTGTTTTTTCCGAGGCGTTCGTAATATAATCATCAGCTAAGAGATAAGACGATAAGAGCTGCAACAACAATACTTCACGTGCGGTCGTATTGCTCACCTCCGAATAATATAAATCGCCGATAGCCCGTGAACGTACATGTAATCTCGAATGATTATAAACTAATTTCCGGAGGCATAAATCGAATAAATATTTATTTTCTAACGTTGTGTTTCTACACTCAAATCGATAAGAAAAATTATAAGACCTTTTCTGTTGCGTTCGGCACAGTAAAATGTGCTTTTATGTACTCATAAACGCGTTATTTAACATTTTTTTTATGTAGTGTTCCATCATTTTTTTTTAGGAGAAAACATTCGTGTAAAGCACGCAATCATTTACACATTGCGAAAAGTGCAAACGTGTTTTTCCTATTTATTTCCCTTTTAATTTTGCTATCGCCTGTTGAAAGTTTTTCGCTCCCTTCTAAATTCAACAAACTTTACTTTATTGTGTCATAATGTCCATATTAGTATAAACAATGTCGTTACGTCAAATAAAATATGATAAAATAAAAGTCAAATGAAATTTTTGTTATGTCAATTTTGGATCGAAATGAATAAAAATATGTTTTGCGATCAATGAAAGACGGAATTATGGTTTATTAGGAAGTATAGGATGGAACAGAAAGGGTGAACAGAGAAAGAAATGTCGGTCGTATGTGTGTCAATTAATGCGCAATGCATCGGATCGCAGAAGCCGGTGACTCTGTGTTTGTCGATTTGTATTTGTCAGTAGGCGATAATGGCGGGATCGATTGTGTCCGGGAGTCAACGGGAGAAAGTACTCGTGATTAAATACATCGACGCCGTTTGATGTAATTAGTAGTTGAATAGCCTTGGTACCCTCTTCCATTGACGATCACTGTTTACGGAACATAAAGTATCGTACAGTCAGTCCACCCTTTTTAATTACGGCATAGGTATAATTAGAGTCATTGTTTCGAGGCGCACGCGTTCGTATCAATATATAAATATCGCGCGAGTGATGGCTTTTCTCCCGCGGAGAAACAAGCACGGAAAATTACCAATCGTGAAGAGACACGTTTTCTGATCGATGCTGCACGGAAAAGTGCTATGTACCCCGTTTCAACTGACACGTGGGAAAAATCCTTAGACTCATCATTTCCCGAAAGCACTCGCACTGATACAGCTAGCGCAACGCTAGATCTACCGTACGGTAAAAGAAGCACGTGTTGCCTTATAAAAATGTTAAGATTAGATTGATTTCATTCTTACGCTATTTTTCCTATAATATGTGTTTGAATCTTGAAATTTATTCAACTGTTTCCCAAATACTTGACATTTAAACTGTTGTACTTTCAAAGACTTTAGTTAGATTATTCAGAGAAATTTCTGTATACTCCTGTAAATTTCTGTACTTTGACCTTTCCGAAATTCTTTGAATTCAAGCTATTCTGCGCACGCTTAAACAATTTTTACGAGGATTAAAATCGCAGACTTTCTTTCCGAGAGCCACGCGAAAGCAACAAGGAAAAACATGAATCACACACCACCGACGGACCAAAATTGATATTCTATCTCTACGCTCGACAGTTATTATTATTAGACTGTGGATCTTTTTGCAAAATAAAAATGTTGTGCCTCGATTACAAGTAGGAGCTGCACAGACGTTTCTTTCTCCTCCGAATAATTTTCACAAGTTACGAACAATATAACCGTATTCGTAACATCGTCTGATATTTTCAATATTTTGCCTTGAATGCAGAAAATCCGCGATCTAGTTACGATCCAATTGCACCGATATTTAATCAACAGTACCGAAGCAGGAATGCGTGGATTCGGCAAACGAAAAGTTGCCGGTATCGCCGCAACAATTACTATATTATTTTTAATCCAGCGCGTATAACTCATCTCCGCGGATAACGCAGTTATCGAATATCGTATTCGATTAAAATTGGCTAGGCGTACAGCTGGCCTGACCTCGCGGATCCACGCACACACACGCGCTGAAGTTAATCAGCAGAGTATTTCAGATAACGAAACACGCAGCAAAGCGCTTAAACTTCCGTGCGGTTGTTAATTCATCTTCAATAAAGATACGTATCGTTGCAATCTCTTCGTTGGTTTGTTGACGTTGACGCGACAAAATGTTATGGTTGTCTTGCATTACGAGCCTGTAGCAATTGTCACTTGCAATTGCGATTTCGAAACGCTGAACTCTTACAGCCCCCCCCCCCCCTATTTTTTAAAAAACAAATAAGTAAGTAAATAAGTAAATAATAAAATAATAAAAAACAATAGTTTTTAGAGTACCTAGTATACAATGTAGTGTAATTAATTACATAAAACACTACCTGAGTACCAAGTAGTATATATAAAACAAAATGAATTTACTCGTATTATAAATCCTTAAATTCTTAACAAAATTGAATTTATAAGCAAACATTAATATTAAAATGTTACTTTTCTGGTTTTTATGCTAGCAAATTCATCAATAATTCCTTTATTACTTAGCATGGTAGCAACATCATGTTTTATTGCAATTATTGATAAACCTGCTAACCGATCTTGAGACATGACCTTAAGTAATTTTCTATTATTTTTAATCCGGGTGAAAGATCTTTCGGCAGAAGCTACTGTTACGGGCAAAGTTAAAAAAATTCGAAGAACAATGGTTACATTTTCAAATACACACTCCAAATTGTTGGCACAAATTTAATATGTCAATTGTATCTGAATAAAATTCATTTCAACATTCAATTTGGTTGACATTTAAAAATTTTAAAAACAGCATTCATTTTATTAAAAAAAAAAATAATTTTGTAAGGCGCCCTGGTGCTGTGCATCACTTGCATCGTGCCTTGGGCCGGCCCTGAAAGCACATAATCCCAGCTTGTGAAGTGAATTGAATGCGTAGAAATGTTATTTCTTAAAATATCTTAGTTATTTGTGGATTGTATGCAGTTAGGATATTTATGAACATGCAACAGATAATTCGTTCTATATTTAATGAGATTGTTATTCTGAGTTTTATGAAAACAGTTTCTATTATACTTGATCAATTTATGTTAAGGTCCACACTCTCCTAATTAGAAAGCTCATCAAGATTCACGTGGACTTTCGCGAGTAGCATTTAGCAAGATTATGTGCTTGCTGAGTAATTCTTGAATAATTTAGTCCAAAATGATAACCAGTAAGTAGATAGCAATATCCAGGGAAAACAGATAACACGAAGTCGTGACAAATGTTTATTAACAGCAGAAACTATGAATAACAGACTCGCGTTGATACATAGATTTTCAAATATAGACTTCCTCACAGGCGTGTAGCCTGCACATGAAAAGGTGTGTTATTGCATGTGCTTGATTTTATTTGCACATGCGAGAAAGCAGCGTTTGCATGTGTCCATGAATTGATAAGAAATCCATAAACATAAATTTTCTCTCGCTGGGTCAGGAAGGAAGTCTTAAAACACGATGAATCCTTTTTTTTCGTGAAGTTAATGAAGATAATTGGAAAATATAATTAGATAATTGGAAAATTGACTCCTGCGATGACTATGGCGCCTATTATCCGAATAGATGACAATAGTAAATGCGATTTAACACTGATACAAGTGATGCAGGCGATAGCTTAAAAATTGTCATATAATAAATGCCAGTGAATATTAATTTATTGATACTGAAATTAACCAGGTTTACAGAGTAAAGTGGAAATTTCATAATCAAGTTAACAATCGTTGTTAACAACTGAATAATAAAAGTCTCAGTCGTCTGCAAACAATTAGAATAGTAGTCTCACTTCAACTACTCGGTACTTCCGTTGTTGGAAATTATATCCGAACTAACTTTGAGCAGAACTGTTAGACAATGGTTGTTGACCACATTGGGTCATCCAACTATCGGTCGTTGCAGAGATGTTCACCGGAGAGGACAGTAGAACTAATCCTCGTCTGTTCGTCATTCTCCCAGCTGAATGTACCCCCCTTGATGTCAAAGAGACACAATGGCAAAAAATCAATGTACAGTGGAACTCCATTTATCCGAACCGTCATTGTTAGAATACCTAATTCAACGAACTCGTTGCCGAGACCCTGTTATGCGAACTAATTGCGATACGTGGAGTCCTATTCAAAAGGTATACAATTAAATCGATCTTTTTACCAAAAATGAAACAAGAACATCGAACGTAAACCTGCTTACATCAACAAGAATACTGTCACGAACACGCTCAACACCATTATATTATTGCTATTGTCATGTAATGTTGTTTTTTATCCTGTGCGCTTTTAAGTGGGTATTCTGGTTTTCGAGACCCTTTTTACGCAAACATTTCAGAATTTTTTCCCGGAAAACTATATAACCTTTTGCATTGGCATTGTGCACACATATTCATTGGTTTTTGAAGTACATGTGTGATTTTTCTCAAGTAAAAATATTCAAAATTACACGAGTTACGTATGTTTTGAAAAGCATGAGTCCACGGTTGCCACGATTACGGCCTTTCTACTGAACGGAAACAAATGATATTAACCAGTATGAATGTATGAATAGCCCGAACCAAAAGAAACTAAAAATCTGGATTATTTACAATATGGGGAATTTTGAAGTCGCCGATTTCGTAAAATATTTTTCGGCCTTTAGCACGATAAAAAGATAAGAAAAAATTGCCGGACTTTAAAATGTTGGTTCGTGCGTCAACAGGGTACGTGCTGAAGATTCTCTGAAAATTTCAAAACAATTGGTCACGTAGAACTTGCGATATCGTGGCAACCGTTTCGGAAAAAGTGATTTCGAGAAATGCGCGTTTAAAGGTTCACCTGTCAATATCTCGCGACGCAAGTTGCATTCGTCAATCGCCTGTAACTACGTCAATATTACGAATTCGAACAAATTCTGTAGCACACATATTCTACAGCACTTACACTCGAAGAAACTGCAAAAAAGAAAAATCGATTTTTCGACAGTCAGAACAACCCTTTAAAGTAGCATCGCATCCCTTTCATCTTCTTTTTGAGGAGCTGAAGGTTTCCGAGATCTTCCGCCCATGGTCAAAGATAAATAAAAATGTCTTTTGATAAAAAGGACTGTGTTAGACAGCATTGGGCTCATTCTAAAGCAATTAAGTGCATAAAAGTCTGGTTCCGTTGAAATCGACAGCGACGGAAGGGTGCTCAAGAGACAGAGTAGAAAGTGTAGTCTTTTCGGGAAAGTCTTTTCTGTTTCTGACGTCATTTACCCCTGGGAACAAAATCCGGAGCGCTACCAAGAGCAAAGAACACTTGTTAACCATGCTCGTACGAAAATAAAGGTAGAACCGTTTCATTTGTTCGTGGATACAGTTTCCTGCATATTCTAGAGCAATTAAGGTCACAGATTGTTCTGTGGGGGTGCAGGCTTGATTTCTTTGAAACCGAGAGCCACGGAACTACGTCCATCCAAGAGAAAGAGGAAAGTAGATAATCCTTTCGCAATATCGAAAGTTTCGTTCTTTCTCTGACGTCATTTGCCCCTGGGAACAATCCGCAGCGCTTCCACCGAGGAAAAACTACTTGTTAGCCACGCCTGCACCACAATAGAGAAATGAACATTTAATTTACAGTCACGAAGAAATGTATTGGCACAGGCAGCTTTTAATTATACTGGGTGAACTACATAACTTCACCACCTGGAACATCTCACTTATATTTGACGATAAGAAAAAATGTAGCAGGAGAACATTATATTGGTTCGAAAAGACGTTATGGTAAGCAAGAAGGTTTCCCAAGAAAAATTTGTTGCTTACCGTAATGTTTGTCTGTTCGGTTTGAACGATAATGTTTGTTTAAACATTCTTTCGTGTCATTAAAAACAAGTGATGTATTCAAGGTGATCGAATGATGTTGTCCACCTTGTGTAACCTGTAGCATTAACAATCTAATGTTATCGATTGAGTTTATTCAATACTTTGTGCGTTCTACACATAATAATTATAATTTCTTTAGAAACCAACGCGCTACCAATATATTCCTTACTTTCACATGTAACCACATAATTAAAAGTTAATTTAGTTGCTGTGCCAGTACATTGGTTCGTAACTATACGTGCCGGTTAGAGTTTTCGCGTTCTAGTTGACATTGAATTTATTAGCGAAAAATATATTCATATCCGTGTCTTGCAATTGATGCGCAAACTTTCTACTTTACATAAAGATCCGAAGTTTAGTAATTACAAACATAGATAGCCCTCCTGGCTGCGTAGAAGCTAAGGGCGACATAACCACGCCCACTGAGAACAGTCATTCTACACAGAGTTGCCATATCAGGGGAATTGACTCGAATCGAGGGGAAAGAGTTACCCCCTCTTTCTGTCAGTACTGGATTAGTGTTGATGGCGGAATACGTAGCGCAGTAGAAAGGGAAATTAGAGTGGGGGAACAAGTCTTGATCTGGCTAATCCGACTGTAAAGTTTCGTCTTTCACCGACGTCATTTGCCCGTGGAAACGATCCAGACTGCTCCCAAGGGCAAAGAGCGTTTGTTACCCATCCCTGCGCCACTAGAAACGAGCAAACATCTCGGACAGTATTCCCAGCGCAGCCCTAATGGGATTGGTGTTTGTTTATATTTCAGAGAGACGACACGAGTCTGCTCGCTCAGTTTTTCTACGCTGACGAGGCACTGAACGCGGTCGCCTGCGAATTAGACTCCTTCGACGGCCGGCAGGAGCCAGAGAGATGCACCACACTGGTGAATCAGCTGCGCCATTGTCAGGACAAGGTGCTGACGATCTGTAGCCAGATAATGGACGAGCTGATCCCGGAGAGCAGGGCGAACAGGGATTTCAGGGTGAAGTTCCCGGACGACGTGATGCAGGAGAACCTCGCAGGACAATTGTGGTTCGGCGCGGAATGCCTGGCAGCCGGCTCCTCCATTATGAACAGGGAAGCTGAAAGTTCAGCCATGAGGCCGTTGGCGAAAGCTCTGACAAAGTCGCTGGATCTCGTCAGGAATTTGCTCAGGGAGCACGCGCTCAAAGGTCACATGAACCTGAAGGTATTTATCTTCTCTTGTCGCTGGAACCATTCGCCTATCAATCATGCTCGCTCTCCTACGTCCAGGAGACTACGTCCGATTGCAGTTTTATTCTAAGCGTGCTCAAAAGTACAACCAGTCGGAAGAGTCTCCTGTTCTAACCCTTTTATTTGCGGTCCGTTCACTCCAATACCTTTAACAATTTTTGACGGTCTTTGACGCGAATTCATTTTGAATAACTTTCAAAATCTGTGCTTGTCTTCTCGTCTTCCTTATTCTTTCAGACAACTCAGTCTTATTAAATTCTTTGCCACCATGAACTTTATCTCTTTTAACGGAAAACATCTTGATGTTATGTAATCAGTCATTTGATTAAATGTTAGTATATCCAGTGTTGGGCAAATTGTTGCCACATTCTAATATTGATGGCAAATTTTTGTAAATCTGGATTGTCCACTGTATTTTGAATGTTGTTCAATATTTTCCTGTGGAAACAGAAATAAGGTTTCAGAGTAAACGTTTAAGTAATTCTTGTGATATGTCGATGCGATGTTGGAACGTGTAGGAATATTTTCGCGAGAATATTGCGTGTTTTACAATCCGATGACATTAATTCGTTGTTATCAGATTTATATTGGAAAGAATTTGGCGTAAAGCTGCTCCTGGCAGCAACTAATTCTTTCGCGTGCCGGTGTAATGTAGTAGCGTGTCGTTAAATAAGAAACCACTGGGTCACACAAACGTGCATGGTCCGTGAGTTCTGGCAATATGGAATCATTCCAGCGGGACGAAAGGAAATAATTGAGGATGCCAGTTTCAGAGTCGCGGAAATTTGTATTTTAATATTGCAAAGACTACTTTCCGTTAAAACGAGCATTGTAGTTTACTGTATTTAATATGAATCTTTGCTTTCTACTTAATTAAAACAACCGCCCCTCAAAAAGTTATTGTTACTCTAGAAAGGAAAATACAATGTCGTTTGTTCATTGAAATGGACTTATAGAACAGTAATGCACAAATCGTTTGTACTTCATAAATTTTATTATGGTTGCAATAACTATCGAGTTTCCCATAAACGTGCCGCTATAAATGCTCAGTTTGATCATTACGCTACATCAATTAAAATTTCTGTAATTTCTATTTTAATATTTCTAGTTTATTATCATTTCTATTACTATTTCTATTTTAATATTTTGAGTGCTCATTCTAGAAATTGTTAGACTGCGGATTTTTGTACAGTATAGAAAATGTCTGCACTAATTGCAAGAAATGAGAGTTACAAAAACGTTTACTTCCTCTAGTAATAATTTTAACAAGTTGAAAATAATTTATCGGCATGATTAAACTCTTCTGATGTTTTTACTGCTACATGCTTCGATACATTAAGGAAGAATAAAAAAAAATGTTTATTCTTTCAATCAAATACAGCACAAGTGTCGCGTCAAATACCTTCTCCTTTGTGCATGTGCAGAACGTTTGCTATACACTGTATAACAAAATAGAAGGGGAAGCAGCGTTGCCAAATTGCGATAATCTAAATAAAGTAATTTACGTTTCATCGAATTCTTCGAAACGGCGGTTCATAAAGGCGAAAGAGAATGTAGAGAAAGGAGAAATAGAAAATGAAAGAAAATACGCGGTGGTAGTATAGTCAAACCTCGATAACTCGAAAACCTCTATAAGACAATAATTTTGTTTATTCCTTCCGCTTTGGCTGCCGCAGCGGTCACATATGGGTGACACAATTTCTGAATGAAACTCCAAAATCAATTTTTATTACAATTTCTTAACCCAAAGTTTGTTAGTGTTTCCAAGTTGTAAAGAAGTTGCTAAAAATTATCGTTACAATAAATTTCGTCGTTTCTATTTTTGCATTATGAAACGAGCACTTTCAATATTATGTGACTTTCGAGGACACTCAACATGTTGATCTTCGCAGAAGTCTTCTGTGATTTAACCTTTCGTTTGTTAAATCGCTTTTCCAAGAAATCTCGACAAGTCGAAACCTCTATAACACGGAGATCTTCGGTGTTCCCTCGAAACTCGAATTGCCGAGGTTCAACGGTAGTTCGGAACAGTGGCCAACTAACTTTTCTATTCGTAGTATCTCTTTCAGACGCAAAACCCGCTGGACCCGTTGTTGGAGAAGCTGATCGAGTCGCTGAAGATCTTCGACCGGCTGTTCTCCGATTTCGAGCTGTGCTACGTCGGCGCCATGGTACCGGTGAAATCGACCAAGGAGTACGAGCAACAGGAACTCGTGTGCGTTTTATTTTCGGAGACGCTGCAGAGAGCTCTCGAGCGCGGATTGCTCAGCCAAGCCGATGTGGATAACTACGAGCCAGCCCTGATGTTTACTATTCCCCGTTTGGCGATTGTTTCTGGTCTCTTGGCTCCGCCTGGAGGCCCGCTGTGCCTCAAATCACCGGACAACATTAGCGAAATGTTTAGACCGTTTAAGGTAAGCCATTCGAACGGCCCTAGTTAGCCAACCAACGGCCGATTAGGGTAAATCGGGGAGCGACGGCCCACTTTCCTTCAAAACTCGAATCTTTCGCTTGAACCGTTTTGACGGTTTCTTTCGAATCAATTTGTACAAGGTCTTTCGTTCGCAATTGTTTCCCAAAGCAGAGTTCCCTTCAAGAAATGTCTCAATTAAATCCTACTCCGAATTTTATCCAGATGGATATGCTCACAAGATTTTGAACTGGCCATTGTCTTTTTATACGGAACTGTATGCTTTTATCTAAGTAGTTGTGTAGCATATTCAGTAGTCGTGTAGACGAATTCGAACGTCATTCGAGGCAATTCGACTTCTCGAAGTTGTCCAGTATCCTTAGCTCTCGAAAGAACTACCTTGGACATCAATACAATGATTTATTCTATTCATAACCGGTAATTCTACAGAGAGTGAAGATAGAATTACTTTGTCACCGTGACTTTCAGACTCGACACCTTTTTATCATATATCCGACCATATGGCCAATATTAATCGTTCGTACTTTCTAACAAATCAACGACTGTAGTTTCTTCAAGTCGAAATGCGTTAAAATAGTGCAGGAGCATTAACGAAAGATGAAATCATAAATTATTCGAAGATATAAGAAATAACGGAAGGATGAACAGAGAAAAGAAATGCTGGTGAAATACGTGTTAATGAATTCGAAATAATAGAGGCGTGCGAGAATCCGAACATTTTGGTCCCGACCATCGGGTTCCCGCACACCTCTAAAAAAAAAAAATAATTATGTTCAACCGCGACAGCAGTACCGAATGAGTATCGTATTGGTTTCAGACGCTGCTTCTAAAAATCCGCGAGCTTCTGTGGACGTTGAATAATCGCGAGCTGTACATGCTCGAGAAACTGTTATGCTCGAACGAAGAGCCGTCGGGTCCTATCACGCATTCGTCGAAGTCCGCGTGCCAGGACATACCGGACCTGGAGGAGTTCGTTCACAATTTTTATACCGGTTATCCGAACTGCAAAGACTTCATCGTAGATTTTTACACAGTGACGAGGAACACGGGAAACAATATGGACGAGGTGGCGAACGACGTGGTTCAAGCATTGTCGGAGGAATGCGAGAACAGCGATCGTTCGCCGGAGATGAGGTGCGACCAACGAGACGTCGAGAGCGATAGGCACGCGGCCACGAGGATGAACGTCCCCGAGTACGGGCCTAATCGCGTGAACATGTCCGCGGACGGGTACGAAGAAAGTAGTGCAAGGTGTAACGGTGGCTCGAGGACATCCAGTGAACGGGAGAGTGTCTGTGACGAAGTGCAATACAACGCGAAGAAGGCCTGCAACTCGAAAAAAAGCAGACAGTGGCGGTCCTCCGACGAGGGTCTTTACTCGACGATGGAAGAGGACAACGCGGACCCGGATTACCCGACGGTGCACTCCCCCGTTGCACAAGCTAGCCCGGAGAACAGCGCTTCTATCGTCGACGAGGCACAGTTGAGCGAGCAGCAGCAGAACGATTTCATGACCTCAGATATCTCCGAGATCCTGGACGGCTCGGAGAACATCGAGATCCCGCAGACACAGTACCTGCTGAATCAGGTGTCCCACGAGAACAACGTGTCCGGCGAGACGATGCACATTCAGAACTCCCTGCCGGATCTCGACTCGAAGAAGCTGATATCCGAGGCGAACAAGACCCTGTCGAACCTCCTGTTGGACAGCGACTGTCAGAACGAGATCTCGGAGCAGACGGACTCCGGGATCTGCACGGTACTGTCCTCGGAGAACACCAGCCTCTACGACAAGAGCCCCGAGGAGAAGAAGACGTTCGCGAACGAGATCCAGCAGGACGATGAAACGCTCGCCGACCAGGACACGCAAGAGAACACCAGCTACTCCTGCTCGAACCTGAACTCGCCAAAGAGGAAAAGCTCGACGATCTCGGAGAACTCTTGCGTTTGTAGCTTGCGGAGCGTGAAACCGGCCCCGCCGATGGACCATTCGATCGAGGTAAACAATCTGCACTCGGCCAGCACCGAGGCCGCGAAAAACATTCCAAGGATATCGTCGAACTTCGACGGCACCAACGAGGAGTTTGTCGGGGTCGCGTACGGGAACGGGCACATTGCCGTGTGCGACTCGAACCAGTCCAGCTTCCAGATCAACTACACGGAGAACTGGGAGAACCTGAACCTGAACATCGACGCGTCGACGTCCCGCCGGGAGTTCTGGTGCGATCTGAAGTGCGAGAACTGTCCGTCCACGTCGCAGAGCATCGGCAAGATCGGGACGAAGATCGAGCAGTACGCGCAGGAGAAGATCGTGTCACGGAAGATGCGGGACGAGAAGCAGAAGCGGAGGCACCATCGCAGACACGAGAGGAGCACGATCCACGCGGGTACACAGGAGACCAGGACGTCCAACTTCCAGAGCGTGTACTGCGCGACCAGCACCGAGAGCTCCAGATCGAATTCGACAGATCGGTGCTTGAACCCTAGGCTGATCAGTTACGGCGCCAGTTTACATCCCAGCCAGAACACTAGGCAGATGCCGAATTTCGGGAGCCACAGTCCCCACGCTAGTCCGAGGATGCAGCACTTTGAGCCCCGCAGCAACGGACAAAGAACCTGCAGCATCGCCCCGAGGACGCTGAGGAACCTGTCGCCGCAGAACAGGAAGCTACTGGACCACCGGAGATCCAGATCCGAGCAGCTCAGCAGAATGAAGAGGAGGGATGCGGAGATGAGGGACAAGTACGAGCATAGGGTTCATCCTCGCTCCGAACAGACCAAGAGGAAACTGGGCAGCAGGAGTCCTAGCGAACTGATGAACGACGGTTTGGGACCAAGGACCGATAAGAGTGGATTGGTGGCGGAGCCAGTCTCACCGGTGATCCCGCAAAACGTTCCTTACGGGGTCCAGAGCGTAAGCAAAGACAATAATGCACATAGGACCGCTCGGGCGATAAGACTGGTCAACGCGACCACCGTTTCCGGCGCGCAGTCGTTCAACTCGGATCACTCGATGATCCATAAGCCGGATATCGGCTCAAGCTCCAGCTGTTCCAGTTACTGCGACTCCAGCTCCGAAACCAGCGAGTTCCAGAGCGACTGCCAGGACGACGAGGAGATCGCGCTCGCGATGCAGGCCGCGGAGATCGCGAACAGGAATCAGATTCGGGCGAAGTTTCGGTAAAATGATCCTTTATACTTAGTTACCAATTATTTTAATAAGTTGACAATAATATACGGCGTGTCCTAAAAATGTTCTATTCCCTTGAAACTTTTGATTCCCTCTTGATCGTTTGAAGTAACATTTTTGCAAAGGAATGATCGTCACTTCGAATCATCTCCGGAATTATCTGTTTCAAGGAAGGACAACATTTTTTGGGACACTCTGTATAGACATTATTAAATTTTCTAAATCCTTCGATTGCTTCATTTTTTACCTACTCAATTTTTTTTTTTTTTTGTAAATGCATAAAGTCCGTAGTTTAGTCATTAGAACATACATATGTGTGAATACATTGCAATGAAGTTAGTGGAAAAATTTCTTAGATACAAGGGGACGTTAGAAGTTAAATGTGTATTATAGTTTGGATTGTCTCGGATATTGCAAAATGGTAAAGTAAGTTGCGTTATTTCAGATCGTCGGAGGATCTCGTTCATCGTCTGTTCGTGTGCATAGCCGGTGTGGCGGATCAGTTGCAGACGAATTTTGCCTCGGATTTGCGGAACATCTTGAAGTGCGTGTTCCTGATGAACAGTAGTCAGGCCGCGGAGGACAACGAGGTGAAGGACGAAATTTTAACGACGGACGACCAGCTGGCGAATCCTATGAACGATACGGGTACTGATCACGAACGACAAGACTCGTTGCAGGAATTTGAAGACGACCTTGAAGACACCACTGCGACGAACGGCCAAAACACAAGTACGTCTTGTTCAGCAAAACGACTGTAATAATCAGCCTCGTCTTGTAAACATTCCTAAACAGAACACTTGTAACGGGACATCTTAATCGTGAGCTTATTGCAACACTGATTCCAAACTTTTGTACAGGCTAAAACATTTGAAACTCTGAATGGCATTATTTGTTGCAGTAGGTTTCTAAAGAAATGTTTTGTTACATACCGAGAGCCATAATTAGACTGCGGACGTACAATTTATTGTACAAATCGGTAAATATTTAATATAACACTACAGCTGAGTCACTGTAACTATAGAATATTATATTGATTCATTTATTCTCCATTCGTTCGCTCAGAAGGTAAATTATTTAATATATCGGTGAAACAATACTAATGTAATGACAAAACCTTTTTTTTTGTTTTTCATTACTTTTCAATGAAACTTTTGCCAACATATTTGAGACAGTTTTCTAATTAAAACGAAACCAAACACGGCACAATTTGGTTCATATTTACTTGTTTAATTCGCGATATAATAGAACCTCGATTATCCAAACCAATGAGATCTGAGTTCTCCATTATCAGATATTAAATAGTTCAATCTAAAGTGATCCATATTCAGCATTCATTATACAAGTCAGTAAGGATTTCATCTAACACTGTAGCTAGGTAACTACTTTTACTTTTACCTCCTAAACGGTGGGGAATAAAAGATGTGCATAATATGCAACTAATTTTATGCACTTTTGTGCATCAGTGTATCAAAAATGTAACTGCACTTTTTTTTTTAAATAGAAGCCTACGTTTTTGACTGCACCAATTGATGCAGTCTCTTGTGCTCTATATAAAAGTACTTATGCCGTAAACTTATTCGTTATTAAGTTGTCGAAGCTAAAACTTACACTTGTTGTAACGTAGATACTCCGGAGCACTTGCTGAGAGACCGAAATAATTCAGAGAACTATTAGTTTCGATAACTTCCTAACGAATAAGTCTAGGGCATAAGTATGTTAGTACTTTTGTGTAGAGCACAAGCAATTGCATCGATTCATGCAGTCGAAAACATAGGCTTCCATTAAAAAAAAGGCGCAGTTGCATTTTTCAGACGCACCGATGCACAAAAGTGCATAAAATTAGTTACATATTATGCACCGTTTGATACCATTTAACTTTTGCTTATTCCCAACCGTTTAGGAGGTATAGCTTGTTCCAGTTGTGTGGGACACCCTGTATATGACCGACGTGGTAGTTAAAGTGTTCAGTTTTCAGCATCTCAGCTTTCGGTCAGCAACGCACGACCTCCAAAGCGTGTGTCTCTGGCACTCTATTGACATTTGTCTTCGATTTGCAGATTCTCCAATTACCGAACGCGGTGAAGAGTGTGTGGAACGTGCTCCAGCTTGGGTACCGGACAACGACGCGCCAAGGTGTATGGCTTGTCAAGCGGGCTTCACCGTAGTGCGACGGAGACACCATTGCAGAAACTGTGGCAAAGTGTTCTGCGGTCGTTGCAGTAGCAACAACGTTCCCCTGCCACGTTACGGGCATACGAAACCCGTGAGGGTGTGCAACAGGTGTTTCCTCTATCAGGTGACGCCGTTCACCGTTTCCCAAGTAACACCTGCGAGCTGAACATTAACAGAACAAGGTATAAACTAGGGAATCGATTTCTTTCTCTTCACTGAATATCTTCTTGTTAATATTTTTCGGGCATTCAGCTATGTGATCATTCGATTCCTTCTTCTAGTAGGGACGCAGCGTTTTAATGGTCGACCTTCACGGGGGAACTTCGCCAGATGTTACATTGACGTAGAAATAGTAATGATTCGAAGTTATGAGAGAAGTTGTGGAATATTCACTTGAGTGATTCAAAATTGGTAATAATAGTAAAATCAAAGATACACGTAAACAATTCTAAAGGCGGATAGAAACGATTCAAAGCAACACAAGAAGTTGTGGGAAATTTCCCTAAATCCAGACGGTGATTTAATTCTACATTAGAGTTTGCTACTTATGAATGCAAACTCATGTACTTTAGGCAGTTTAACAATGCTTTGGACGCTTAAGTTAACAGAAATAGAATCAATATATTTATAAAGCTCCGCTATTGGACCTGAGACCCAATAGTGTAACCCAAAATTTATATAACAATAATGAATTCCTCAAATGAATAACTCTTATTTTATTTACGAGTCTTGTAACTTCCAACTGTTACTCTCGCAAGCTAATTTAACATCTGGCGGATTTCCCTTGAAGATAAAACTTACGCAGCTGTAGCTGCACACGTTCGTGTACATACGCGCGTGCAGAGTATATTAAAATTCGACGGTATTGTGTTGTTTCGATTTTCTATTAACGTTGTTTAGCGGTTTTGTAATTATAAGGACAGTAATACTATGTCTGGTATCTAAAAAGAATAAAATTAATTTTAAAGAATATTTCTCCACGAAAAAATAATTGTAAAATCGGTGGTTAAATACTAAAGTGATTATTCTTAACTCATTACAACGCTTAAATTCGAGTCCTTGTCAAGCATAATAAAAAAGAAAAAAAAAGTCAGACAGTGAAGCTTGGCGAACATCGAAACAACATGAATTACTGTTTGAACCGTTCTTTGCGTTAATTTATATACTTAAACGCACTTAAACTAAATCCGTCGGCGACGTTCGCTGCTATTTTTACACGTCGTGATCGAACGATTTTTACCCTAGCTGAGTTCCAAAAAAGAAGTTGTACCATAGTTTGAATTTTACGAATCTTGATCTTGTATTAAAACAGGGGAAAAAAGAACAAAGGATAGAAACGAAGAGATGCAGTTGTCGGTTAGGATACACGATACCATTGTACAGAATATTCCTTATATTCTATATCGATTTCGTCCTTATCTTTTTTATTCTTTTCATCGACGTTCCGTTTATATTTTATCTTCCCCTATAGGCGTGTTTAGTTACTGCGTAAGCGCTCGAGTTTCCGATTTTATAGCCTCCTGCTTTGTCAACGCGGGAATCGATTACTTTATACAGCTGGTACCATCAAATGTAGACGAAACTCAAAAACACCAATTCACGCGATTCGCAAACCTTTTTCTGTGTGATACCGTTTCCACGTTACATTCCCTTTTTTGTGATAGAATCGCCTTTTCCTCGTTTCGCAGCAAAGGTGATCAATATTGAGTCAGAGAGAATGATCGACATCTTTCGGACTGACCGCATCAACGATTTTACAAAGAACCTTCCTAAGATGCGTTTGTTTTTCAACTATTTTTTTGGGACGGCATTTTGTAACTAGCTACAAAAGACATTTTACATAATAAGAAGGACAAAGAGGTGACTCTAGCTTTTTTAATACCTAGTTTTACGGGACGAGTTGTTACCTAGGACTGCGACCTAAAATATCTCTGTCATTTTTCATGATATTTGGAAAAGTTCTCTTTTTATTCCAATTGTATAGTACCATTTAAAAATGACTTTGAAATATTTTCCCGTTAAGAGCAAATACTTGTTCCTTAAAACAATCCTCGTTTTATTAAAAAATACAGACACGTTTTATGTTCCAGTCTCAGGTGACTCACCCCGTATATTGATTTTCCCATCGCCGTGTGCATTCTGTTCATGTTACTTTGTCATGTCTATGTTTATGGTGCGTACTGTATAAACACGGTTCGTGTTCTCGATTGGCTCAATTGTTTTGTAAAAAGAGAAACCGAAGGAATCGTTGGAGACTTAATGTAAACTGAATAGACATTTCGTTTGTAAAATAGAGATATTTGTATTTATATATACACATATATACATATACATACATACATATGTATTTAATTTTGGAATATACTCTTTTTAGGTGAAGCGCAAGAATCTTAAGTAAGATAGTAAAACAAAACCGACAAAAAAATAACAGAACGAAAGAGAAATGTTCCACGGGACATTAAAACGAAAGATCGCAAGGAGGAGATGCATCGTAGACTGAGAGAGAGACAAATCCTTGCGCCGAGTTGGACTTTCAACTATATCAAACGTTCGCTCAGCGATAGTGATTCGAGTGATTTCTAAATTTTTAATATAATAAACTAGCGAGGAGAGTTGCGAGTAGTCAAAGTGTGATTGTACTGTAATCGTGACCATCGTCTCGACGAAACGTTCATACAGGGTGTGTCTGAAATCGAAGCAACAATGTGGCACGCGCTTCCGTTTTCGAGAAAGTTGTATTTGACCGTTCCAGTACCGATCTCGAGCTGAATATTTAAAGCTGATTATTTCGAAAACGAAATTTGCCCGGGAAAAATGTGTATTCCGTATTTTCCACTCTGTTCTGTATCGAGGATCACCACCCTTTCTTTTTCAAGCCACGATTTCAGACACGCCCTCTATTTCGAGTGTCCTAATCTATCTTTCGCATTCAGCAAGTACCGTTGCAAGTCCAAGAAACGTTGTTGCTCGGCTTTTCCCCTGTTCACAAGTAGCTCGTTGTAGTCTATCTGGCTCGGAGCTGCGTAGACGAAATTTTCAGCGTGTTCGTCGTCTAAAAAAGGAGGACAATTCAGTAATTATTTACAAAGAGGTTTAGATGAGTCGTCAGGATCAGCGTGCTGCGTCACTTTGCTCGCACCATCCTTGGAAAAAATCGTACACAGTTATGATCATTGAAAATATTATTTGATCGTTTATTAAAGACGAAAAGAGATATCGTATTATTGAAATGATAAATGCTGTTCAAGAAATTTGAGTAGCGTGACAAAACCTTAGAACACTGTTTAGTACTACGAGCAATGAAAACCATAACGAAGCTTGCCAAAAGTAAATTGTTTAATTGAACGAAACGATTCATAGAAATATGTATAAAAAATCCAGCTACATAGTCTACGAATTATTCTTTATTATGAATTCTTTTCTTTTTAGTTCCACAATTTTCGTCTAGTCACATAACATGTAGTCAGGTTTGAGTTTGATCTGGAGTAAGGCTATAGTAATTAGTAATTATACAGGATATCCCAAAAATGTTGTACTTCCTTGATTCCTGAGGTCATTTAAAGTACGTTTTTCCTTTGCGAAAATGTTCTTAAGGAGTCATGAACGATAGACACGAACCAATAAGGGCGCGGCGGGAACCGCTGTAGCCGCACTCTGATTGGTCCGTATTTTTCGTTAACAACTCCGCGGAGAACATTTTCGCAAAGGAAAAGTTACTTCAAATCACCTGAGGATTCACTCCTTTCAAGGAAGTACAACATTTTTGGGACACCCTGTATATCTTTCAGTATGTATCCGACAAATAATAACATTAACGATATGGGTGGAAATATATTTGTGTGTGCCTTTCAAATTAAAGCGAAATTATGGTTATGCATAAGCAAAGTTGCTCAGGACGTCGACCTTGAGAAAACATCCGGAAGTCATCGAGATCGGTGAGGCATGGCTGTTTGTAAACAATTGTCAACGATTCTTGCGAATAATCGTGTCCGGGTGCACGCACGCTGTCAAATCGAAACATCGTTCCAAAAGCTCCTTAACTGCGATTTTTAACAGGTGTCCTGCGATCCGATTAATTTGCGCAGCGTCCTCTCGCAGCGGCACGTTACTATCGCTTGTGCCAAATTTTCGTGACAATAAGTTTTTCTGCTGATTGACGCGTTTCACCGCGAATACTATCTCTTCGGACAGCAGTAGTTCAGATACACAATG
The DNA here is from genome assembly GCF_050948215.1 of Halictus rubicundus. Lineage (NCBI taxonomy): Eukaryota > Metazoa > Arthropoda > Insecta > Hymenoptera > Halictidae > Halictus > Halictus rubicundus. Next base: position 15,851,913 of record NC_135152.1, on the reverse strand, counting down.
TAGATCGGTCCTGCAGATGCTATCGGTTCTCTATCACTATATGGGAATTATCTATGAGCTGTTAATCGTATGGTGATATCACATGTCGTGTTGTGCTGTAGCGTCAGCGACGCATACTTCCAATGATCTGAAATCCATTCTCTGCTAGATGGTAATTTCCTAGTTATGAATTTCAAAAAGTTACGACTCCCACTTTTACGCCAAGCTAGCTTTTTCTCTCTGTTTCAGAGGCAAGGAGCATGAGGCTGTAAACTGTTTGTTAGAGTAACTTCGAAAGAAGATACAAAATTCTAAGGTTTTCACTCGGCAGAGGTTCTGGGGTAAGTGCCGTGCGGTCTGACACAGTCCTCCCACCAAAAGATGCCCTTCTCTATCCTACCCCGTGGTCAGACTCTCCAGGAACAGTGTCCTTGTCTTCGAGGCAGTGCAACTTTACTAACATCATGAGTTTCATTGCGCAAGAGGCTCCTGGCCGACCGATCAGCTCTCTGATAGACTTACTTTCTTATGCTCCCTTTCAGGACCGCACATGGCCTAAGTCCCTGTCACGAATCCTTGACCGATGAATCCAGTTCCACTGGAAAGACGCTGACGTTAACAGGCAATTCCGAATATGCAGTATCCTAAAAATTAAGTTGCGTTCAGGATTAGCATTGGAAACTTTTGTCGCCATGTTCCGGATACAAGAGGTTTCGTAGGGTTCTTTCTTGCATAGATATGATGTATAATAAGGGAAACGAAGGATCACCAACGATAGCAAAGTGGGAAACATTTGTATAGAATATACTTTCTACGTGTAACAAATTTTTTTATATTATTTATTCGAGAGTTTCAAGAGTTTGTATTATTGTTTTATACAGTGTGTTTCTTCGAGGGGGACGCATCGTCGGTAATTCATGATAAATTTTTAGTTTTGTGCATTGATTTTAATTTCATGACAGAGTGTGATCAAGTAATCAATTTAATTTTTGCACAATGTAAAACAACGACTGCCAATAATTATTAATAAGTTAGTTGTTGTTACATACTGTCGTACTATCATTGTCTTGTTCCATAGGTATTAAAGTTCTAGGATCTATTCTACTAGCTGACTTTAATTAGCGTTAAGATTTTCATTGGAGTATCGAAACTTATATAAGCTACGATTCTAAGGCAAATTTCATATTAACTAGAAGTATAGATTGAATCTACATTTTTCAGTAATTCCAGTGTAATAGTATTATTACATTGTTCAGTGTAGATGGAGGATATATTATTTGAATAATACTTCTGTAACTCCGAAGACTGTACTAAAAATATGTATCAAGAGTGGTATCAGAATGTGTTTCCAATATCTTACTTTCAATTACGTTGAACAATGTTGTGAGGAAACTTGTAAATAACTGCATCGTTTCCCTCTAGTTCAAAGTACTTTGATAAATCCTCTTGAATTAATATTTCGTTTATATATTGTCTAATATTAAGATAGAGCAAGTATAGTTTACATTTCCAAGTGATCAAAATACAAGGACGCGAAGAATTAATAATAACTGTAGTAATAATTGTAATTTCGAAGTGATGGCGACTGTACCAATGAATTCATTGATTACCCTATACGCATTCAGTAACGTTACCATTGTTTGTCACAACTGATTACATTGATCACATCGAATATCTGTCGCACTACAATCGGCAAGTGAACCGATTATACAATCTAAATTAGCTAAAATTATTCAGTGAAAAACTTGGACAGATTTTCACGCATGGGCACATGGTTTACGAACGAAAAAATCGCGTACTCTATAAACAATAATTTTAAGACGCGTACGTAGTTGGTTCCTTTCATTTTCCAGGTGTGAACGAGCTCCGTCTGTATATATTGTACTGAAACACCCTGTATAAAACACTGTGAAGCAACCAATTGACTCATGGTTTCGACGAAAGCGGTTCGAAGTCAGTGTAAATTATCTCTAAAACTATTACTGAGTGTTTGTCGATGTGGATACCGTGTCTGTCGACTGTCCGCAGACGTTCATAGCAGTGTTAGCACACACAGAAAATGCGTTCACTGTCTTAAAAGAAAAAGTTAAAAAAAAAAACAAAGAAAAAAAACCGATCAGCGTACAATGATTCTTACCGAGCTGTAGAACAAAAGTGCGTGTACGTTTCGTGTCGAGGGGAAACAACGTTACCTTGGCGTTAAAGTTTAACATTCCGTTGCATTGTCAGCGTATACAGTCAATAATATCTCCGCAAGAAATCTGTAACGTAGAGTAACGACGGCGGCTATTGTTGTTCAACGATTCTAAGCGATTCAGCGATTAGAAGGGGTGAGGGAGTAAATTGTCCGGGGAAATAATTTCCGATCTACTGGCTCAAGTTACGTCTTCGATTGCCGATCGGTATGCTCGAGATGCATACAATCTGCCGCAGGTGTTTGAACACTGAGGGACGCGTATCGCGGCAACGCTTCAGCGGCCTGGTAGGACTGTCAAACTAAAGACTTCTCTAAGGACACACTATACGTTTTCCTAAGAAGCACATCGATATTAGAGAGTGTCGCGGAAAATACGAACTAAGCTTAGGACGAGAGTTATTTTTTACACGCAATCGATGCCTTGCTATAGCGTATTGTGCTTTCGATCTTTTACGTAAACGACCCTTCGCACTCGAGCTACGAGTCGTAGGTATTAACATTAATTGTTCCTCTGTTAATTCGCCGTTAATGGTACCATTTTTTTTTTTTGTTCAGAGGGGATCGTCCTCGACAAAGTTAATCCTCGCATGTTTCTCGGGCGAACATTCATTCCTTTCTCTGTTTTAGATATTATATAATTTTTTATTTCCCTACGATTGTGTTGCAAGTTGTAACGGGATGTATTTGTTTAATCCTTGAAAAATTACGATTCTACACTGTACTGATTCTGACGAATATTTAAAAATTTCTTACACAAGATCAAATTATGAAGTACGATACGCTTTTCAACATCATTATGTACTTTACTGAAATTGAAGACAGCTATTTTCAGTCTAAATCTCTAGCAAATTATGGTTACATATGCAACATCATAGTTATCCATGAAGGATCAAACCTATCGATCTTGTCGAACCTATCTATCAAATCTTACATCAATGCCTGGGCTCTTTCAATTTACGAATAAAACAATTGATCAAATTGATAGATACATACACAAACAAAGATGAAGTGTGGAAATTGTAAGTAAAATGTACAAGATAAAATTGCGAGGGTTAATTGAGAATCTTTTGCGTAACAATTTTTGAGGATCATACGAGGATTAAAAACTTGGAACTCGAAAAATGTGGAAAACACATTTCTATTTATTTTCAACTGTACGATTTGAGATTTAAGGCTTTCACGGCCCGACGTCATACAGTTTTTACTGTTGAGGCTTTCGGATGTGAGCTGTGTCTTTTTGGAATTGTTTTGCCAACGTATCGGAAACGTTGCAGTTGGCTTTATTTGATGTCTGCTCAATGGTTGGGAAACGTTGGGAAACAATTCCAAAAGAATGCGGGTTTAGGGAGTGGGGATGGCATTTGATGGAGATGAAAGGAGTCCCTAATCAGGCTTCGAGGCACGAAGAACGAGCAGGGGGAGCACGAAGATTAGGAGAGGGAGCACGAATTGAGGGGAAAAAGTTACCCTCTCTCGTAGAAGGGGAAAGGTAGAGTGGGAGACAAGTTTTAATCTGGCGACACTGGGCACGAGTACTATACTTCCCTCATTACCAAAATCCATAACCATCTCGCCCACCCTGCAACTATATCAGAGCTTCAACCCTCGTTGCTCTATCCAATCTCTACATTGTATACTGTCTTGTTCCATTTCGAATTGAAGATCTTGGTGCAAAAACTAGGTAAGTCCAAACTTTCGAAGTTTGTTTAACTCTTACTCCAAACGATCAGCAACATATCAAAGTATGCCCAACTTCAACAAATACAATTTTACTGACTAACGGACTTGGTTTTTGCAGTCTTCAATCATGGATTTCTCTTCATGGTATCTCTTTTGATAGGGGGCGCGTGAAATATAGTAATTCAGTTAAATAATTAGAGAAAACTCTTACCATTTATCATTATGGACTCTCGCGAGGGGAAGTATAGTGGACCTTGTCTCAATTAGGAGTAGACAGCGGATTTTATGCATTTATGATAAAAACGACTAGGTGTAATTTAAAACAGTAAAAACATTAGGAGAATTTTAAAATATTGTTACATTATTTTCAACCTATTAAGCATATTAAAAAAGAAAACAAATTTCTATTTTACCGCAGCTTGTTACAATTCGGATAGAAAATTTTTATTTTGCATAAAGATTCGCTGTCCACTCAGTAAGCAGTTTGCTATGAATTTGCCAACAAATTTCGACCCATCTGTTTCCGCATTAGGCTCGGAATTTGTCGACAAGTTTTGGTGGCAAATTCATAGCAAATAGGGATCAAATTCTGCTCCAAGCATGGTCTTGGCGGCAAAATGACCGCCTTTTGCTCGCAAAGTACGATTACAAATATTGATCAAAATTTGCTCGAAGCAGGTTTGGTTAACTGGGTAGTTACGAGGGTTAGGTGAGGACTTCTAGAGTCGTTGCATACCATATGAGTATCTACTGTCAATTTTTCGAGCTACAATTATGTTTGGAACAGTTCTAAAAGGACACGTCTTACATCCGAAAGCTTAAACAGTTAAAACTGTGTGATACGATTTGATAATTTGATTCGTCGTAACGAGGACGTCCCGTCGCACAGTGGAACGAATAAGAAAGATAACTGGACGTGCCAACTGTCTCCATTTTCGATTTTATGGATAAATTGTCTCGGACATGATTTCATTATTTTAAGGGGTGCATCCTACGACGGTAGAGGATTTTCTTCAAATTTCGCTTTTTGCGAGAAATACCTTTCAAAATGAAATACCTTTCTGCCCAAGAAGATAGGCGTTCTTTTCACTGTGCGTCGATGCATGTAGTCCCGATTTGGTCCATCGTAGAACGTTTCGTACGCAAGGGTCGACCAATTGAACCGCCTGATAGTTTCACGTGCTCTTTCTTCCCATTTTGCGCGCGTATATCGTTCCAATATGGCAACCAGGAGTTCCCCTGTGCCTAAATGTTGCAGGCTAGTTTGTGCGTCGAGAAACGAAAGGCGTGCGATGGGATGATGGGAGAGAAACAGAGTTAGGGAAAGAGAGAAACAGGCCGGGAAAAAAAGAACGAGATACGAGAGTGAAAGACGACGAGATGAAAGAAAAAGTGATCCCCAACGGTAGGGTGCGCGTTCGGAGGAGATGTCGAAGCGAACGCGATCTGCCAATTAGTTAGGAAATTCCAACTACGAGGAGAGAGAGAGAGAGAGAGAGAGAGAGGAGGAGTACCTCAGAATTATTTTTGTATTATTTGCCCAAGTGTACGTGTACAAGCATCGGCGACGCGGCACGCGTTCAAAATGGCCTCCCGCACAAAGACCCCAGCCACCTGCCATTTTGGGGAACGGGTTCTCGGCATCGAGAACGTTTCGTTACGTCGGCTGTAAGAATAAGTAATCCATTATTTCTCGATGAATTTCATTGAAGAATTCGTGATGAATTTCATCGTTTCGTTCGTGTGCAGAAAATATCTTTAAGTTGCCGGTTAACTATTTGAATCAAGCGAATCTCTGGATGTTGTCTACGACACGAAGACCTTTATATCTTTCCGAATTTAATAATTCTTAGGGCATGTTTATGTTAGAGCTGCGGTAAAAGTTATGATACTAAAGTTGCGGAAAACGTCTTCAGTGTGTTTATAATCGAGCTGCGATAATAGGATAATTTTAATAGATTAATCTCTTGGCTATCGTACGCCATTTTACGATACTACGTTTTTAAAAATTTGTTTATATGAAGGTACGTATTGGGTTGTTACATATGAAATCTCTGATTTTTAACAGTAATAGATATCGTTTATGCCGTAGCTAAACGATTACGATTTCACGAAGATGAGGGATTCTGAGGAACAATTACTATCACTGCTCACTGCTACGGTAAAACAGTAGAATGTATTTTCATTATTTCTCTGCTCATCTATCGTAGCTCTGACCTAAACGCACTCTTCGAGTCAAGACTGCCATCGCTATAAGTAATTTTCCATTCATCTTCGTTTGTACCTATCTTGAATTTCTCGATGATTTGGGTACAGCAATTAATGCTTCGCAAGAGATTAAATGTACGCGGGAGCGTATTCGAGTTTGTTCCCCGATTAGAGCCAACAGGATCAAAGTTATTCAAACTGATATCGGAATGTTTCGCTGCCAAACGGTCTCTTACAGTGCTGTAGAAACTTGGAGATAGTTACAGTTCATAGTCTCTGGGAAGGTGATTAAAAGAAAAGCCACGAAACAGCCAAATCTTCTATAAAACCTGTCTTCTTCGTATGGGGTTTAGAAATCTTAGGTCGGAGCTTCTAACCTTATCGTTTCACTTTCGCAAATACGAAATGACTCTTGTTCTTCATAATACGTATTCATTTATAGATTTCGCAACTAAGATACGTCTAAAGTGTATGTAAATTGTAAGTAAGCGATTTGAGAGTCTTTCGTAAGACCAGAGCAGCCATGTTTCTTCATTTCGAAGGAACACGTAGGGAGAAACACGCATATTATCAATAATTTCTTATATACTTTTCTTAAATGTAAACGAAAGACATCACGAAACGTGCTGGTAGCAGCGTTAGCGAAATGAAAATGTGGTTGAGTTTGCACAAAAACTGGTTGAAGTTGTGAGTAGCTTCGACAACCTTCACTGCTATCTGTATGTCTGGTTGTTCTCCAATGGCGTATGCCATAACCCTTGCACGCTCCTCGGGTACAAGTCCATCCATTTTCTGTTTTACACGGCGTACGATCTTTCGTTTCTTCGTTTGTTTAAAATGTGAGACTATGGATAGAGAACAGTTGGTTGAATCAAAGTGTAAAACGAAAATGGCTGAGAATCACGGAAGGATATTTTGCGCAACTGATGCTGAAGAGCGCACGAGGGTTTAGCAAATTGGCTGGAAATATATATTGAAACTAATCGTTTATCGTGTACGGTTAAGTAAAATATGGTGGATTACTTATTGCGCCGGATAAATGCGTTGTTCGATTCGACGAAGGATTCAACTTGAACGCTGGCTGCGTCCCGATGAATCGCCGTTAGTGTGTGTGTGTATGCAAAGTAAACTGAGAGGGAGAGATACGAGTAATTGGGATATTGAAGCGCGAGAGCATGTCTCAAACGATATTCCGATACCGTGGATTTCGGTTATGGAGAGACTGAGATGCGAAATGTAAATAAAGTTTGTTATTCAAGGTGTTTTAAGAGGTGTTGTTGTTCAATGCTGATGCATAGGCCTCTTTTTCCGTACTACGAACGACTCCAGGTATTGTAAGATAGAGCTTAAGAGGAACTTAGTGGGAGAATTAATATATGAATAAGTGTTACAATGTAAAATGTTAATATGTATATGAACGATGGCAATTTTATTAATACAATGATATTTTCGTTCAACATGCATCCTTCTTATTAGCCCCATCGTTCCCAGCATGATGATTCAGTATATGTAAAAGACCAATGACAAAATTTTCTTATGAAATTGTTACCAACATATTTGTTACATTTTTCTGATTAAAACGAGACCAGACACGATACAATTTGGATTATACAATAAATCCGCTTGTAACGCAGAATTCCCGCTATAAGTCAGTTGCGCGGTTCTGGCGAGATACATTTAGACGAAATCTGAGGTTCTCGCCGAACGTTACATTTGAAATACACAGTGCACATAAACCTATGACATAGAGACGAATAATGACAAGAAGGCTGAGAAAGTGTCTTTCTCTGATATAATGTGGCACGTAAAAACGGACAGCGAAGCTCGATATGTAGTATACCCCGCGGTGTTGTGGGTAGTTTCAATGACTTTCAACCGCGAAGCTTGCACTGACTTACAACGGGAATCCACTGTACTGTTAAAGACTTACGGGAGATTGTGTCACTGGAATACAGTGAATTCTCATTACGAGTCAGTGCCAACCTTACAATTTGGAGTCAGTGGAAGTACCCACACCACCGCGGTGAGGGGTCGAAGCTCGAGAGCCGTCGCCGCCACAACACTGTCGGGTATATCGGTATGAGACCAGAATACCACTACTAATCCAATTACAAAATTATTTTATTTTTCGTTATTTTTTCATGAAACTTTCACCAACATACTCGTGGCATTTTTCTGATTAAAATGAAACCAAATATTATATAATTCCGATGATATTTACTTGTGTAATGAACGATGAAAGTTACTACCCATTACAATTACCTTAACGGAAAATTGAGTGGAAGTGAGTATAAATGTGATCCGAATTATATCGCGTTTGGTACCATTTTAATCAGAATATTGCCACAAATATATCGGTGAAAGTCTCATAAAAAAATAATTAATAATAAAGAAGTTAAATTTTTTATTTAAAGGCATTGGGCTTTATTCGACTTCGAATACTTTTGTGAGCTTTGTTCGATGCAGTTATAGAACTCGCGTGATCGAGCTAGACGTTCCGGAACGGAAGTATGGAACATAAATTATTGAAGTGCTACTCCGTGGAATTCGCTGCCCCACGCGAAAACAACAGGCACGTAGACATTGTTTTGAAAATTATTTTTTGATAAATTAAGTGTTAAATATTTTTGTAAGCTCTTTCTTCTTATTCTTCCCGCATGCAAAAATAGTCCAGAGTATGATAAATCGAAGTGCACTGTTTGGGCCATAGAGAAGAATTTGTTATTAGCAGACTGCGGAAAATTGAGTAGGCAGAAAACACAGTATTAAAAATATTTCATAAACAGCATATTATTATTTCCTCTAAAACTAACCGCAATGCAAAGCTTCAGAGGCCTTATGGTGTTGTTGTATTATCTAAAACAATGACATTGTTTGTTGCAATTCGAAATAACATTCTTCGTCTCTCGGAGAATGGCGCAGATGCTGCGCTTTGGGCCACTAAATGGTAAATGACCCAACGATTTCGTCATCGGCTTCGAACGTGCAAATTAACCGCCACATTCAACGAATCTAGCAGTGACGGACTATTCCTGTTTTCCGATTTGAAATTTCGATCAATGGTACGCCACTTTGACCCCGTCGAAGAGTAAACAGTCGGTACTTTAATAGCTAATTGCTGGACTACGAATTTTTCGCGTTTATGGTAAACGTGAGTAGGTGACACTTATAACGATGGAAAGATCAAACAGGTTGAGAATAACGGTAAGATCATTTTCAACTCGTTGAAATTATTAAAGAAATTTCAGTATGGCTCCGGTTTGTTGCACTCGACGAGGAAAGTTTTTACTTTGAGATATGCGGTCTAAATAAAAATACCATCGATAATTACTGGACTGCGGATTTTATGCATTTATGGCAAAAATGATCAAATGCAAAACAGTGAAAACATATAACAGAGCAGTTTTATGTTGTAAAAAAATAGTCCAATAATTACACATTGATTTACCTTCGAGAACGAGGCAACAGTCTTGTTTATAAATTTCCAGAAGTGCAGTATTTTATTCGCTATACTTGACGTCTCCGAATGCTCATCCTCGTTGACAACTACTAACAAGACCATCGGTTCTAAATATTGAGCTAGACCGAATAGAGAACAGTGAAGTATGAAAACGATGAGCTCATCATCTGAAACAGACACTTGTTCAGCCTGAACGTTGTCAAAAGAAGATTGTTAAAAGGAACTGAGCTTGATTAAATTACCATTGTGAATCCTTCATAACACGGTACGAACAGACCGGCTAAATTAAATTGCACTTCAGTCGCACTTTTCATCAATACGAACAACAACAGTTTCTGTGACTTCGATGGTATGGTGTACCACATCGAATTGTATCTGTGTTGTTCAATTGTTTTGTTATTTTTTTATCGTTAGATTGCGGATCTTTATGCGATATAAACATTGTTCAAGTCAATTGTAAGAAATAGAATAATTTTAACAAATTTGATCGACCAATTTTTCTGATAAAAGCATCGATTCCGCAGTCTACAATCTCTACTCGATCAATGTCACAAATATCTAGCTGATAATTGTCCCAGAACTATCCCCACTGCCGCGGGGCACACGCCGTGAGGGGCCAAAAAACTCGAGAGGCCTCGGTGGCCGAGGAGTGTAAATATGACACAGGTCGGGTGTATCGGTGTGAGACCACTACTAATCCAATAACAAAACTTCATTGCTTTTCATTATTTTCTTATGGGACTTTCACTAATATATTCGTGGCATATTTCTAATGAAAATGATACCAAATATGATATAATTCCGATGATATTTACTTGTGTCAGTTTCATTATTGAATTAGTAGTGGTCTCACACCGATACACCCGAACAGTATTATGTTTACGCTCCTCGACGCCCGAGGCCTCTCGAGCTTCGAGAATAGTAGCTTCTATCCGATAATTGTCTCTGGCCGTGTTTTGGACACTTATCGTGTAGACACCTCATAATTGATCCATCTTAGTTCGTTACGCGAGGAATGATAATTTCTATCTAATAGAAAACTAGACTTACGTTTCATTGAAGACATAGTTACTAGTGTTGGCAAGCTGCTGACCGCTGTAATTATTTAGGAACATGACTATAAGATGCGTCATGACCACTAGGATAGCTGTAAACGCTTCATCCAGATGCGTCTTCTCCAGCATCAACAGAGAAGCCTGTTGTAAAGCGAGAACAGTATTGCACAGAACTACCCCATCGTACTACTTCAGACCCGTTCAGCAAGCTTTGCGGCGGGCAAAGGGCGTCCGCCGATGCCCGCGTCAGAGTCGCAAGATGAGGGGTGGAAGCGCGAATTGAGGGGAAAAAGTTACCCTCTCTCTCGGTGGTATTGCACGATAGAGACGAAACGCGTCACGTGATTGGGCCGCGGCGCAAGCGTGGGGAATAGCGCGGTAGAAGGGGAAGTTAAAGTGGGAGCACAAGTCTTGATCTGGCAACGTGACGTCGGCGGGAAAAATATTGTCATAGGCTGAACCATCGAAAGGGGGCGTGGTTGGTTGCCAGTCAAGTCGCTTATGCCCGGGGAATAAAATTCTTTGCCCGCATGGGCGACAGCTGAACGGGACTGTTCTACATCAGTGATGGGCACGTTGCCCGATGCAGGCTCTTCCCCCACCAACGTCTCTTTCTCGCAGCGCGCATCTTCGCTGCGCAGCGAAGCCTCGTGTCTCACAAGGAGAGGCCACGTCCTTCGGGTCACCGATTCGGTTGAAACTTTGCACACTTATAGATCTCGTTCTCCTCTTTACAAATATATACCATTATAGGGGCAGATACCCAATACTTTTCGAGATATTGATGATTGAAGTTTCATTATTTCCCATGTAATGCCGTATTTTTTCTAGCCACAACAAGAACCGGTGTGGCGCAACGGTAGCGTGCCATGTTTTCAGCCGGACGACCAGGGTTCAAATCCTGCCGACTTACGTATTTTTTTTTTTTTAATTTCATTATGTTTTATCATTGCATATTTATATTATTAATTTCAAACGATTAAATTTCACGCATAAAATTGCATTTTGAATTTGAAATTCGAATCGGTGACCCGAAGGACGTGGCCTCTCCTTGTCAGTCTCTCCCCTCGTACGTCTCGCCATAGGTGACCCGTGCGCGGCTTATGCTGCCTATCCACATTCACGAAGATCTACGCCGCGAAGATGCGCGCTGCACGAAAGAGACCTTGGTGGGGGAAGCAGGCAGTTCAGGGGCCCGTACCGTGGCCTTCACTGTTCTACAAGAACGTTGGTGATACTCACACGATACAAATTCACGGCGAACGAGACGATAACCACTATGATCGCTAATAAATACGAGATCAGCAAACGGTCCCCTACAGATTGAGCGAGTCTTTCGTCAGGAGCAGTTTATGTTCCCGTATGTTCACGGTCGCAACGCGCGAGTTGAATAACACACGAAATAAAACAGTAATTTGATACACGATAAACAATGCTGCAATAATATCTACACAAAGGTACCAACTTAAAAGCTCTTTGGTGCATCACTATGGCGGGGCCGATGTCGATTTGCTTCGATGTCCCCAACTGTGCCGCGTTGTCGATTGTTCCTCGCATTCGATAACTGGACCAAAAAAAAACCAAGCCTGATCAGAGGTCAATGGCCATCGGCAACATTTAGGTGCTCCGAATTCGTTGTACTTCTAGCAGTTGCACTGCTCGAGTTTTTCGACAGACTGCTATGGTTCGAACGGCATTGCGTCAACGCAGTGCCGGGCGAGCTTGCCTCAATTCAGGCGAAATCCCCTTCCAGTAAGCACCGTTACCATGGAGAAAGGACGCGCTTCGCCTGTGCAGGGCCCGCTCTAGGGGGGGGGGACAACCCGGGCATTTGCCCGGGGCGCCAAAATTTAGGGGCCCCATTTTGGCTTTGGCTGTAAGTGTGAGAAAAATAATGATGTTTTAAATATTCAATTAATAGAAAATTTCAGACTACCCTTGCCAGACAATTTTGCTAAAAAAAAGGTCATTTTGTTCAGCGCGGTGCTTAGTGCTTAAAAAGGGGCGGCAATTTGTTTTTTTGCCCGGGGCGTCGTAACCGCTAGAGCGGGCCCTGGCCTGTGGTGTATTGCTCCGAAGTTACGCACGGTGAGACAACCAAGACACCAGCGAACGTAACGCAGCGCGCAGGTGCGTGCTGCATGAAAGGTAGGTTGATGGGGAATACAAGCGTTAGAGAGGCCCCAACCGTGCCCAGCACTGCTCCAACGCTTTACCAGCCGTTGTCATAGTAGTGTCCAATGGTTTTCGAATTATGACATCCACGCGATTCATAAAGCGATCGCTTCGGTGCTAAAGTAATAAAAGCACGCACTGGAAGTACGACACGAATGCGCACCGTGTTGCAATCATTATCTACATGCCTGCTTTCATAAACAGTACTTTGGACGTACCCAACAATTTCGAACAGTCCACACAAGTACAGCGAGAAAACCGCTAGCGTCCCTTCCGTGCACGCAATTGTTAGCATACCAATTGCGGTTGTCAGTGACAGATGCACGCACGCCCAGTCAGCGTGTCTGCTTTGCTCGGTGTAAAAGAATCCAAAGGATCGAAGGGTATATAGTTGATATTTCGAGCGTAGTATCGCAGGGATAACCACTCTAGCACTTACGAAGGTGATTCCCAAAATTGACAAACCTGGAATTCCAAATTATTCCTCAATTAAATTTATACAAGAACACGTCTCTGACAAATTCATTTCTCGTGAACGCTTGTTGGATTCAGATGTACGCAGATTATTTGCAACTAGCAAGAAATTGTAAAAAGTTGGTACAGTGTCTGCTCTATATATGTCCCACATGCCTAGGCGATAAAAGTCCCAGAACTATCCTAACTGGCCCGGTGTATACCCCGTGAGGGGCCAAGAAACTCGAGAGACCTCGGTCGCGTGGATCAAAGAATAGTATCTTCTGGCCGATATATGTCCCTGGCTACACCCGTGTACTGGACATATATCAAGTAAACACTGTATCTCAATTACAATATCATCGTTCCCTTCCGATGGAATTACAAATTTATGAACTTATGTAATTGCGGTGTCGCAGCAGAATGATTTGTTAATTGTTCTTACAAAGAAACAGCAGAAATATGCGCCTCGTTTTTTCCATATGTTTTTTTAAGATCTTCGCCTCGGCTGGGTTTTGAATCTCGGCACAATCATTCTGTAGGTCTTGCAGGAAAGACTTCACCTACAGTCACATCGCGATAGTTAGACTTGTAATTTACAAGCTACAACGATTACATAACTAATTCTCAACTGACTGCAAGCGAAACGACAAGCTCCGAGATTTCGTACTTACTAATGCAAAATTGGCGGCAAAACCAAGGTACCGCAAGAAGTACAACAACATCGGACAGGCGTACGATAACGTCGTAAGTATATTGTTGAACGTAATTTCTACATGCTGTAGTGTACTCACCTGGAGAGAATAGTGTTCCATTTCTCAGTAACTTTTCATTGAAACTAACGGTTTAACAATAATTTTGCATTGTAGTTTTTTGCTCCTCTATAAAAAATCTTATTGTTCCGCGATCGTTACAGTACGCGATAAATAACAATGTCTAATTGCAACGTGCCGCAAACCTCCAATGTGTTCTATGAAAATAATGACTCGCGTTTGAATTGTGCTCGATACTTTTGCCACGAGTGAAACGCAAACGAAACCACGCGACCGCAGAAATGAAAGAATGTTTAATTATACGTCAGAGAAATAATTCGCTACGAGGTAAATATATTGATAACCTGAATCAGTATACAGCACAGTGTAAACACCGAGAAAAATGTTCTCTGAATTTTTGGAAGAATGGAGTCGTCGAAGGGCCAGAGCCCCGTGAAGCGTAATATGAGGTAATAAGTATTATAGTTTCTTCGAAACACGTCCATTTCATGTGAAGGCGGAGAATGTCTGCATAGAAAATCATAAGTGTCGTCCGTTTACAGGAGGACGCCATATTTTATTCATGTATTCTGTTTCCGTTGCGAATTTCCGTCGGGTAGATTGTCCATAGAAAAGGACTGTAGTCCTAAGTTCTAATGGTTGTCTTCCGTACCGGATCGATTCATTAAACTAGCAGCCGCAGGAATAATAAAACAGAATATTAATCGTCACAGTCTAGGGAACAAGAGCGACCCAAGGTATAGCGTTCATTCCCTTCTCTTTCTTCTCTTTTGTGTAAAGAAAGAGTGGAATTGCATTCTTCGGCGGCAATTCACAATGTCCACGTGGACATCGTGGGGATTAAATCGCCTCGCGAATTTTCATCGGGAAATTATCCACGTTACTGCCAGCGTCAAGTGTAACATCGTGGAACCGTTCAAGTACTAAATTACCACCACGCGCAAGGAACATGATTCGTTAACTATAACGATGCGACAATCTACTGTGAACAGTGGCGGGTTTAACGGTAAGTGGACTAAGCGGCCGCGTGGGGCCCCCTTTTTTTGTTAATAAGTTTATGAGAGTTTTCTTGCAACTTCTATTTCCAATTTGAGCTTGAGGGACCCAACATTTTTACCGCTCGGAGCCTCCACTCGACTTGAGCCGCCACTGACTGTGAAGTCGTACTCGGACGAAGATTCGAAAGAACTGAAGGACCGATACGAATGATTCAAATGATTGCGGATCTCGACTCCGAGGTCGTACGCACTTCTTCTTCGTTTTTCGATCGCGAAAAACTCTGTGTTCGTTCCCTGGTGCAATAATGATCGAAGATCGGATGCAAATTTGCAGATGCAAAAATGTTTTTGGAAGATCGTTTGTAGCGAAGTAATGGAAATTTTGTTCCCATGGTTTAGTGACGCTCGTCGCGCAATTGTCACCGGAGTCTATAGTTCTCCGAACTTTCACGCGTTTTAGTTACAAAATGAGCCTTCCTCCAGTTTGTTATATAGCGTAGGTAATTGGGGAGGCTAACCCCTTCCCCCGGGTAGTATGTTAGCTGGGAGGTGTCCTGTTGAGTACTCGCGTGATCCAGGCACCTCCCTTTTAGCTTAGGTGGGCGTGGGTTTTTAGTGGGTACCCCTTGGGGATTTCCCCCAAGGGCAGTCCCACATAACCCCGACTCCCCCTAGGGAGTCGGGGTATGCGTAAAGCATTTTCCCACGAAAAAAAAGGGCAGCTCTGGAGGCCCTCTGGTCAACTCCAAGGTCCACCGCCCTTCTGGTCCCGCAGCATGTTCGCTCCTTCCTGAGTTCCCGTCTCGACTGACTGACTGAGTGCGCTCGCCGACAACCGGTGCGCGGTGCGCAGCGATGTGCAACCCCCCTCTACTATTAATTATTGATAAATTTGTTATTTCTGGCTGTTTAATGTTTATAACAATTTCTTTTGGTGATAGTATCAACAAGCACCCCCATGACCATCTTGCTATCTAATTTTTTTAGTAAAAATGAGTAAAGAACTTGAGATACAGAATTAATTTTAAACCATCAATATTCGCAGGCATTAATTTATCGTACACAATTCACTGATAAAATTATTTCTGGCTGTTTAATTTTTATAACAATTCCTTTCGCCAATGATGTCGATAAGCACTCCCTTGACCATCTTGTCACCTAATGTTTTAGTAAAGATAGGTGATAGAATTCCAGGTACAGAATAACTTTTGAATCATGAACATTCGCACACTGATAAATGTATTATCTCTGCTTGTTCAACGATTATAAGAATTCCTTTTGCTGTCGATGCTGTCGAATATCCTCTTGGCTATCGTACCACCTAATTTTTTAAATAAAAATGGCTAATAGTACTCGAGATATAGAGTAACTTTTAAAGCATGTCTTAAAGCACGTCAAAGTAACTTTTATGCATGATTATTGGGAGTATACAAGATACTCGATTCTCACTAATGTTCCCTAATCATGAGTTATGTTCTGTATGCTGTGAACCAGCTCACCACTTGGTTATTCTATTTGGGTAGAGTCGGTATTTCATATCGTGCCACACGAAAGAGCATAAGGTGACTGGCGTACTCCTATATCTCGTCTGTGATATTAGTTCCACAATATTAGTTTTGATCGAAACGGTAGGATGTGACACAGAAATGGTAAGGGAGCTCTAGAGTCCCGGGGACGTGAGACAAAAAAAAATACATCGGGTGATTGGTCTGCTCTTATTCCTCGTTGGTGCTAGCATCTCAAAACCGACGGACACCAAAATACATTGAGTGTCAGGTCTATTCCTATATCTCGTCTGTGATAATAGTTCCACGTTATTAGTTCCACAAGCGACGAGAGTGTCTCGTCGGTGGGGCCACGAGGCGCATTTATCCACCCCTCCCAGGACCTATCTGTGATCCACTTGCTGGTCCCGCTGAATAGCACAGAGGCTGGCAGTCTTTAACAGTATCTCGTCGGTGCTCAAAGGGTTAAAATAAACTTTATATTAAATCCGTAAGCAATTTACTGCTGAAAAGATTATTAGAATTTGACATGCGCTTGTTGTACCTTGTACACATTAGCGTCCTCAAAGATTTTCAGTAGGTGTAGTTAACGATTCCTATTTTAGTCTGTGTTTTTCGGTGCTTCCAGTATAGTGCTGCACCCTAGTCTTATTTTTTAGCATGGATCAGAACCCACGTAATTTTTCAGCATAGATCAGAACCTACATAATCTTTGAGCATGGATCAGAACCTACATCATTTTTTAGCATTGACCTTGTAGAAAATGCTATAGTACTATAGCAGTTTCTATCGAAATCACAGACTTAAGATCCCTACAGACATTGCATCTTATGGGCTGTTACTATCAAGGAATCCCTTTACTATATGCCACCATGGTTACTAGTCAACAAGCGAAATCTCGATAGTCTCAACACATTCCTTCGTGCACCGTTGTTTTCGTTACCTGCTGTAGTTTTTCAGTTTTATAGTTTCGACTTAGTGTTACTCGAATTTCGATATTGTTTGAAATAAGAGAATAGAAGTTCTTCGAAGTATGCAAATGTTGGTCTTTGAGCATTTATGCGTCTGTGCTTAGTTACACGATTTACAATATTTTCTCGTATTTTTCGGGACAGTTTGACGATGAAGCCAATTTGTTTTTAAAATTGTTTCTGCACAATTTGTTTCTTAGCTATTATAAGTTGTGTGACCGGTGAGTAAACACTTTAAACCGCCATCATGATGGATATGGAGATGAATGCCGGCTTGGGCGACGTAAGTATACAAAACATAGGTATACTTAATTTTATCGACGAATGAAAATAATCAATATATAAAGACGTAAGTTACATTTTACGTTATGTATTATGACACAAAATTTAAGGATTACTGACTTGTGACCGAAAAATTATAACATTCTGCCTGTATTCAGTTTAAGGAGTAAAGTCTCAAGACCCCTTTTTTATTATACAACAAAGTGACTAACTGCAGTAACTACCGTTCATTTGGAATTTTACAAATTCATATGATTCTACGGAGTTTAAAAGATTTTCTCGTATTCGTATCAATATGATTTGGTAAAGAGAAGCCACCCCTTTACAATGATCTCTCAAAAGTCGATCTCCAATTTTTTATCACGGTTTCACCATGTTTTAAGTGAAAAGTGTGCCGTCATTATTTCGATTATAATTCACTGACCTTTTTTGTAGAATAGTGTATTTTCTATGTTGTTCATAATCAATATTTGCTGTGTTTTCTACGTTTTGTATAAAAAGTATTCTCAAATTTAAATCAATCTGAAATTTGCCACTATATTATTCACGTCGATTAATAACTAAACGATGTTTGCCTTTTGTTATCGATCTCCGACGTAATAATTAACCACATTCTGATGACGTTTATTATATTACGCGAATATGATCGTTACAATTTTATTATATTAATTTACCATTCTCAGCGGTATTTTAATAAAAATGGATGACGTTAACGTCGAAAAACAAGACGGACCAGAGAAGTTAGCCGATGTTATTATTACTATTGAATTATTTAAAATATTTGTAACCTAAACGCGCCACTAACACCAACACAACATTTTAATGAAAAAGAAGAGTAATATAAAAGGAACAGAAAGTTGCAGAAGGATTACGAGTCATTCAGTCTATTTTCAATTAATCGTCATCATTTTTGTACACTTAAATCACATTGAAAAATTAGTGTAAAGAGCGGCAATCAATATGCATAAATGAATAAGATTTGGTTAAGGGGTACCTCTGCAACATTTCCACAGTGATATTTCGAAAATTGCATTTTTCTGTAATGCCAAATTGTGCCCAATGCCTTGCAAGCTTTTGTAACCAGAATGGCTGCAGACTTTAAATGAGATTTGTTATATTCGGTTACACTAGTCAATTTCTGGCAGAAATATAACAGATTCTGTTGACAGAGTCGAACGGCAGATTGATAGTAGATTGACAACACACCCAACAACTTCAGCCATTTAAATTACAGTGACTGTCCTATGGGAGATACTGGCATGTAAATGAGCTCTTAAAATAATTAGATTAAGTTAGTAACTTCTGTCGCCAATCTGCAACTTGCTGCTCGATTCTGTCAACAAGCCCTGCTGCCAAGATGTAGCCAAATGTCGCAACAGATGTCTACGAATTTGTAGACAGACTTTGTCAATGTCTGCTGCCAATCTGCGTACAGATTGTTCACAGGGTATATCACTTTTGCGAAGTGAAAATCGGCTATTGTTTCGAGACCGGTCTAATAAATTGAGATCAAACAAGTCCGAACAACAGGTCCCCAATCCGACAGGCACCGAAAAGGGCCGGAAGATGATAGCGTAAAAATCCCGAGACGCACGATAACGCGGCGATAACGAGGCCGCTGATATCTGGTTAATCTCGGCGTTGTCGAAGAAAAAGGAAAAAAAATTATTGCTCCCTCCGTGCGTTTCGGGGGACGGTGTGCGGATAGTTTATTAGGCGTGCCGGTTGGGTTGGAGTCGCGAAAAAATTGGTCGTAAATTTCATGGACCCTTATCATGACCGTGACGCGATTAATATCGGACGGGCCGACGGTCAGTGGCGCGGCTAGGCGGCAATGATCGTGAAAAAGTAACGAAGGATACGCGAGGGATATCCTGTCAGTGTGGCGGAATGACACGTTTCAGGATGAGGGGAGCGAGATCAGCGAGGCTTCCTCAGAGGGGAGCTCGGCCAGCAGCACCTTCTGCGCCCTGGAGAAGGATTACGACAAGGTGAGGGCGTTCCCGCCGACATCCTGAAAATGTTTTTCATTGCGCTGAACGAAAATCCTGATATATCTTCCATCGTGCTAGTTCATATCAAGATTCCAAGTAATCGCGAGACTTTTCAGTTCTTAACCCGGGGAACATTATTAACACTAGGTTTCACGGGACCCGTCACAATGACGGGTTCTAATATTTTTAATTTACGATTATTGAGATTGTGAAGATACATCTACGTGGAATTGCTTAACAAACTTATTTCCTTAGGCATATATTATTTAAGAAGTGGCTGAAAACTTGGATAGACACATTCTTCTTATTTTTATAAAGTAATGTAAAATACTCACTTTTAATGCTCCGTAAACCTAGTGTTAACTCTCGATATTTGTACAGTCAAGGACAAAAACATAGGACACCCTATTAATTTGTTAATTTTTTTTTAGTATACAGGGTGATCCACGTAATTGTTTCAGGCTAGAACTCCGTTACCAGTGACAGAGAAATGTCACAGGAGAAAGATAAATGGTTCAAAGAGTACTACATTCACAGGACCATGTTTCTTTTAGAAATACAACGATGCATTGAACAATTGCATTATTATTTTTTTTAATTGATATGTATACTTTTTATCACACAGTTGGATTTTCCTCGTCATTCTACGTAAAAAAAAGTATTTAGGTACAATGGTAAACAAATTATTAATTATTAAGATATTTTTAGAAAATGTCTGTATTGAAGAAGCTGTTCAAACGCTTTTTTTTTTGGTCTCTTCGGTTTTTGTATAAACTTAAGTTACTGCGATTTTAATTAACAGCAAAAGTGTTAAATTTTGTGAAATAATTATTTATAAAATTTCGTAAAATTTCAACTAAGGATATTTCTTAACATTATTAAGAAATTGATTATTTTAAAACTGTATCTTTTGTAATTTGTTTTATATGGTTTCAGGTGTTTCAAATATATAAGTAGGTAGTTGAATTAGTACCTTAATTAAAAAATTTTGATATTTCTTCTCTGTCATTTTCTAATTCGTTTATGGGTTTACGCTGCTATATCATCATCACGAAGCAGTAGTTTGCCAATTAAGGAAGTCCTATTACCCAGCTCGTTAGAGTTCAAAAACTCCATTTATTAATTACCGATATCGTGGAATCGGTAAATAGTAAGAATGGTAGTTTATTATTTCATTTTTCAGGTCTTGAAAGACATGAAAGGCATCGATGCATTGGCTCCGTATTTGAACGAGTACACCAGACTGTTTGAGTCTCTGTATAAAGCGCATCGAGTAGAAAAGGAGCTATTGGAAAAATGCGAATCACTGGAGGTACAATTAACGTATATTTTAATTAATACATATTTTGTTGGTGGCTGTTGCAGATTTTATGCGAAACGTTTCGTCCGTATTTTATCGATCCACATTCTTTTTGGAAGATAGAATAAAGGAAATAAATCAACGTATTTTGTTCATTCCGATTTCCATCAACAAAAACTGCCGAGTTATCTTTTTAACGTATCTTAAAAACTCACAGTAATACTTCTGTAAACGTGAAGCATGGGACGGTAAACTCCGCCGATCGAAAGTTAATATTAACAACTTTTTATATCTACAAAACTGTTGAACCATTGTAGACAGTTAAATGCAGGAGAAAGATTTTTATCCAATGCGTGAATTTTCGAATGGAAAGTTTAATTAAACTGTTGTCTGATTAGGCAACAAAATTTCAGAAAAGTCATTTAATTAAATAATACGTCGAAAAATAGAACTTTTAAAATTCAATTATTTTGGAGACTGTGATTTCAGGCCGAGGTCAGGAACAGCAAGGTCACTATGGAGGAATTTACGCAAACGATTTCGAACAACAACGATGAGATCGAGAAGCTGAAACTGGAAGTGCTGAACGCGATAAAGCGGGCCGATGCTGCTCACACGCGTGAACTGAACGCGCAGGAGACGATAGAGAATTTGCGGCTGAATATTGTACAACTGAGTCACGAAATCGAGCAAACTAACAGGCAGCTCGCCGCCAGTGAAGAGTGAGTTTCCTCGTGAATCTATAATGTCAAGATTTTTAGGGACTTTCAAGTCTAAAGCAATTTTTAGATCGCCAATATTATCTCAAGTCTTATTAGTAGACTGTGGAGTTCATGCGTCTACAACAAAAAATGAGTAGATCAAATTCAAAACAGTAATAACATTCCAAGAATTTAAAAATATTATTATATTACTTTTGATTTATTAAAAAAATAAATAAATAAATGTATATGTAGCTCCAGTAGTTTGCAAAAAATCCGCATTGTAGGATGTACTAGAAATGATTATTCGAACTAATATTTTCAGGGGAATATATGAGAAACATTGTTGTCGACAATGGACCTATTAATGAATCGTGCGATGATTATAATTGTTTAAATAATTTCGTAGAATTATCAACTAGTCGATTCCGAGATTCCAGTGCCAGAGAGAAAATGGTTTCGTTCTTTCCGGTTTTAATCGAGTACCAAGTAACGAATAGGTGAGACATTTACGGATTAGTCGCCTTTAGCAAACGCAGCGCGGCGGATCAAACGCTTCAAGGATCCTGTTAGAAATCCTTCAAAGCCACAATTCCCTGTCGCTTAGGTGGAGCCCCGTGTGTCTGCGGTGTTTTTGACCCGTTCGCGGGATTTAATTTCCATCAAAAGCGTTCGGATCTTCGGATTAATTCGATTCTACGTTATCGGTGGTTAGGTGTTCGCCGGACGTGTGCATGCATGCATCCTTGCCCACTATGCAAATCAGATTCATTCAGCCCTGAAGAATATGCAGGACGTTTTTATAAACTCATGCTTGAATATTTAACACTGAAAAGGGATGACTCGTGAGAGACTTCTTAAGACTTTAATGAAACTTTGGGAGCATACGGTTCTTGCAATAATTAACCCCTTGAATTGTGATATGTTTTACAGTTACAATGATTGGAACTTCTCTATGGTTTATAGTTGCCTAGAAGAAAAAGAAAATCTACATCTGTTATTATGCGGTTATTGCGGCAAATTAAAGCAGGAAGAATGTGCTTTACGACAGTGTCGTTTAGAATTGTCGAAAACCCCAAAGTCACATCGCAATTCTGAAAAAACGATTTTCCAGAAATCGAAAAATTTTCAAATCGCGGTTTTCATTGTGTTACCGCAGGAATTTTCCAAGTTTAGAGGGCTTAAATTAAAGCTGGAAGAATGCAGTTTATAAATAGTTTCAGACACAAGTGTCATGATCCTATTACTCGATGTTACAGAAGTTTGAGAATCGATCATTTTTCCGTCATAATTCCGTGTTCTCTTCATTTTGTGGAGTAGTGCGTATTCAATTAGCGGGAGTGGTTTTCCCAATATTTCCAAAATAACGAAATACGAGTTAAACTTTAGCTGAGGAAACCAGAAATGTTTAACTTTGTTTATGTGATCTTGTAGATTTTGGTGAGGAAATGCCGAAAATCCAAATTTCAATCCTAGGAGATCACGAGTTCAAAAGTTATGCGTTTGTAAAGGTGTGCGATTTTCAGCGTTCTTGACAGATAAGGGCGCCGCCATGTTGGTATGAAGCGGCACCGCTAGATGGCACCACAAGCAAGCAATAATGCCGTTAAAGTAGAGCACCGATCTTTGAGAGGAAATATCTTCTCCGTACACAAGAATAAAAAAAAGTTGTAAATATTACTTGCAATTCTTAATTGCTTGCGTGGCTGGGCGCCCCAGACCCCCAAAAAACCTAACTCGAACCAACACAATATTTTGTACCTGAACTATAGTCGGATTTCCAAATCGAAATCTCCCCTAATTTTAGCTTATCCAATTGGATCTTGGTGAAAATGTGATGAATTCACGCGACTGTCTCTACATATCAACATGGCGGCGCCCTTAGCTGTCAAAACACTGAAATTGCACACCTTTACACACGCATAACTTTTGAACTAGTGATCTCCTAGGATTGAAGCTTAGATTTTCGAAATTTTCTCGCCAAAGTCTTCAGGATTGCATAAAAAAACAGTTAAAAATTTCTGGTTTCCTGAAGTGAAGTTAAACCGAGTTTTGTTTGAAAATGACAAGAAATTGTTAAAATTTTCAAACTTTAACGCAAATGCGGCACGTGTTCCAGTTGTTCGATTGTTTTTTCCCCGCCCAGTCTCACAACTTAGGGAGGTAAGACCAAGTGTGCAAGAGCGATCGGAGATTGTTGAAAAACATCTCGGCACGCTCTAAATCGTGTGAGTTGGTACACGACGTTTTCCGTTATCAGGGTAAACGACGTCGTCGTCGGGACGCCATTCGTGTGTATTCATCGTGATCGCATTGGGGCTACGAGGATGTTCGAGTCTAATCCCCGGAGGAGAGAAGCGTGCCCGATACAGCGGCGTCTCTGTTCAGTCAACAGACGATCGGCCTGCAATTCCGTTCTAACATGATCGTAGCTCGTGGCATAGTAGCTCATAAAGATGTTGTGCTTCGTTTCCCTCAGTTCTGCAGCGACAGAGGACCGCCAGTGAGTGCTTTCTACTTTCGTGTATGCCCCTCTCAAAATGGTTAAAATAGGTCGCGAACACGCATCATCCCACATGTGAACATAATCACACGAATATTAATTTGTATTGGATTTGTACATACAACTCAGTCCACGATTTTCTTCGAATTCCTCAATTTTTAGATTTTGTATTAATTCTTCTTTAGACCGAAGTCCATTCGAAAATCCATTCTCGGATTTTTAGATAAAAAACACTTTTCTCTTTAACAGAGAAAATCCTACGACCTCAACTTCTTCACGCAACACATCATCCCTTTCAGGCAGTACCTTAAAATACTACGTGTGAGCGTGTCGAAAATCGATGTGGGCTTTCAAGGAAATTTTCTGCATTTTACGTATACTACTCGGGTCCTTCGAACTGCAAGCATATTAAATATGCACTTTGAATAGGCACCAATCTTGTGCAACGGGCAAATCTGAGGACCTTCAAAGATTCAGTCTGTTCGCGACAGGTCAGCCCATTTTTATCCATAATACGCAATTTCGGATGTATAAACCACTGGCGCAACAAAAGCAGTCTCGGAAAATAACCTTCGTTTTCATTCAGTAATTGTATTAATTCCTTTGGTCGATCTTCGGGAAAAATTATTAATCATTAAAACGACACACAGCGTTTGGAATCTTATGGGAGTCGGCAGAAAATTAACAAGGGAAAACTAATCCGTTTTCAACCTCTAATACTTTTTTAAAGATTATTAGAAGGTGTATCGCTTGATAGAAGAACTAAAATTTTGTTAAAAAAAAATTAAAGTTACCATTATTTTTTTATTACATACAAAACTTTTTGCATTTTTGTTTATTACAATTTATTATCGTATAATTACTGATCAACTTTTGTTTGAAAAATTTATTTATCAGGTCACCGGAAATGCGTGCAAAATCGAAATGAAAATTGCTATCAATCTTTAGTTACTATTCCAATGTATCCGGAAGTAGTTCGCAAGAAATCAGAGAGATACTTTTTGTAAAACTCGAATCAAAGTTGATTAACCTGAAAAATTGGGACAAATTGATCATATTTCAGAAAAAATTTCGTTGCTTTTGAAATGTCTTATAATACTAAACATAACTTGTAATAATCAAATTAATCGAGTAAACATTCAGCAAATGGCACGTATTTCAGGAAATGTATCTAGTTTTATATTTGATTTTGCGGCTCAGTTTTAGCAATAGATTCACACCTACATGAAGTAAAAATTGTGGGTACTATCACAGTCTACATTATATGACTAATGTTTTACGACAAACATTTTTTAGAATTCATATTTCAAAAATTGGACTGTCTGGCATTGTCTCGAACATCGTGCGACAGCTTGACTCACGATCAAATGGAGAGGGAACCATGTAAAGAGCCGAAAACCAGCTTTCTGTCTTCAAACATTCGACTTCTCGTTCAATTATTCAGAAAACTTGTTTGCTTCAAAGAACGGAGACATTTGCGCAATGAATTTCTTTGTCTCGCATCCCGCGTAAAAATTGAATAATTCATCGGGATTTGCAGCGTTTCCGCGACCAAGCAGAAAGAGAACCTGATGAAGGAGAAGGAGAAGCTGATGAGCGAGATGGATACGCTGAGGCAGCGATTGAAGAACTCGTCTTCGTACACGGTCGAGTTGGAGAAGCGGAACAACGAGTTCGAACATCAGATAAACGAGATGCGGGAGACCATCGATACGCAGCTCAGCGAGATCTCGGCAGAACGGAGGGCGAAGCTAAGGGCGGAGGACGAGATGCTCCAACTGCAGGAGGAGCTGAGCGTAAGGACGAATGATCTGGAGGTAAGGGTTTCATAAATAAGTTTCAGCCACGCTGCAGCTTACAGAGGCCATCGCGATGGACGGCGCGGCTTAATTCGCAGCGCAATCGTGCCAGAAATAACTTCCTCGCCGAAGCTTAGAAGTTAGACGCTCCATGAAAATGAAAAATTTAATCAAACCGGTCCATTTTTCATTTTCCAATGATCCAATCATAAATCTCCGGAATTATTGGGAAGGTGGATTCATTGTCGCCATAGATTTTAATATTCGCGCTAAAATTGTCCACTGTATTTTTGTCATTTTTATAACAGAAATTATAAATGAATCACTTTCATTGCTCCGTACTTTGGGTATTAAGAATTATATTCATCCAGAAGGGAGTTGTGTGTAAGAATTTTTTAAATATTTAAATGATATTCTAGTGAGCAATTGTTACTATCCAAATTTGTTTGTTTGTTTTGGAAAACAGTGGAAGGTGTTACAAACGTATCCACCAATTTTTAACTGAGAAACGGAAAATTATAAGGTAGACGAGTAAAACTAATACCGATTGTCGATTTTTCAAATACTAATGGTAAAAAACTGTTCTTTAAACTGAAAAATGCCAAATTTTATAACAAAATTTCAACCAAACAGGTCATTAGTCTGCTTCCAAAAGAAACAGGTTTCACATTTCTTCAAATGTACATAATTATGTTACTCCACGTTGATATAAAAACGTTATTTTCAAGAATCTCTTGCGGCGTAGCGCTGTAAAATCGATTTTCTATAATCTAGGTAGGCGTATCTAACTTTTCAATTTAACGTTTAATCGTCGCGCCAAGTCGCAATTATCGAAAATTCGATCGGATGCGGTGAAAACTCAGGTACAGTTCGATTTTCCCGGGAGTTTAGAATTTCTCCACGGTATTGTGCTCGCGGTATGCATTGTTCCCTATTTTCTGTAAGATTCAATGCCGCCGGACCTAAATTGTACGAATTCGAATCTGCGAGTCGCGTTTACACAATGCATTGCCCGGCTTGTTTGTTTTGTAAATAGCGAAATTCGGAGAGCATCCTGCGACTACAATGAGTCCGCTGATGTAATAAAACTGAAC
Source organism: Halictus rubicundus (assembly GCF_050948215.1). Classification (NCBI taxonomy): domain Eukaryota; kingdom Metazoa; phylum Arthropoda; class Insecta; order Hymenoptera; family Halictidae; genus Halictus; species Halictus rubicundus. The sequence goes on along the minus strand of NC_135152.1, from coordinate 15,824,786 downwards.
ATGGGACACAATACAGGGTGTCAGAAAATTTTTTTATTCCACGACAGGGGTGATTCCTGTGGTGATTTGAAGTAACTTTTTCTTTTGCGAAAATGTTCTGCTCGGCTTCGTTAAAGAGTTATTAACGAAAAACACGGGTCATGGATCATTATGTGTAATAAAAATAAAAAAATTCAAATCAATACTAAATTTTGATTCTGATACACTGTGCTATTTTACGTACTGAAAAAAGTTACTGCGCAAAAGTTTGAGATGTGAAATACAAAAATTCCAATCAGTTCTGAATTATAAATATTAGTACAGTTTGATTCTCATTTTTTTTTATTCACTGAAAAATGTCTCTGTGCAGTATTTTTATCGTTTGAGATAAAAAAGTTTTGCGAGTGGTGGAACGACGCGTGCACTGATCATTAATCAAATCGTTATGAAGGTCACGGAAATTAAGGAACTGAGTTTGTCAACAAAGGATCGAACTTGTCCCATTCATTGTTTTACGAGACACATTACAAGACACGCTATAACGTTTTAAATGTCCGTTGGATTCCTCGGGCTCGGAGTAACGCGAACTTTCAGGACCCAACGCTGTTGCCCCGAGGCTCTTCACGAATCGAAGAAATCGTCCGATGACATCCAAGTGTACGGAAAAGTTCAACAAGTTTCTCGAATGGTAACAGAAATGAAACGACGCCGCTCGACCGCGATAGCGGATTCCGCGGCACAACTCGAAGAAACTGAATTCCGCTTCGCGCCGGCCGAAGAAACGATCCCGAGAATGAAGCTTATCTTTCCGGAATGAACCAGTGGCAGTTGCCAGCCGGGACTTCGATCGGTTCAACGGAAAGTTCTATCGGGAAACTTATTGAACGCTTCTGCTAAAGATAGACGGAATCACAATGGAACACATTTGGCAGCGTGAAGAACATTTGCAAGCATTTTTCATTGGGCAACCGCTGTCTTGTATTCGTGCAATCTTGTTGAACCGCTCGTTCCTGTTTTTGTATTTACTTAGAATCGCAGCAATGCCTCGACATATGTGAACATATCGGGATTGAAACGTTACATGTATCGTGTCATTTCTCGATCCCTAGCATCAAATGTGATCCATGAATAAAACTTTGTTGTTTATGGTTATTCTTTTGTGAAACTTTTGCCAGCATATTTGTCACACTCATTTGATTAAAATTGACAGCAAACATGACACAGTTCGAATCATTTTTACTTGTTTAATGCACGATATAGTGGAACCTCGATTATCAAACTAATCAGTCGAACGTGCATGTTCGGATAATAGAACGGTTATCTAGTGACATGAAGTGGATAAAGTTCCGAAAATTGTTCAAGTCCGATTAAACTGAAATTTGTTAAATAGGTTCACATTGCATTGAAAAGATGTTTCTACTGCACTCCCCCTCACCCTTAACCCGGACCTAACCAAAATTCGACGGTAAGGTAGAAAATGACATTAACGCGATAAAAATATTTTTTTCGAGTCATCAAAAATCCTTCTGGGAAACATGTTTTTAAAGCAAAATGAGGCTATGTGCAAAATTTGTGCTCAATCCGATTTGACCGATTTTCGGAACTTCAGCCCATGAAGTTATTAAATTTAAATTTAATTATAAATGTAAATCTTTAGAATTTTGTTGTATGTGGATCAGGTTAGTTGAGACTGTTTATATGTAACGTGTATTCGGATAATGGAGAATACAGAGATAAATGGTACGGATACTCGAGATTCTATTGAATCGTTAATTGACAAGCAAACATGATTCGACTTTTGTCTTCTTTGGTCACATTGCAACGAGAAAAATGTCACAAGTTATGTTCGAGGCTCCAACAGCGCCCCGCGATTCCTTTTTTCCCACGAGATAACGATTTAATCAGTACTGTATCACTTGCTCCCATTTTTATAGGCAGCGAGTGCAGCTATAGAAGCAGCGAACGCTAACATTGTGAAGCTCGAAAGTTTGGTGAAGGAGCATAAAACCGCTGCGGACAAAACGCAAAAGGAGATAAATAAGCTGATGGTGAAGAGGTTGAACCTGCAAACCGACTACGACAATGCGACTGGACAAGTCGAGAACTTGGAGAAGGAAGTCACGGAGAAGGATAAGCAACTCAAGGAAATTAGACAAATGGTAAACAGGTAATGATTGAAGCTTGATGAACTCGGTCGTTAAGCTACTAATTAAAACTTGGAACAATTTTTAGCTTCTTCCAATCCTTGCACGTTCCCCAACAGCGACCAAACATTCTTAACAATACACTTTCATTCATTGTCCAATTAATTTATATACAGGGTGGTTCAGTACATATTAGCACTTCGTTATCTCCGCTGTTTTATAAGGTATGAAAAAAATTGTATTAACCAAAGTTTTTCAGTATAAGGAGGACTTCAATATCTCAGTAACAGTTTTTTTTTTAAATGTTGACAAAAGGGAACCCAGCTTCAATGACCTTGACCTTGACATATGTTGTCAAGGTCAACATTCTAAACAACCTTTCACTATACATTTACCCGTCGTTCGTTCTTAATTACCGGGAAACTTTAGTTAAGAACACAATATTTCTTTGATCCTGACGTTCCAGATTAAAGCTTCTACGCGATTTACCGAAACCGAAACTCTTTCACCTACAAAAAAAAATTGTTATTGCCATATTGTAGTCCTGTTTATACTGAACAACTTTGATTCATAAAGTTTTTTCATACCTTCCGAAACAGCGGAGATAATTAAGTGCTAATATGTACTGGACTAGAGCCTATTACAGCCTGAACGAATTATAATTAAAAGCAGAGGTCTGGCTTTGGGTGCAATTGACAGTGCACAAGCGTCGATGAAGCGCTAGTGTTAGGCATTCTGTAGAGAATGTAAAATTTGAAAATGAATGTTTCAACCGAGACTTCCCGTTGTATTTTTCTGTAATTACGAATAAAAGATAAAACTAAAAGAAATTAATTTCAGGAACGTTCTGTCGTGAATGCCTTCCATTAAAAGACGCTTAAATCCGGCACTCCGTCGTCTCATTGTGCGGCGGACGACGGCAAATGGCGTTTGAACGGTCGGGTTTAATTAAGCATTGCGTTTTCGGCGGGCGAAACAACAATCCACGATGGTTTCGCGCCGAAGACCTATATCAACGGCGTTATTTCAATTTCCGCTAATAAAATATCAGACGCGACGGGAATATAATGGATCGTACTTGCGTGGAGCAACGCGAGAAACATTATTCCAACTGGCTGTTTTGGTGAATTGCGTTCGCTTGCGTTGCGATCGGCAGAAGGGTGTCACCGGGCGAAATTTATTTTCCATTAAATTTTGCATTACAATGCGTCGATACTTGCGCCCCGTATAATTGCTATGCAAATCGTCGTATATTTCTCGAGGTTACGGTGAAAAAGTCCGTGGAAATATGGCTGCGCGTTGCCAAAAAGAGCCGAGGCCATTTTTGCGTACCGCGTTGATCGAATTAACATTTTATCAGCAATTCTCGTAACTATTAGACTGCGGTTCTTTATGTAAAAACTTTCTACCACAACTGTAACAAGCAAGAGTAAATTTCCTTTTTCAATAGAACTGATCAGTTCAGAATAATATGAGGATATTATTATATTCCTCTAATAAATTTACTGTTTCTTCATTTTTGTCATGAATAAATGTGACATGGATTCGGTGTGCTGTTCGTCCTGTGCGAAAAAATGGCTTGATGTTCTTCCACCGCTGATGCAGGGGATTAATTAGAACCTTTAATCTTTGTCGGTTCCGCTGAATTCGTAACGCAGATGGTTCAGTTCAAACATATGTATACAATACAGTGGCGAGCAAAAGTATCCGACCACCCTTTAAAAACGAATAAACTTTTAACAATTGGTTCAAATGGCTTGCGTTTTTCGAGATGTTACAAGGATTAATATACTAAAAATTGAGAAATAGTAATGGTTATGATTTTTACCTTCTTTATTTGCGTCTGTAATAAAAATTTAAAATATTCCTTTTGTAGATCTAAATAAGTTATATGCATGCACAAAGTTTCATAAAAATCGATTAAAGCTGCTATAAAATAAAAATTGTGAGAAACTACGATTTAGATCAACTGTAAGCCCAAAATTCAAAGATTCTTACGTCTTTTAATGCTCAAACCTTTTTTATGTGCCAACCGATTTCGACGGAACTTTGTGCATTTTTAAATTTTCATTACAGTTGCAAATAAAAAAGTTAAAAATTTTTCTTCGCAATTTTGACCAATCCTAATTTTTCTTTCTTTTAACATCTCAAAAAAGGCAAGCCGTTTGAACCAATTTTTAAAAAGTTATTCGTTTAAACTTTAATCTTCATCGATAATTGCAAAGATAAATTCTTCTATACAATTTTTTAAAGCATTCCATTTGAACTCTCGCAAGCCTTAAGTCATTTTTGCTACTCAATGGACATTTTTAATGTTTCAAGTACGTATTCAGAGACTTTAAAACAGTTTGACTCCTCGATGGACTCTTTGAACGTTGCAAATACGTGATCTGATGCTTTAATCTACTTTGGACCATTAATCACGGTTTTCAACGACCCAATTGAGTTCTCAGAGGTTCTAAACGATTTTTGCCTCTCGATAAGTTTTTTTTTTCGAAGATTCAAGTATGTGTCCAGAGACTTCAAACCAATTTGACTTCTCGACACATTTTTTTAACGTTTCAAGTATGTGCTCGGAAACTTCGAACCATGTTCGTTCATCAATCACCTTTTTTAAACGAGTTCTCGGAGGTTTCAAGCGATTTTTGCCGCTCGATAAATTTATTTAATGGTTCGCGTACAGTCAGTCGCGAAAGCACCTATATTTGCCGAATTCGAAATATTTAAGAATTGCAAAAGAAGATATTTTGACTTACACAAACATAGTTGGTAGAAGCGCTTTGCTTAAGAATCTTATACGGGACGTTAGACATGAGGGAATTGTGGATAATTAAATTATTAGAGTCACAGCGACGGATAATGTTACCTGTAGCATTATCAGACATATATCTGCAATCGAATATTTCATAAAGTAATTTATAAAAATAACATAAATTCAGTTTAACTAGCCTTTCACTTTCCTTCACTTATCTGATTTTTCTTTTATGTATGCAAGACATACGTTACCAGCCGATAATGAAGTTGTTTATTTTTGTTTTGTCATTTCAAGCATTAGCAAAATTAAGACACAGTATTTTAGTCATTGTACAGTAAAATCGCCACTATCAACATCTCCAATAAATTCAAGTTATTTAGTCTCGAAAAAGACATCTTTAAGACCTCTGAAGTAAAACGACTCGAAAAAGACGTCTCCAAAAAGACGTCTTTAAGACGTCTGAAATGAAACGTCTGAAATGATTCGTCTTAAAGACGTCTGAAATAAGACGTCGTTTTTACATCTGAAATGGACGCAAAATGACGTTTTTAAGACGTTGCGTGCTACCTGGGTAATGTGTTGAGATACCTCGATGATGTTTTTGCTAGACTGAAAGCTGAGGTGACAAGATGCAAAGGCGAAATGGAGTCGGCGGTGAAACGGGCGCAAAAGTTGGAAGCCGACCGGTCGAGCATCGACCAACAATTGAAACAGACTGCCGCGACCATGAGGAATCGGGAGCAAGAATTGTTTACTTTGCGGAAACAGCAGATCGATAAGCAGCAACAGGTTGAAATTCTGATGCGCGAGAAAAACATCCTGGCGCGGACCAAGGAGAACTTGGGCGATCAAATTAAGAAGCAGAACCACGAGATTATGGTGTGCGAGTACAGCAGACGAAAGGTCGAGCATGAACTTGACACCGTCGTGGTGAACATCGCGAATGTGCAGAAGCAGATGTCCATCCTGGAAAAGGAGAGGGATAGACACAGTTTGGCGGCTCAGGATTTGGCGCATCAGGCGAGTAGAAATTTTTCAATTCTTCAATTTTTGCTTCGATTCAGTGGAAGTTGTGGAAATCCTAACCTAAAAATCATTTTATCATTTTACTATTCTATTCGGTTGCATTGAAATTAAAATTAAGATATTTATTCACAGATTCAGTCAACAACATATTAAACCTATGATTAAATATCGTAATGTCATTAATACAATTGTATCAATTTGCTATTTTACCAGTGTGCAAGTTTATTATTTTACCATTTTATCATTTTACCAGTTCAACATTTTATCAGTTTGCAATTTCACTATTTTACGCATACCTTCTTGTATATATCCATTAAAAGACACAAGCATCATTTTCTAAAACAATTGTGAAAAACAAACGATAGATAAAAATGTATTTTTTCGATAAATAATTTCGATGAATATTCTTAAATTTTTCTAATAACCTCATACATTTCTATTAGTCATAAATGCATAATATCTGCAATCTAACGATATATATATATATATCGAGTGTATATAGTTATTCGATGATATCAACGTATAGTGAACTACAAAATAAACCTACTGTCAATTCATACGTATGCGGATAAGTTGGCGATATGTGGTCGCGGAAGCATAGTAGAACTGCGAGTATGCCGGTAAGTGGAGTAGGTTCGTATGCGGTCAGACAAGTGAGGCGAAGTGGTGTTTGTTCAGACAAGTAGAACTGTATGGATAGTGGTTGAAATGAGACCCCGTGTATAGTCATAGAAGAACCTCTGTACTTGTACCAGCTCGTCCGACAAGCAATGTGCATTTCATTTCATACTTGCGGAATGTAAAGTATAAAAATGCAATCACCACCTCATTCGTTCTTTATTATACAGACTGAAGAACCTAACTTGGTCAAATGTCCCACTTCTCCTTTGCAATAGTAAAGATGGTAAAGGAAACCGTTATTTGATTCAAAGAGACAGATACGGTAAGCCAGGAATTGTTCTCAAGGTCATTGATGAGACTTTAAGCGAGAGTGCATATTTTTGTATTAAATGAGCTGGAAAAACATTGACGGCTTTAAAGTGTCGAAAAACATAAAACAAAATTTGTTTGATTTTCGTAATATTTGTCGTTTTGAGTACAACAATATTTTGTTGACAACCTACCATAAAAAACAAGTGACATTTTTGAGGTGATCAAGTTATGTTGTTCACCCTGTAGATAAGTTTTACACAATTAATACAGTTATTTACGTGGAAGTATTTCTTCACATTTTTATAATTTTGAAGCGTCGCAGTAACCATTAACAAAGTACTATATAACATTAATATTCCCTAACGTAATCACACATTGATGGTATATACGATGTAACCCAATAAACTGCATATTCGGTACGGCATGCTATTTGCATTCAATCTTGGGGAAACCGTGACTGAAGCCACCGAAATGGTTTGTGCTGCTTATGGTTGAGGAACCGTGATAGCTTATTCCCTCGACACGGCTCCATCTGATTACCATTTGTTCACGTTGCGTCAGCATCACCTGACGCACCAATTGCCATCAAGGTGGCGTAACGTTATTAACAATAATAACGAATATTTCCACAATTAAGTTCCCATAATTAGTTTTCGGAATCAAAACAAGATTCACTTCTGCAATCAATAATCATTCTACGGGTTGTAAGGAAAATATTGCACTGAATAAAAATAAAATAATAAAATATGATAATAAAATATAAATAAATATGTTAATAAAATTAGACTGATTAAAGTTGTTTAAGAGTAACACGTTCGTATCATCACATTCTTCGAAATAGACGATAATAAACGCTAACTGATTGCTGTACAAATTGTTACAACAAAAGAACTCGAGGATTTGATTATGTTAATACCTACAGGATTAATTCTAAATCACGGTGTAAATCGAGGTCTATGTTCTTGTTGATACATTTGAAGTTCATTCCGCGGAGGTCCTGCAAAGTAGTATGCAAATTAAGGAACAAGACTTGGAAAATGTAGAAACAGTTAGACACGGTAGCGTTCCGGTTGCAAATTGTAGGAGAGATATGGTCGCGAACCTTCTAACAACGTCTGTCCAAGGGTAAACCAGAAATGAACGACTGTCCTACGTTTACCTTCACTTCCTGCTAGCCACAGGACCGTAAATCCGTCAGTATAACTTGCTTCGTGTCTGACTACACACCGATTCTACCATTTCCTGATTCCGCTACAGTAGAATATACAAAACATTACAGACTGCGTCGTCCATAGTCTGAGCTAACTCCGCAGCTGTTACTATTTAACATGCCTGCTCTTTAGGATCATCTAGAAAGTTTACTAAACAATTATATATTAAATATACTCAACTCTCATAATCGACATATACAAAGTTAAATAACATGTTAAGAGATCTTATAAGATATACGAATTTCCGTTCACATTTTTGGAAGATGAAATTCAAAAACATAATCACTAGACTACACACTTGTATACAAAATAGAAATTGTCTGTATTAATTCCAAGATACAGGAGCTAAGTAGATATTTATTTTTTTTTTTCTTGACAAGTTTAAACAGTTGAAAATAATAAAACAGTACGTTTTAATTCCTTACGTGCTTTTATTGTAGCAATGGCAATTTTTTATACCATTCAGACAACTGTTCATCGATTTTTTCAAATATATTTTTAATGGTATTTTATCTTTACCTTTTATCTAGGTCCATTGGTCTTTTTATCGCACCCAATTCAAGTGTTAAAATCCGTAGTCTAATAATTGCAATCATTAATTAGTCTAATTTTAAACAATTGCAAATTAGTCTAATGTTATTAATGTGGCTTGTTCTATTGTGCATTTCTATCATTTTTCTCTATTGTTTATCGATTATAAATTTGTATTCAAACAGAGTGATTAGATGGAACTAAAAATGTTCAGATACAAATCTTGAGTTTAACCTTCATTTTCGAAGTTCAAGGTTATTGGAAGGTCACATCATAGTGCATATAAGAATATACTTTTTCATAGGTTACGGATTGCAATTGAAAGCAACAAAGCCTGCTTGATACTGACCACTAAACCATTCAAATTATGTATAAAATATTTTTTTCAGAAATAAAAGAAGATATTCAGAGGGTTGCTTGAATGTCACACACACACACCTTGTATTATAGGATAGAATTATTATACATTTTGCTCAGACTTGGGAAAATGAAGTTATATGGAGGAGGGTTAGTGCAAAAATAATTTGCCGAATATCGAATAGCTTTCAGGAAATCTGGTCGATCTAATAATAAGTTGTTCCTCGAGTCGGAGTTTGATTAGGTTGGTAGGAAACTCGTAGCCTCCGGTGACGTTTCTGGGAACGTTGAAACTGCATTCGGCGCCGACGGCACCAACGAGACACATAATTACAGCTATTTATGCGCGGCTGTGCTGCGCGACGCATAATCTCCGCGTGCATGGGAATCGAGATGCGGCGCGGCCGATTTGCATGCGTCCCGATTCAGCTAACTTCGTCATGCTAACAGGTCGAGAACTACCTAAGCGAGGTCAAACTGAAGCAAGTCGAGGTCTCCACGTACAAGAAGAAGCTGGCGGAGGCCGAGACGAGGCACCGGCAACAGCAGAACTTGTTCGAGTCCGTCCGCGCCGAGAGAAACTCCCTGAACAAAAGCTTGATAGAAGCGCACGACGATATACAGGAGCTGAAGAACAAGCTGACGGTGGTCGGACATCAGATCGAGCAGTTGAAAGAGGATATCGTGGCCAAGGAGGCCGGCCTGATTAAAGAGGAGTTCCGTAAGCGGTTTACATTTTATTCCGGACTGTCGGGCACGCGGTTAATTGAAGTCGGACCCGAGTAAAACTTTATTTCAAACAGTTATTAGTAATAACAATAATAATATGCATTGTTTCAGCCTGACGGCTAAGAAGTTCGACTTTGTTCACACAAACCTAACCAGTACAATTTTATCTTAACTTTTCACTTTTTCCATTCACTCACTCATCACTTTCATTCTCATTTTTACTAAATAAGTGTTCACGGTAAATTGGTCCAGCGTTTGCTCGTAAACAGTAAGCATTTAAAACAAATGGAAGTGGAAGTTCTTACAGTACATCTTATTGACAACACGATAACCTATGTCAATTTTTCATATTTACATTATGTTCCAAGGAACGAAGATGGCCTTCAGTTTTCTAAATGGAATGCTATATGTTTATTTAATGTCATGTGAATGCGCGAGTCAAGACGAATTCATTCATATGTAACACAATAACTTCCAAGGTCATACAAGGTCAGAAGCACGAGAAATACAGTAGTACCTCCGTAACTGTCATATCGTCGGGTCTGCCGAGCAGCAGTTCCAGTATGATTCTTTGTAGCGTGCCGAAAAGTTTCATTTAAAAAATAAAAACTTAGAAAAGTTCCAATCTTTTGCTTCGCTTGAATTAGTGTGAGTCTCGCCGATACATCGACCGCTCGCTGGCTCGGTCGTCGAGCATGTTTACCGGTTGACTGGTTCCAAGGGAGATCCCTTCAGTGGTGGGGATAAAATTTGTACAGTTACGGTAGAGGCCTTTGCGACAGTTACGGAGATGATACTGTAACACGGAACACATTCCCATGCTTTGCATTACTTCCACGTTTCGTTTAACACGGTATTTACGAGTTTCGCGGTGTTGAAATCGTCCATGACGTGAACCAGGTTCTCTAATAAAATCTCTCACGCGATGCTTCATTTCTCGCTATAGTTCGCGGCAAGGTGGAGAAAGAGAGGGAGGCGTTGAAGGTCGAGCTGCAAGCATCCCGCAAGGAGGTGTCCGATCTGAAGCACGAGATCGAGGAGATGAAGCAGGAGGAGAAGAGCCTGAGGCAGGTGATCCAGCGGGCGGAGGCGGATATTGGCCGTCAAATGAAGGACATCGACAACATCATGAACGAGAGAGACATACTCGGCACACAATTGGTCAGGCGGAACGACGAGCTCAGCCTACAGTATAGCAGGATCAAAGTGTTACACGGCACGCTGCAACGGGGCGAGGCGCAGTATAATCAGAGATTGGAGGACATCAGGCTGCTGAAGCTCGAGGTGAAGAATCTGAGGACCGAGAAGGCGTTGCTGATCAAGAACATTACGAACATGAGCGACCTGCGTCAGGAAGTGTTTCATTTGAACAGGGATCTGACCAGGGAGAGATTGAAGGTGATGGCGCTCGAGGAGGAGGTGCAGACTCCATTGAACATTCACAGGTGGCGGAAGCTCGAGGTATTTCATTAGATGATTGCCAAAGTTCGTGCCCAATTTGGACATACAACACAAGCGGTTGTATTCTCAAATAACAGTTTTATTAATTAACAGTCCCCACTATTTTCTATAGTTGTCTCTCAACGTTTTAAAGTTAGTGAACTTCTTTTTCGTTAAAACTGCGTAGTTTATTTTCGAAGTAGGTCTTGAGGTCCAATGTTTCTTGGAGTATGTCAATCTTTGAGTACCGTCATTACAGTCAGTGATCAAATTATTAGAGCCAACTGCATAGATTAACGAGATTTCGTTAATACAATACATTTTTATATAACAGTCTTGCCATATTGAATTTTTCTTATTTTCATGAGGTATTTTTTGGAGTATTTATTAATGTTCATACTTCGGACATTTTTTGCGCCATCAGCAACTAGTAACTTATAAAGCAACGTTCTTTGAGAAACAAAAATTTATTTACTTTGATTTACATTGTTCTACAAAAAAAAACTAATCCTACTATTCTAACATAACTGCAGATTATTAATGCCACACAGAGCTGCTAACATGCATAATAATATCTTACTCTAACCAGCAATTTACATATAACGATAGATATTAGAGAAAAATGGATTCCTTATTTTAGAAAATTGATTGATTTGGAAAGAGAGTTGAATATTGTGTAATTTTTTATAAAACGTTTACCGTATCAGGATACCTGCGAATTCTTTATAGGGATCCGATCCATCTACGTATGAGCTGCTGAAGAAGATCCAGTTTCTACAGAAACGTATTATAAAAATGGCTTCCGAGTTGGTCGATAAGGAAAAGCAGATCAAGGACACCGAGAAATTGTACATGAACCTTCGCGAAATTTTATCGAAGCATCCGGGACCTCAGGTGACGATTTCCCTGAACAAAACACAGAAAGCATTGCGTGAAAGGGGACAGAAGATGAAGGTAAATCCTATCAAGGTTTCTCATCTATCGTTAAACAACAGGTTCCTTTGTTCATTCATCACGTTAACCCTTTCGGTATGAGCATTTATTAAAACTGAACGGCAATTTCATTAAATAATTAAGTGTTAACAATTTGAGGTAATTTTTTCAAAGTTATTTTGCATAGCTAATTCTTATCGACAAGAGCATAAACGTTTTTGCAATAACTGCAACACATTCTACTATTTTAGATGATGAAATAACTTAAATTGTCTTCTCTTCTGCTTTCACTAAAGCATTGGGGTAACGCCATTAAAATGCACTGAATCTCGCCCATTCTACACAGTACATGCTATTCCTTTTACTTTACTCCTTATTGATTTAATGAGTATGTGTGCTCTATTATGGCAGATTTGTTTTGTTGCTGTTATTGTACTTTATGCGGGAGCTATCTCAGCATTTAGAGCGAGGGCAAAATTATTTTCAAATTTTCAAATCTATAATTCTTCATATTTTGAAATATTCAAATTTTCAAATCCTTAAATCTTCAAAATTTCAAATTCTTCAATATTCAAATCTTCAAATTATTAAATTTTGAAATGTTCAAATTTTCAATTCTTTCATATTTTCTAATATTCAAGTTTTCAAATTTAATACTGTAAGGCTTGAAGAATTCTGTAATGTTCACAGTTGTTCACCGAAAATTGCGGAAAACTGTAATTATTACCATTTTTAATCGTTTCTTACTCACAGTAATATTAAGTATTAAATACTAGTGTATTAATTTCAATCATGAAATTTTCATTATGTATATGTATAATGGACATGAATCTACCAATCATGTTTCCTAAATTTTCATTACAGGCTCCGACAAAAAAGTTGTAGGAAATAACTTACTATTTTCTTCGCTATTCCAACCGAATGCAACTGTTTCATTGCACGTCTTCTACAAAACTAATACATTCTAGCTTCTCAGGAAAGCTGAGCTCGTCTGGTCCACTCTTAAAAAACTTATTCTGATTTAAAGGGTGCTCGTACAATCCGACGAGTCACTCAGCCTATTCCATACTATTCGAGTCACGATAAATATCAATGAATATTCTATAAAGCGAGAAGCTAAAACTTTTAAAATCGAATCACATAAAATGTTAAACATGCTGTTCGAACATTCGGCTCGCATACCGCAAGGGTTAAGGGGATACACCACTATGTAACTTTAAAATCATTGATAGAATTAAAAAGTTTATTTCAGTAATTGTTAAGTAAAATGAAAATATATTTTTAGCGGTATTTAGCAACAGCTTGGCTTTACGTTAAAATTGTTTTATTCTTTAAAATTACAGAATAGCGACGTTATATATAACCTCATTTATGATTATTATTAAAAGCTACTGGAAGGCAAACAATTTTTATGTCAACTTAATCAAGAATGAAGACTTTCCATTGTAGTGTACGATTTATTAGATATCTTAATGTATCGATTTTTTATGAACAATTCAAGTTAATTATTCGTAGGGGAAATGCATTCTTTAAACAGCCGCCATTTTCTTACTTTTCGAAATTGTCCCAATAACTGGGTGCTGGGTGCCGTCTAAGAGGAACCCGCTAAACATGATAACAGTCAATGTTGTAGAATGTCCCCTTGTAATTTTAGATAATAAAGAAATATGAAAGTAAAGTCAAGGAGTAGCTAAATATCCCCTACAAAGATAATTCCATTTCACATAAAAATTACTGAAAAGAAAATTTGTTTATTTTATCAATAAACTAACTGACCGAAGGGTTCTCACGTTTGTGGTTCCTTAAACATTCACGATGACATCAGCCTGTATTTTAACGGTAGCAAATGCCGGATAGCACGCGAGTTCAATGATTCAAAGGGTGATTTCTCAGTGTCTGCTGGCGGAGGTGAGCATGTACGAGGTTCAAATCGGTGAATACCAGCTCGGGCTGGACAGGATGAGCGGGGAGATGACCGAGTTGAAGAGGAAGTACTATACTCAGAAGAGGCTTTTGCAAAAATCGAGAGAATCGAAGCCGAAATCTCTTGGCGAGACTCTGCTTCCGGTGATGAGGCAATCATCTTCTGCGAGACAATTCTGCGGTGGTGGCTTCAAAATGGCGGTTCCAACCCCTAGGAACTGCATCACCGCGGACAGCGGTGTCTGCAGATAAGCCAGCCCAAGGGCTACTCCGGGGTGAAAAAAGAAAACGATCCACCCTGTTCTATTTGCAGAGCCGACGATACCACCGCGTAATGAAAATATAACGGCGTGCTTCCGCATGGATTTCTCTGTGCGTGTATTCGTTGCCGACGAACCACTGTTTTCGCGATATCGTTTTTCCCCCGGTGTTTGTAATGTATGTCAATATTTGCGACCCGAGGATAGCTCGCTCCGACGACGCGGACGCGCGCCTCGCTGATTCGCGGACGCGGTGTGGCTAATTTGTTTACCCGTTTTCGGCGACTTGGTTTTTTGGAGAAACAGTTCCTAACTGTTTAAAATTGTTATACAGAGTATTCCCGTTGAATCGAACATCTGCATAATTTCCGTTACTATTAAAGGTAGTAAAAAGTGTCATCTGGTGGTGATAATGGCGATAAGAGTGAGGCGAGCTACTGCATTTCTGCATTTTTCGAATTTCATTTTTTCATTTTGAAGGTCACTACAAGGTCACAGTGTTTTTTATCTCTCAACTCGTTTTGGTGCCGTATACCTTTTTTTCATCATAAAAAACAGATATTAATTTACAACAAAAACGCCGATGACCTTGAAAAGACCTTCAATACGATCTCGGAAGAAATTTTTTTTTATCGCCAGTAGATGCGCGCCTCGAAACTATTCTAATCCATCTCCGTCACTTTTGTCCACCCTTAATAGTAATGGAAATAATTTAGATGTTCGACTTAAACGGAACACCCGGTATAAAGCTACTTATTAAAGCTGTTACGAGAACTTTTATTCCGCACGAGGTAACTCGAGGAAGATGCCTAGGTTATTCTATGAAATGTACAACAAATTTGATATATATGACTCTAACAAATTAACGGATTTTATTTGTTGCTTAAATCATATACTATACCATGTATACTAAAAACAACAATTTGCACGTCTATGTTTATCCTCTCACGCTAATGATGCAGGTTGAAGAACGTCGCACGCTCATGTTAGATTTTCTTATGTAGATTCGCATAGAGCACCAGATACAAGTACACACTATTTGTCGAATTATGCAAGTTAGTTCGAACTCCTACCGCTTGCCAATGACATTCTATTGAAGTATAAATACATTTCAGGCTGGTTTAAATCAGTGATCAAAATTCTGTTCCGGATGATTACCATAGATGAGGAAGATACATCACTTTCACACGACACGCAGCTTCACATGCAATTTCCTTGGCATTTACATGAATCGCCGATGCGAAAGACTCCAAGGATTTTCGTGTAAAAATGTGCAAATCGCAATGAATATGGAGAATGATGGACGTCCTTAGAAACGCCGGTGGGTTAAGAGTTTGGCAAGGATCCGAAACATCACCTGAGAACTTCATGAATTTCGCGGGCGGAATACATTAGACCTTTCATTTGTTTAATGGAACCGAGCAATGCGTATGTGTCAGCGGTCCGCAGTTTCGTCGACATGGTGCAACTCCACCAGAATAAATTAGTTTAAATTCCTTGCATTATATCGAGCATTTTGTGCTGCTTGAAGCTTCGCTTCGTGAAAATCGTTGCAGAAGAAAAATTAATGAGTTTTCTTCTCCTCTATTGGCAATGCTGCGGCTATTTCTCGAATTGGAACGTGTCCAGTCTTATCCATCATCAGAAAAAGTTTCGCGACGATGCGACTCGTGGTTCGTGCGCAGTAACTGTTTTAATGCACCACGACAACGAATACTTAATGAGTTTTAGCACGATTAAAAATTGCAATCCTTGATCATCCGTTCCTTTACGTAGATCTCGCTTCGTGGAACTTCGCTTCATTCCGTAGGACAAACAATTTTATGCAGGCGGTAGCGTTTCAGAGACATGAACACCATTAAACTGAAGAGCGTTTCAAGCGAGCAACTTCAACACCGTTTTGCATAATAGAAACCACGATTAAGAAACCTAGATTAAGCGTATGGATTCTAAAAGAATCGAAAACGAGTACTAATAGTGTTTTGAATAGTGTTGTTCAGATAAATAATTTTGAGTAATTGTTTTCGCGAACGTTTCGACTGGTACTTTTGCGAACGTACTGTTGTTCTGAACAATTTTTTGATCGCGTTATAAGGTGGCCTATACTGTATTCGAGATGTTTTCAAGGTTCCTCGTATAAGTAACCGTATAAAAAATCGTGCAAAAAAGAAAATAATGAAAACGTAACTATATACGTTCGTGATCATGTTGTATGTACGAAATTGCACGCAGAAGCTTAAAAAGGTGAATTTGACCGGCCATGGTATGTTTAGTGTTAATGACATCGCTTTGAAGTGAGCTTCGACTTCCAAAATTGAAATTACACATGCATACATACGTTTCTTTCTGTCATTTTGCTATATTTTGATTGGAGATATCGATTAAATCGCAATGTACCGATGTTTTTCACGAATTGGATCATCGCTTAACCCATCCCCCATATTTCCTACGACCTTTTCCTACCATCGTTCGAGGGGCTTCAAGTACTTCAACTCCGAATGAAATTTACGATTATAATATCACTGCTTCGTCCGATTTATGAATGTATCCAAAAACCGCGGACTCATTCAGTGGTCAGAACTCGAGTTTCGGTATGTTACGGACGGTGGTGAATCATGGCCGAGACCTTGTGGATTCCTGGCACGTCCTCGCTGCATAACCTAGCGGAAACGATCGCCAACACGGCAACCAACTCTCGCGTTCTCCAGGAATTTCTATTTCATAAACCGCGGAGAATTTGTTTGATCGCGTTCGCGATACGTAAGTGCTCCCCCTCCCTCGCGCGAAAATCTATCCCGCACGCGATCCCACATTTTTACGCGGTTTTGTGGACATTGGGATCGAGCGAGCGATCCGTGATAATCCAGGAAACTCGACGATTTAAACGTCTAACACCACTCGAGCTATTCGGGATATTATTCCGAAAGGCATCGGTGACCGATCGGTATGAGATTCGGAGGATGTTTTGAAGAAATATCAAATTTTAACTTCGGGAATTCACCCGTTTCAAAGATACAGGTACTTTAGAAGAGACCGGTCATTCATTGTGATCGTTGCTTCGGACGTGTCATCGTATTGTCTCGCGAATTTGTTTAAATTGAATGTCGCCGATTGTTTTGGGGGAGGGGCTGCCGCACTAGATAATACCAAAGCAAATCCGCAAATCAGTCTTTCAGTGTAATCTTGACCTAACCCAACTTAACTTAAACATAATTTTGTCTAACGGGACCTCACCTCAGTTTTCTTCCTTTTGAGTATTGGTGGTACCAATAGCCGACCTTGGGATGCACTTGGGCTGACCTAGTCGTCTCTGTAAAAAGGTCAAGCCCTTTCTTTTTAATTTCATTTCGCCACAAATATTAACAGAGGTGATAATCAAGATTGCATCCCCGGACTCCTCTTTGCAATCGTAAAAGCAGACTCCATTAAAACTCAATTGCTTGAGCATTGGCACCACTTTCAAGATCTACGAAGTTCGTGGAGTGACCCTTCGTCGTTTCTCCAACAATCAGAATACAGTGTTTTCTCGATATATGTCCACAACACGTGTCTAGCCAGGGACATATATCGTTCAGGAACAAACTTCTTTATTTTTCATTATTTTGTAAGGGACTTTCACCAACATATTCGTGGCATTTTTCTAATGAAAATGATACCAAATATGATATAATTCATATTTGATATTTACTTATGTCATATAAGTAGTATAGTCATTCTTAAAAGAATTCTATAGCTTTCAGGATCTTCTCTAGCAAATTCCGCTAATAATTGTGTCGATGCTCTTAATTCAATGGTTCACAATTAAACTTGAGACTATAAGAACTAAAGCTATCAGATATTTTCTGTTTGTTCTATCTGTCATTTTTTGGTCTTTAGGATGATAGCAATAGATTCACAGGGTTTTAAAAGGGGATCTACGATTTTATAATAGATGGCAGCATATTCACTGTTTTGCTTTCAATATAGTAAATAAAAATCGCAGTGCCAATACATCATGTACCGGCGATTATTCCATAATTTTTGAAAGTCTACGGCTGTGGATTTTTTAATAGACCCTTCAACAGCAACGGAAACTTCAATCATAAATCAACAACTCAACCTCAATAACGTAATGTAACAATTTCGTTGGGGATTATTGTGTAGAAGAAGATTTTTAAGTTTTCGTTTGGTACAGGACATTTACTGAAAGGCCTATTACAGACTTCCGGTACATAAATTGTTAATACTGAGAAATGTCGTTTTAGCAGTTAGGCTATTCTCGTGGCCCGAATTGCAGTTGCTGTGGAAGGATCCATCAAAAAGTCTCGGTCTATAGACTTTTATGAAATAATGGTAGGTAATGTGTTACTATAATGAGATATTAAAAACACGAAACTTACTTTCCAACAGATTTATTAGGAAGGTGACCGCCACGCCGACTTTTTATACCTTTTTAGGTATTATTTTTCAAATGAATATTTTTCAAATGAAAATAGGTTCGATCGGAAAGGCGTCATGGAAGCCAAAGCGTGTCAAGACAATGGAGACTGTCACACATGGTCTATATGATCATTGTGGTTTTGCTCTTCTTGAGTCACCGCATTGTGGCCTCCGCGAGCGCAATTAATTTGGTGTCTGTTCGAACGACAATCGATTTACGCGCCGATGAACGCTCCGGTCGCGTTTATCTGCGGCCGTGCAATTACTTTAGCCATTACTTCCCGGGTGTACAGTAAACCGCAAACTGTGCGGGAAAATAATCGGTTCACGTTTCGGTAAAGTAATTTTAAATGATTTCATAAGGTGTGAGAGAAACGTGAAGCTGATAAACAGGATGGAGCCAATGATTGAATTCTATTACATCTTCGTATAATATTTCGTCATAACAGTAAACACGTTTGGTTGTATACGGCATCTGCTTTTATTTATTAATACAGTACATGATTGCATTTCATTGATTGTATCACTTCTGACAGGATGTGGCTTCTGTTCAAACGCAGTTATGTACATTTACAACAAGCCATAACTCAATCGTTGAAATTAGAACATATTCATGTCTAAAAGTACATCTTTTCACCGAACCAATTTATCTTATAACACAATATTTTATTCATAGTAACTTCTGTTTACCTCTTTTTACTCCGAACGCCATGAAATTAGGCTTGGGTAGGTGCTATAGAAGACATGAAACAGGTGATCAATTTTCAATTGCATTATACATTCCTCTTTATGGAAAATGAAAACTTGCTGTATGAATTGTAGAAACTAGGAGATAAATCAGGATTGATTTCATCGCTCAACAATTTTAATAAATCATGCAGAATGTTATGATGTTTCAAAATTCTTCTAACGTTTTCGTTGTTTTCTATTCCATTTATCCATTTTTGTCCTAAGTGTATAAAACCCGCAGTCTAATTATATGTATTTTATGTGACAGTAAATGTACAGTAAATGTATACGAAATCTTTTTGTTCAAGACTACATTTCTTGTGACAGAAGATACATATGACAGAATATTATACAGGGTGTCCCAAAAATGTTGTACTTCCTCGAAAGGGGTGATTCCTGAGGTGAATTAAAACATTAGTTTTGATAGGCAAAAAAATTTCACTACTGATTAGAGTAACCGAACAGAGAAGAATTTGTATCAGAGTTTACAATTTATTGTAAGCGTGTTTACAGTCATCAGTCAAGGTTCAAGAACATTTCTTGAAACCCTACGGGGATCATGTCATCGTTATTTCACTATTTACATCAAGTGCCCTACTTTTATGAATTTTTCATACTCAAGGTCACGTGAAGGTCATAATATTACTGGTCGTTGGATTCTTCTTGACCTCTAAAAATATATGGTTCCATTTAAAAAATATCGATGAACTTGAAATCTCAAAAAATATAGCCTTGAACAAATGTTTTTGCCTATCATAATATTTGCCCCTCTGAACCAACTAATGTTTTCCTCTGAAATTTTCTTCTATCACGGAAAACAAGCGAGATATCTTACATGGTCGAGTTAGGTGAGACACCCTGTATATTGAACACGGTTACGTTGCTGTTACGAAGGTCTTCGTTTTTCGTACTAAGTTTATTGAATTCGAGAAAAACATTTGTATGCGCGACTTCTTTGCTGATTCGGCGAGAATTGTTGCCAAATTGTGTGATTCTGTGAACGAATGTTAGCTCGATGTCCCAGCAGTTAGCTGGAATTTGTAAGTCCATTTCTGAAAAATATTACCAGTTCGAGATTTTGTTTCCTGCTTGACTGTAACAACTTTTCTCTTAGAAAATTGTAGATCGGTGAAATGAAAAAATATTTGAAAACCGTAGCTGTCTGCCGTAACGTTGGAGAAATTTCATCCTTCCACGTCCTCGAGATTTCCAAAGTTGCATACATTAACACAAGATCGGAGAATGCGAAGTGTAGGTGCAGTGGAACAGTCCGTAACCATTCTCTTTGAAAATTTTAGGTAGCTGAAACGAAGGAGGCGTTCAAAAGTTTTAGTTGTCTACTGGGACGTTGGGAAAATTTTAAACTGACACTCCAGTAGCTGGTTCGGTTTCCATAATCATCCGTCACAACATCAAAATATGCAAAGTAGGGTTCATTAAAATGAGACTGGAGAATGCAAAGTTCAGGTGCAGTGGAACAGTCTGCAACCATTCTCTTCGAAAATTTTAGATAGCTGCAACGAAGAAGCCATTCAGAAATCTTAGTTCTCTGCTTGGACATTGGAAAAATTTTTAATCGGTACTCCAGCAGCTAGCTCTAATAATTCACACACATAATGCCACACCACCAAAATATGCAAAGTAGGGTTCATTAAAATGAGACTGACAAAAATTTTGAACTGTCTGCTGCGATATCGGGAAAATGTTTAGTTGACACTCGAGCAGCTGGTTCAGTGCCATAATCATCCCACGACCTCAAGATATGCAAAGTTGCGTCCATTAACGCGAAATCGGAGAATGCAAAATATAGATGCGGTAGAACAGACTGTAACGATTCTCGCAGACCCGCGGGCGAAATAACGTTTCTGGTGGTGCAGCGAGTTAGTGGAAGGTGCCGATAGGATAAGTTCACGCGGACATCCTTAAGGGCACCCTGGAGGATCAGCAGGATACCGAAGATTCATGCAGACAGTAATATCCTACCGCGGGAGACATCCCGTTGGTCGTAATTCTAGTTCAACCAGTGCATGGCCAGACTTCTACCAAAAGCAATTTATCCGAAGTCAAAATAGATACGAGCACGAAGTATGCTTCCTTATCTTGGACTGGAAATTTATAGAACGAGACTCGTCGGGTGTCTTAGATTTTCGATGGTAGAAAGGGTAACGAGATCTGGAATGAAATACAAAATTTATTTATTGTAAATTGTCACATAAAGAACACAGTTCAACACGTTGACTGCCATGTCACCCATATGTGGGTGACGGAATTATTTGTCCAGGTTTCAGAATGAATTTTTAAGTTAATATATCCATTGTACCAAGTTTCATTAGGATCTGTAAAATGCAAGAAAGTTGGAGGACTACTGAATATCATACATTCAATTATTTTCAATTTTTATTTCATTAAATAACTTACCTCGACTTTATGGAATTTTTGAGGTTCCCAGTATGGCAGTCAAAGTGTTAATATTGACTCAGTAAATTATTTGGTAAAAATTACTGGTACGGTTGCCACTGGAAGGTGTCAATTTCCTTAGTTCTCTGTTCTCGTGCACACGTGTATTTGAATGCACGCGAAGTAGGAATCTCTAATTAAGATACCGTCGAAAACGTTTCGGAATCCGTGCAGGTGAGCGTTTTGAACTTGTGGCTCTCGCGAACGCAGAGACCCAGAGTCGCACAACTCCCAATAAATTCAATAAAACCCGAGTCGGGGAACATCTGTCGAAAGACACGTCGCACAGGAATGGCGCATACCGGGACGTACATCAATCTATTCTTACGTTTGCGTTCGAAATACCACGAAAACGGAGTGATTGACGTATACTGGAACGCGAAAGGAAATCGACACACACACGGCGCCGGGTTTCCATCAAGTTTCGACGTTTCACCGAGACGTTCCACGAGACGTTCCGTCATAAAATATCAAACATACTTGCCGGAAAAATTTAACCACCGGCATACGAATTAACCCTTTCCGTCCGATCGGTGCACCTATGTGTCCCGATCGAACCAGCACTTTGGGCTGCTTCTTCAAAATAACTTGACCTTTTAAAAATAAACTCACCACCCATTTACAAAAATTATACGTCTTTCGATCTTCGAAACACTCGCTGATACTTCGGATAATTTTATTTATTTATAGTTTATTTTAACGTGGTCGCACCAGCTGCTCAGTCAATAGCGACCACATGACTTACAATTAACTGTAAAAATTATACAATAATTCGTATATATAATTTATAGAATAGAATATAATTAATATCAACAGTAACATGAGTAACTGTAGCATACAACTATAACGAGTCATGTAAAATGAATAGATTTAAATTAGGATAATTTTTGAGTACATTACAGGTAATTGATAGACAGAATAATAAAACAATAATAATAAATAATAAAGCAATAATATGCCATTTTTCAATAATTTCCCGCTTGATTCGCAACAATCGGCGACACAACAACAATAGTTTGATTGTTTATCTTCGATAAATCCACATGAATGTGGATTATACATTTGTAGCAATGGCTCTACAGCTAATCAGTGGATTCTGTTAGAAAACAGAAAATGAGTGAACCTTCGACAAAGGAGGGTTACATAAAAGTTGATTTCGATCTCAACAAATTGGAAATAATGTTACGTATTTTTAAGTCTAACAATTCGAAATTCCAGGTTCGCTGGGGAATGATTAAATTTAAAACGGTTTCGTAATCGATCCAATGGAAAAGAGGTCGAACTTTTTGTGAATTGAGACGCGATAAAAACAATTTGAAACGAGCATCGGGCAAAGGGTTAATTACGTGGACGTCACGTGGGAAAAACAGTCTACTAGTTTGCAAATTGCAACGCATACGTACATATCACACGGTTGCTTGTAACCAGCAGCAGGAACTTCGCACGTTTCGGTTGTAATTAAATGCCTGTTGTTCCGTTGTCGCT
The DNA here is from genome assembly GCF_050948215.1 of Halictus rubicundus. Lineage (NCBI taxonomy): Eukaryota > Metazoa > Arthropoda > Insecta > Hymenoptera > Halictidae > Halictus > Halictus rubicundus. The sequence continues at coordinate 15,801,475 of NC_135152.1, read as the reverse complement.
CCCGTGACGTGATTTATTATAGCCCGCGGGTATAACGTGGGTATAATTACACTTAATGATTTATATATGCATTCCCAGTGATCTGGAAGGAAATTTGAAAAATAAGTTACGAGGAATTCATGCGTGATTTTGCGACGCATCGATTACTTTGATATTCGAGTATTTTGATGAATTCTGCTAGACTCCAGTTACATAATTTAACTTGATTAACTCGATAATATTCCCATCGGAAACGCCAGTTTCGACGCATAACTGAAAATGAATTTTGTAGTCTGCGATTGCCTCAAATAAATGTAAATAACATGAAAATAATTACGACGACCATATTGTGGAATCGTAGAATTCATGAATTTTTGACGGAATGCAAGGTACTTTATAAAGAATCGTCATTTCAGTTCATTTTCTTACAAGTACGTGAATGAATCTTTATCTTTGGACTTATCGCATCTTCTGGTAAATGCATTCTCCACATTTTTACCAGAAGATGCCATAAATCCAAACACAAAAGGTTCGTGTGAAGATTAACACGTTGACTGTTATGGTTGCCATATATTAAGTGGACACTCTTCTATGGGTGACACTGTTTTCCCATCAGGTTTAGAAACGAATTGTTACTGCAATATATTGGAAAAAATTAATTTTTATTGGGACTGACGGACGCAGGAGTAATAAGAGTATCAGCAATAATAAATGTTATCTTTCCAGTTTTGGTTTCATTAACTTACTTTAATTTGCTGAATTTCCTGTGGTTGTAACTTGGCAATCAACGTGTTAAAGTGATCCAATAGTAAATGCGAATCTCTCCTGAAATCCATGCAAAAATTTGTGAAGGCAAAGTGGAAGAAAATTACAACGATCGAACAACAATAAATGTTTTTTTCTTCGAACATCGCACCATCATGGGAGTGGAATACACTTTTAATGTCGCCAGTCGTGATCGCAAAGCAAGATGAATGATCGTGTTAACGACAGCTTCGCGCTGCGTCTGAATACGGATTAATGGAGAACTATCGACAAAGCGTCTTGACAATTTTCAGTTGATGGAAAATGAGAGACGACGAAAAAAGTGGAGCTGGCAGAATGTCGATTGCGTCGGTGACGCGCGATACCGTGTGATATTACAGAGCTGACAGGAGTCAGTGCCCGTAAGTAATGACTGGACAGCGAACATTTATGCAAACGGGGAATTTTATGGATCGATTCAGGAAAACAATAAACATTTTTCCTTCCCGTTCGAATTCTGTCATATCATTCAGTTCTATCACACTGTCGTGCTATCAATCCTTCGTCCCGGCGAGATAATCTTAGCAGTCTATTTTATTTCGATTAAAACGCACTTTGATCATTCACGAGGCCAGCACATCGAGCCCTACAACGTTGGAATTGGACCGTATTCATGGTGACCAAAAGGGAAGGTTTCACGAGCTTCGAATACTCATCGTGTGCGTTAAAGGCCCGGTCTTCGTAGATTCGCGATAAGGTAGAGTGACTACATTACCGTCAAAAATAGGCGAAAAATGGTTTCACGTGCCTCAAGTTTTCGTCCTTATCTAAGAATATTTTGTCGCTGGTAAAGGGCTCATTCTGGTGTTTTTATTTAGATATCTATCTTTACTTTGAAATAAAGATTATTTCAATCAATGTGATTGCCGTGTGTGCTTTTCACACGAGTGGAAATGTGGTAGTAAATGAATTCATTATTCGTCGATGGTAGAGCAAACAGATAAATAGAGATGACAGTCTTGTAAATGAAGATGAACGACCACAAAATTCAGTTTCTACTGCAATCAAGAAATAGAATAGTTTCGGATAAAATACTAAAAACTGAAATACTTCCATAAGCAAATATTATTTGAAAATACTATTTAATTTCATGCTTGAATACTATTGCATTTAATGTTTTAATCTTGAGCAAATACATTGCAAATACTATTTAATGTTTTAATCTTGAGCAAATACTATTTACATTGGACTATGACATAACACTATTTACTATTTACTACTTACAATCGAATATAGGAAATATGGAATTGTGTCGAAAAAATGTGTTCTGTTTAAAACCAATAAAGTAAATCAATAACATGTATAAATTGCTTTTATGGAATATTTTCAGTTATTTATAAACAAAGTGAATGTATTATCGATAAAATTCTGTCGTATTTTAAAAATATTATTAGAAATACTATTTTTTGAAATACTTCTATCTTATAGTGTTACGAAACATTCATTTCGCAATGGTATTTGTACGAGTTATTATTAAAATGTCTATTTGAAATAACCATTTCTTTATGTAATTACTATTTAAAAAAATGCATTTGCCAAATGTTTTATCACTCGGAATAATAAAAATATTCATTTGTATTTATCTATTTCAAAAATCAAGCCAGTAATGGAAGTATGTAAAGCATTAACAAGTAGGATTTTGTAGTACGTTCGGTTCCTTTGTTGTCCATAAAGATTTCAATTTGCACGGAGGTCAGCAGTCCGGTTAAAACTCAGGGTTTCGGCAAAAATGTACGAAACGAGCGTTGTAATATGATCAACCGTGCAATCACTGTCAAACCTCATACCTGCTGTGGTGTCCGCGTTTGAAATGGACAGCAGCTTATCACGCAGTTTGCTAACAAACCTCCCGTATGTCCGTGAAATTGATCAAAGGTTTATCAGGGTGCAACGCGCGAAGCAGCTGAGGCAATATTGTGCACACCGACCGCATTGTTTTTGGACATGGAACGAAGGTTTGTATCCATATGTATGAACCAATTAACCGGTCAACGCGCGATGACACACTTCCTAATTCTAACGATTGTTCTGCTTCCTGCTTGAGCCCGTGGATTACACGGTTCTCATTGGGGACGATGTTAATGGAAAGCTGAGTTACGTAAACAAACCGTGATCGTGCATCAGTCGCGCATTCATGATCCCCGGCTGATCAATAGATAAGGTGTACCCTGCGCCCCGACAAATGAGTCATACCGAAATAATAGCGATATTGCAATATCGACGCGCACGTACCCGCCCCTAATAAGCTTAAATTCGCAGGTGCGTTTGTACTAGGTAGTTGAATGAGAAATGTTCGATTTTTAACAATAACGTTAAACAAACATAACCTTTTTGTAACGAAAGATATGGATCAAAGTAAGCAATATTCTCATCAACGTATCCTGTCAATGAACTACAAGTTTCTTGATTATATTACGGTAGAAATTTTATTTTTTGGTTGTTCATGTTCTTCATTTACAAGACTTCTATCTTCATTTTGTAGCCTCTTTTTTATCATCGACGAATAGTACCTTTATTAATCGATACATTTTGACGAAACATCGCATAATGCTATCATCAATATCTTTATTTCCCAATAAGCAATTTGCTATGAATTTGCCACCAAAACTCGACAAATTCTGTTCCATCTGTTTCCGCATTAGACTCGGTATATGGATGCAATTCCATGCCAAATCCATGCCAAATCTTGCCCTCGTGAGGAGGGCAGGTCGGTCGTACTAAGAGCGGACCTAACCTTGCTCCAAGAATAAATATTGGGCAAAATCAGAGTAAACCTTTGTTGTGGATTGGTACGACTGGCAAACGGCAGCGCCATCTGACGTATGGTAGCGGTTTGGGCGGAGATCACAGGGGAGTATGCAGTTTAGAACATAGTACAGCACCAGGCAATAAAGACCTAACCTCAAATTCTCGAGACTACTGTCTCCGTATTTCCGCCCAGTTACTCGTTTCTAATTAAAATTATATAATTTATATAATTTAGAAGTCTAAATAAAATTCCGTTCTTCCTCCTACTGCGAGGTTTACTCTGATTTTGTCCGATGTTTACTCTTAGGGCAAGGACTTAGTGTGACCGACCTGTCCTCTTTATGAGGGTATGGTTTGGCAAGGATTTAGCATGGATTTGGCACGGAATTGCGCCTGCAAACTTCGCCTGCACCTCCGTACTCAAATACCGAGCCATCTGGTAGCAAATTCATAGCAACTAGGGATCAAATTCTGCTCCAAACATGGTCTTGGCACCAAATTGCCGCCTTTTGCTCGCAAAGTACGATTATAAACGTTTATAATTTGCACGAGGCAAGTTTGGCGAACTGAGTTTGATTAGCATTGATTATTTAAAAGTAAAATTAGTTATCTAAATCAAAATTGAAGGTAAAAGATTAAAGATCAGCCGCAAGACTATTGTAAATTTTTATGTTCTTGGGTGATAACAGACTAATTTACATTTGAGGAATATGCGTTAAGACCATAAAGTGCAACATCGTTCAAGATCGTAGAGCAGTTGCGTTATTGACATAAGGGTTAATGACCTAAAAGTAGTACAAAATACACGAATTAAACATTTCAATCGATTTCAACGTAAGCGATACAAATCAAAAAGTAATAAAAAATGCTCACCGAGTGAGTTTTTCACTTCAGCTTTTCAGGAAATAAGGTTTCTCTTAGGCTTCTGTTACAGCTGTGAAGAACACTTCGCTTCCTATGAATAAACTTGACAACGTGGAAAAAGGGGTCGTAGACGCTTGTTTAAATAATCGTGCGCGGAATTGGCTACTATGTGGAGAAGAAGCATGGCTTAAACGAGGAGGGGCGGGTGGGGTGGGGGTTCTGGAGAGAAAAAAATTCGCAGTAACGCGTCCAGGTTGCGGAAAAAATTCCGCAGTAACGGACAAGAAGGCGGCAGGTTTCTCCATTAAGGGAAAAACTCACCGCAAAAGCCAGACGAGAAAAAAGATAGCAACAGACACGTGGCGAACAAAGGAAAATTTACAAGAGTCGCCCTCGAAAAAACGTGCGGTGGCCGAATGACAAAGCTTTGTTCCTAACTGTTTTTTAAACGGGACCCTCGGGCAGCACCTTAGAGGCTGTTCAAGAACTGTCCACGAACAGACAAAAGGACTGTGTTATCGACGGCGAAGTATCTTCAGAGTTGCAAATATTGTCTTTAGAAAAGTTTCGATATTTTGAGAATCACGTTTCGAAGACTGTCGTCCGTGTATATCGCTGAAAAAAGATTACTTCTGTACAAAACTTCGTTACACTGCGGTCTTTGTGCAACATGAAAATTGTGTGCATCGATTGCGAGAAACAGGAATTAATATTTCTTCTAATTGTAAATCTTTATTATTCAGACCATATATAAAAAACATGAGCATCTGTCTATTATTGTTTTAATTTTACCCAAGATTCCTCTTATGTGCCCATTCCATTTGCCTTTTTAAGAAATTAGTCTGAATTCGAATACATTAATCAAAAACGAGTTCGGGACAGCCTAACACAAATTTCACATAATGTAATCGAATGCTTAAATTCTTCTCATGTTTTTGCTATTTCATGCTTTGTCTGTTTATTTTTTTAATGAATGCATACAATTCACAGTCTAGTTATGAAAGACTGAAATGATTGAATTAGAAATGACTGAAGAATTTGATCGCTTGACCCTTTCACGCACCCCGAAGAAACCGCGTTGACCGTCTAAAGCCATAGTATTAGAAGTATGTATAAAAATGTTCACATTCGTAATTAATTCTTTTTTCATTCTAAAATGGAAAAATTGCGTAATTAACGTACTATATGTAATTATAACGCTTATTCTTGATGATTAAGGGAATGCATTATTCAATTTTCAATATTGTTGTAATACTTTAAAAGTACAATAAAATATTTTCGACTTTTGTCTTACTTAAATTTCCCGCTGCGAAAGAGCAATGGAGGATGGCTGATGGTCCTCCTCTTTCGGCTTTATACTGCTCTTTGTCTCTCACCTAAGTGTGTCTGGTCCCTATATTTCGTGAGTCGGTGGTTGGAGCGTTGGTACAGCTTAATAAACGGAGCGAATTTGCTCGAAAGCGTTTCAATGGCTACGTGCTCGGGTCACGTGACAGGCCATCACGACGCACGTCGTTTCAATTATAGAAGAGAGACGCGCACCTTTTAATCGGGTTCGGGAACGGCGCATCAATTAAACGTAAAACGCTTCGAAGAAATACGCGGCCGAGCGAAGAGGGTAGGGAACGCGCGAAGAGTAATTGGGAACGAGTCGCAAACGGTCACCGACACAATTCCGGCGGAGCAATTAAAAGCTCGAGCGAGTCGATAGTTACTCTTAGGCCCCGGTGAGTCGTTGAATTAATGTGACTTGCACACGCGAGCCACATAAAGAACGGTTCGGCCACGTCGATTTAAACCCGCCACTTCGATAACCGGCGTTCCACTGCCGAAGCGGATGATTGAAACGTTGATACTGGCTCTCTGAAGTTTCAAACATTTTCATTCCCCGACCTTTCATTTAGACACACACTTAAAAACGTTCGATCGTTCGCCCGATAAACAGACTAGTTTCAAATTGTACTGCCCACGATTTTTCAGCCGTTTCCGATAGTCCGACGGGAAAATATTTCCGACAAAAGTTCTCAATGGTCTACAAATTGCATTAGAAATTAGGAATTAGGGGAAATGCTTGGTTTCAATGAAAAGTCCTTTTAGTTTTTAAAATTATACTATGCAGTTTTGACTGTATACCACTGTAGTTGACCTCGAGACGAATTCCATGAGCTTGTTATGACCTTGAGGTAACCTTCAACATAGAAGTTGTTAATGTACTGACACACAATGATTTCTCTTGATATTTGATCAAAATAGTAATAGCTTACTACTCGAACTATCTATCCCAGAGAAATTTATGGGAAGTATATGAGCGAATACACTGTTATTCATCTTAATAACCATACAATACGTAATTTATAAGTGTCAAAGATTTGGGGTAATTCCCGAAATCTTAAATTCTTTATTTTGTCCACGTGGATTTATAAAATTACCCAACTGTGCATTATGCGGGGGTTAAAGAAATGTAAAAAATTGAGTTTTTAAAATTCAGGATCGAAATACACCTCAAGTTTTATCACCTTCGTTTACTGCTCGTACTATTGACAAAGTTCGAATGCAGGCGGCAAACAGCTAAATGAATGGGCATTCTAGGTGGAAAAAATTCATACATCATTGTATTTTATTATAATGAATTTAATTATTATTTTAGAGCTTGAAATAAAGTTTACAAAGACAGGACCACTAAAATAGTTTTGCATTCTACCATTGAGTTTTTAAAGTAAAATAACGATGTCAAATATATCGAATGGAGGGTTGTATATTTAATTAATATATTATACTGTATCTATAAAAATAAAAAATTATACATAATATAAACAGGAATATTATAACTATATAAAATGTTCAATAACTAAAATCAGAATCAGAACCTGATTCAAATCCTTCATTAGTGCAATCCTGCATCTACTGCTGTTAGAGAATTCGAAAAATTTTCGGACAGAATTCTTTCTTTTTTTTTTTTATCATTCTTATCGATTCACATCGATCTATAATGACATTTAGAATGCCCCACTGTAAAATATTCGCGAATTTTACAAAAACTTAAAAAATACGGGACAAACAGGCTAGCAGACATTACCAGCCGGATTTTGTCATAATCTCTTCAATATAGATTCAACTAAATACGGGTAAAAGTTTCAAGTTGTACATATGTGAACATTGTATTTTCCACTCTTCTAAAGTAAGCTAAACGGCATAAACAATTGTCACTTAAGTAAGCCTCCAAAATTTATTGTACAATGCATTATTCAAAAACTTTCTCTATTGATATATGAACATTCAGTTGTGCTGATACACTGGCTGAAGCAAAAAGTTGAAACAAACATTCCTATATTGTTGTCGTATTATAGTTCACCGTATTACGGTTCGGACTTTGACAGCAATGATTTCTATGCTTACACGGTTAACTAAACGAATGAATGAAAGTTATATCTATTTTCTGACATGACTTTTTTTCCCAGCTAGAATGCCCACTCGTTTCACTGTCGAGGTCGCACAATGGCGAAAGCATATTCGCAGCCGGGCGGTATAGTTCGCGTCGGCCGGAGCCTACGCAGCTCTGTGCACACCGTTTTCCCGACGGAGTGGCCGTAATCGATTTCGACGTAGCTGAAAACTCGCCGGGCTTGCGTTGCTGGGTTGCATTCGGCCGGCGCGCACGTGTCGCGAAAGTTCGCGGTTACGGGTAGTATACGTGTGCATGACGGGATTCAGGTGGTCTCCCGACGACGGTTTTCGTCATTCGTCGGCCACGTTTGTATCGGCATTCTCACCTGTTGATAGACCTGTTGATGACGCGTACCCTCCGTTATACAAGCCGGTTGCTGCGCGCGGCTCGCTGCAAGAAAATCCTTTGTAGTACCCACTGGTTTTCTATGGTTTCCCTCTAACCGTTGAACAAAGGATATCAATTTCGTACGCACCGCAAACACGACAGGGTGGTAACCATATGAGAAAGAGAGGGACGAGAGAGGGAGGGAGAGAGTATTCGCAGGGATTCATCGCGGGGATTATTCGGTGAATTTGCATGCATTGTTCATCGATGTGGAACCGAAATTTCGTATCGGGCCGGACGGATGCCAGTTTCCTACCCTGCTGGTCGGCTGTACGCCGACTTCCTGCGCCCCATATTGTTCCCGATTCCGATGGTTATAACCCAACCCCCTCCGGGAACCGTGTTTTCAAATCGGAAACGACTTGCTAAACCGCTCCTCCCCCACCCCCCATGCCCCCTCTCATGCCCTCTCCGCGCGTCATTTCCATCGCGCGAACCATTCAATTAATCTCAATCGTATGCGGCATTCATGATCGGTCAATGTTCGGCCCGTGTAATTGATAGCCGGCATCTCTCTCTCACTCTCTCTTTCTCTCTTTCTCGATCGTACTCTCATCCGCTCTCTGTTGTTTAAATTCGTGATCGATGTTCTGACATGATGTTTCGCTCGGTTGGATGCGCGTCGTTGCGGAACGCTCTTTATGCTATCTGTGCGATTGTGATTTCGTGATGTGCTCGATAGTTGCGCTTTATTCGATCCGTGACCACCGACGCGTGGCTTCGGTACGATCGTCGAACCGGCAACGAAAAATACCACGAAATCAAAAATCAATTCGAGGGATTTTATACGCTTGCGAATGTTTTGAAACGTCGATTTTCAGACAATGCTTTTCCTCAAGTATTTTATCGAAAGAATATTCTGTACAAATTTTCATTCAGTCCGACTGGAGATCTCATAGACACGTTGTTATGAGCAACGTTTTATTGTATATTCCCAAGCTGTTTACCTGTGTACGTATATTACAAAGAGTCTCAGCTAAGTCCAGTTCGACGAATTTCCAAGCAAATCCACGAAACATCGACACGTTTTCAATGCGACACTTACCATGGAGCTTTGTAGTTCGATACTACGTTCTCAACTTTTATTACTTTAAACAGATTTTATTCGAAACCGCATTTTTAAAGACGGTGAGAAAGATATTTCAAAAACTGGAACACAGATTGTTTAAAAATTTCCCGTGCTTATTTCTTTTCGTTTTGTGGACGAAAAACAAGCCTTTTGTCAAATTCCAAAGTTTAACTTTAAAGAGCCCCTATTTTGAACGATCAATCACTAACCACAACGGGTATATGTATTTAATCGTCTATTAAAGCAATGTTTCGACTCTTTGTTAAAGGTTTGAAAATCCAGTACCATAATTTTACCAATCAGTGGCCATAATAAAAAGTAAACCATACAAATTGCTCCCTCTCGATGTCGGAATTTTTATGCACAAAAATGCACCGTTATATTGTAAACGGCATACATTTTTAATCACCTTCCCCTGAAATCTGCGTAATTCATGCTATTTTCCCCGCAGATACTGTCATTTATTTCGCATTGTTATCGGTTCACAGCTGGACCAACAGCGCCCCAGCATTTTTGTGTAACGTGCGGACACGTCAATGTTACATCCTGCTGGTCCACAGTGGAATGAAACACCTATTTTCTTGGACAGTTGACAAAATATTTATGGGAGGAATTTGTTTTATTTGGTCGCAAATATCGATTTCGCTTGCATCCTCAGAATCCTATAGCTTATATATTTTCCATTCTTTCCTATATGTTTTTACTATGTTTTTGGTAACGTTTAACATGATATTTGAGAAAATAAATAAAAATTGTCTACCTGAATTGCAACAAACTGGACCAACGTAGAAAATTATTTTCTTTCTTAATAAGTTCAATAGATTGAAAATAATTATAACAGTATTTTTAAATTCTTCTGATGGTTTTACCGTTTTAAATTACATCTACTCATTTTTGTCATAAATGCATAAAATCCGCTGTCTAGTCATCGAACATACTTGAAGCAACCTGACGTTGGCTGAGACAGTTTTCCCGATAAAATCAAAAAACAGCGAAGATCGGTAGCATGTTTAGGTATTTTTCTCAGTGGTTCCATTCTGCGGTCTCCTTTTTTCTGCCTGTTTCGCCGGTAATACATTAGGCGCTGCATGTAAATGAAAGTAGCTAGCGGAATCCCCTGGAGAACATTTCGGGGATACGGAACGAGCTTTCCCCTATTGCTGCCAGTTCGCGCGCATAACTTTCAACAACCGGTTCCGCATTCCGAAACCGAGGACCAGCCAGTTTCGGGAAACTTTTCTCCACGAGGCCACGGTTCCCGGCTCCGTTTCCTCTGTCGACGGAACTGAGAAATGGCACCCGCTCGAAGGAAACAATAATAACACGCTCCTCCCTTGTCCGCGAAAGGTGGTCCTTGCTTTTTACGATTTCATTTCGTCCGGTAATTCGACGCCACAAAGTAGACCGCAAGAATTCCTTGCACGATGATGCGAAATCCTTGCATTGCACGCTAGTAGTGAGACCGAAACTATTCGTACAACCGTTTGTTTAACCATTTGCACTAGACTGTACCTTCTGTGGCATCGCTTAAAATTAGGGGAGAATGACCCTTTAAGGGGTCACACACACCTAGATGGCATAAAACTAATAATAAGATGAATACGACAATTTTTTTTTATGGTAAAAACAATTTTTTTTAACTGTTATGTACATTTGCAAACGTGAACTTTTAACTATAATTTGTGAAATTGTCATGGGAAAATTCGAAACAGGAAAGATTTGTCAGCCATTTCCGTGCGACGCTCTTTACAGCTTCTGCGGTAACTATCGCAACTTCTACAATCTTTACCTGAAACCAAAAACCAAAATTTTGTCTAAAGTAGTTTGTTCGTGAGCAAATTGGTAGCAAATATCTTTTAATTTAGCTCCCTTCCCCCTTAATCTTTTTATAAGTTTTTCATTTCTTTTTTTCCCTTCATTGATCATCATTGCCTGCATATACATTGATTGATTTAACCGAATATTGAAGATATAAATAAAAAATATTCATATTAAATATGAATGTAGTCTTTTGTTATGATATTGCATCTATCATGCTCAAAATAAAATGGTGCTTGTTTTTCCCCGTTGTTGAGATGTGCATATTTAAAATTCTAATTCAGGCGAAAAGCTTGTGTTCACTTGAAAAAACTATAATTTTCAAGATGTAATAACAATTACTTGTTTTAAAATCGTTCGAATCCTAGAAGATGTAAGCTTTCGTATTGTCTAAATCCAACTCAGCTATTCCTAACAGTTTTCTTTTAAATTGCACTTGAATATGGAGAAAATCATGTGGAAGGAGACAATTTCATATTATTAATTTTTTCCTCGAACTTTGCCGGCTTCCTGTGGGTCGTGGAGGGGGATAAAAAATTTTTTCTGATTTGCCGCCTTTGGAATATTCTTAAAACATCCCCATCGCTCATTTATTTAAAAACAAAAACATTTTTTGATGCTGTTGTGATGAACATGTTGTGAAGCTTAAAGATCACCTGTTACGTAATAATTCCAAACGAAATTATTATATTATGTTACTCGGGGTGAGTTGACGGTGCACGATTGTAATTGCTGTTGATTAAAGCCATGGACCACAATCTCTAAAAAATTATAAAGTTATAGCAGATTGACAGTATGTTAAAGTCGTAGTGCACAGCGTAATATTCAAAGATGCCATAACTTTTTTGCGTTAAATTGCTATTCGGAGGTCGGATTTCGAGTTTCGCAGATTTTCGACAGTAACGATAACTTCGAACTCTCTTACATTGAGAAGTTACGACGAAGAAAGTAGCTAACCGGATGAAGAACGATGCGCCTTAATCTTGGAAATCAACTTAATATAATTCGACCGAACTCCTGTGACAGTGCTTTTAATTGAACTTTCAGAAAACTTGGCAATTGTTGAATCCAGTTTGAAACTCCGTTTCGCCTTTGAATCTCCGTTAAATAATTTAGTCCGGTATATAAGTTAACTATTTGATCGAGTTTCTTTTGTCTTGGCTGCTGAATTACTTCTTAATCGCAATACTGCGGCCGTTGCGACCCTCGCAATTACATATCGTCATTTTCAACGTCGTTTTTTCAAACTTTATTCCGAAGTAAAAACATCCGTAGATGTAATTTGAGAGTTTATTAATTTGACGCAACTTTAGCTTTAATGAATTCAGTAAAAATATTTCAATATTCGAATAACATGTTTCTTTTAATATTTTTATCTAATTATGTCTAATATCGTATTATGTAGTTCGAAGAAGCTATTTGAAGACGCACGACGCTTTGATTTTAACGCTTTTAATACTCGGCTACTGAAACATCGAATTCGGCGCGATTCATCGATCCTGTTGGAATTTCATCTGCAGAGTATCGATTATACAAATATTTCAATCAACCAAATTGAGTCCGCAGTATGAATATTGATAAATTGTTATGTATACATCGCAGACATTGTTGCTTCTTTTTTATCTCCGGAAAAGACATGTAGTATATGTAGAATATTCTTTTATGTAGCAACCCAATTACACTCCTTTTTTCTGCCATTTTATTCGCACGTTGCGCTGGTGTAAAGTTATTAATAAACTGCGGATCTTGTACAAAATACAAATTTTCTGTGAATAGGAATACTTATACATACTATTTACTATTTAAAATATTATTTTACCCAGCTCTGAACGTAGTAGACACATAAAAATGTATTTCTCCTCCTAACAACATTGATGTGTTCGAAATAACGATAATCTTAAATTCTACTGGTGTTTCTCGTTTTTTATTCTTCACCTACCCATTTTTGTCACAAATGCATAAAATCCCCAGTCTACTTATTAATTAACAATGACGAGCAGAACAATGTCTGAGCTCTCATAAATATTTCTTAACCTCTGTGCACTGTTCTGGTCAATTTGACCCAAAAACGGAGTTTTGCATTGTAACTGTTCTTGCAGGAATGTATAAATTATAAATCACACACGAGTTAAGAACTAGTCTCCTTGCAGAATTTGATATCAACTCTGTTCCAATTCAATTCTCGAAATATAAATGACCCAATTTCCAGTGCGCAAGGTTAACAAGATTCTAATTTCGATTCGAAAAGGTGTTCATTTTTACGTCCAATGCCATTAGATACCGTCGCAGAGAATTTCAAGCATGTTATTGTTGCTACCGAGAAGAGGTTGTAGCTCGAGATTGCGAAAATATATTGAAAACTGAAATTAGGTTCGACCGTTGCTGCGACCCGAAAAGGGAAGTTCGGTAACGCAGGTCGGATGTTATTTGCGCAAATTGTTAAAGTTTGCTCGTGCAATATTTACGGTGCCGTTTGATGAATATATATGATACGGCGCCTCGATGCGCCGTGAAAATGCATTTTATGAATTCAGGTTTAATCTGTCAATACGCATCGATGCAATTTGATTCGGATATTGAAGAACAGATTGCCGACATAAAATATTCGGTATATTTTATTGACTCGATATTTCCTTGAACGCGCGATGAAACGCGAGTGCACGCGCATTTATACGCAAACACGATGATGGACAAAAGTGACGATATAATTTTGAATAAAATCATTATCGAGCTAACGCTATATTTTAAATAAATTAAGGCTAACTGAGGACCTGGCATTAATTACTATCGACTCGCATGCAGCAATATGCTCATTTTTCTGATTCTTTAATGCTTTTCAAAGTCTGTTTTTGATTTGTAAAATATTCGAAAAGTATATTTTATCAGTTATGTTAGGTATTAGACTGCTCATTTTTATACACATAGGGATATATGTGGATTGAAACGTGTAATTGTTATGATTGAAATAGGATTTCTGTATTTTACTAGGGGCTTCACGGTATTTGAAAAAAAATTCTATTAATTCTTTTAATAATAAAATTTCTTTGTAATTTTATTATAGTTTAACCACTAAAATCCATAATAGTTTATCAAAGTCTATACTTAATAGTTTAACCACTAAAATCAATTTTTCAATTATTTTTTCTTAATATTTATATATACTATTATCACAAACTGACAATTACCCTGAAAAATGGATTATTTTGTATCAAACATGTTAGAATCATTGTTATGTCTCTTTACACATACTGTTATGAAACACCAAAAGTTACAGATACCAGTTGCTTTACGAAACAGTAAAAATATCAGAATTTAAACAATTTGTTTTGACTTTGGCACCAAAATTTGTCTCTCAATTCCTATCCATATGTTTCCGCATTAGGCTCAGTATTTGAGTGCAAAGTTTGCATCCAAAATTTCATACCAAATTGATGCCAAACCTTGGCTTCGTTCAGCTTTGTTGTAGAGGGTAGGTCGGTCGCACTAAGAGAGAACCTAACCTTGTTCTGAAAATAAATATCGGGCAAAATCGGAGTATAACACATATTTTGTACTTTACATTGTGGTGTTTACGCACCACTTTCGCGAACGGGGCTTTAGAAATTTACATAAAATACCTTTTTCCACCCTCCAGGAAGATTTACTTCCATTTTTATCGATATTTACTATTAGAACACGGTTGCGTCCGCTCTTAGTGCAACAGACCTGCTCTCTGAAGTTTGCCTGCAAATTTAACTAGAAATTTGTCGACAAATTTTCGTGCCAAATTCATACAAAATGGGGACCAAATTCTGCTCCAAGCAGGGATTGGTACCAAATGGACAAGTCTTTTGCACGCAATGTGTGGTGCAAACATTGCGCTAAATTTGCTTGAAACAGCATTTGGCTAACTGGGTATTATTCGTAACTTATTAAAATTACGGATTTGCATGTATGTTTCTTGCAATCGACGCGAGGTGCAAAATTTCAATTTCGCATGAAAATCCGCGGTCTAGTAATAACGAACATTAATTCACGGTGTACGATTTGGTCCGCGCGCATTTAACAACTTTCTGCCCGAGGCAACAGAATTGTTCATCCCCGGACGCCATAACTTCGCCCGAAAATTCCATGGCTCTTCTATGCATGGAACTCGACGAATAAAAGGTGTAACAACGTAACAGCTTGGCTATTCTTCGCCATCCTCGCCGCGTCATAATTCTCTCGAGATTTCATACATTCTGTATCCTTCCTTACCAGCCAGTATCACGGTAATTACATAATTTAGTAGTTTAGTGCCGGGAAACGAGAGTGGACGGTGGCGGTATGCATTTAATACCAGCAGCTGTTTCCCAAGAAAAAAGGAAAACACGCAGTCGTCCTCCCGTCGCGCCGGAGAAATTACTTTAATCTCGAGATGAAGACAGAGTGTTTCTTCGCAACGCGCAACATGCTGACGCTGTTCTTTTTGTTCGCCTACTTTCTGGTGATTTTATGTTTATCGTTATTTTCGTTATGCGGAACGGCCGGAAACGAGCGGGCGAATTGCGAAACCGACAGGAGGGCGTATACTTCATGCGAATATTTCAAACTATAACACAAATGCGATGAAGCTATACTGGATCTTAATGTTCAGGCTGTTTTATCAATTAGTGTACCTTCGTGCTGGAATCATCGGTTGGATGAAGAGGAGAAAGGCCCTATAGACGGCTTATTTTTTAAATAAATTTTTAGGAATTTTTTGCAAAGAAACCAATGCTACAATCTTTCCGGACCTTCAAGGGTACTTTACTTAACAGTATAACAAGTACAAAACTTTTGTATGACAATAAAATTATGATAAATACGAAAGAAATAGAGCAGAGCAAATAGGCTCTTTTTCAAGATGCTAAGCAACGCCGGATGTAGTGTCCGCGGTAGCTATTTGAAACAGACCAATATAATTTGTTTACAATTTATTCAGAAATTGTAAGAATACGAACCATAAATGGTGTAAAAAATTACATATTTTAAAACTTACATTTTCAGCATTTTCTCGTCAAAATCTATAGGATTCTATAGAATTATATTAAAAAAGAGTTGAAAATTTTGGGTCCCCAAAAGTGAAGTTCAGACAATGAGTTAACAGTATTTTTTAACTCCATAAATATTTTTACTGCTTTAGAGTCGATTTGCTCGCTTTCGTTAATCCCCATACGTTCCTCGGGTGAAAGTTCACCCTCTTTATCAGTTCGGATAATCGAGGTTCAAGGACAAGTAAATACAATGCTAATTGTATTATGTTTGGTATCGTTTTAATCAGAGAAGTGTCGCGAATAAGTTGATCAAAGTTTTAATGAGAAATAATTAGAAACCAAAAAGGAATTGTCAATGAGTATTGTCTCAACCTCTTTCACATATATTGAGACAATGCTGTAACTGAGTTTCTTGAAAATAGCTACAGAATTCGTCGGAAGATTCGCTAGGATTATTGGAAAAAGAATATCTCATTTTTTGGTCGTCCATTAGAAGTTATTTCGCATAGGACGAAATATAATGAGAAAGAGCCACTGCGAATGGCAGAAGCGTGAGACACAGTCAGAAATGAGACGGTCCAAGCCCGGAATGCCATCGGAGAAAGAAACTTAATTTTCCCTTTAATTCGATTCGATGTCGCGCTCGTGACGGGGAAAGAAATCGAAGTTGCCGGAATATCAATCGGTTTAGGAAGAAATTGGTTCTTCATAATGTCTGAAAGCCGGCTAGCGTTGTGTCTTCGTGGGGTACCGGCAAGTATTACGTCCATTTTCACGGCTTTATCGGTATTGGTTCCCGATGCGCTGCTCTCAGAAATAGAGTTCGACGTAACTCCATTGCGCGATCGACTGCTCCGTCTTCTTGGAAAAGTCTTGCAGACGGGAAACTCAAAAATACATTTTTCTTCGTGCCCGTACAGATCCAAGCACAGAGAAGGTAATTTGAAAAATTGTTTAACTTGATTCAATCCTATTCAATTCGTTATTTTATTATTCTTTTTTAAATAGACTTTTGAAAGCTATAAATGCACAAACTCTTGCAACTTGGTTGCCAATTTTGTAAACGTGAATTTCTAATAATTGAAAATGTTAAAAAAGGTGGTTTAATGTTTCAGATTCCTGGCTTACATCGATCTTTTCATTTCAAAATTTAGCGTACGTTCGAGTGTAGCGTACTGGGATATTTTTTGTGTGAATGAAACACCCCGTACATCCAAATGGTTGCTGCACTCGCATAAATTAATGCTGGTTAAATTCGTTCACCTGGGAATTGCTGGCAATTAATCCTCTGGCGATACATACAGCTCTAACAAGTCTAGTTCCAGGAACTTTATCAGTAAAACGTTAATGCATGCGACATCTACTGGCTTACAGCTTTATAGTTTTCCGAGTAAAGCAGGCAGTTATGATAATTTAGAAGTTACTCGTTCATTACGTCGACCCACAAATCACGTTGTACCCATGTAGTTCGAAGCGAACATATTCGCACTAATTTTGTCAAAAGGAAATCCAAACGCAATAAAATAATCATAACTGTAAAAATAAATAATCATTATATCAGAGACGAACATTTTTTAACCATATACATAAAATTAATAGTTCAAAGCAATGTTAATTATGGAACGATCTTATAATTTACGTACATGACATAAATTTTATTTACCAACTTTATCACATATATTCTCAATAAAAATTTTATCAGATGCATTTTTATAAATATAATGAAATATATAGTCCATGAAAAAAAATTTACTTTTTTTTTCTTAAATAGGTGTTAACTTGGTGTTCTAAAAAGGATTGTTGTAAAGAGTCTACATTAATAAGAATTTATATTTTGAGGAAACTAAGAGTTTATTAGAGGCTGCATTAAAAATTATTGTTCATGAATTTTTTCAGATTTTACAATTTGGTGCGCGATAGTTAAAAAAAAAAAAATAAAATCCGACCTTTTCGACGTTTTTTCCACGAAAAACTAAGCTAACCTTAAAATTGTGATGTTCTATTTATTCTGTAAGTCTATTAGACTCTGATAAATATTGAACATTTCATAGAAATAATTAAAGAATGAAATCAACTTGATTAGTATTTCTACTGCGTCAGCGCATTACATCTGGAAGTATTAACCATGCTATCAACAACGCGGATAGCTTAGGGCGTCAGATGGCTTTCCGTTCAAAAATTGACCATGTTCAAACCATGAAAAAACTTCAACTTCATGAAAAAACGTCGAAAAATATTCGTTCCGGTCTCATTTTAAAGTTTGGACCGTTGTTTGTGAAAAAAGCTTTTTACACTTTGTAACGGTTGAGCAAGTGAACATACTTTTTTGTTTCGAAAATTTTGCAAATTCAAATGTTCGTGCATAAGTTAAAAAATCATTTTGTGAATGGAACCAACGTAGATTTGAGGATTGGAGTCTCACCTTTAAACTGACCTCTCGATGGTCGCTGTAAAATTTTTCTGGCCAAGTTATTGAAGATTACTATTATTGAATGAGTAAGTTATTGAATAAATCTACAAAACGTAGTTTTTAAACATTCGATATAGCACCACATAAAAACGTTGTAAAAAACAAGTTTCAGTATTTTCTCTGCAATTCTCTTCATTGTAGTCCAGTATTAAAAAAAGTTATGATCTTGTTAAAAGTGTCTGAATATTATTCGGAGTGACAATATGCCAATCGTAAATTTGGTGATTCGAACGAAATTGAATCACAGCGATTACCTACATGTCCCCGTGATCGCTCGCTGCCGGACGGTTAGTGTACTTCGCTAATTGCACGCGGCGTGATTTGATGGGCTGCTGGAAAAATGCGCTCCGGATAAATCGGCGAATTTATGTATTCGTAAAAGCAGGACCGGTCTGTTCGACGCCCCAATGATAAATCGAAAACGATAACGAACCGCGCGCTGATATTTTATACGCGTGACCCCACGTGCCCGGAACCGGACAGGTGGAATTGGAAACTGAGTACATTCCGTCAAGTATATTTCACGTGATCCCGGATACACGGTTCCAATGTTTGATATTGATATTTTGTGCAATTCTTTCTTTCGCACAAATGTTTACGATCGAAAATATTTTATCGCTCGTGTACACTTACAGCTAGACTGCGAACCTTCGTGCAAAATAAAAATGTCCTACATAGGCGATGTGAAGCAGGAGTTCAATAAAGTTGGTACGTTGAAAATGATAATGTTCTTAGGTTTTTCTGATTTTTCGGGTCCCCACCACAACGCTCCTGGCAGATCTATAATCCTTGTCTTAATGAAGGACCGCAGGATTCCTCACTCATTAGCGAGTCACTACCAAAAATGGTAGTTCCTTTGACTAGGAATTCAGGGACTGTAATTGCTCAAGGTCACTCAGGGTTGCAGGCAGAGGTAACGTTATCTTTTAGCAAAAATAATCATTTTAAATTTAAAATTTTTCCTCTGTATGTGACCTTGAATGACCTTGAGTAATTATAGTCACTGAATTCCTAATGAAAGCGGCTATCACCCTAGTTATTGAAAAAGGGTGGTCTGGGTTAAGTAGTCTGCTCTAATATTTTAAATTTTATACGTTTCCTCTGTATGTGACCTTGAATGACCTTGAGTAATTATAGTCACTGAATTCCTAATGAAAGGGACTATCATCGTAGGTATAAAAACAAATATTTGTATGGCATCGTGTGAGCTTCACTGGACTGACCCTGTATATGTTACATGGTATATGTACATCTTATATAATCATACAACGTATGTATATAATCGCACGTCTCTTTTTGTATTAAGATCTACGGTATTAATTTTAACGTTTATAGACATATTCGTGCGTCAATATAGTTACGTCCTTTTTTAAGAAAAGGTCAGGCATTGTATTTTTAAGAATGAAACGGCCAGTCGTTTGTTGGCATTGGATATTGCGCAAATAAATTGTTATTCTAGTAAATATTTCGGTTAAATATTTGGCAAAACAACTTGTTGAACACGACGCGGCGGTAGGTTTCGAGTTCATGTGACGCATAGAATGTTGATCGACTACGGCAGGTTTTATTAATTCAATTTGTTCAAAGAGGTAACAGGAAAAATAACAGTAATATGGTAGCTACCGAGAACGTATGATGGAGGAGAGGCAAGAGGAAGAGAAATTACACGAGTGAAAGAGAAAATACAAAAAGGAAAAGGGGAAAAAAGAAGGAACGTGGGTGAAATGATTGAAAGGACTAGCTAGAGTTGTGAAACGAAGATTGAAGATCTGTACACTTAAAAAACCATATTTTCCTTTTGTGGAAACAGCAAAGATCTTATTACCACTATAATTTTAATTTGATATGTATTGTAACTAAAATTGAAGACTAAAATGGCGAGTGATAGAGAAATAATTTTAGCCGTTTAAGGCCGGAATTATGTTATTCTCACTTTTTTACTCACGATTTTGGTTGCACATGAAAACAGTTCGTGTAATGCACAAGCATTTTAAAGAAGGAATATTAAGAAAAGGTTCTGTTCGAACTAAAACTTTTACTTTCCAGAACTTTATCTGCTCGGGTAAACTTTTATTGTAAACTGTCGGTCAAATAACCGATTTGAAATTTTGTATCTTATTGTCAACGATATTGTAAAGATGCATCAATAGGAAACGATCACAAAAATTCCTTTATCTAAGCTAACGTTATAATAGAAGTTGCACAGTTTGCTAATTTTGTAAGCGTTGGTAGGTTTAAAGTTAAACACGGATTCATCTTTTAAATGGAACCTATTAAAAATTCCATAACTCTTTCAATCTCTGCTTGGAATTGAATGCGCATGCTTCATGGTTTAAAACTACTGACCCAGAACGATAAAGCCATCTGATCTGCAATTTCTTGGAACGTTCCTGATGTTTCATGGCGGTTGGGTTCCTTTGAAAGAAAGAAATAGGAAACGATAGACGAGAGTGAGAGAGAGTGAGAAAGAGAGAGGGCGAGAGAGAGAGAGAGAGAGAGAGAGAGAAGGAGAAAGAGAGAAAGAGAGGGAGAGAGAGAGAGAAGGCCGAGGTGGCTCGTAGGAAGATTCCAGATTGGCCAATCTACCTTTGTCTTTCGAGGCAAAGAAAATTCAAGTTCGAAATTCAATTTCCACAAAACAAAGCGTAGAAATCTCATCCTGGTTTAGCAGTAGATCTACGGTGTGCAAGAGTGCACTTAGAGTAATTCCGAGAGAGATGCACCACATTTTGTTTTCTGTTTATAAAAATTTTATTGACAATAATTGAAAGTATAGGCAGGCATAGTTTAATTATTTATTTAAATCTCTTTAATAATATATAAAGTTAAACGAGTAAAACTTTTATTTTAATATGTTAATATGCTGTTTAAAAAAACCTCGAAAAAGTGCATCTTTTTTTTCTCTACCGCGTATTACATAAAGGTGTTGTGGACATATATCGAGAAAACACTGTATTTCGAAATCGTGTGAGAAAAAGAGTTGGGTGAATTGTATTCTAGTTTTTGCTTCCGTTCTTTAGCATTTGTCCCAAATAAGCGACTGTGTTGTGACGGCTACGCGGTCTCTCGGAAGAAAGCACGATCTAACCCGAGAGCGCGGGATCTACAAGCTGTCCGGATTTAAAGAAACGCGGGTTCGATAGGAATATTATGGATCGACACAACTAATTGAGTGACCACGCAGTAACAAATGTATATTCTCAAAAGACAAGTAAAAATAACAAATGATAACAATATAAACGGATAACAAAATAGCTTACCAAAATCACAGCCTCTCGTAACAACAAAACAACGCAATTAAAACGCTGAACAAAGAATAATTCTCGGTATACAACCTGTAACTAGAAGACAAGAGAAAACCGTTACAAACGCTCAAAAGAGAGACTAGCGCGGAAACTAAGACTTTACGAATAAAAATACAATATTAAAACTGGAACTTAACAACTACGAGCACACGGGCTCGGCAAGACTAATAGAATAAAAGAAACTATAACTAATTAACGGAAACTCAGACTTTCGCCCGGGCGATACAAAGAAAACCCTGAACGAACTCTGTCTTAACGAGTTTACGGCTCTATCGACACGCACCTCGCGCTTGTACATCGAAGAAGAACAATTCTTCGCTAGGTTTCGGCTAGCTCGGCCCGCTGGCCGGCTCCCCTCCCTTCGCGCCTAACCAATTAGATTTGGGTCTTAGTTCGACAGCCCAACCACGCGCGTTACGCATTCTTCTCACTCACGCACAACATTCCTCTCGCTCACGCACTCTCCTCCAACGGTCGTCGAACGGCGAAGCTACGGTAAACAAAAAGGACCTAGGACGGTCACTATACCCGCGCCGAACGCTCGGTGTGCTCAGTTAGGGTGACCCCACAATTGCAAAGAATTACCGAGCACAGCCCTTTGTTCGCACGCCCAACACCACGCGACTAGCCTCTCCTCGACCGTTGGGATAACCGCTTAATGCCCACGGCCCGACTGGCGAGGACGCGAAACAATAAACAAGGTGACGAACGGGACGCCGTCAGCTCTGCCTATACCTAAACTAAATACTAAATCTAAGATATAAACGTTTCCGGACGGCGTTGATTCCAAGTAGGGTATTCGTTACTTAAATACATTCAACGCGAAATAAACTAAAATATTATACATCGTCAAAGGCAACACTGTGATCAATTAGGGAGATCCCACAATTACTAGAATTATCAACCACGGTGTTACCGACGATTTGAAACCCCAAACAATAATTGTTCGGAACGTAACAGTCCTCCCTCCTTAAAGTCATCGTCGTCCTCGATGATGTAACATACAACTATACATTTTTGTGCCTAACCGGAGCTTACTTTAAGGAAATAGTGGTTCAAAACGGCGGTCGAAAAAGACCTGGACGCGAGCGTTCTTCTTATATTTCGTATACCTGCTAACTGCAGTATCCGCCATAAACATACGCAGTGTCTGTACTCTATCCGATGCTCTTACTGTATTGTATGCACATGTTAATACTACCCTATCTATTTTCTTACAGCCTTCCACATCAATGATTCCTATATACGGGCAGTTCCTAATCACTCTACAAATGTCTTCGCTACTGATTAATGGATTTGACCTGCAATGCACCTCCTTTAGTCCTTTTAGTGACCCCAACGCGTACCCTGGCACTTCTGGATATAAATTATTAATTTCCAGGACCTCTAATTCCTCTAGATTTATTAATGAATCGAGGGCAGCCTCTCCTCTTATATTGGTACACCCACTTAAATTTAAGTGTGTGATTCGTGAGAGGTTTGCGCTGATTACGCGTACCGTGTCCACCGTCACCCAACCGCAAAAAGTTAGTGATAGGTGGACGATCTCTCGCATTACACGAAATATGGGCAATGCCGGATTTACTGGCCCTAGGTCTATTTCCACGAATTCTCCTTCTTCCATATGAAGCTGAATGTCCATTTCATTCGGGTGCAACTGGGCTTCGGCGAAGGTCAGCGCATGGATCTTAAGGATTTTTAAAGATTGTTGCAGGCCTCTATTGTTACATAATGTAGTGAGTATCGTATCGTCCGTCAGTGTCTGTAGCAATGTCAACTCTAAGGAAATCAAATTCTGTAATGTTTTTATCGTATCTATCAAGTATTCTGCTGTAATTCCAATACAACGGTCTAATTTAAAATGACTTAGTCCCGGATTCAAATGACGGAATGCTTTTCCACCTAATACCGTCCCGGAGAGTTCAAGTGACTTCAACCCTTTAGCTCTTTCGAACACCTGCGCTAATTCGGGCTCTACTGGCGGTTGCGATTTTCCTAACGTGATACTCTCTAATTTACTCGCAACCTCCACCAGATTTCTAATTGCCGATGGCCGCACGGTTGACGCCGTAAAATCTAAGTGTAAAAGGTTTGGACACTCTTTCACTAATATAGCTAATATTTGCGGTTGTAACAATCTCGAGATGCTCTCATCATTAACCATTATTACCGTTATATGCTGCGCTGTTCTACGCAGCAACCAACGTAAGGCACTCATACTAACCGTCTTCCCATGCCAACCGTGCGGCCAACGCCAATCCGTTATATCTAAACGCTTAATCGAGCTATATGACGCAAGGGTCCCCTCTCGCCACCTTGTTGATACTAACTCTAGCGCGGCCCTGTCTTGAAATTGTAAATACGACGCTATTTTTGCTATACAATCCAACGGTAAGGGTATCTTGTCCGTTAAATCTAGGCCCGGAAATGGATCTGCTGATGGTCGTGGCGCTATGAGCTTTGCCTCGTGCCATGGGTCCGCAGGTCGGATCCTCAGCTTTCTTTTGTGTATGACAAAATCCTGTCCCACCAGCTTCTTGGCCTGTTCCGGGTTTCCGAAGGTCAGAAATGCCTGATTGCCTGTGGGCTTCCTCAGGACTACCGCATGCTCTGCCCCATGTGGTCGGAAGACTTTCATCAAATCCTCCTTCTTAGTATAGTTAGCCAGTCTCAGTATCAGCAACCTCCTTCCTTCTCCTGCTGTCCCTGAGCTGCACCCTGGTTGTGGCTCCATAGTTATCAATATAATCCTATGGTTACAATGTTGGTGTAAGTACGTGTAAATACTATAGGAGACAACACAACATATAAATAATAATGTTTCCTCGCGCCAAATGGCAGCGGTTCGCATCCACATCGCATCGCAATGAGTAGTTGTTTATGTCGCACGTCAGTTATGTCCACAGTCTGGTTTATTTAACCTTACAATTGGTTGTACCCATCCGAGGATGTAGCTTAACCTAAGTTGGTCTGTAACTTATTACAATAATTATTAATGTTTGCTTAAAATGCTAACGCAATTCGCCAGTCGGGCCCATCGTTGCACAAGCGCCGGCTGCGTTAATGCGTCTCATTCGTTAAAATTTGAAAAGTGAACAATAATAGATCTTTAAACATTAACGTGTTTCTCTCTTTCAGCGTTAATCAGTTTATAACTTTAATTTATCTATGTGTTTGGTAAATTGCTTTCCGTTATCGTCTTCTAAAATAACATTGTTTTTTGCTAAAATTCCAACAATTTTATATGGTCCCCGATAACGATCGCTGAATTTTCCAGCTCGCGGTTCGATTATGACGCGTACCATGTCCCCTATTTTCCCACGGAACGGTCGCGCCTTCTTATCGTAGTAACCTTTAGATCTTTCTTTGGCTTCATTCTGATTCTTTGCCGCTATTGTATGCATCTCGTTTAATCGAACAATTAGATCAGAAAGATAAGTATTATATGTAGGCAGTCTTTCGTCCTCTGGGAACGAACTCGGACAACGAGCAACCTTTCCAAACACTAATTCATAAGGTGTGAAATTGGTCGCTTCATGTACCGAAGTGTTGTACGAAAACATTGCAAACGGTACTAGCCTATCCCAATCGTCATATTTATCTACATAGTGGCTAATATATTCTGTTAATACTATATGACTTCTCTCTAATGCTCCATTCGTTTGTGGTCTATAACCAGACGTCATAAAATGTCGGATTTTGAAAATCCTCGTCAATTTTTGAATAACCTTATTCAGAAAACTTGTTCCTCTGTCTGTCAATATTGCTCTAGGAGTACCATATTGTAATATCAAATGGTTCGTTAAAGCGTGCGCGATTGTCTCAGCTCTAATGTCAGGAACGGGAACTGCTATACAGTATTTTGTTAAATTATCTTGCATTGTTAATATATGCCTATTTCCATTGGGAGTTGTTGGTAATGGTCCTACTGTATCCAACGCTACCCTCTCAAACGGCTCTGCGGAAGTATCCGTTATCAACATGGGCTCGCGTGTTTTGGAACGGACCAACTTTTTATTTTGGCAACTATCGCACGAACGAATAAATCGTTTTATTTCTTCGCGCATGTTCGGCCAATAAAATCTCTCCCTAATTCTATTGTAGGTTTTAGTGACACCCTTGTGTCCTCCTATTAGGCTCGAATGCATTTCAGTCATTATTTGTTCCCTATATTCCTTAGGTGGTATTTGGATGTTTCCCTGACAAATGGTTGCTGTTATTTCGCTTTCGTCTAAAATATCTGCTAATATGCGCTTTAACTTGTTTTGCGGTACTTTCCCTAGCATTTCATCCGTTTGCGATATCCGGAATGAATTTAAATTTAACTGTGACAGTTTATGTTTTAAGTTTTCTAATGCTATCTCCAAGTTTTCTATTGTTGGTTCGTCAAAATAATTCTTTTTAATTACTACGCTGAATATCACGTGCTTTCCTTTTTTGCTAACCAGAATCTGACCTATTTTTAATCTATTACTTTTAAGGAACTCCGTGTTTAATATTCCTAGATCTACCAATAGTCTATTTAATGGTGCAGCCAATTTACAATCTGTTGAAATAAAATGCACATAATTTCCTGGTCTGTATGTCAAATTTTCTCGGGTGTTGCTAATGTTTTTACTATTGAACTGTGGTAAAGCTGGTTCTGGTACTATTGTTTCTTTTATTTGAATGTTAGATGAATGTGTGGCCATACGTGTATCTCCCTCCTTAGAATTCGGTCCACGTATTAGGTTTCCTAATCTATTGTATAAACTCTGGTTGTCTATGTCATCATTATCTGACTGTGTGCGATTGTGTGTTTGTTCAAGAATGGTTGTATCTTCTGATGAGTAATCTGTAAGTGTTTGTTGTGTTTTATTCGGTGTTAAGAAGGTATCGTCTGTGTCGTCACTGTCTAGTATTTCTGGCAAATCTATTGAAATATTGTTGTCTACTTCTGATTCCGACTCATCGCTCGACGAGGTGTCATTCGGACTTGAAGCCTTAGGGTTACCCCACAATTGCTTTGAATTAGGCTCCAGACCCGGCAAAACACTTCTACGTCGTCGAAGTATCGGTGTGTCTGTCAGTCTGTCGTCTGTCGTGTCACTGTATATGTCCGTATCAGTGCTGTCATAGTCAATCTGTTGTTGTGCATTTTCTGATTGTTTAGATCTTGTTCTTGTTGCTATGGATTCTGGATCGGGAGTTCTAAACCTAACTCTAGTTGTTTTAGAGCCTTTCGGTCTACCACGGCCTCGCTTTCCTATTTCCGGTGTTGATTCTGTTAAAGGAAGTACCCGTTTAGCTGATGGTCCCTCATCGTCGATATCTGATGATGACGACAGTGAAAAACCATCAGATGAGACTAATTCGTTGACTACTACTGGGTTTCGGGATAATGCATCAGCATTGGTGTTTAACTTCCCTGCTTTATGAACGAAATCGTATTCGTAGTCCCTCAATTTCAGTCTCCAACGAACCAATCTCTGTCCTGGGTCCTTTATAGAATCTATCCACCGTAATGGCTCGTGATCGCTAACTAATGTGAACTTCCGTCCATATAAATAAGGTCTAAAATGGATAATTGCATATAACACAGCTAAACACTCTTTTTCAGTAGTAAAATAGTTTTGTTCTGGTTTTGTTAATGTACGAGATAAATATGCTACTGGCAGATCGTTCCCATTGACTTCCTGGCTAAGGACTGCGCCTATGGCTGTATCCGAAGCGTCAGTTGTCAATGTGAAAGGTTTTTGAAAATCTGGATATTGCAAAATCGGATTCTGGCATAATGCTTTGCGTAGTTTCTTAAAACTTTCCTTCTGTGGTTTACCCCAAACGAATTTCGCATTTTTCTTTAATAGTTCTGTCAACGGTTTAGCCTTTGCTGCAAAATCTTTAATAAATCTACGGTAATAGCCGGCTAATCCCAAAAATTGTTTAATATTTTTCGGGTTTTTGGGACGCGGAAAATGTTTAACGGCTACTATCTTTTTTGGATCGGGCCTTAAGCCTTTTCTGCTAATGATATGCCCGAGATAACCTACTTCTGTTTTCAAAAATTCGCATTTATCTGGCTGTAGTGTTAGGTTTGCATCTGCCAATCGCGAAAATAAACGTCTAACTTTCTTCTCATGTTCTTTTAAATTTTTCGCATACACGACTATGTCATCTAGATATACGAATACCTCGATTCCTTGTAATCCTCTCAGTAATTGATCCATTAACCTTTGAAAGGTTGCTGGTGCATTTTTTAAGCCTTCGGGCATTCGCACAAATTCGTAATGCCCATTAGGTGTTGTAAAGGCTGTTTTAGGCCTATCTTTTTCATTCATTTCAATTTGCTGGAAACCACTGGCTAAATCGAAGGTTGAAAAATATTGGGCTTGACCCAAATGGTCCAGAATCTCAGAAATATTTGGTAACGGATAAGCGTCTCCTATCGTTTTCTCATTTAATTTCCTAAAATCTACCACCATCCTCCATCTAGGATTGCCTTTTGAATCGGGTTTTTTCGGAACTATCCATAATGGAGAGTTATATGGTGATTTAGATGGCTTAATAATTCCGTCTTCTAATCTTTTTGCAATTTGTTTATCTATTTCTTGTTTATGAACTATTGGAAATCTGTATTGTCTAGTGTTAATAGGAATGTCATCTGTTGTGTGAATGTGGTGTTTAATACAAGAAGTTACAGGCAATTTATCAGTAGGTAGGTGGAAAATATAAGGAAATTCTTCAACGATATCTATTACATGATCTTTTTCTTCTACGCTTAAGTGGTCTAGATGTAATCTATTCACTATTTCTGTGACTCTGTCAGTGGTTTCTGGCATTTCTTTATCTGAATCTGTCTCGAAGTATTCCTGTTCTTCGGGAAAATTATGCAATTCGAAAGGAATCAATTCCTGAGGTGGAATCTCTATTTGCACGTCTTCATCTAGAGAATTTATAGCTAGGACATGGCACACGCCGCAATCGTTGACCGATACGGCTGCTTCGCCAATATATAATCCATCCTTACATTGCAATCTTGGTAAATATCCTTCCTCCAGATTTTCATTTACTACGTCTATGGCGATCGCTTGTCGACTTCTAGCTTTTATTGTTAATATACGCGGTTTTAAATTCTTACGTTTCGGATTTTCCAATGCGTTTCCGTCTACAAATGGAATCGGTCGAATTGGGTCGCTCATGGTTACAATCGTATTATTTGTAAATGAAATTTCTGCTTGTTCATTACGAAGGTATTCTCTACCTAGTATACCATCGCATTGTAGTGGAAATGTTTTCCCTACTACATGAAATTTCACCGGTCTATTTCGCAACTTAACCATGACTGTACCTATCGTCTTTACCTTTTCGGTAGTTATTCCCGACATTATAACCGATTCGTCAATTGACACACGTAATTCCTCATTTAATGAATTTAACTTTATAATGTTTATTTCTGCACCGGTGTCGATTAGAAAGTGTGCTGCTCCCGTGCGTAGATCTGATGAAATTATTTTTATTATTGGGGCATCACGTTTAATTTCTATTGTATTTACCGGCTGTTCTTCTCTAATGTTTTTACTAACGGTTGACGCTGTGTTCCTAAAGCTGGACTCTCCGTCGCGTCTACACGGCGAGTCGTTTGTGAGTTTAAATTCTGACTATTGTGTGTTTGAAAACGAACGTTATGTGGTGAAGGTGAACGAGACCTAGCTATTGTCGGTTGGTAATGTGTTTGATCTGAATGTTTTGAAGTTGAAGGTTGAGGTGACTGTTGCCGGGTTTGGAATCTACTATTATCTCTATACCGATAGTCATTTCGAGGTCGTTCTGAATACCAATTTTGTTTATCATCTGTACGATAGGACGAACAACACGGCGGAATTCTACACGTACAATGACAGTGTGAATTTACTGGTTCACGAAATTTTGAATATCCGAAATCATTATATCGGTAATTTTGCGATCTAAGTGGTGAAAAACTTCGCGGACTCGGCGATCTTGACCGATGATCTCGATAAAGCGGGTAGTTTTGAAATTCCCTATAGTTGTCTCTACGTGATTCGCGCGGAGGATAACTTTCCGAGTGATCAATACGCCTTCGATTATCGTAAGACGGTATCAATCCCGTACTCATTTGATCTTCTACTCTTAGAGCAATTTCTAGCGCGCTCTCTAACGTAGATGGATCTCTCTGAGCCACCGCTCTCGCGAGTTCATCGGGCAAACCGCGGATAAACGAATTTAACGCGGTCGCTTTCGCATAAACGACTATGCTATCTGCCTCGTCTACGTATTTATCCTTGATCGAACTATGGAATTTACCGATTAAGATTTTTAATCTATCGTAAAAACTATACACCGATTCATGCTTTTTCATACGAATTTTTGATATCTCTTGCTGATAATATTCGTGTGATTTGTCCTGAGAAAAACGTCTTTTTAAATGTTTAATTAAATTGTCAATTGAATCAAACGATAGGTCGTATATACAGTCTCGAGCTTCCCCTCGCAATTTTGAAATCACCGCGCGAATAAACATTTTCTCACAGGTTTGCGGAAGGCAAAACGCGGCATTTTGAATATCTATCAGAAAATCCGAAATTGAAATGTTACTTCCGTCAAAATACGGTATCAACGCGGTTGCTTGTTGCAACGCGAGAGTCTCAGCCATCGCCTCAGACGCAGCATCATTAAAATATTTCGATTTCAATGCCGGGTTAGATACTGGATTCGGCATTTTTACCAAGATAATGCACAGTCAGTAATGATAAAATTCTCAGATAAAACAATAGATAATATCATAAATAGCACAATAAATATAAAATAAATAACACAATAATCGATAAATAAATAACACAATAAATAATATAATAAATAGCAAAATAAATAATATAATAAATAGCAAAATAAATAATATAATAAATAGTACAATAAATAATATAATCATAAAATATCAATGATTGTCAATAAATAAAACAAATCAATCTTTCGAACCCAAAATTATTGGAACTTTTGCAAAACAATTTTAACAATTAACATAATATAAGTTCAGAAATATGTGTATATACTCAAATAAAAAGAAAGAAAAGAAAATATACAAGAATAAGTAAATCAATGAATGAATAAATAAATAAACAATTAATTAAATGAATAAATGAGTCGATAGATCAATAAATAAATAAATAATAAGAATTAAATAGATTATTAAATCATACAGCTACATATATATATACATATTCACTCGACTAGTATCTCAAAGAAATTATTGAAAATATTTCATAAAAAAAAAATAAAAAAAATACTGCGGTCAATAAGATAAAATATCATAATTAATCCATAAGATTCCAACTCTAATTTTCATTCAGTAACGAATAATATCTAATCAAAGGGCAAATTTTGAAATTCTATATAAAAATGTATAGAGAAAAATTTCCAAGAAACGGGGTTGTACAACGAATTGTAATAAACTAATTTCCGATACTAAATTCTGTTACGAATTTAATGTTAAGCTAAATTTTGGAATAAAACTTTGTAAATGAAATTTTAAAAGAGATCCTCTTTCGAGAATATCTCATAAAGAAAAATCAGGATTTGTAACGAGATATTCTTCAAAATTTTCCGTTTCTTATGATGGCGAAAAATTTTAAACAGTATCCCACTTCTGACACCAAAAATCTGTGACGGCTACGCGGTCTCTCGGAAGAAAGCACGATCTAACCCGAGAGCGCGGGATCTACAAGCTGTCCGGATTTAAAGAAACGCGGGTTCGATAGGAATATTATGGATCGACACAACTAATTGAGTGACCACGCAGTAACAAATGTATATTCTCAAAAGACAAGTAAAAATAACAAATGATAACAATATAAACGGATAACAAAATAGCTTACCAAAATCACAGCCTCTCGTAACAACAAAACAACGCAATTAAAACGCTGAACAAAGAATAATTCTCGGTATACAACCTGTAACTAGAAGACAAGAGAAAACCGTTACAAACGCTCAAAAGAGAGACTAGCGCGGAAACTAAGACTTTACGAATAAAAATACAATATTAAAACTGGAACTTAACAACTACGAGCACACGGGCTCGGCAAGACTAATAGAATAAAAGAAACTATAACTAATTAACGGAAACTCAGACTTTCGCCCGGGCGATACAAAGAAAACCCTGAACGAACTCTGTCTTAACGAGTTTACGGCTCTATCGACACGCACCTCGCGCTTGTACATCGAAGAAGAACAATTCTTCGCTAGGTTTCGGCTAGCTCGGCCCGCTGGCCGGCTCCCCTCCCTTCGCGCCTAACCAATTAGATTTGGGTCTTAGTTCGACAGCCCAACCACGCGCGTTACGCATTCTTCTCACTCACGCACAACATTCCTCTCGCTCACGCACTCTCCTCCAACGGTCGTCGAACGGCGAAGCTACGGTAAACAAAAAGGACCTAGGACGGTCACTATACCCGCGCCGAACGCTCGGTGTGCTCAGTTAGGGTGACCCCACAATTGCAAAGAATTACCGAGCACAGCCCTTTGTTCGCACGCCCAACACCACGCGACTAGCCTCTCCTCGACCGTTGGGATAACCGCTTAATGCCCACGGCCCGACTGGCGAGGACGCGAAACAATAAACAAGGTGACGAACGGGACGCCGTCAGCTCTGCCTATACCTAAACTAAATACTAAATCTAAGATATAAACGTTTCCGGACGGCGTTGATTCCAAGTAGGGTATTCGTTACTTAAATACATTCAACGCGAAATAAACTAAAATATTATACATCGTCAAAGGCAACACTGTGATCAATTAGGGAGATCCCACAATTACTAGAATTATCAACCACGGTGTTACCGACGATTTGAAACCCCAAACAATAATTGTTCGGAACGTAACAGTGTACATATAGCTAAAGAAACAAATTCATTGAATAATTTCTCAGCTTAACAATTTGAACAATTTCAAATGGAAAAATTTCGGAATCCGGTCATTTTGACGGGTCTCGCAGTTCTGGCGTTAAAGATCCTCATTTCGTAGAATGTTATTACCGGGGTTCCACGGAGGGATTAATTAACATTTGAACGGATTGGAACGGTGCCTATCGGGCCTGGTGCTACTGTCGAAATATTTCGATCGATAAACCGTCGATCGCGCTCCGCGGTCGCTGGCGCGATAATGGCTTGTCGGTCATACCCTGTCAATTTTCGTTAACTCGTTGAACATGCAAAGTTCAGCTCCGGTTGCGTTCAATGCTGTCGCGGAGATTAGAATCCCCCGATTATACAGATTAAACTTGTCGTTCGGATGCCGAGTCGCCGTTTCCTTCGTTGATTAAATTTTCTGCGTATCATCCGTCTCGTAGAAATACAATGGCTCACGAAAGTATTCCAACGCCCTTTAAAACAGTATGACTTCTTTTAAATTGGATCAAACGACCTGAATTTTTTTTTTTTTCAGCAATTAGAAGAATTGATCTACCGAATGACGTGCAAAAAAGATTTTGAAAAATTGCAATTTGCGAGGAATTATAAGAGCAAACAAAAAGGGCACTTTGTAATGAAAATTTAAAATATGTATTTCGTGGATCTACGTTAGTTATACACATATTGAAAGTTTACGCATCGAAGGAACGCATCGAAAAATGTTAGAATCTGTGGATTTTAAGCACAAACTGACCAAAAGTCGTGAGAAACTACGATTTTTAGCACTTCTAACTATTTATAGCTCGCGTGTATATTAATAGATTTCAATGAAATGATCAGCATGCGTATAACTAACATGGATCTACAAAACCGCATATTTTAAATTTTCATTACAGGCTCAAACAAAAATGTTTTGGAAAGTGCCTCTTTTATTTGCTCTTATAATTCTAAGTAATTGCAATTTTTTCAAAATCTTTTTTGCAGGTCATTCGGTAAACCAATTCTTCTAATTGCTCAAAAAAAGTCAGGTCGTTTGGTCCAATTTAAAAAAGAGTTATACTGTTCCAAAGGGCGTTCGAATACTTTCGTGAGCCAGTGTATATGCTGACTGATCAGCATATGATCTCATTTCCACATTAATATCCTGCAATCGTGACCGTCCTTCTTCATTATCTTTCAAAATATTCTCCAAAACTTTTCGCTATTCAATTCTTGGCAAATATAGGTAAACAAACTTCGTAATAATTACTCATCGTTGTCGATACTGCTGCGATATCGACGTTTATTCGATATACAAACAGTAAACATCTCCAAGCGACTACGAAAAAGAGAATCAAATAAAATTGCAAATCGATTAATATTATTTTCAATCCACTGAAAGTATTCGTAACAGGAATGAGACGAAAATTCTCGATCTGATGATACTGCGAAATATCTGCAGTGTAGAAGAAGATGAGCTTCTTTCGAATCCAATATTCTCAGTTCGAAGGCATTAAGAGCGACTATATGGGGTGTAGAATTTTGTATTGCCGACGGGATTTAGTATGATGCCTTCGAGATGAACTCTGTGCATTTGGTAAGCGGTAAGTACCAGTATAGGGTCCGACACTGACACCGTTGCAGTCATAAAACGCCATTATCGGTAGCGAACGCGCCAAGATTATGGAAGTCGATATCGATGATGTCGATGTCACAAGAATCGAGTTTAGGGGGTGTCATCGGGGACGCGAGTACTATCGAGCGGCATACTGAAACTTCCGAGACCAAATCGCAGTATCGCGAGAGTCGGTAACAATTACGTATAGATTCTCCATATAAAGTTATTCAGCGGTATTGAAATCGTAAAATATAGTATGAACGTCCATCAAATAAAATTAGGACATTTTTAACAATTTTATTAAATATTATTAAATTTTTTTATCAAATTAATTTTATTTTTTCCGTTCTTAATAAAATTGACCCTCCAATCAAGGTAATCCTTTTAATTATGACACAAGGGAATTTTAAAATATTGATTTTTCGCAACGGTTCACATCCTGATTTTTCTGATAAATGCATAAAATCCGCAGTCTCTGGTTGCGACTATGATACATTGCATATTACGTATAACTGAAGAAGAGGAATTATGCCGAACTAACTTTCGTTGTATTAGAGGCGTACGAGCAAAGTAATTTCAGCGACTAATACCAGCATGTAATACGCCGAATTCGCAGGATCACACTCGACGCATACATGCACGCGTCTTGCATAATTGTTTCTGTCGCGTAGAGTTCGCTAGAGAGTTTCGCGAAAACAGAACTGCACGCAAGTGTCGCGAGCGTTGAACAAGCGGAAACTAAATGTTGCTGAAGCTTCTATCGGAAATCTGCTCGGAATGGCAATGGAACTTCAAGCATGGATTCACTTTTGACGCCGGGGAATCATCCGAAATTAATTACTACAGTCAAACTACACTAATCGCGTTCTACAATTCTACACAGTGAATGTTATTTACAAATATGCGGTCATATTGTCTCGTAATCGTGTAAAACGAAAATTGCCGACAATCTTATCATTTTTTGATACTGCACTTCATTGAAATTCGTTTGTTCTCGGAATTTCTAATTTTTTAAATTCGTATAATGCTGTCAAAATTGAACCTCGGCTTTATAGGCTGCTGTCCAGGGCCCTGTTCAGTCAAAGGGTAAAACAATTTAATTAAAAAGTTAAGAAAAAATAAATTATACAAAAATTGTTGGTACTTCAGTTAATTCGGGTTAATTGGGTGGGCCCCAATCAGTGTTAGCGCAGGGCCCCAAAACTAACGGTCCGCCGCTGAACCTCGAGTATCTTCCATCGCAGGTTTTTACTTTTTAAGAGACGGTCCTTCAAAATTGTAAAGTTTTCAACCCAGTTAAATATAAAAATGTTGTAACTTAACACTTTATGACCGGTAGCCTATTATATTATAAAACCTATTATATAACACCCTTATGAGTAGAACAACCCCAACACATAATTGAACTTCATAGTTTGGTTTATGCTACTTGCTTGATTACTATTTTCGGATGAAATACAGTACCAAGACCTTCCATTAGATTCAAATCTATTAACTCTTGTTTCGTCAGACCATATAACTCTTTTCCAATCTTCTGTTGTGCACTCTTTGTATGTGTGAGCAAATGTTTCTCGTAGTTTAATATTTTTGATTCTCGAATAATAATATTTAACTTAATATTTCAAACACTTTAATATTTAGAATATTGAGAACTTTAATATTTTTCGATTCTCTTTAAGGAGCGGCGAATGGTCCATTCACTGGCATTTACTCGAACGTCTTGAGCCGCGATTTTTGAGACAAGATAATGTATTCGACTATGTTTGCAATTTTGTAGATTGGGGACGAGCGACCCCAGCGAATTTTACCGAATTAAATGACGTCGTTCCGTCGACAGATAATATATAGCGATTTATATACCAATCCACTTGCACTAATAAGGTACTCTATTTTATTGGGACATTGTTTATAGTTCCGACAGTTCTATCTACACAACGGATTCGTCCGCGGTGAAATTATTGGGAATAAAAGTTCATGACACGCAAGATATTTATCGAGAAGCTAACTAGTCGCGAAATCTGTACACCGTGACAGGGATATGAATAATGAACAAAGTTTCACAACTATAAGGACGAATAGCAGCGCTGTGTAGTCTGAACCCAGACGCGTCAGTTCCAACTTCGCACAAAACGCCAGAACGGAACATTGTGCCAACGGAAATTTATACTTCAAACTTTCGACTGACAAAAAACGGAAAAGGAAAAAGAAAAACACGCGTAAACAATCGATCATTGGACTTTTATTACCCTTCACTATTTTTCATGTGTGAATTAGGTTGCTTTCTGGTTGGATCAACTACTATTTCGAACAATACCACTTACACTTCCGTGGTGTGTTAACCGTCGTAAGAATTCGACAAAACTGAACTAATTTATTTATCGATGACTGGAAAGTTATAATTTGTTTCTGACTCACGGATTGTAAAGAATTTAAGAATTTCAGATGTTTGTTGAAATTTAAGGGAATTTTTATATCACCATCGCGAGAGGATTCGACAGGTGAGACAATACCAATTTTATGGCAAAACTTTTTGATTTATCTATGAAACCTTTACGAACATATTCCTGACACTTTTCTGATTAAAATGATACCAAACATGACACAATTCGGAGCATATTCGCTTGTTCAATTGACGATTTAGTAGAACCTCGATTATCCGAACTGATGCTATCTGAATACTCCATTAAACAAACTCACGTTTCGATCATACAATAGATTAACATAGAAACACGATTTACAGTCTTTACTCGATATATGCCCCATGTATCTAGTTGATAAAATCGTGTTTGATATCATTTCAATCAGAAAAATGTCACGAATATATTAGCAAAAGATTCCTAAAAAAAAAAAGAAATGATTAGAAACAACAATGTTTCATCACGATTGATCAAATCGAATACCACGCTTTGGCTCTCTAGATATTCGTTTCCTTTTGTTTCTTTAGTGTAAGTCCAAAATATATGACCTTTTTTGAAAGTGTCATTGTGTGGTAGTTTCTTTGTCTCGGCAAGTAGGTTTCATTTTTTAAAAAAAGCAGACTCCCGCGCATTTGGCAAGCTTTTGAAATCAGTTGGCCCACATTAGCAACCTTTACCGTGTACACAGATTTTGCATCAAGGGATATCTGTACTTTATGCGAAGTTTACGATTTCAGAATGGCTCAGATTGCTTGTGCTACGGGATTAAGGGTTGAATGTAGGTTGCGGACTTTCGGTGTAAGCCACGTCCATTACATGCAAACCGACCCTTCGCCAGTAGTGCATTCTAGCTTCAGCAGAGAATTGGGAAAAGCAACTGCCTGCGTCTCCCGTCCCGAGACTTATATTCCCATGTATTGTTACGCATGGTCGAGTCGTCGATCAATTTTTTTTTTTCGTTTAATCAACTGCCCGGCAACAAACAGGCTGGCCACTGGCCCGTGGCAAACATCTGTACAGAAATGGATTATCGTGACAGACACGTTTCGAAACCAATTTGTTTTTGCATTCCGGAAATGGTTCTGCAGTGTCTGCGACTAGTCGATTGAAAGGTGTCGTATTCGATTTGTGTTTAAGACCTTCGGACTGCGGATTTGGCGCATTTATAGCGCGCGCGACTCTAAATCTCGGTATGCTAAAATACGGTTTGATGAGAATTGCAAAATTTTTGTTTCACGTGTCAGGTTGTGCTGTGTTCAAGTATTTTGAAGAAAAGTTTTGAAAAGGCGTTTTACTTTATGAAGCTCTTCATGAATGAATTTTTTAAAAATGGGTTCAGTTTCTGGTAAACAAAAGGCTGAGTATGATTATGGACAAATTGAAGAAGAATGGTGACCACATACAGTTGAGTCGTGCAGTACCGACCGGCGTACAGTACCGATCAAAATTAGTTTTTGGCTTTCTCGGTCAGATGGCTGCAATTTATCAAAACACATTAATATAGCAATTCTATGCAATATGTTTCGTAGCCGTATTGCTCGTTCCATTGGTTTCGCTGTCCTGACATATTAAACGTGTAAATTGATATTTCGAGTGTTAAAAGTTGTTTTCTAGATCTGATATTTTGTATCTCAGGTAAGTAACCGATTTTGTTCTATTATGTGTATTATATCTAGTCTATTAAGTATAATAAACAGCCCCTGTTTTGGAATTTTCTACTGTTTGGTATCAAATTGATTGTGAGTATGCAATGTAAGATTTGTTTTTCTATTAGTTTAAGATCAGTTTTTCTATTTTTGTTTTTCATAAATTTAAATGCTCTATCATCTTTTGTTATATCTATTCAAGCATAAAATTTGTATAAGTTATTATGTAAATTTCCATTTTCACAAATTGTTTTGTCAAAGCAAGAACTAATAGAAATTTTCTCTTACTAATCAGACAATTTTGAATAAAGTAAATGTACTATCAGTTATTTGATTTATGTCATGATTAATGTCTGCTTATGTCACACGAGCTTATTGATTTTGCAAATATATATTTACACATTAACATCGATATCTTCGGAATATTTATTCCAGAACATTTTGCAGAATTTCAACTCTCAATAAGTTGGAATCGGGTAAATTTAATTTCTAAATTTACAGGCATCTATATTTTATCATACTACAGTCTACCATCCAAAGATAATTCGCGATAGTCCAAATTTTCCATCCACTAAACAGGTAATAAACTTTAGCAATTAATAGAATTCATAATGAAGACCCAATCGAGGATTAAATCCATCCCGCAAGGATTGAATTTTACGTGACGTTCAGCTTAAATCTTTCATCGTGCTGATGCATGATAGATGAATTTCAATATTGTAGGACAGAGTGGAAGGAACGATTTCAGTCGTTCGATGACGTCAATAATCGATAAATAATTTACTTGACTCGAGAGGAGGAACTCCACGTGTTGCGGATGATGAACGGGGTTTCTCTCACTCCCTACTCTTTTGTGGAATAGCAATTTCAGTTTCGCGCGTTCATATATAATTTATAGGAAATTATACGAAATTCCATAGCGCAGTAGGCCCAAATCTTTTAATAAGTGGAACTCCATTCATATGAACCTGTCGGGAGACAAGTTAATTCACATAATCGGGTGATTCATATAATAGGAGTCCACCTATCTCAAATCACTGATTATAATTCATTATAATAATTGATCGTTCATTTAATAGGAGTTCACGTTCATATAAGAAGATTTCGCTCAGCTCGAGTTCAGTCAACCAGACACTGCTAACATTTAGTTCATGAGTGCCACTGTAAATGCAAAGTTATGCCACTTTTACTGCTCGATGTTCTTATAATTAACGTGTTGATTTTTGAAAAATTTCAGCCGCTTTATTGTGTCACTATCGCGAATGTCTAACAATTATTAATAGCAAAATAGTAAGTTATTATGAAAGATCTTCAAGCTTTTCAGTTTTATACTATCTGTTATTAATTTTAATCCGCATTGTCATTCTGCGAATGATATGTTAAAAGAAATATAATTATAAAAATAGATTATATGATTTTTATGTAAAAATTTTGTGAAGTCGAAGCAATCTATTTCATGATAGAAGAATTGAAGGACATCTATGTGCACATAGAACGGTGGGTATAGCTAATTCAATATACAAAATAATCGTGTTATGTATATGCGGGTGATGCGGCAGTTAAAGCGACGCAGTATGAAATTAGATTTCAATTTTGAATATTACATATATGGCTTAACATTCGACCTTTACCATAATTCCGTCTGAGTATGTTATCTAAATAATTGTATTCCTTCCATGTAGTACACACTTAACTCTATTAGGAAGCGGGGAATTAGAACTTCGAAATTTCGGTACACGTGTGGTATTACCGCAGCACCTTATGAAATTATAGTTTCGCGGTGCTTAGCATGAATTTCGAAGCATTAACATTCACTTTGACAGGAACCGATTGGCGTTGAATCGAAATTCTATTTAGTTGCGTGCCAAATTGGGACGGGTAATGCTGCTCCCTAATTTCTGGGGAATAATTTTCCAAAGAAGTGTGTCTTAAACTTACGTAAACGTTTCATCGTACGCGCAACAGTTCTATCGTAACATTCTACCATCTAGTCATAAGTAGACCGTGGATTTTTCGAAAATGAGTAAGCGAAGTTTACAACAGCAGGAAGGTTAAAAAAAAGTGATATAAAAATTCACTAAAATTATTAAGGACAGAAAGAAATTTTTATTTGTGATTTCAGAAAAATGTTTATTCCATTGAAAGGTTCGCAGACCGATCGTAATTAATCATAGCTCCGTTATTTAAACTCAAATCATATTTGTTCAGACTCGAAGCAGAAATTCTTGTAAAGGTCTAATTATAAGAAATAATATCGTGCAATTTTCTAAAAGGGAACATAAGTTCGAAACTTGTGAAATTTATCAGTGAAAAGTAGCGTGTGGGTCCGAGGAAAGCGGACATAACCAAAGGGAGAGAGAAAGGGTAGAGAAGCGAGCAAAAGTCGATAAAAATAATATTTCGCCATGAAATGCCATCTGGAACAGACAAGAGATGGCAAATATTAGTTTGAAACTTGAGAAACTCATCAATAGAAAATCACGTGTGCGTCGAAGATAGTCAAAGAGAGTAAGCGAGAGAACGAGAGAGAGAGAGAGAGAGAGAGAGAGAGAGATGAGGAATAATAATATTCGATAATTCTGTAAAATGTTACGTGGAGCCGGCTGAAGGCGGTAAAGAGAATAAGTTCGGAACTTTCGAAGGCTTTTCTGCTCGGAGTCGGGGGTGAATTAGCCCTTATACAAATTTATCAGCGAAAAGTAGCATGCGCGACCCGAAGAAGCCGGACACGGAGAAACGGGAAAACGAAAAACGAAGAAAAAGAGAGGAGAGAGAGAAGCGAGTCGAAGTGGCGGCCGCAACTTTCGACCTAACTCCTTGAAAAGCTGAAAAGTCGGCCGCAATCGCGGCGCGAGGCAAACAACGCGCTTCAGAAACTGCGGGAGCACGCTTAAATTGACAAGTAGCTACAGCCTGTGCTATTTCTGTGAATTCGAGGCCCGTTCGCGAATACAGCTCGGGTTCGCCGACTCGAAATTTACGAGCGATCAGAACGCGTGGGGCCACGTTAACTTTATAATTCCGTTTGCCGGGCTATCGATTAGAGGGGGTTTAAACGCCGTCACATGCGGGATCCGCGCGTATTCGACTGACCTGTAATCCCGTCCGCAAATTGGCGGCGTCCCACGCTCTTATTTTTCAATTCGCGAACTGTGCCGCGCCTGATAGCGCGCCCCCCTCTGATAACTGTTGCATGCGAGTGACGTTAACGAGTGCCCGCGACCTTTCCCGGCGATCCGATCCCGGATTTCATGAATTCTTGACATTCGCGATTAATATTTACGCGCAAGAATGTTAATCGCGCGAATGCCAGCGAATGAGCTCCGGCGAAATAAACATTTTAACGAATTGCAGCGTGCGTTAAATAGCGGGTTTACGACCGTGTTCAAATAAAACTAAGCAAACAGCATCCGAAAAAATGTATGTCGCTAGGAGTGAAATTGTATTAATTTGCTCGCACTGAAAGCGTTAATAGAAACAATCTTGTTTTCATCAACAGCTTTAACACTTTGACTGCCACACTAGAAACCTCAAATATTCATTGAAAGAAAAATTGATAAAAATTGAATGTATGATATTGAGTAGTCCTCCAATTTTCTTGCGTTTTACAGATCCTAATAAAATTTGGTACAATGAATATGTTAACGTAAAAATTCATTTTCAAACCTGGACAAATAATTCCGTCACCCACATATGGGTGACATGGCAGTCAACGTGTTAATCAATCGAATGATTACAAATAAAACAGCATTGAATTCTCTTAAGTATTACATTGTAGAATTTTTTAAAGATCATCTTACGTTATAAATGTGATCTAGTAAGAACTATAGATGTAACATTGTTATTTGTAAAAAAAAATAAGAAAAATAATTTAATAATCTAAAAATGACAATTGTTTAAAACTAGGACTGTTATAATTAACAAAAAACGGTGCGAACTCGGCGCTGCATCAGCGTAATAAAGGAAACAGGAGATCTTCGTGGAACTGCAGTTTTCCCGAGTAGAACAAAAGCGCATTCTCAAGCGCATCACTTTTCATTAACACTCTTTTCATCCGAAAAATGGACCGCAATCCCCATTCTCTTCGGAATACGGTGCATTCCCAGGTGTAGGTCGTCGGGGGTTCAACAGAGAGGAGAAAAATGCAGCGGTAACGTCGAAAATTTGTTGCGGTTGTAGGCAGGGCGCAGGGCAACCGCGCAGAGCCACTTCTCTCGAGACAAAGTGGAACGCGAAACAATGTGCTGGGTACCTCGGATTCAAATGTTTTGGTTCGCAAGCGCGTTCTGTCGCTCGCGAAACACCTAAACGCGATCATTTGGCAAGATACACGCACATTTACCATGTGCACTCAGTGAAAATAGTACTCGTATAGTCTACAAAAACGAATAACTTTCTTAAAATTGGACCAAACGGCTTGAATTTTTTTTTTGACATGTTAGGCGGCTCGGCATACTAGATAATGTGTAAATAATTTTTAATTAATTGGTCGCAATTGCGATGAAAAAAGTAAAGGTCACAATTTTTAAATTTAAACTAGAATTATATATTTAATTCTAGTTTCAGACGTCAAATAAAATATATACTTACAGTCGATAAATAAATGACTAGCGCTACTGTACAAAAAATATATTTATTGTTTTGCTAAACATACCTTTGTAATTTTCAAATACGAACACTTCCTAATGATAGTAAGAATTCGGTCTAGCTAGATTTCCATTTAGAAATTGATTGCTTCAATGTAAAGTTGTCAATTTATGCAAGTGTCTCTAATAGTTTGTTCACTCAATGTATATTGAAAAAAATATCTGTGAATAAAAAACATTCTCTGCAGCGTGTTGGTCCGTCGGTATCAATTTAACTGTATACAAAATGTTTTTGATACCATGTTAACTGACAGACATATTCACAGGTGGCTCCCTTTAATTAGACCATCCTGTATATTGTTAATAGAGAAACATGCGACAAAAATGTGACAACGGTATTTATAAAAAGGACTCTAGTGTGTCAATCTCCTTTGACGGCCAGTTCATTGTTTTGTAATTGTTACAATCACCCCTGCCCCACCCTGTATAGCTTTGAATACCAAAAGTTGGCA
This sequence comes from Halictus rubicundus, assembly GCF_050948215.1. Classification (NCBI taxonomy): domain Eukaryota; kingdom Metazoa; phylum Arthropoda; class Insecta; order Hymenoptera; family Halictidae; genus Halictus; species Halictus rubicundus. Next base: position 15,757,936 of record NC_135152.1, on the reverse strand, counting down.
TCAACTTGAAGAAAATAAAAAAAGAAGCGTTTCGAGACAAAGCTTAAAACGAGAAAATCGAAACAAAGCGATGTCGAACACGTGCTAATGAAATCGAGAAATATAACAATGCAAGCAACATATTGTGTAAATATTTATTCTCAATCAAACAATTAGGAACGTCAAGTATGTATCGTTTTATTTCATTTGACTTTTACCATTGTGCCAACTTGACACACGAAGGATACGTTAACCCCTTGCCCACAATATCGAGTCATACACGTGACGAAGATTCCGAACAGAGTCTAATAAATATGTATGTTATTAATTTCCTTTAAACCAAAATCAAAGCTATTGAAGAACATATAGGCATACAATAGATATAAATTTTCACCTTTTGTTAGGAAATTACGGAAACCGTAAAATAAATCGTAGTGCAAGGGGTCAAGTTGTAGGAAAATGGAGGGACCGATGAGGATTAAAAACCATGCACCAGCGTAAAAGGATTAAGATGAAAAAGTAAATTTTGTGAAAACGTGACTTATGTCATCCACCTTGCGACCAGAGATTCAACTCTCGGTTCTTGCTCCGCCGCGCCATGACGTGGTATTTCGCGAAGATGTCCGCGTCGGCGTTGAAGCGATCGCCGCCAACCGCAGACGATGGATAACGTCTGCGCAGAATATTTTAGCATTAATTCCAGCGAGCGCGGAAGGCGGCCAGAGGGGCGAGCTTCTTAATGGAATCGTATCGCTAATCATCCCCGTGCCGCCCCCACCTCGTTGGAGGGGTGGGGGGTGTCGGGGTTGAGTCGCTTGTCTCGGCGCCCACCACCGTGGCCAAGGTTATGTGACAGATTTACCCCTGTCGTTTTCACGTCCCGCTCTAGCTATATAATTTCTTGGGCCACTGAACGATCGGTATTTACGGCCTCGCGAAACGTCACGTGACGTCCTTATTGATTATTGAGACGCGTCCCGGAATATGGACGTCGCGGTCTTGAACTTGCGAAACTTTCGCGAACGTCTTCGATCGTCTGTAATTGAGATAGACGAGGTCAACCCTTCGTCAGTCCCAGAAGGGTTACCACATTTTTTTTATCAAAAAAACCCTATAACGAGGGCATTTTATGCCCACTTTAATATTTACTTTTGGATTCCTTCGATCATTTCATGTGGTTTTGCGTACCTATTTCTCTCTTGCGGATTCATGTATGTAATAAGAACGTTTTTGTTTCACTTGCTGATTTGCGAATACCAAAATTTGTTTTATATTTAACGCTTTCGTTACGGCAGTCCGTTCCAAAAAGTGTGCACGTAGTCGGCACTCGATACAGTGAATTCTCATTACGAGTCAGTGCCAACTTTACGATTTGGAGTCAGTGGAACTACCCACACCACCGTGATGAGAGGCCACAGCTCGGGTGCTTTTCTCAGTCTTCTTGTCACTATCGCTTAGTAGCCATAGGCTTTTATGACTTGTAGACGGATATGACTCTTAGGTTCCCAGCGTGCCCTGTGTATTTCAAATGCGACGCTCGGCGACAACCTCGGATTTCGTTTAAAAGTCAGTCACCAGAACGGCGCAACTGACTTGCAACGAGAATTCACTGTACACAGGTCGTCGCATGGGTGCCGACTATAGTTGTCACCCGTAACGAAAGGGTTAACGAACTGCTGTGGGTATTTTTTATTCGCGATCTGTACATCTGACGAATGTCACAGTCATGCGTCATAGGGTTCACATGTTAACTGTCATGTCGTCTATATTCGGGTATTGGAATTAGTTCTGGTGTTAAATATTCATTTTTGCAGTGATCGAACGTGCTAAATTTTTTTAATGGTTTGGACATCCCAGTTTTTATTTTATTAAGTAAAATGCTTTGATTTTACTCGATGTTTGTGGTCGTTGAACGGGCGATCAACGAGTTAACTAAACCAATACGTGTCAGTAATGGTCACAAAATTAATTACTATAATGAATTGCACAAATACAGTCTCAACGTGTGAATTTCTACAGAACAATTCGACATCATTAAGCAACAAAATGATAACTTGTTAGATGGCAGTTTATTTCTTATGGTAAAAGTTTTAGCAAGTTAAAAATAAAATAACAACATCTTTAATTCTCTTTCATTGATAATTTAATATTTAATATTTGCCTAGCGTGTTCGAGCGAGAACGTCTCACTCTGAAAAAACCGTAATGCCTCTCCCAACGACTTTGATAGATTAAGAGTAAAGACTGCGTTCTACCGTTGTCATTTTCGAATTTAACATGAAAATTTATTCCAGCCGCTGTTAAACTTCTTCCGGGGACTCGACCGAGCATAAAAGATACGATTATATTGGCTTCGTTTGATTTATGCTCAGCGGAGTCCCTTCCTCTTTCCACGATGTAGGCTGCCGTGCATTTATTTCTATCGATCTGTTCATTAATAATAACAACGAGCGGGGTCGTTAAATTTCGCTCGCGATCCTCAAAACGAGTTTCCGATGCATTAAGATACGGATTACATAGATACGATTAATGTAATCGAGAAGATTCGATAAAGTTCCCTTCGCTTACCTCTCTTACGTTGCTTTGACGGAATGCCAATTTTCCTCTAGATTTTAACCATGCGAATGCGTATTCAACGCGAAATCATGGATTTTATGTATTTATGATAAAAATGAAAAAGTGAAATTTAAAACAGTAGAAAGATTAGAAGAATTAATGATTTTAGCAAGTTAAAACTAATGTGTAAATACTCTTCAAGATTGAAAGAAATTTCTATTTAGTTCCGATTTGTAGAAACTCGCAAAGAAGAATTAACAACTAATATTATTAGTAAACTTCGATTTAAAGTGTGTATGATCAGTTTTGTTACTCACTGTTGATATTTTTGAACATTAACGTACATACGCGTATTAAAAAATTTATAAATCTACTTCTCTAATATTTTAATATACAATTATCTTGAATTACAATCAGTCCCTTTACACTGTATTCATTTTGATTCTCACCAACACTATCCATTCTAAATTAAAATCATATTCATACAGACCCCTTCTGTTATCCCGCCTGTGACCATATTTTCTCGAAGAAAATGAAGAACAAATCAGGAATTGTTTCATGTTGAAAAGAAAATTTAATTTTGATACTTTTCACAAGAAAGAACTTTTTTTTAATAAATCAGATTCGTGTTTTAAAAATTCATGAAACTATATACAATTCATGTCTAGGTTGCATTTGGCACGAATACATGCTTCAAATCTTTCGATTTTGATTTGAGTCTTTTCACTGGTCCACAGATTGTTCACTCATGAAAACGCTTGTTCATGAAACAATTGTACACATGAGCAAAATTCGGCGATATTCAAACTGTTTTTAAAAAGGACGTCTTTATATGTGAAGTATTTGAACATTTCAACCCATCTATGTTGGTAGGATTCAAGTTTATTTCAATTCACAAAATAGAGGACAAAATGGACATGTTAGAAAAAAAAATTAACCCAAAGGACAGATCAACCCATCTATGTTGGTAGGATTCAAGTTTATTTCAATTCACAAAATAGAGGACAAAATGGACATGTTAGAAAAAAAATTAACCTAAAGGACAGATCAACCCATCTATGTTGGTAGGATTCAAGTTTATTTCAATTCACAAAATAGAGGACAAAATGGCCATGTTAGAAATAAAAATTAATCTAAAGGACAGATCAACCCATCTATGTTGGTAGGATTCAAGTTTATTTCAATTCACAAAATAGAGGACAAAATGGACATGTTAGAAAAAAAAATTAACCTAAAGGACAGATCAACCCATCTATGTTGGTAGGATTCAAGTTTATTTCAATTCACAAAATAGAGGACAAAATGGACATGTTAGAAAAAAAATTAACCTAAAGGACAGATCAGTGAAATAAAGGACTGTCCTTTTAAGTAAAGAAGATCGTAGTTACACCTATGAACCGTTGTTTCTGAAGGTGGTGTAAAGCCCATTTATTCATACATTAAAATATTTAGAAATGCGTTTAGATCACCCGAAAACTATCATTAACTCATTTTCTTGAAAAGTGGACATACACCACTTAAAAAAAAAAGAAGAAACAAGCGGCTTATACTGTGATCTGTCGAAGCGGGAACGTCGAAATCGGAGCAGTGGCAGAAAGAATATTTTCAAAAACGTATTTCCGTTGGGCCGAGCAATTAGAGGACTTACAGATTCGCTTCTCATCTTGTATTCTGTGTAGAGGCTGTATGTCGAGCAGCGATATTGGCGCTGGATGACAAGCGGCAACCCGATCGAGCCGGTCGTCGACTTTGCCTCCGAATTATTCTGCATGTCCTGGCCAGGACTTTACGTCGATGCGTCATGAGGGACGCGTATCGATGCGTTTCACGAAGTGACCCGGTGCATCTGACGTTATTAGTCCCGGCAGAGTGTGCTGTACGGGCCGATAAAACGTGTACGCACGAACGCCCGATCGGATTAGCCATACTGGTGTAGAACTCGCGGATGGACTTCTGTCGTACAATGATAGCCGGATTCAACCAGCACAATGAGAGTTCAGAGAAGCGGCCGAAGCAACAGAGAGAACGCGAGGCCGGGAGAAAGAGAGACGGAGAGACAAGGAGAGAGTGAATCGCAAATAATAGTCGCGGCCCGCGGCCTCGGCACATTCAACGCTTGTTGAAAATTCCAAACTCAATCGTAACTAAAAATTGTTAGCTCCCCGCCGACGGCTGGGAATGTCCATTGGTATCTCTCTGTGTTCGGCAATCTGTATGAATTGCGGGCAAACCGCACCGCAAATGCATAGAACCAAGCCATTTGCACCGTTCGATGTTGCAGTTTGATGCGCCGCGCCGTATGTAAATAATGGGCAATCTGTTGGATGTATCAGAAAGATGTATAGTGAATTCTCGATGTATGTCAACAACACGGGTTTTGCGAGCGTCGTGTATCGTCCAGGAGACATACCCGAGTTATGTTTACACTCCTCGGTGTCCTTGGCCCCTCACGGGGTATCCCCCGCGGTAGTGGGGATAATTCCGCGACCATTTATCATCCAGACTATGGCGACGTATATAGAGAAATCACGGTATATTGTATGACTTGCTGGGTTCTTTCTTATTAAGCCTCATCTGTCCCTCATGTTTTCTAATCAATTTGTTCGTCGACTTCACCGTTCAAATATATATTCGCGTGGCCATCGTTAGAGCCACGGTACGATAAACATTGGGTTGTTCGGAAAGTAATTTCGTTTTTCGTATAGTGATGGCACTGCTTCCATTTGTTAATACTTAACCTTATTCTAAAGCGCAAAATTATTGTATATCTTGACAGCTGACGTTTCGGACGTCATTTCGTGCCTTGTAGTGCTTCATAACCTTTCGAGCACTTTTTGTCGTCGTATCAAATATGGAAAATCGAAGTGAGCATGCATTTCCGTCAGATTTTGCTTTTTTATTTATTGATAAATTTTTCATTTACTTTACACATGTTTTTATTACCAGAAGTGTAGGAATACAGTGCAAGTACGGAAAAAGTTGTGTGCTATCTCGTGCTCTTTAACACTCTTTAACACTTTGACTGCCACACTAGAAACCTCAAATATTCCATAAAATCAAAGTAAGTTATTTAATGGAAGAAAAATTGATAAAAATTAAATGTATGGTATTGAGTAGTCCTCCAATTTTCTTGCATTTTACAGATCCTGATTAAATTTGGTACAATGAATATATTAACGTAAAAATTCATTTTAAAATCTGGAGAAATAATTCCGTCACCCACATATGGGTGACATGGCAGTCAACGTGTTAAGCGGTTTTCATTTCAAATGAAGGCGTCAACAGTTATAACTCAAGTATAACGCAATATTTTCGAGCATGGGATCTCCAAGTTGCCAAAAAGACGGCAAAGGGTCGTAGAACAAAATGGTCACTGCATCACCGAATAAAACTTCGAAATAGTGACAAATCGTCTTTCGTTTTCCCGTTGAAAAACGAAATAACTTTCCGAACAACCCAATATATTTCTTAAGTTAAATGGACATTTGTAAATTTCGAGCACTATTACTTAATTAATGAATTTCAACGGATATGCGGTTTAAGTGTCCATTGATTGGACAGGTCACCGTACCGAGCTACGTTGCTTGGAAAGCACCGAGGATCAGAGAGGCGTGGGAAACTTACCCTTTAAAAGTCTGCGAGCAAGACTTAAGGGATTTCGAAAAGCTTTCGATTGGCTCGGTACAGCTCGCTGGTTCGCCGCTCTTTGAAACGAAACACCGGCCGGGGCCCACTCGAATTACTTTCGCGGGGAAATTACTTGGTTCGCGCCTCGGGCGATTCGTTTAACAGCGGGCGCTTCAGAAAACCCAACACCTGCCGCGTCGACGTCGGCCGTCGACGTTGCGTCGCGACGCGGCCAAATCCGTCGCAGCCAATTTGAAGACTAATTTCCGCTCGAATCGTTTGTTGTAATAAACGCGGCCGGCGAGCGTTAAGGCAGTTCGCGAGTTCTCAATGGCTCGGAACAATTACCTGGACGATTAAACGCGATCCTTCTACGCTGTGTTCCAAGATTAAACGAAATGGACCCGCAATGCGTCGAGGCGGTCCCCGGATACAGAAGATAGTAGCTACATTTTCTTTCACGATCATGCGACGTTGTGAAACTAGTCGAACGATAAGTCCGCGATTAAAACTGCGAGGCTCCTCGAGTTTCGAGCACGAGGAATTGGCGAAACGTTGGAAACAGAAGATTAAGACGGTGGATTTTTGCCGAAGCTATAGTCAGTCGCATAATTGAGGGCACACGCTTTAAGTCAGAATAACATTTTTATAAATAGACCTTACAAATAGATTTTAGACAATCTGCGTTTAGCCTGAATCGCGAAAAGAAATAGTAAAAGTTGCTTTTCACAACTTTTATTATTTGGCCTTGTAACGAATAGTTAACAAACGTGTTTTGTAGATTCGTCCAACTTATGTGCATACTGAAAATTTCATCGAAATTGGTTAACAGGTTTACGAGTACTAAACGATTGAGAATGGTGAGAATTATAGTTTTTTTTTTACGATTTTTAGCCTATCTTTGTCGTATATACCTAAAAAATAAAACTTTTTCTTTCAATTTAGAACATGATTTTGATTGGTTAGCCTCCTTTTTTATCCAGTTTAGGATTTTAAAAGGAATCGTAGGTCAGGGAATTAGTGAGACTGTTTACCTTTTCTCAAAAGATATAACCCTAAGGTAAATCAATAGTTACAAGAATTATTTTCGACTACATTTTCAATAATTTGGTCCACAAAAACCGGTGTCTGCATAGAGATCCGCAGTCTATCGATCACGTCCGAAATATAGTGTTTAAAACCGAAATGTCACAGTCGGAGTAAATGCATAACACTTTGCCATGCACATTATTTATGCGTGGTAGAAAGCTAAAGTTCACTTTACGAAGATTACAGAGAAGTGGATCGCTCGGTTCGCCATGCAAGTCCGGTCACGATTCGATGAGTTACGGGAATTCGTTCTTGACTCGCTCTTCGGAGCGCAACTTTTCCCGTATTAAATTTCCTTCTCATTACCTCCAGCTGTTATTCGCGAATCCGGCCGTTAATGGTAATTTAAAGTCAAACGCGTCCGCTGCAATCGAAGAAAAGTTTTCGCCGGTCGATTCTCCCGAAATCTGTCTCCCGCGTTTTGTTTCCCGCGGGTCAATGCGCCGTAAAAGGAGCCATGGCCACGTCCTCCATTTTCTAAGATCAGTTTCCTGTTGGAGAAACGAGTTTGCGCTTCGTTTCCATTCCATTCCCTTGCTTCCTAAATTTCGCCCAGACCTGACTCTCGAACTAATATTTTTAAAATTGTTTGCAAAATGTAGTCATAATATGTGACGAAAAGATGTGTGCTGTTTTTATAAATAATTTATCCCTGTTTTTAATTAATTCTTTATGAAACATGTGCGAACGTATTCGTAAGATTTTTCTGATTGTATTAACACCAAACATGACATCATTTCTTATTTACATGTTTAACACGATCCCTAAACCAGACTGATGTATATTCCTTTATAATAACAACGGGATTGAATTTATTCCGATTTCACAAGATTTTTACACGGTAACACGTACTTAAATAAAGAGGAATACTAAACAATTTCTTAAGAAAATATTTCTACAACTTCACGAATCGTAAAAGAAAAAATCTGAAATCCGCCATTTTGACAAGCTCGGAACTTTCTAGTGTTAATTCACAATATAGTGGAACCTCGATTGTTCGAACCGAAGCTATCGAGATTATTCACCATTATTCAAATATGTGTTTCCCATGTATAATAGTTAGTTCAATCTATAGTGATCCATATAAAGGGTCATCAATCGACTGCAGATCTTGATGCAAAATAAAAATGTTTGCATCGATTGGAAAAAGCAGAAGTAAGATGTGTACAGTTAATTCTTAATATATGTCAACAACGCGGATCTTGCCAGCGTTGTGTATGATCCAGGAAACATACTCTAGCCGTGTTATGTTTACATTCCTCGGCGTCCGAGGGTTCTCGAGCTCCGTGGCCCCTCGGGGGATATACCCCACGGTAGTTGGGATAATTCGCGACGTTTATCGTCCAGACCTTGGCGGCGTATATAGAGAAATCACTGTATAAGTTTCATTTTCCTTTTTATAATTTTAATAACCCGAACCTAGTTTATTGGTGTTCTTACATTTTTTAAATTTGTCTACTGTTTGAAACTACACCTACTCATTGTTGACATGAATGCATAAAATCCACAGTCTGGTTATGAGGATGGTAAAAGCTTGACTCTTTGATCTTGCACGCAGAAACTTACATTGTAAGTTCAGACTGAATCTTTTTCTACGTTGTGTAGGAAAGTAACGTCTGCGGAAATGTCTACCACTTTTTGGAAGAAGAAAGTTGGGTAACTTTCTTGCTGAGCACTAGCAGGTTCTTTTTTTTTTAGGGAAGCAATTTTCTATAAGGTTGACCACTGCTACCAGAAGTCCATTATCTCCTCTTCTGCTGTCCCGCAGTATTATCCCGAAAATTCGCTTCCGTTGTAAAAACAAGTTCGCGAAGGGCGACAACGGCACGTCAGAAAAGCGTTGTCCTTATGTACAGAGAAAACAATTGTTGTATCTCACAATGCTTTTATATCGCCGGGGAAATAACAAGCGTTCTTTTGTAATTAAAATCGATCGATGCAAGGAGAATCGTTTTTGTCAGATCGCTTTCTAATTGTTCGCATTTTCTTCACACAGATCGTCAATGCTAGGTGCAGAATAGTGACTAATCGATTTCATGGACGTGGAATTAATTGGTCAAGTTATACTTACGCTTGGAAGGACTCTAAATATGAATAAATGTTTGTTCCGCTAATTCGAGGAGGACTAAAAATAGGAGGATCAAATGAAACGGGAAATAATCTTCTAAATAGGTCTTTATTTTTAAGCTCCTTAAAATACCTCCTTATTCCGAGCTTCCAGAGTCGAATGACTCTTAAGAACGATAGAAGCTTTCTTGAATTCTAGTCAGACTTCTTCCAGCAAAAACACGGAAGTCTTAAAATAGTACCGTCGTTGATCGCTCAATTACCAGAAATCTGAGTTTTCGGTACTTCTTTTAGTATACATATAATGATCATTTAATCGCTATGCTTTAATTATAGGATTATATAAACTGCATGAATAAACATCAATGCCGATTTTATGCGCTTACGACAACCGCTAATGTGTGAAATATAAAGATGGAGACATTCCAGAAGAATTTAAGAGCACAGTTAATAAAACTGACGAAATTTTCTTGCATATCCAACCTCTTTGTATCTACTTATATTAATATTTACAAGTAATGATATTATCACGGCACTATTTATTTCTCATAAGAATTCAATACCAATTAATAGGTAGAAGATAACAAGATCGATGGAAAACTGATAATACCGTGCCACCATCTGTGCCTATTGCAGTAGAAATGGCCAGTAATGATCAGACACATTAACCACTACTATTGAAGAGCACACGTACTCACTAGATTACGAAAAACACTCAACAATTCTCGTTAAAGAAACTCCCACAAAAAAATGTTTGTCCGTTTCTTAAAATTGATTTCCAATTTTAGTCTATATTTTTAATTTGATTTCCAATGTTAATCTACATTTTTAATTTGATCTCAAATGTTAATCGATACCCTCGAGTTTAATTCCGTATTTCAAGAACGATTTGCTCTAAATTGCAGCTACCACTAACATTATAAATTAGCACACTTTAGTAATCGAATTTTCACTGCGCTTAAGCTCGTTAACATTGTACGTGTTTATCATTATTGTAGAAACTGCTGCGGATTCGACAACAAGATTATGTCCTTTAACTTTCAACTGACTTTCGACTGAGAATCAATTTTACATCTCGAATATAATTTTTAGCAGATACACTTTCATGATTCATGTTTGCATAGTTGTCATTTATAAAATTCGAATTGTGTAACTTAAATAGCAAGGATTGTATTAATATTTTTAAATTTGTTTTGTCATTAGCTATAACATTACACAAATGTACTATTGTCATCACGATTTTTCGGACATATCCGATAATCTGACAAAAAAATGTTTCAAACAAAAGTTAATCGCCATTCGGTCGTCTATAAATCTCAATAGAAAAGAATCACAGAAAATTTGTTTTCAATAAAGAATGATGATCACCTTAGTCTTTTAAATGCAATTATGCATTATTTCATTTAATGAAATAAAAATTGACAAAAAAGTTAAATGTATGATAAAGTCCTCCAAGTTTCTTGCATTTTACAGATCCTAATCAAATTTGGCACAATGAATATATTACCGTAAAAATTCATTCCAAAACCTGGAAAAATAATTCCGTCACCCACATGTGGGTGACATGGCAGTCGACGTGTTAAGACGTAAAATGTCTAGAAAAAAAAGGCACAGCGTAACATAGCGTGAGAGTCAAGGCCAAATGCCTGCCGGGCCCCATAGAATAATGGTAAAATAGTTTCGGTTAGCTTGTGGGGCAGATGCCCCACCGTGGCGGCGCACAGTGGTCCAAATCGAGAAATTCAGTGACTTTTTGTTACAACTTTTGTACCATAAGAGTTATCGGGATGAAATTTGCACTAAAATTCATTAAAAAAATAGTCAATTTGAACTAAAGAAAAATTAATATTTTTTAAATTTGTTAAACAATAATTTCTTATTAATTTTCATTGATATTTTTCACTAAAAAAAAAAATTGTTTAAATACAATCTTCCAAACCATTTTTTCTTTCTAAGTGTGTATTTTATATTTGTTTCACACATGCAATGTTTAATGAATTGGGAAAAATGTAAATTTGAGGAGTCGGGTAAGGTAAAAACGTCACATAACTGTGTCAAACGATATTTTTTATAATAATTGATAATATTTGTAATATTGTATATAATATAAAATAATTTAATAACATTTTTGTAAATCTTTTGTGATAAAAATGTGATAACAATGATGGTTTTATAATAATAACAATAATAATAATAATAACATGAAATATGAAAAAATAATATTTGTTTATACTTTGTCAGTCTTCATTCTCAAATGGTTTTGTCTAGCATTATTTTTTATAGTCCATCCATCTCAAAGCCTGCCTTTTCTATTATTTAATTATTAATAATTCAGCTTCTGGTTCTAAATAAACGCGAAAATATGATATCTTACTAGTAAAGCGATTACTTACATAATACTATATAATAATACAATAAAAAGAGAAGACCTTACTTAATTAGAAATATTAATACTAACGTATAAAGTGTTCATGACGTCGTCGTAGAACGTTTGTAGGGGACGCGACGCGACGTAACATTGTCACTTTTAAACTGCTATAATTTGCAAAGGCGAAAGAGTGCGGAAATAATTTTTATACCATCATATAGAGGAAGGTGTACTGAAAATAGTCCAATTTGTTAGAAACTGGGACTTCCTGGGACTTTAAAGATATCTCTTACCGAATATAAACAATTTTTTTAATTTTCTCCATTTAGTCCAGCATTAACTTTTAATACATTGTGCAGACTAATTAATAATGTAAGACACGATTTCTTATCGCAAAAATCTGCTCTTTAATTTAAAAAAAAAAACGCGCGAGAAAATATTAAATAGGAACGTCAGGGCATCGCATCAAAGTCAAGCAATTTTTCTCGTGAAAAATACAACTATAATGTTTAATAAATTGTACTAATTTCTCAATTTCCGAGGTCTATGGACATTTGGGAAGCAATGTTCATTGATCAGGTATCGATACATGAAAGTTCATTTTCGGGCCAAAAGTCACTGAATTTCTCGATTTGGACCACCGTGGCGGCGCACAGTGGTCCAAATCGAGAAATTCAGTGACTTTTTGTTATAACTTTTGTACCATAAGAGTTATCGGGATGAAATTTGCACTAAAATTCATTAAAAAAATAGTCAATTTGAACTAAAGAAAAATTAATATTTTTTAAATTTGTTAAACAATAATTTCTTATTAATTTTCATTGATATTTTTCACTAAAAAAAAAATTGTTTAAATACAATCTTCCAAACCATTTTTTCTTTCTAAGTGTGTATTTTATATTTGTTTCACACATGCAATGTTTAATGAATTGGGAAAAATGTAAATTTGAGGAGTTGGGTAAGGTAAAAACGTCACATAACTGTGTCAAAAGATATTTTTTATAATAATTGATAATATTTGTAATATTGTATATAATATAAAATAATTTAGTAACATTTTTGTAAATCTTTTGTGATAAAAATGTGATAACAATGATGGTTTTATAATATAATAATAATAACATGAAATATGAAAAAATAATATTTGTTTATACTTTGTCAGTCTTCATTCTCAAGTGGTTTTGTCTAGCATTATTTTTTATAGTCCATCCATTTCAAAGCCTGCCTTTTCTATTATTTAATTATTAATAATTCAGCTTCTGGTTCTAAATTTTGTATTCTTTTCTTACATGATTTCACTCGCATTGCTGACATGTGCGGGTCCGATGTCAATAAAAGTCTATAAAATACATCTTCATTTGTTAATATTCTGTCTGATTTTCTTGTACGTTTGTATCTAAATTGTTTAAAGTCTTTGTGACGTGTTTCTTGAGCCTCCTCCGATAATTGTCCGATTGGTAATAATGCGTGTTTTATTACATCTGCACCATGCATTAATAACTTATGGACTGAAGCAGGCATGGGATACCAATCATATAGCGCTACAAATTGTTCCGCAGTACTTCGTGTATATATTCGAAATTTTTCCACGTCTACTCGATGAATGGAAGAGATCACCTGTAACTCTAATCCAAACAGTTCGTTGAAAAGAACTCCGTATCGCTTTGGAAGTTTGGTCGGAGAATACAAGTGTAGTCCGTAAAACGTAAGGGGACGCGACGCGACGTAACATTGTCAGTTTTAAACTGCTATAATTTGCAAAGGCGGAAGAGTGCGGAAATAATTTTTATACCATCATATAGAGGAAGGTGTACTGAAAATAGTCCAATTTGTTAGAAACTGGGACTTCCTGGGACTTTAAAGATATCTCTTACCGAATATAAAAATTTTTTTTAATTTTCTCCATTTAGTCCAGCATTAACTTTTAATACATTGTGCAGACTAATTAATAATGTAAGACACGATTTCTTATCGCAAAAATCTGCTCTTTAATTAAAAAAAAAAAGCGCGAGAAAATATTAAATAGGAACGTCAGGGCATCGCATCAAAGTGAAGCAATTTTTCTCGTGAAAAATACTCTTCTTAAAATGTCCAACTTTCAATATTTATTACAACTATAATATTTAATAAATTGTACTAATTTCTCCATTTCCGAGGTCTATGGACATTTGGGAAGCAATGTTCATTGATCAGGTATCGATACATGAAAGTTCATTTTCGGGCCAAAAGTCACTGAATTTCTCGATTTGGACCACCGTGGCGGCGGGTACCGGTGCGCCGTTAGCTAGCGTGGCGCGAAAAATGCGTGGCCGCTCGCGAACGCACGCGGGTCCACGGGAAAACAACGGCACAGGGCGTTACGATACGTTGCGTCATGCATTCGACGGTTTTCCGGATAGGGCAGTAATTTGGCGGCGCGGCGCAAGCGCCGCAAGGCGGGTCCGGGTCAACGGCAAGAACCCGGTCTAGTCGTACGACGAACGCCCGAGCGGGTTGTCGGTGTCGCGACGCTCCGCGAAGCTCATCCGCGAGCGCATACCCGTTTCCCCCTCCATCTCGCGACCCGCCGCTAAGCAGAGCGGAGAAGAGACGAAGCAACAGGACGAAATACAAACAGAGAGCCGAGCCGATCGGGTACTTTCCCCACCGAACATCTTGTGTGTACTCGCTCCTGGTCCAATTAGAGAAACTTCATTGAATAGAAAATAATCGATCAGCATCACCGATGATCCGATGTACCCGAACGAGGGACCGAGTACCCGGTTAACCGGGTAAACGGATCGTAAATAAAGGTGAAAAGGGAAAAAATTCCCGTCGTCCTTTGGAAACGCTTTTTGCCCACCAGGCTGGAAGACCTGTCTGTCGGGTGATAGAGTACCGTCTTCCGTGGAAGTTCCTGTGATCGAGCGGCTGGACAAGATGTGGTCCTGTCTCCTCCGTAGATCGCAACGTTCAGTGTCTTAGCCGAAAGCCGGAAAAATCGCGCGCCGATTTGGAATCGCCAACTTCCGTCTTTTTCGCGATTGTGCGAACGATCGAGACACGGGGGTCGACGCACCTGGTTCCGTTTTCGATCGGTCGCGCCGCTTCTTACGGGTCTTTGCTAGAGTGTCCTTGAAACATTCGTTGCCAGTGTGGTGTGAACGGTCTCCGGTGATGCGCGACGGTGTTTAACGGTGGTTGATCGGGGCTGCGCGAGATCGAGGATCGATCCTCGGAAACCTGCCAGAAGCTATACCGTTCAGGGGATCGTTTGCGGTGTTGGACAGGTACGTGGATATTGGGGGTTGTAGGTTTGGGTTGGATAGATTGGGGAGGATGTGCTTATCGGTTGATGGAGGAAGTTGTGAAGGAGAGACTTTAATTGTTGTCTGTACATATCGAGCATAGAACATGTTGGTTTAACATTAGGTTTACGGGACTCGCCAAAATGATGGGTCGTAATATTTTCTTTTTGTTGTATATATTACAATAAAAATGGCTAAATATTTGGATATATACATTCTTGTTATTTGTATAAAGCAATGTAAAGTAGTCACTTTTAGTGCTTCGTAAACTTAGCGTCAATTGGGAATGGAATCGTGAAATGAACTTGGAGATTAAAAAATTACAAGAAACACATAATCTGAATAATTGCTGAATGCGAACAAACACTGAGTTTGTGAAATTTTAAGTGATCAGGTCTTGGTGCTTTTTAGGAACCGTACAGAGTAGCTGCTTCTATCATTTCTTGCTAAAATGATGTACCATTCACTTTTAATATATTTCTGCAAATGATGGCAGTAGTTGTCAAATTTTCGTTAACGTGCTGCTTTTTATTTTGATAATTATAGGCATTGTCCCTTTATCCATTTTCATGTAGCAGCAAAGAAACTTTTTTTTTTTAATGTGTTTCCGAGATCGACCTAGAAAATAAAAGTGTATAGAAAAAAAAAAATAGAGCATGGGAATAAAAGGAGATAATAATGATGTAATCCAGATCTACTCCGGACATACTTCGACAGGTTGGGTAGCATAGCGAATGATATACGATTTTGTAAAAGGGAGGGGGGGGGGTTGCAGTTAGCAGACATTTGTATTCTCATTTCGTTCTTTCCACAAAAACCTTCAAATATCTGTTGTGTTGTAAATGGTTAAAATTGATTTTTCAAAACTAAAGGAGATTCTTTCGATTCGAACTACTGCCATTTCTACAAACGATTGAATTTCTTAAGAATACTGCGCTATATTTTCAATAATACTTTCTAGTACGAGACTCCAAAAAATGTTTCGTTTCAAACGTTTCCATTTTTGTCAGTAGCGGCGGCAATGCATCGACGTGTCGATAAAAGGTCGTTCCAAACACAAGCGAATAACTCCGTCATTCTTAAATATTTTCTCCTGAAAAAATGGAGGATAAATTCAAGGGATATGTTGATATCACTCTAAAAAAACCAGAATTCTTCACATGTTAATTATCCTTAAAAAAAAAAAATTCCCGGAGAATTAACACATTTTTAGATAGTCAAGATGGTCCACCTCCTTAACTGTAGGTTTACGTAGAGCTAAAGAAAACTATTTTTTCTTACTTTATAACATTATCAAGAATGTATCTATCCAAATTTTTAGCCATTCTTTTTACAATATATACAAAGAAATAAAATTCTTGAATAACTCCTCATGGCTGTGTCTTTACAATCTCTCAATCACCGAGACTTGAAAATATTAGAACCCGTTAATTGTGACGGGTCCTGAACCTAGCGTTAATGAAAATTTTGTTAACATTACATAGGAATAATCATCTCTTACCGGTGTGGAGGTGGCATTCGTCCGCAGAGGGTTAATGTCTCGTGTCAGGACTAGCGGTTCCGTGAAACGGGGGTGGGTGGTGACGGTTGCAAGGGTTGAAGTGTGATAAAAACGCGTTCGCTTGTAACGCTGGGAAAGGAAATTGGTTCCTATTGACCTCTCCGGTCGTCGGTTTGCACACGAGCCGCGTTCCGGGAACGCTATCGAGCCTATCGAGTTGTTTCATCAAGGGAAATGTTTTTCAAAGGATCTGGTTCGTGCCGATCCATCGGAAAAAGCGCCGGGGGTGTCTCGGGCCGACGGAGCCCGACTTTCCTCTATGTCGTAGAACGTACGACAATTCTCTGCAGCCGGAGACTAGAGGCCCGAGAGGACCTGTATCGATGACCTCGAAACGGGCGTCGTCGATGTCGAGGTCGCCGACGTGTTATGAAATGCATCGAGCTTCGAGATTATTTATTGAGATGTTTCGTGGATCGTGGATGGGGAGCTTTCATTCGCTGGTCGATTATGAGTGCGGGGGGCATCATCCAGGAAGAAAGTATATAGTGCGCGTTTCTTGTCTATTCAATCAGCCAAACCCTTCACTTGTCATTAGACTGAATATCTTTTTGCAAAACAATTTTTTTTTTTTGGTGCGTTTACTGTAGATTTACTGTCACGTAAAAAGTAGGATGTCTCGAAAAGAGTATACACATCTTAAACCTGAAAATTAACCATTCGGTTAACCTTTGGAATTTTGTTTAACATGTTGGTTGTATGCATGTAAGGTGCCCCGCATACCGTGGACAAAATCGATTGGAAAGTAACTCTACACGCAAAAGTGAGTCGAAAAGGAAGAATAAAACTTTTTTATTTGACGCTACGTTTTCGAGTATATCGAGCTTGAAAATTCAGCGAATACGCGGGCTGTTAGATATGAATCGGCTGATGCGTCTGATCATGACCTACTGATTCTACTTCTTGCATCAATACTGAAGCACGCGAACCCGACGGACCTGTAAACTCGGTTTTCTCGAAAACGAAGCGTCACATAAAAAATGTTATTCTTCCTTCTTGACTCAATTTTGCGTGTAGAATCACTTCACAATCGGTTGTCCACAATATGCAGGATGCTGTATATCAATTTTTCGTAAAGAAAATTGAAGTTTTTAATGGGGAAGCCTTGAAAGGTTAAAACCTTATTATCAGTTATTTATCAGTTATAGTATCAGAGTTATCAGCTGTTAAAGTGCGTATATATTTTTTGGGGGGCATTCTGTGCATATACACAGTTTTCTTTAACTGTTTTTTATTGGTGTTACACGAGAGTCTATTGTATAATGTTTCGAAAATAAATTGACGAAAAGAAGGATTAGTGTCGTCTCAAAAAGTTGACGATAACAATTTGTGGGGAAACGAATGTTATCGTCAGATTGTTAGCTAATTATAAGGTTAATTACAAGTTAATTATAAAAAATCCGAAATTAAATGAAAATGTATTTTTTCGTTTAATCGTGTTGTGTTAATTTTGACCAATCACGAGTAATAATAAAAGAAGAAAAATTCTATTTTGCGTCGGTATCGTGTCACTTGGCTATTAAAATATAAATTTGCATAAAAATTCGCGCAACTAATGGCGAAATGTTTCTTTATTATTGTAGCGCTGTTAACGAGGGTGAAGTTTAAAATAATATTCTCTTGTGTTCGTTTACTAAAATAAACAGGTTCGTGAATTATTAATTAGAGTGTTACATTAATAGCAAGGGTACAGTGCTTAGTTCTTATGAACGAAACCTGTCCAATGTTATGAAAAATTCGCATTATTTGAATGGATTTATACCTTCTGCATCTTATAGAATACTTTCTATTGTTAGTTTTGAATAAATGTTAATGGAGGAAGCATTTCTTCTTTCAAATACCGACGGAGCATCAGAATTGTTTTGCATGCAAAGTAGAATAAGCAAAAAACCGGCTATGTTCCTGGAGTATTCAAATCTTATACCCTCGCATCTTAAATTATTAAAGAGTGCGCACAATAGGTAATCCACGTGGAATTGCAACGTGCAGATGCTTCGAACGACACCAGTACTCTGTTACAATACTCCATCAATATTTAAAGACACTATAGATCTCAATTGCCTGAAATAAATGTTATTTAGAATTAATTATAAAACAAAGCGTATTCTTCCAATCCTTTATTCAGAACGACTAAACAAATTAATTAAAAGAGATTGCAGCGAGATCGCTAAATGAATTATTCGTAATTGACATACTCGTCCCACGAGTCAATGACTTGAAACACAAAAGTGAGTAACATCCTCTGTAATTATTTACAAAAAGGGTATCCGATGATGACCAATGACCTTGACATATGTGATCAATGTTAACATAACATTTCGAACAACTTTTCTTTATTCGTGTAAATTTAATCCGTATCGTTATACAGAGAGGTTGACAATTGTTTATGCGCTATAAGAATATGCAAAAAGATCATTCAATTTGAGCCGTGTCGATTACCTTGAAATCACTGAAAGAATGACCTTGCCATTATGTATGTGTGCCTTTTATAATAGTACAATATATCTAGCACCGAGTCTGTTTAATGCTATACAAATCACAATATCTGTGACACATCTATACTGTGAGACGTTTGATTATCACAATATAACTGATCCTAATCTATTCTACATCTCACCTAGATCTAACTCACTGTCAGACTGACATTGGATTGATAACGTGAAGAAGGTTAAATTTCAAAATCAATGGACGAAGTAGGAAACGGTAGAAGTATCGCAAGAATCAACGAATGCTATGCTATTTTCGATTCACTAAAGTTATTAAACGACAAAATACATTGTTACCGAACCGCCATTTCTCGTAATTGATGTATACAATTTTTGTTTTGATAACGTTACGTGTACTATCAAGCACGGTAACGCATGTTCTAAAAATATCTCAAGATCATCAAAATCATTGGACCAGTACCTTTTTTGATAAAATTACTACATGCTTTTACTCGTTGCACGCTCGCGTTATTAACCTCAAACAAACCCATTCATCGACATTTATTTCCCACGTTTACGCGAACAAAGCTTTAATAAACTTCCCGAGGCCGTTAAGTTTTTACCCGCTTATTTTCCCCCGTAAAAACCACTTTCGTTCGTAACTTCCTGTAATATTCATTGCATTGCGTATT
Organism: Halictus rubicundus; assembly: GCF_050948215.1. Classification (NCBI taxonomy): domain Eukaryota; kingdom Metazoa; phylum Arthropoda; class Insecta; order Hymenoptera; family Halictidae; genus Halictus; species Halictus rubicundus. The sequence continues at coordinate 15,738,285 of NC_135152.1, read as the reverse complement.
GTTTCCGGCTGGTTTCGCTTCGCGGATAAATTAGAAAATTTGAATTTCAAAGGTCGCGCGCGAAAATCGATGTTAATCGCGCGTGTTCGCGTCGGTCCATTTTCCGCGAAACGATTAATTTTTCACGTGCGAGTCGAGCACGCCAATCGAGATACGAACAGTCTCACTCGGTGGAGAATCGACGCCGAAGTTCATTGCCAAAATCGTGGGCGTTAGTAAAAAGACGAATAACAATGCGTGTTGCACGTTGGTCGCCTCTGTGGCGGATGATTCCACGAAACGATTGAATTTAGACGAGTGTATTTAATCAGTCGAAAAACAAAATAACCCAGTTCCCATCGTAGAACCTTTATGTACATTGACGGTTCGAAACAAATGGAAATATCATGGTAATGTCCCGTTATCAATCATGCAGTCGTTAGAAAACACACGCGACTACTTCAAGGTTCTTTGACGAAGGTCCCTGTTACGAACCCATTGGCAGCTTTTCATGATAATTATGTCGATTTAAACCCTGATGTATACATTTTTCTTGCACAGTACAAGTACTTGGACGTTCTTATGAATATCTTTACGTGTACGAATTAAACAAAATTTGTTGTAACTAAAAATTCTTTAACTACAGAAGCACTGGACACTATACGCGGCTGATATTTGCTTTATATTAGTAACGAGATTTTTATTTAATAGATTAAAATATTTTTATAATTTCAATAATTGTGCAAGAAGTAAGCTTAACGATTACCCTGCGGATGTTACGCAATTTTCAATTTTTGTAGACAAATTTTACGGAAGTGGAATCACATGAATTCTTATTTTCACTGGGCTCAATAGCCTTTGTAGATCTAAAATACATAAAAATTGTACTAAATTGCATCGAATGGATTGTTTTCGGATTTTTTGAAAATTTTTATAAGCCATAAATCTATAAAGATTCGAAATCTATTAACATTGAATCTTTGTGTAAGTTCAAAATATGTTCCTGGGATATTTGTCGGTAATATTAAGCAATACAGTGAATTCTCGATATATGTCAATAACACGGGTCTTGCCGGCGTTGTGTATCGTCCAGGTGACATACACGAGTTATGTTTACACTCCTCGGCGTCCGAGGCCTCTCGAGCTTCGAGGCCACTCACGGAGTATACCCCGCGGTAGTGGGGATAATTCCGCGACGTTTATCATCCAGGCCTTGGCAACACATATAGAGAAATCACTGTACTTTGCTTCAATGTGTAAAATGATGCGAAAATTACATAACTCAACCGAGACGTGTTTGTCCGTCAACGGGTTTTTATCAAATCATACAAAAATAGGCTATCTTAATTAATTTATTACAGGAGAATAAAGTGACGCAGAGCTTGAAAAAGTTTTACCGTTCACTCGGTCAAGATTCAACGTTATAAACAAATTTTCGTTACATGCTGGATTTATTGATACTTATTATTAGACTGGATTTTATGCATCAGTGACAAAGATAAGTAGGTGACAGTTAAAGATTAGAACGAAAGAATAATATATTTGTCTCCTGTTTTGCAATGCGAACAATCGATGCGAACAATTATTAATAAAGATCCACAGTCTACTTATCATACATACTGATTTGTTGATAAAATAAATATTCCTAGCCTGAAAAACACAGCTCTTAATAGAATTGTCTAAAATTGAAAAACAAAAGAGGAAATAAAAAATTATTAGAAGCATTTGTGTTTTATGAGTTTACATTAAAACGGTTTTTACATGAAAGTCTAACTACTCTGAATTCACGTTATTCTTATAAAATATTTTATGCAGCATTAAATTTCAAGTATACGAGCAATAATACCGTAGTAACATTATCCACCATGTAGAAAATAGATATATTTTCCACACTATGGCTATAATCATTTGATCATTTGATGATGAAATTGTATAAGATTGTTCACAAATCGATCGTATACGCGAGTGAGACATCTCCGATGTAAAAATTAAATTTCAGTCTGATACTTATAATGAACATTTCAACACGATACTTCGATTGACTTCTTGGCTTTCCGACTTTTCCTCGAGTTTCTTCGATCATGCGGAATTTTTATAGCGGCCCATTCGACGCCGAACGTGTTAATAGACTGAATGGAATTGCCCAAGGGAATCGATAACACGAAATGTGTACATTAATCGAATAATAGAACGTTCAGGTGGTTCTACAATGGCCGTTGTACCAGCCTGACCGGTCCAGATGCTTTTTTCTTCGGAAATAATCTTTAGACTGCGTTCGTTTCGTGTCTGTGCACGCAACAACGATTCCTTCACCACGACGTTCATAAAAGTCCGCGGGTTCTGAATAATTCGAACGCACACGATTCGCGAAAAAAGTATCTCGTCTCCACGTGGGACGCTTGTTTACTAGATTTCGTGACGGAACACGTGGGGGGGATAGCGCAACCCACGGAAAATGAAAGGGACCGGATAATATTAAGCCAGCTTCCCCGTTCGAAATCTTAACAGGCTACTTTTCCGGGGCATTTCGGTTTCTTTGAGGTTCCCGTTAATACTACTCCCCCGTAATCGCGTGAAATGCGAAGTTATGTTTTTATATCTTCGCCCAAGCGTTCTTTTTCTGCCTTCGAGCTTCGGAAACGAGATACTTTGCGGAAACGAAGTACACAGCGAACTCAATTCGTTCGGAATTGCGCGAATTCCTCCCACCGATTCGCGATTTCCTTTATTAAATTGATGTCTCCTTCAGTCGGCGATTATTCATTATTTGCTACTGAGTCTCCATTCACTCGACATGCGACGTAAACGATTATGTTTCTGTATACTTTCAACCCACGTTCACTTTCTTGAACCTTTGAACGGTGGATCATTTTCATAATTACGCGATCGGTATTTTTCAAGACCATTTACAACTGGATATTTGTCAATTTTTTGAAATATATTTTTCGAGACACTCTTTCTGGGCACGGTGGGCTTTCTATTGCTCTTGATGGAATAGCTGCCAATTCTAATGGTTTATCGGAAACTCTTCAATGAAGTGGCGATTTTTATCTCTGGGTCAAAATGGACCCAAGATCCGCCATTCAAGGGTTAATTAATTCATGATTTTGATTATTAAAGACATCTGAAGAATTGAAGTATAGATACTGTTGTAGAAGTTGATGCAAACAATTTTTATTTTGTTGAACAGTGTGCACGTGTAGTATTTTTTAAGATAGATACCAAAGTGGAGTAGCTGTTAAATAATGATCTATATATACTGTCTTTATGGGAGATTTTAAGTTGTTTACAAATGCGAAGAAGGGTTTTTGTAAAACAGAAGTCCAGTTTTAGAACATTATAGTTACATGTAGAAGGCACAGATGGAAACAAAATGATTGAAAATAGAAGAAACAATATATATCAGGTTGTCCCAAAAGTCATTTTATTTTCGATAAATGCACTATCAGCTGAATGCAATTCAGCGTAATTTTTAAGAAATGTCGTGGTTAAATAAAAAGAAGCTCGAGGAATAGTGAAACATTAACGAACAGATGATTGCGTTGTTTGCGTGTGCTCGTGTTGCCTAACAATATGAAACGTGCGCATAGCAATAAAAACTTTTCGGACGCCCTAATATGCAGGGTGTCCCAAAAACGTTGTACTTTCTTGAAAGGGGAAATTCCTGAGATCATTTGAAGCAACTTTTTCTTTGCGAAAATGTTCTTCATGGCATTGTTAAGGGGTTATTGCTCAGCATTGGCTGAGTCAGAATCCGCCTCTGCTGTATCCGCGCTCTGATTGGTCTCTGATTTTCGCTAATAACTCCTTAACAGAGCCGTGAAGATTTTCATAACAAAAAAAGTTCAAATCGCGTCAGGAATCACCCTTTTCGAGGAAATACAACACTTTTGGGACACCCTGTATTATAATTTATAAAATAAATGATGCTCAGTAAGATAATACGACGAACGCTGTAAAATTGGAAAATTGTCCAAACGGCGTATGAATATTGAAACTTCAGACCGCGGCATATTCAACGAGGAAAGATTTAAGTGAAAATAAACCAGCTTTCGTCCCGTCGTTCCCCCCATCAACCCCATCTTTTTAAATATCAATCATTCCGGGTCACCGGCCTGGAAAAAGTTAACTTTCTCATTTGGATTTTTATCATTCTTCTTGCGAATTTGTTTGTGTACCTCTGGTTTCTTTCCTGTTCCACTGTGCGCGCAATGACGCAACGACAGTTTTGCAGAGTTACGCATTTGAAATGTAACTCTATACCATTGGCACAAATTTGATGCGGACCAAGCATAGAAAGAGAGAGAGGGAGAGAGAGAGAGAGAGATATTGCCTCCGTGGTGTAGCGACGGGAAATTTTTCATTAACTCGCGGATAATCGCTCTTGCGGAGCGAAGAAAAGTGCCGGCTGAAGTAGATCAAAAGAACGGATACGTTTACGCAAGCCGGTACATTGATTTATTTATACATTTTCAAGAAAATGGATCTCGTTGTACCGCATGGGATGTACTCCCTTTGACCGAATCACGACGCGGGAATTTTTTAAAAGGCGATGTTTATTTCATCGATGTCTGTCGCGTGCCTCTCCATTTGGCTGCTCCGCTCTCAAACGCGTATAAATATTTGAGCTGCACTATCGGATTGCTGAAAAAGTTCTAAACACTCTTGCATTTGCAATGAAACTCTCGAAATCTTTCAAACCGTTCTGTTTTTAACCGCGTTTCGCAGTTTCTAAACGCAAGCCTGCAAAGGTTATCCGTTCAATTTTTGGAAAATAATTGACATTAATAATTGACTCTCTTTATAACGAATTATTGTTGTATGAAACTTTCGTCAGCATATCCGTGACATTTTTCTGATTCGGACGAGTCCAAAAATGGCGTCCTTCGCAGCATATTTGCTGGTTCAGTTGACCACTCAGTAGAACCTCGATTATCCGAACCCAGTAGGTATCACGGCAAATTTTCTGGGCTCGTTGATTTTGTAAATATTTGAACTTCGATTTTTTCGGAAATCCATATGTACTTTACTGAGACAGTTATTTATGTACACATTGAATCGAACTCTGTGATTTATTAAGTATTCACGATTGCATGATAAAAATACATGTACTTTCTACGTGTATTAAATATACACAGACATTATCTCGATAAAAAAAAAGAATGTTTTGAGAATTGTTCGACTTACAAAGACGAAATTAATTTTTTACAGAACATACTACGTTTCAACTTTGTAATTGTACAATCGACCAAATACTATCGTCAACAACCTATGACATTACAAATAGATCGCGAATTTTATTGATTCACTGCAGCCTTGACAGTCTGAAATCTGCAGCACAATAGAAAAGTGTAATGCATTTAAACGAGCATTAAAACAGAAAATGCATTCGTAATCGTATTCGCGAGAATGCTAAAAATTGCAACGCCATTCATAACGTAGCAACCTTGTTCTACCTTTTGTCTTTCAGTCTTCTCATCAAGCCGCATCGCAATACAGATTACTAATAACAATGAATACAACTAATTTTCAAAGTAGCAGTACAAAGTACTCCTGAAAGAACGCACAGACCCAGAAGAGGTCAATATTGTCTTGGTATAGATTTTCACAAAAAATAACACGGCGGATGGGATCGCTAGAGCCATAATAATTAGACTTGCAAGCGGAAGGATTACAAAATAAGTTTCGACCTAGGTGGCCTCTAGAAGCTGCATGAAAATTAATTTATAATCTTGAAGGACTCGAGAGACATAAATATTTAACATTGAAATATTCAGGAGTGCTGTCGACATTTCAATTAGCCCCTTAATCACGTAATTTTTCCAGTGTAAACTGCGACGGACCCAATTAGATACTAGTGGTGTGACGACCTCGAACGAACTGTCTTATGAAAAATGTAAAAATAACACAATTGATGTCGCCACAGATACAAATCAATTCGATAATGGATCATTGCACAAGTCGGGACACAAAATTGACTTACAAATATTAGCGCACACAAGTACCAGATTAACCCTAGCAAGAGCCTGCGCCCTTCTAGTAATCCTAAGGTTAACATGTCATTCTGGATTAAAAAGTAGATCGAAAAATTTTGTAAAATATTTTTTTATACAGGACGTTTCACCTAAAACAAGTCGTTTAATTATTTCTTTCAACTGCGACAGCACGGGAAATGTTTTAATTGTTTTCAGAATTCGAATCAAATGGAAGGCAACATTTTTTTTATAAACGTCACTTTTTCATACTTTGCTTTAAGATCATTAAGGTTTTTTATATGTACTCAATTTAAACGAGCTTGAACCATAAACTTATATGATCGTTTCAATGTTTAGGTTCTAACTTTAAGAATTTAAATTTGAATTTACGAACTTTAATATTTTTAATTTGGTGCGAAACTAAGCAAGATTTCAGGTATCACAGACGTTTCCAATAAAATTGCTGCTGGAGAACAATTAAGCGGTGCGTTTTAGATGAAACACCCTGTACATGCATTTATGAATACGAAACGGTCGGCATTATAGCGGCCTCCTCGCCACACGTGTTTGCGTTACGGTGCAAAATGTCGTCGCCACAAATATCTATCGACAGCGCCACTTTGTGCTAGTTGAAACCTCATTCCGCGAATCTCAATGTTTACATGCCGCCGGCCCTCGCAACGCAGTGCTCGTATTGTTCCCATTGTCTGCTCGCTTTAGTTACTTGCCGAGAACTTTCTTCTTCGGCGGTCATTACTTCTTTTTAATTGAAATGATCTGCCCCGTTCGTAAAATCTCGACGATGGGTTATTTCGTTTCGCGTTTCCGATTGTTTCATTTGTCCGAATGAAATGTCCGATTTTAAAATGCAAATGTTATAAAGAGTTTTGATCAAGAAATACTATTACAGTCTACAAGTTCATTGTACATCACTTTCAGCTACAGAGCTGATTTCCTTAAGATCCCATCTTCAATTTTAACTTACAATAGATATATAATTTTACTTTTAAATAAATTTTATTTCTACGGCTGTACTAAAATTTTCATATTCTATAACTATCCAGATTCAAATTCAAAACAACTTGTCACTATCGTCCCATTTTAAAAATGACGGAAATTGTTTGAGAAAAAAGACAACGTTATCCAAATAAAAGCCCTTCTTACTGCAAAATGGACGTTCACTTCAAGAACTTAAATTTAATTCGAAAGAAAGAGAGAGTTTCTTCACTACGAAAATTGAATTTCATAGTCCATCGAACACGCGTGCGTTCAAATACTACTAGGTAAACATGTTATTTCTTTAATAATTATGTCTATTTGTATTGATGTTCTCAAACATTGACGCTTGCAGAGTATTACTGATTAGTTGAAATACGCGAATGATTGTATTATTGCGTCAAGATTGAACTTTTCAGGATAACTTTGAAAAATTCGAATGGAAGGCATTCTACAGTGACTCTGTTGTTCTTTGTTTTTAATTAAAATAATCTTATCCATTTTTCAATCCGGGCGAAGGGAATGTTTTTTTGTTTTCGGTTCTTGATTGTTACACTTTCAAACCGCGGACCAAAATTCTGTGGAAAAATGCCTCGAGCGAGGCACGTCGAACTCCCTTGTTTTCCCACTTCCGTTTGAATCTTACGATCCTAATTTCTGAAATTTATTCTTCCTGGAAATTCACTGGAAATTACCATGCGTTATCGAGAGAAACGTTCCAAAGTACTCGACCTGAAGTTCAAACATTTATCAAGCACCAGTGCAATAAAAATTATGTGAAATTTTATATTGCGCGACATTAAACGGCCAAGGATAGGTGTGTTTATTTTTTTTCGGACTCGATTTACTTTTCTAGTTAATTAATTTTAACTGTGAAATTATCCCTTATGGCGATGTTTGTTACGATAACATTTTCTACAGTATTTCATCAAATTGTAGTCGTTAGACTTCATAGTTTCACTGCATAAAGTTATATCTGAGATACAAATTTAATTTATAATTGTCCAAGGAAATAAAATTTATTTATTTGCAAAGAAGAATATACAACAAATTTTAAACATGGATTGAAAAGTCTGGACTCTGATATTGATATAATCATTGCGTTATTGTATCTTATAAATAATTTACATTGATGCAAACCAGTTTTGATGGAATTTGCAAGAGTATTCTAGTTTATTTAAATACTGTTTGATTATATTGTTTATTTATTATATACTGTACTTTATGTTGAATAAGAATTCTAGTAATTCCATTATAAATACACAACATAATTCATATTTTTTATTACCAGTGATCGTTTCAAAAAATTTCGGAATTTTAACGATCTAAAACAAAAAGTTTACATATAAAAACAAGTTTTTATTTTTCCAGTGAAATAAAATTACAAATAAGCAAATTCTGAATAAAATAAGACATATTAAAACAACATATCTATGAAATACTATATTACTAAAATAATATTAGGCAAACAAAAAAAAAACAGCAGTGTTTTCAAATGAATGTTAAATTTTGCGAAGCCCTGTCCATCATATATCCTACATGTTTTCTACATTTCTGAATGTGTTTTAATTCCTTCCTCGCGAAAAAATTGTGCGACGTCTCTTCCACTCGGTTGCACCCGGAAATAGACAAAAACCCCGAAATGTTGAATGTGCTTCCGGTTGTCACAGAATCACTTGAAAAGCATAAAAACTTAAAAGGCCGTAAAAGGGCGAAGGGATAGAATTTTGTTCTTATTCGTGAAAATTCTACAGATGTACGCGTACACAGGTGGAATCATTGTTATTCTCGGTAGCTGAAATTATTTCGAAACGCGCATGCTGTGTATTACTATGCCTTGCATCCTTCTTTCCGTTATTCCTACCCAGCTATTTTAAATTCCAGAGTGGACAGCCCTTTCTATTATCGCGGTCTCCCAGCCGCACGTATATGCACCGAGTTTTACTCTCAGCTGGGCTGCACTTGTTGTGCGTACTACTTTATTTTCACTATTCCGGAATAGTCCAGTTTCCACGAAATTTTTCATCGTGCCCCGCCAGCCTATTTTGTATTCATGCATTAGTTTGCATCGATTTCGTCGAGACCCGAGATAAACCTTTCCTCACTTACAAAGACGGATCAAATTTTCTATTATTGTATTATACATTATAAAATTTCTTTCCTTCAGAATGATTTAAATGTTTATGGAAATAATATTGACACCATTGCAGGTTAACTCTAGGATTCGTCTTTGTAGAATGATTGAATTACTTTACATTATAAAATTATTTCTGTTTCTTTCAATTATTCAAAAGCTTCTATAAATTGTAAATAATATTGGCACCATTGCAAGTTAACTCCAGGATTCATCTCTGTTGAATGTTTGTACTACTTTTCATTATAAAATTATTTCTCTCTCTCTCTCTCTCTCTCTCTCCCTCCCCCCCTCTCTCTCTCTCTCTCTCTCTCTCTCTCAATCATCCCTGTCTTTCTCAATGAGTCGAATATTTATATAAATATTCAATTATGTTGGTATCATCGCAAATGATTCTTAGCGTTCTCTGTTTCAAATGTTTTAATATCGACTTTATAAAAATTTCTTCTACAGAGATCCAAATGTTGAATTTATTGGGTTGTAACGAAAGTTTGTAGCGTTTTTAAATTAAAATTCAAAGGTAAAATTAAGATATTTATTCATAGGTTTATTCAATAAGGTATTTTCCATTCTGTTCTGTAACTTTCTGCCGTTTTTGAGGTAACTTATCATGTTATTGAATAAACCTATGAGTAAGTATCTTAGTTTTATCTTTGAAGTGTAATTCCATCACTCTACGAACTTCTGTTCCTACTTAATATTACAATTTCTGTTTCGCAGAATAATTATCTTCTCCACTTAATTCTATTATATCTTCATAATTTGTTTGTAATATCACTATGCAGCTTCTTGGATATAATAACGAGAATTTGCATAAGCATCTGCATAGTAAATATAAATTACTGTCTCAACATAAACTTAGCAGTTTGTCTACACACTACTGGCAGAAAGTTCGTAATCACTCTGCAAATCGATGGAAAAGGAGATACGCTCGCTGAGCCAACGAACGTAAGTAACTACAAATAATTGCATGCATCTCGTGAAAGATAAGGATTAAGAGATCCAGCTACTGTTCTTAAAAGTATAACTTATAACTAGATTACGGCATTTTCGACACCCATGGAGCAGAAAAATCTGAAAAACAGACAGAAGAAATACAAATTAGTTCATTACGTTGTTTTAAAAATATTAGCTTATAAAATAATTGTATTAACCCTTAGCCCTCGAATGGCGACTGTAAGGCGTTACTAAAAATTAGTGTATCATTATTAAACATATTTTTTACATTATTAAATTTGTTTGTATTTCATAAATTACTAAACATTTCAATATTGTACGAGTAAATTGCACCATTTTCGTACGTATAACATAAAAAAATATATATAGAAGGGAAATATTCTAGGTCGGAAGAAATGTTTCTAAAAGGAGTTAAAATAGCTTCGAGTGAAAAGGGTTAATATACAGGGTGAGGATGATATATAAAGTTAGCTTGTCTGAATGACATGATACAAAAATATATAATACAGAAGAATTTTTGGTAAAACATTCACAAAAAATAAATCGATGTATCATAAAACAAATGAGAATGTACTTTTATAAAAAGATTAAAATAATTGAAGACTATTATATTCATTTTATTGAAAATATAAACCTCCAATAAGACAAAATAGAAAACTTCATCAAATTCTGAAGGGAAAGAATATTACTAAAAAAAAATAGCATAGCAATAGGATTTCTTATAATTTTTGCAGCTTCTTTATTTGTAAATCTTTTACATCCAGCGCCAATATATAAGTAAACAGCGTACTATCATACAGCGGGTACCATCGGTAAGCTATCTCGTTGGGCATGAAGTTATCATAATCATGATACTCCTATTTTCCTAACTACAGAATGAAAGAAAGAAGCTGCAAAAATTATAAGAAATGCAACATCATTTTTTAAAAGAACGGTTGAGATGCGACCCGTGGTTTCTTTCACAAAGTTGATCGTTATGACCAGTAGAACACGAGTAAACAAAACAAAATTGTGGTTTTTTGACCTTGATTTTCAAGGTCAAGGTCAATTTTGCGGGGAGTTCTTTATGTCAATTTCCACCAAATCGTAGGTGTAGAATCACGCTATGGTGGCCGTGACATATAATTTTTTGGCACCCTGTACATCCAGAGAATCGCGCTCTAGTACAAAGCTAGAGAAAAAGTCCGGTGCATGCTGGGCCGACTCGCGTCTAATTTACTCTCGGTACAATATCCAGTATTCTGTGCGGAGATTAGGCGTGTCCGTCGAGGCCTCGAAATATCGGCAGACGTTTTATCACGTTGGCATCGACTCGCAGGTTCTACCGGCGAATTTTCCGCGACGTGGTCTTTTTCCCCCGGTGGCCGATAAGATAACATCGTCACGCCGCGGTATCTCCGTTTTTCCGGGCGAGAGGGATTTTTACTTTATATTTCACGGCATCCAGTTCGATATCGCCGGGCAGGCTATTTCCAAAGCCTATTCAGCATATTTCCATGCTTGCTCCGCTCGGTTGACACCGACGCGACGGTATACACACCTGACGTGACGTTCTACTATCCAGTTTTCGAATCTATGCGTTGCGCACTTCTACACAATTTCGCACTTTAGACCCGAGGACCGTTTTCAGCCGATGACGCGACGCTCGCCGGTCCAAATAAGATGCACATTATTCATGGCGACTTTCTTCTCTCGGATTCGCCATTGTTACCCGGCAACACCGGCTCCGGGGCTTGATTTGTTTCGCCGGGAACTCGGTTACACGCGATATAATTATAAACGCTCCTTCTATAAACCACCCGCGCATGTTCCGCCACGCTCCTTTATCTACAGTTCTTTATTGCACACTCGTTCTCCCATTGTCCCTATATTCTCTCTCTCTCTCTCTCTCTCTCTCTCTCTCTCTCTCTCTCTCTCGCTCTTGTCTTCTCGTTCGCGACCTCTTATCGCGACTTCACGGAACACGGGTCCAGCGGAAAGGAGAAATGGAATGTCTGAATATTTTCATGCTTCTACGACCTGAGATAATTCGACGATCTATGGCGGCGAGCGGCTCCCGTTCGAACGCTCACACGCGCGAATTTTATTGGCCTGGTACACGGTAGTGTATAATTTCGCGGCTCCGTGACGCACGTGCAATTTGATCATCTGTACTGTGTGAGGCGAGTGTACTCGTTGCAAGATACATAATACACGTTCAGAAATTAAATTCTGCTTGATGTTGTGAACGAGCAATATTGTAATTCGCGCCTTTATATATTCGACAGAGTCATCTGACGTGAGCACTAGAGTGTAGGGGGGGCTAGATGCGTCGGCTAGAACAATAGACGACTACTCAATATGGCGATTTGTAACGCGATTTGAAACATAGGGTTAATAGATATGTTATTTTGAATGAAAATGGCCTTACAAACAGTCCGGCACCGAATTTTTGAAAATGGTCACAGATGACGGTATCAGGTAAAACTTCGAATCAGAATATTAGCGTGATATTGGGGAATACACAATTTTTACAGTACGTGTTCAGTATTGGTCTTTGAAACTTTTCTGTTCACTAATAATAAGTTGTATAATTATCCAACGTAAACATTCTGCTTACTTCCGGGAACAGCATCCAGTTTACAGAATTGAAATTAACTGTATGCACTTTTACCTTAAGGCTTTCACACCGTTCTGCACAACAGGATTACTGCACGACAAACGAAGGAAAACCTCGAGCTCTGACCATTTTCCATGTATAAATAATAAATCCTTCGTACCTCGGTTTTTCCATAGGCACATTATTATCAGAGAATCTAAAACAGTACTTACCGAATCTCCAACGAAAAATTCATTTTTGTGGTGTGGGTCACAATTTCGCGATTTGGCAACCAGGATATTATTATTGGACCAGGATATTATGGTTGGGTTTCGCCGTCGCGCCTGTGGCGTTGTTTCCTTGTAATCTCGAGTCGGTTCGGCGCGGTGTTCGCATCGGATACTCCGAAAGGGATTATTTGCGAGTCCCTGGTCGCTTTCTAAAATATCGAACCTGATTCGGACTCGATCGAGAATCGAGGCAGCAGTTGGACCGTCCTCGAGGGGCCGACCCCGTTCACGTGTCATTAAATCCACGACTCCGGTATTGCAGTTTTCAAGGGAAGACCCCCCAAGAACGATCGTGGCACGAACACCGCGGCTGTCCTACACGAACGTCATTCGGTAGCCAAAATTAGACATAGATATCCGGTTTTCTACTTAAATTAACATCCCCAAATCTTGGAAATGTAAGGACAAATGAACTATTATACCAATAGTTTTGATTACAATATGGTCGCCACACGAAACCCCTCTATTTGTCTCTTCTACTTGTGCAATCATGACCTTCAACGATCTTGAATTACCTTGAATCATAGGTCAATGCATTCGTACTAAACCGTCCTAGATAGTACACAAAAAAGTGTATCGTTCTAATTTAAGAAATGCAGTTGACCTTCATATGTCCTCTACAAATATCTATTAATATGAAATTCCGCCAGTTTTGAAACCACGCATCTTTTGTCTGACACATTTTTTTCTGGCACCAACAGCAATCGAGTTGTTCAGGTGGCCTGTTTTAGGTGCCCCACCCTGTATTGGTTTTCCTTGTCAGTTTTAAAAGAACATGGCTGATGTGCCAATAATCGTTGCACCAAAGATGTTGACATATTACAATATTCATTTTCTTCCGTTTGTATATCGTCAGTTTGCTATTTTTTCGTCCCTGAGTGTAACCATAGACTCCTCTTGCCCCTGTGCCACCGCCGCATCCTTCCGGGGCTCTGCTCAGCTAACCATGGTACAGAGTGTCCTACGTAAATACCATATACATATTGAATGGATTTTTAACACCCTGTGTATACGCCGTTTTCCCCCAACCACTCAGATTTTCCATTTTCCAAAATCCGCTCGCAGCAGCGTTCGTCCGTCTCAGAGCTATCGTACCTTGAATAAGATCTCGCTGTTTCTTTAAAGATGGCAGTAGCAGTACCCCGTTCGTGGAATTTCGAATGGTAACACACATGCAAGGCAGTAGTGTATCTAACCTTAAATTTCAGTGTATGGTAGTTCACTTTAGTGTAAACAAAGTAATTTTTTCTTAGTTCTGAAAATGTCTACTTTTGTGCCAAATAAAGTGTATTTGCTGGGAATTTTATTGCACTATTGTATTCAAAAGAAATCTGCAGCTGAAACACATAGAATTCTTGTTGAGACTTATGGTGACAATGCTTTGTCGGATACAGAGACACGCAGAGACTGGTTTCGACGCTTCAAAAATAATGATTTTGAACTTGAGGATAAAGAACGTTCTGGCGCACCGAAAAAATTTGAAGACGACAAGTTGGAGGAATTACTCGATCAAGACCGATGTCGGACGCTAGCAGAACTTGGAAAAACATTACAAGTAGATGAGTCAACTGTTTCAAAACGTTTAAAAGTTTTAGGAACGATCCAGAAGCAAGGACATTGGGTACCGTAGGTATTGAAGCCGAGAGACGTCGAACGGCGTTTTCTCACGTGTGAACTACTGCTTCAACGACAGAAAAGAAAAGGTTTTCTGCACCGCATCGTGACTGGCGATGAAAAGTGGATACACTACGATAATCCAAAGCGTAGAAAATCGTGGGGTAAGCCCGGCCATGCATCAACATCGTCTGCAAAACCAAATATCCATGGTTCGAAGCTTCTTCTCTGTATTTGGTGGGGCCAGCAGGGTGTAATTTATTATCAGCTGCTCAAACCGAATGAGACTATCACGGGGGAGCGCTATCGACTTCAATTGATGCGTTTAAGTCGAGCCTTAAAAGAAAAACGGCCGCTATACGAGCAGAGACACGACAAAGTGATTTTGCTACATGACAACGCTCGGCCTCGTGTCGCAAAACCAGTGAAAACCTACCTGGAAACGCTTCAATGGGAAGTTCTAGCCCACCCGCTGTATTCACCTGACATAGCCCCTTCTGATTTTCACCTATTCCGTTCGATGGCACATGGCCTAGCTGACCAGCGCTTTCATTCTTACGAAGAAGCTAAAAAATGGATCGATTCTTGGATAGCCTCAAAAGACATGTCGTTTTTCCGACGCGGAATTCATATACTGCCAGAAAGATGGGAGAAAATGGTCGCTAGTGGTGGGCAATACTTTGAATGAGATGTTTATGTTCCTTATAATTTAAATAAAGCTTTTATTTTGTAAAAGAAACAGCGAGAACTTATTCAAGGTCCTGAATATCCACCAACCCTGTAGCGTCGCGTCGACGCGTCGTGATGGCGTTTTC
The DNA here is from genome assembly GCF_050948215.1 of Halictus rubicundus. Taxonomy (NCBI): domain Eukaryota; kingdom Metazoa; phylum Arthropoda; class Insecta; order Hymenoptera; family Halictidae; genus Halictus; species Halictus rubicundus. The sequence continues at coordinate 15,722,947 of NC_135152.1, read as the reverse complement.
GACGTGAGTTGTAAGTTATTAATAAAGTTACTTGTTAACGGGATACAACACTGTTTCGCGCGTCGGGGCTCCTCGTTTGTCAGAGGCATGCTCGGATGTACGATGATTCACTGGCCGAATTTTCCCCGCAAATTCCGCGGAGCGTAAACGGCTCCGCGAATAAATTCGATGTATCCGCTTTAAGGAAACGGGAAACGGCGGACGTATCCTCTTTAAGGGGCCGTAGATAAAGTGGCTCGGCTACGGATACGAAAATACGGGCGCCGCGCCGGTAGTAAGAAGTAACGTTTCCGTGTCTTACTTGTTTATTAATTGCTCTGTCTCCTGCCTTCCTTCTGTCACTCTCGCTTCCTCACTCCGCCCGTTCCTTCTTCGACGATCATTATCCGTTTAAAGCCTTGACCGATGCAGCAATTATTTCGTACGCTCCGTGCTCGGCGTAGTCCCTGCTAAATACGAAACGATATTACTCCGTTAATTACTACGTCCGCGGACGATAGACTCGCCCGATGTATTTCTAGAATCGAATACGGATAAGTGCGTTTGCTTTTGTTCGATTGGTTTGTGTGCTCCTTAGTTCGAAGCTTTTTAATCGCGCAATGGAACCGCGGCTGGTTGCTCGTCACACCAGTAATCCTATTTTTGCACTGATCCCCGTTATTGTATTGCGAGATGATTGCGTGGATGTCATTTCGGTCACTTATTCTAATCGAATTTTATAGCTTCGAACTAAAAATCTAAATTTATGTTAGCACATTTCTACAAAGTTATTAGAAAGATTCTATTCTATTACGTATATGATATATACGTAAATATGTATAATTAGATAGGTGTACAGGTTTATACATAGTAGTAGTAAACATTTCATCATTAGAATTTTATGCATTTATAGTAAAAATGTGTATATCTTATACAGAATAGTATATTGAAAAATTGTTATGTTTAAACAATTTTTATTTTGCATGAAATAATTGCATTCTTCGTTTTTGTTCTGTACGCATGCCTGTTTTCTTTATTTTGTGAATGCATGATTTCAGATATCTAAATCGTATTCTCTTGCACTCTTGAAGAGTATATCAATTGTCATTTTTATGTAAGGTTATAGTTTGTTATACTGCAAGGTTTTAATTAATTTTATTATCGAAAGGCAGAGAAATTATATCAAGTCGTACAATTGCTATAGTACATACATGGTTCCGAAATGACATTTGTGGAATATTTTGATTTATTTATAATACCAGCCCAAGCAAGGTAGACAGGTTGTGGTGATCCGGTCTGCGACGCGACGGTTTATTGCGACTATGAATTCTCGAGAGAGCTTTTTATGAGCGTACCGCGGCGTTTGATTGTCATTATAAAACTGCTGACAACGTAGCTTTGCTTTAATGAGATTTTGTTCCTTGATTATGTTGTAATTTGTAACGGCATTCTTTTTCTTTTGAAGATTTGTAGCCTTCTTTGAATATTGCAAGCCTGAGCACGAAAATGTGATTTTTATTATTCAAATAGTTTGTGTTTTTGTAGACAAATTTTAGAAAAATTTAATTGGAATTTTATTTGTCGATTGAAAGTATATCAAAGATTATCTGCAACCTATAAATGTATAAATATTTGCAATGTAGTTATTGTATTCGATTATTTACTTAGGCGTTGGTAATTAGATGTGAAATAGCTATTTAAAATTATTCAGTCTCACATGTATTAAGATATACATTATTTGAATTTTACTTGTATTTCTGTACATATGATTCTAAGTATACCATTACATTAATATAGTCTAAATGTATTTTTAAGTTGATTTTGATGACTGTTAACCTAGCCTTTTTAAATTGAATGTATATTTACATCCTGCATATTTATGTAAATTTATATTTTTATGGATTGTCTTCGCGAAGGAACTGTTGAAAAACATACTTTTCTGCCGGAGGTTCTATTCGGCTAACAATAAGCATACAACTGCATGAAATGTGACTAATATTTCTTTTCTAACTAACGAGTAGCGTATTCCACTAAATGCTCGAACATTTGAAGCTAATGGTAGGTTTCCGAAAATTTTATGACGCTAAAAAATTCGATTATTAAGTTATCAGTGCTAGGAGACGGAACAGTAGTCGTAAAAATGTATCCTAGCTTGATTTATGGTCGCGTGTTATGGTTCCGCGAGCGATTCTGTTCCTGTGATGTATAGAAGAAATAATGAAAAAGATCGTGACCAAAGATGCGAGACATTTGATGGAGCATTGCAATGGCTATAGTCAAGGCCTGTGCTATAGGTGAACAAAAATGAATAACGCGAACATATTTTAATAATATTATTCGCTTCGTGTTGTATCGAAGCTTTCGTTCGTTAAAAATAGTTTGTCAACGTCGAGAAAGATAGACCGGATACAACACAGGACAATTAATCATGGAAATGTATGCTACCTCAGAATTTCACGAACGCATCATAAATATACAATGTAAAGTACTGCCGGCATGTTAATGTAATTCACAAAATTTCAAAAAATATGACAATCGTGGAGATTATATTTCCAAAAAATACATACACCGAGGAAGTTATATTATAAATTTCAAAATAAAAGAAATTTATGTATCGTGTTCAGTATCAATTTTAGTGAATCGAAATTAAATTACTGTGAATCGAAATCAGATTGATAGTACGCAAGCTGTATTCGTACATTAATTGTTGTCTTTTTTAAATTCTCAACCAAATCAGCTACCAAATTCTGCTTTGATCCCAAGTTTAAATTTTAATAATACTTTTAAATGTTCTCAATTGGATATTAACACTTTACATACCTATAAATTTGCACGTGCCAGCTTTTCGAGAGAATTCACCACCGTGCATTGTTGCGAATAAACGGTTAACATTGCATGTTTCTAATACAGTTAGGTGTCAGAAAAGAAGAGATTATAAACAGCGCACATTGTATTTCAATACCGTGGACTGAACGCAACTTAATAATTCATCACCACGCTCCGGCATAGTGTAATTTAGTGCGTTCAGTGTATATATGTGACGTATTGTCGCTTGAATGGTGCGCCTAAAGTGCCACGGAAGATATATTGTTGCTTCCGTAACCCATTAAACAAGTGTTTATAGATCACTTTAACCGGTAGGTCACGGCACAGCAAAGAGCGATGCATTTACAGCGGACTGTTGCAGCCTAGCAAGTTTTTCAATGCTTTTTCTTGCTGACAACAAACACCGACAATCGAAATCCTCGACCCATAAACAAGAAAAATAATAATTACACTGCGCATTTTGTGCGTTTATGACAAAAATGAGTAGATCAAGGACAAAATAGTAAAAATATTTAAAAACTTTAAAGATAGTATTGTATCATTTCCTACTGATTAAAATAATTAAGAAAAGCGACAAATGTCTACGTAGCTCCTGTATCTTGAAAATCAATGTTATGCATTCATGACAAGAATAAGTAGATCATGAGTAGATAAAGTACAAAATAGTAAAAGTGTTTAAAGAATTTAAAGATATTGTTGTATCATTTCCTACTTATTAAAATAATTAAGGAAAGGAACAAATGTTTACGTAGCTCCTGTATCTTGAAATTAAATTTTATGCATTTATGACAAAAACGAGTAGATCAAGTACAAAATAGTAAAAATGTTTAAAGAATTTAAAGATATTGTTGTATCATTTCCTACTTATTAAAATAATTAAGGAAAGGAACAAATGTTTACGTAGCTCCTGCATCTTGAAATTAAATTTTATGCATTTATGACAAAAACGAGTAGATCAAGTACAAAATAGTAAAAATGTTTAAAGAATTTAAAGATATTGTTGTATCGTTTCCTACTGATTAAAACGATTAAGAAAAGGCATAAGGCTACGTAGCTCCTGCATCTTGAAATTAAAGCAGACAATTTATATTTGACATAAAAATCCGCAGTCCACTAATAATCAACGCAATCACGAAAGTCGAAGTCAAAAATAGGATACAACAGCTACCAATATTGTAAAACATATCAGTCTTGTGCGAAAAGTATAAACATTTAGTATTGTCGACTCTGAGTCGCTAAACTTTAGCCATAACGGTGAGAAAATGATTTATTCCGCTTTTTACAAAGCGATAAACACGGTTAGCGAAGCAAAGGCTGATAATAATACACGCAGTACAACAAATTATCGCTTACACAATATTGACTACATTTGCATCGATAGGAGCAGCGTCGTGGAAATTGCAATAAATAAACGTGTCATGCTCATGAATATAATTTATAATAACGTTGAAAGTTAAATTGGCTTCGCGATAATGTATGGAACCGAGTTAGTAATGTAACATTATTAATATTATAGTTCCGTTTGTTTTAAAGTCTGTAAAATTTTCTGACAACGTTTACATAACGCGCACGGTTAAACCTTCATCAAAGAAAATACTTAAGTTTCAAAGATGCATGTACTTCATAGTGAATTTACATTAATTTATAGTGAAAGGAAAACTGAGTTATGGTAACCATTTAGATTCGAAAAAATTTGTTGCATAATTAACGTTAAAGGACATTCACTTTTAGGTTGTCCGCTAACTGGGACATTGTACCTATTCGTACAATCGTTAAAAGAAATACGCCTAACATGATTTAGAGATTTGAGTATCTCATCTTTCAGTCGTTACATTGTATTAGCTTCCAAATTAAACAAAACTTATTTAATTTTATGGGGGTTTTACACGTTAAATAAAGAAATACCGTACCGCTATTCTAGGACGTTAACCTTAGTGTAATGATATTTGACAATTCTTCTAATGTTTTCAGTTTTGTGTCTTACCTACTTATTTTTGTCATAAATACGTAAAGCAGTTTAGGTAAAGATCTAGGTACAAAAATCGAGTAAGTTCAGATTTTCGATATTGTTTAATTCTTCCTTCGAACAGGCAATATACATATAAAAATATGTAGGTCATCAGCAAGCATTTTACTGAAATATGGATTTGCCCGGTTGTTTGCACCAATTCGATTATAAATAAATGTTGCGGGAGCATCTGCTTCGTATCTTTCGATACAACATCCAAGGCAACAGATAGAATTGCGTCGAGGAAATGAAAGTGTAGAATTGTTGTCCGGTATGTATCCTTTTCTCGTGAAAAACGACTTCGTAACAGGTGTTAAGGGCTTTTACGTGCCATTACTGTAACACTTCGGACGAGCAAATCGTTTTCTCCAGTATTCCTTATCTCTCGCTTTCAAACGATGTATAAAATTTTACTACCAACAGCTTGCAGGCACAGTAATTTGCTATATAACCGTGATTTATCGTGGATGCGGAATCGCTTTCGCGACTGTAGCTTCGCCCGAATTATACCAATTCCGAGACCAGGAACGAAGTTAATAACGAACTACCATTACAAAATCAGGTAAATTAATTTATCAGCGAAATTGCTAGACGGGTCAAAATGATTAATTCCAGATATTTTATTTCGGAATTACGGGAATGATGAAGATTCATGGGAGATTATTAATGCACTTGTTCGTGCACATATTACAATCCGAACCGCGCGGAATTCCGAATTGAAAATTAAAATCTCACCGAACCGTGTCAGGTCTTTTTTCCATTATTTCACGTCCAATATTTCGAATCTTTCGAAAATGTTCTGCATTTTTTCGCGGCAGTGAAACGGAAAAAATTGCGCGTTATTCCGAGTTGAAAATCGAAGTCTTTTCGAACTGTGCCACAGTTTTTGTTCGTCAATTCATTTCCAAATCTTTCGAAAAGTGTTCTGTGTATCAATCAAAACACCTTGTACGTCGACCCTACACTACGTAAATACTATAATTACCAACATCGTGTGGGCAGACGAGAAAGTGGTTCACGGCAAAACCGGACGCGTGCAATCTGCTCTATCGTTTCGAGTGTTAAATTGATTTAATTACACGCGTTCTCAAATTATAGCTATTTCTGTGCTTTCCACTGTGCAATGGCTGGCTGCCGTAACCACCGTGTTCACGTTTCCGAAAGACGTCGCCGTTTTGTATTCGAAATTCTCATGGATCCGGGTTAAGTGACCTCCGTTTAATATCCGAATCATTGGAGTAATTAGCGTCTAATCCTTTTTGCCATTACGCGTTGCAAACGGTGAATAATTTCCATTATCTCCGTGGCTCCAAATGCAGCTGCCATTATCAGATCGAAATCGCGTTTTGGACCCAACAGAAAATGGAGGTACGAAAATTAGTAGAATAAATAATAAATAGAATAAATCAAAATGACGGGTTCTAATATTTTTAATTTACAATTATTAAGATTCTGAAGACACATCCATGAGGAATTATTCAACAAATTTATCTCTTTGGGTATGTGTTATTAAAACAAAATTGCTAAAACTTTGGGCAGGAAATTCTTGTCATTTTTATAAAGTAATGTAAAATAGTCGGTTTTAGTGCTCCGTAAACCTAGTGTTAACATAGGCGGACAGTCAATTATGCTGTAAATGGTCTAATGAATTGCGTCAGTGAATGACATATTTTTATGGTCAAGCATGAGAAGTTGCGAATTTGAAACTTTCCTGAAAATTTCCAAATATAAACCATGTTCATAATTATCGAATCTTAAAAGGTTACATTGAAAGTAAATAAAGTGAAGTTAGAAATTGGAAGTTCCTCCAGATATTCCTAGCGACGTTGGAAAATTCTATCGTATTAAATAATGTAAGGTTTTCACGACTCTCGGAAAGTGAGTAGGACGTTTAATACGGGTTTCGATTTGGAGGTAACTTTTCGCTCGCCAGATACAAAGATCTTTCTTCAACACTTGTTACGTTGAATGAACCAACTTCGGCCGGATGACGAAATCTACCGAAAGACGGAACAAAGGTGCAGCCGCACTTGAGAGATTCACGCCACGTGCAGGGAGAAAGCAAGTAATTAAATGCAGAGGTAACTCGAACTATTCCGCGTCTTTGTATAATAAACACGAGAAACGCCACGGGAATATTGTTCAAGGGGCAAGAGTTTTCCGAACATGTTCGCGAATCGCGACGCACTCTCGTGAACTCCCGTTTCTTAAATTTATTATTTTCCCGGGGTTAAAGAAACGTCAAAGAGGTCAGCCCCGTTTGATCTAGTTAATTGCGTTGCTCGGGCGCCATTTGGAATGCAAAGAGCCGGGTAGATCGGTGCTGAACTGCAGGCTCAAGCCCTCGGAGGAGGGCTCTCAATTAAAATGGCGTAAGTGCGAGAAACCATCTCTCGTTTCGCTCTCTGCCGCATGGCGGCTGCGTGATAGATATATTTCGATCAAATATCCGGCGGCTCTAGGGTCCCTAAGTTCTGGATATGTCCCGAAGCCGCGCGAGCGTCGAGGAATTTCTTTTTAACGACGGAACGCTGCAAGTCGAATGAACGGATCTCGGAGTGAAACGTTCGATTCCCCGTTTTATTCCGATATCAGGTTTTTACAGTAAAGCGCGACAGTAAAACCGGCGGAAATTCTATTGGACCGCGCACGTCGCCGCCGCGACGCTCTTAATGCGATCAGTGAATTTAGACGCGCGGCATATTGCTTCGCCCTGCACCTTCGGGTCTAGACATTAATTACAGTCGCCACCGTAACATTAATCCAGGCCCGCTTAATCCATTGGATTATGCGATACATTCCTATCTCCACTGTCCAAGCCACTCCGCATTCTCCTCACTTACTGTTAGTTTCGAACTCGAGCGTCGTTTTCATATTTACGAGCCGCGAACACTTGACCCCACGAGGACGTTCTGGGTGGAGACCTTCAGATTTTAATCCCAGGATGTTGGACAAATTGAACCAAACATTACAAATTCTTCGAAAATAGTCACGCGAACTATCTGTTTCCGAAGTTACAGAATTATTGTGCAAGCACTCGATGTTACGAGAAATTATACTTGTTCGAACGATTCGATTGCTACACTGGTGCTTTGTCGGAAAATTCTTTTTAAACATATAATGGCTAGATCTGTATGCAAAATAAAAGGTTTGTGCATCAATTGCAAGACACAGGAGCTAAATATAAATTTATATTTTTCACTAATAATTTAAATTTAGTGAAAATATTATATTAATACTCTTGAAGACTTCTAATCTTTTCATTGTTTTAAATTGCAATACTTTTGGCATAAATGCATCAAATTTGGAGTCCGGCTGTTGTTAATGGCGTTTGACACTTAGCGCTCGAATGGTGACTGGAAGGCACCACTAAAAATTGCTGTATCATTATTCAAAATATTTGTACATTATTAAATTTGTTAGTATTTAATAAATTACTAAACATTTCGGTATTGTACGAGTAAGTTGCACCATTTTCGTATGTGTAAGATGAAAAAAAAATATATAGAAGGGCAATATTCTAGGTCGGATGAAATGTTTCGTTTTGGAGTTAAAATAGCTTCGAGTGCAAAGGGTTAACTTGTTATGCAGGGTGGCCCACCGAAGCGGATACATAGACATTTCTTCTATTGTCTAGAGTTGGGTCCCTGGGGGCCCCAAGAGCATCCATGAACTAACCAAATCGGGCCAAGTCGGGTCAAGTCGGGCCCACTCAGACCGCTTGGGTGCTGACGATCGGATTCGGCTGAAACTGGTGTTTGTGGTCAGATTCTGATCTCTAAGGGCTAGCTCTAGGGCTACTCAAGCCAAATAGATCTAGCTGGATGCCCAGTTTTGTGTTGAATGGTGCTTGATGTGTTTCCGTGAACAGATTCGGATCTATTAGAGATATGTATGGCCAGATTAGAGAATAGTATGTCTATGTGGTCACCTTTGAGAAGATTTGAGCAACGTGGAAAGTAATGATTCCACTTAATGACTCAATTTTGTCTTGAAAACATTCTTGAAGTTGCATTACGACAGTGAATATAGCGAGATCCTTCAAATCTACCAACTGCAAAAGTCTAACTAGCAGTTCTTCAAGGTTATCATGGTTTTTAACCTTTTAACTGGGTGTTCTTTTTGTTACTAAGCCATGAACTGTTACGAAGCCATAATGAAAGACAATTAAATATTTGTATGTTTGGTTTAACACCACATCTGAATGGTTTAATCGCAATTAAATAAAATGATTGTAATATAATTTTAACATAGATTCCACAAGACGAACCGTAATATCCTTCGACATTATTGTATTTTATAGTACGTTTATTTAATTTCGACTCGTACGTATAAGTATATACGTGGAAATTTTCCCAGGAAAATGTACCGTAGCATTGCTACTTGATGAGGTTTTTGGTTTTTGACGCGTGCACAGATTATGCACAGTAAACGTGGGCACTGATAGGAATGATGCGATGGCGATCGCAAATCCGAGTCTAGGAACGATTTTGCGCGGTTATTCCGTTTATCGGCAGCTCGGTGGCATGCGTCCCAAATCTATTGTTCGCGGGTATCGCATTTGGTATCTGATTTGACAAAAACGAAACGCCTGACGTATTCTCGGCATGCATGAGTTGCTGCTGTGAAAATTTGCCGCGTGAACGTGCCGAATATAGGCAGCGAGTCTTTTTGTGCGCATGGCAGACATATTTCTCGTTTCGCGAAGATTCGTCGGATTACACCGTAGAATTCCGTCGAAGCCTATCCCGAAGAAGAAATTGATCCTGATTTCTACACCCTCCTAACGCATTCCGGCATTCCTTAGTATTATTCTACGTTAACTGATACAGTGAAACGATCTTTGTTCTTTAAATACACATTTCCGCACAAATCGATCGGACTTTTCCAAAAGAACCACCGACGCGTTATTAATGTCCTATTATTGGTTTCATTTAACGGACAGGTGCTACATTACACAATTAATTTATTATACACCGTACACAGTGCGCGATGTTATTCGGATCGTAAAATGAATGCGATCGAATATGGCTGAACGGTCTTAAAGGTATTTTGGAAGTACCGTCACTGTAAACTCCCATTTCAGAAAACAGGAGGTAAAACAACAGGATTAACGAACTTTTTTAACGATTTATTTGTAATTGATGTCTATACTGCGGACTTTCCTGTGAACCAAAATCTGTCTACATCAATAGCGAAAAACAGGAGCTAAATGATTCATGTTTGTCAGAAATGCACGAAATCCGCTATGAAATCGCGGAATTGACGATGTTAAACGTGTTTCTGTATCGTAAACAGCTTTTTGCATTGTTCAATGCGTGCAGCAATATTATGAATTCTATAAATTCATGATAAAATTTGTATTCCATTAAATATTTCACATATTTGACAGATTTGAGGTAGAGCTTCAATACCTAAATATTTTTCCGATTTTTTTAAATTCGTTGTAATTTATATGAAATATTGCGTACTTCATAAATCCAACAAAATGATCATCCGCTACTACTTTTGGGTTAGCGAAAGGAAGAGAAAATTAAAAATTGTTTGCCATAGTATACTAGTATACTGATAATGACGTGATAATGGGATGACGAGTATCGATCGATGTTTGCCAATTGCAATTGAAGCGTCGATTTTGGGAACGGAGAAATTAAGTTATCAAGAAGCTATTATCTCCTCGTTAATATACGAGAATTGGATGGAAGCTAGCTCAATTACACGTGATTTCACGTAGCGCAATTAGCAGTCCTCAAAGTGGGAAAATTGAACCGGAAGTGCCGAAACTGGCCCTCCAACTTTCAACAATTGTTCATGATGTAGCTGACTTTAATTGGACTCCGGAAACATCTAGCACTGCACGTTTGATCATTAACCGTTTCAACGCTTTTCGATACTTAATAGCAGTCATTATTTTTTTTATATAAGTTGCACATAAATAATTAGAATGTAATAAGATTCAATTGAAAATTCGATTTTCACTGCCAATCAATTTTATTTCGCAAACGTTTCTTCGCATTTATGTCTTGCAGTCATTATTTCAATCAATTATTTTGCAAAAAAATAATCATGAAATATTTCAGATAAATATTTCGGAACGACATTTCACAGGACGAAGAATTCTATAGAATTCGACTTCGCCTCGATATAACTACAACTCGTGTTCTCGTGATTTTCCAATATTTATTCTACTGGGATCTGAACTTTATATTTTTAATTGAGAGTCTCACGTTGGTTGCTAAGAACTTAAATCATATTGTCTTGCGAACTTCATCCTTAAGACATAAATTTAATTATCTATTTAAGGTCCGCGAAGAGAGAATAAAACTTCAAAATTGAGATTTAAAGGGCCCTTGCGATTATTAACATAAAAAATTCAATCACCTTTAAAGTTTAAAATTATGTGATACAATTATTAGATAATGAACGATCAGTTTAAGTTTGGGAACTGAAGAAATTCTGCACCTAAAGTCTTTGAAGCTAGATAAAGTTTCGAAGTTGTTTCAAAGTTCATAATCATTACTTTAAAACAAGGCACTATTTGTAAAGATTAAAAATATGTAATATTAGCTGATAACGAACAGTTTCAGTTTGGAAACTGAAGAAACTGCAGTTTCAAGGCGTAATTGTGCACCGAAAGTGTTTGAAGCTCTATAAAGTTACAAAATTGTTTCAAACGGCTCTCGCAATTATCAGTTCAGAATAAGGCACTGTTTTTAAAGTTTAAAAATATGCGACACACTTATTAGATAATAAACTTTCAGCTTATTTTAATTGTTTATCTAAAGTCTTCGAAGCGAGAGAATGCTTCAAGATTGTTTCGAAGCGCTCTCGCAATCGTTATTTTAACACAAGCGTCTTGAAACGTTCAGAGTATGTGTGTGCGACATTTATTCGACAATTCGTTGGTATGCGAGGCACGAAGGATTCTTTAAAATTTGACTCTGCCTCGTCGCAACTGAAACTCTTAGGACATTCTTCTCCCAAACGATTTTCCAATATTTATCCGTCGCGGCCAGAATGTAGGCGCGATGCAACGCTATTGATTTTCTCAAGGTTGAGGATCGAGGAAATTCTCCGATCGATTTCGAATGATCGATGCGACCAGAAAGTTCGTTGTCTCGGCGAGGAAACGCGAGATTCGTCCTCCGGAAAAATTAGCGAGCTCTCGAGAGCTTTTTGTCGGGGGGAATCCCATTAACCGCCAGATTCCAGTAATTGCCATTAAACTTCTTTCCTCGTCTAATTTATCGCGGGTGGAAGAAACGAAATTCTATTATCGAGTAAAACCGAGGACCCGCTTCCTGCACAGCCAATCGACGACGGGAAATGACGGCAACGGAGAAATATCGCGATAAACATTTAGCCGCGAGATTTGCGCAACGGCCTCGTTCGCTTTCCTAAATTAATTGCCCGGCGGTTGACACGACGTTTGTACGCGCCTGCCGATTTGCATGCGCGCATATCAATGACATTAAATTTCAATCAACGACGTCAATTTGCCGTCCTACAGCCTATTCTACCGTGTCCTGTGTTTTCCGGATTTCTCCTGTCGCGGCCCCCTGCCCGCCAATTAACGATCAAACTAATAACGCAGTAATTACATCGCAATAAAGCTAACGCTCGACTTCCGGTACGCGTCGATTCACGTGATCGCAATTGGAATACTTTTCTGCCCCCGTCACGATCGTCGAGGAGAGATTACATCTTTCTTCTGGTACTACATCGATGTAAATCCGATATTCTGAGAACGTCACGTACAGCAGCTGCTTCAATTTGGCAGTAAAGACTGTAACCTGAATACTCTCTTTTCGGAGAAGATCATTTACCGAGCCTTTAAGAACGCTTCTCGATATTCGAACTGTTTTCATTTCGCGCGAAAGAATCTTGCAACAACAAAGCTCGACCAATCTTCAAGCTCGTGGCCTCTGCACTTTGTCTGCTTTTACTCTAACGATGTTTTCCAGCCGAAGATACGCTTTTTCTAAAAAATTTGACGAAGTGAATCTTCGACACCAGCATACTTATTCTTTGTTTTCAATTTTATTTCTCTTGTGAAACTTTTCTTAACATATTCGTGATGTTTTTCTGGTTGAAACGACACCAAACACAACACGATTTCGATCACGTTTACTTGTTTAATTCGCATCACAATAGAACCTCCATTATCCGAATCGATGATATCTGAATTCTCCGTATGTGCTTTATACTTCTTTTTTTTTTTTATTTATTTATTTAACGGCGCTTTAACGGCAGAGGTCGTTAGGAACGTGGCACAGTGTGGCTGAATCGGTGATCATATTTTTTTATATAAATTGGTTATCTTTAAAAATTGTTGTTAGGTCACTAGTGCCTTATATTATACTGTAAAGTTGGGAGCACATCTTCGAGTCGAAGCTTAATGAACCGATTGAAAAGCATAGCAGATTGTATGTATTGAAACAGTTGTATAATTTTCAACTGAATATTTTTCAAAAATTGGAAATTTAATGTTCAAGTACTTATTCGAGTCACTGTATGACACTATCAAGTTCGATCAAGGACTGTAATTTTCCCTTTTAAACTATAAATAGTGTACTGTGTGCTATTTAATTATCACATTGCCGATTTTGTAAAATCAGTGATTAATCAAATCAGTTATTATCAACTCACTGCAAGTTATTCAGAAAAGAAATATCTTTCTATTTCTTGCAATTGATCTAGTCAATGTTGACTTTACATAAAGGCCCTAATTATTATTAGAAATTAAGTACTAGCTGATTTGAAAAACTTGGTTGTAGGTATGACAAACTGATAGTCGACGTGTAAGTGTGCCGCGTTTTGGGTCATAGACAACAACGGTGATTACGTTATTGACCAACTTCCAGTGCTTCGCATGCGATGCTACATCAAAGTTCATCTATGAAAGCGCTAAAACTTTTGGAATGACCTAATGTAACAATTAGTCTAACAATTAGTGTCCTCGCTGACACCCTCTCTAGTTGCCGCAACTGATTAAAAGTCCTGATTGACTCTGTATACTAATATCTGTGTTGAAGCTGTCTTGACCAACTCTAGTGTTTGTAATTCTAAGTGGTCTCTGTAGTGGTCTGCGGTAAGTGATCTGGGCGTAATTCCTCCCATTTAATACGTAAAAATTAATGTTTGTGTTATGTGTATTAAAAATTAGAAAATTAAATATTTATCTGAAAGTCCTCCGAAAGCTCGGACGCCGAGGAGTGTAAACATAACACGGTTCAGGTATGTCTCCTGAACGATACACGACGCTGGCAAGACCTGCGTTGTTGACATAAATCGAGAATTCATTTTTTTTTTAAACTATGACGCACCCTAGTTAAAAATTTCAGGAAAATTGAAGGTAGTGTCGATGACAATACCTTATTATTAAATTAATGTCCAGGATAGTCGCTCTTAAGCTCCAATATGAAATCTGTATATTTCGGGTTTTCCATTTTTTATAACCAGAGTTTACAACTAAAAAATCGGAAAAAATTCTTCAATATATCAGTATGGTAAATGTGTCAGATTTTTTTTTAGAATTTGATGGGCAAAATGGGGAAAAGTGGGTTTTCTTTTCTCCCCTTAACTACCCTTAGAGACGAGGTATATGGCTAGAACTTGGTAGAAAAGGTTCTTTCTTAGTATCTAGCTATTGAACGAGCCATTTCCGGTTAAAATTGGCTGAAGGGCATTCTTGACTATCTTAATCCGGCTAGGCCCTTTTTGTATAACATTATAGTTTAGAAGTTCCGTTAACAAAAAATATAAAAAGTCTTAAATTACACTTTTAAAAAAGCTATAACTAGCAAAAGATGCTAGAATTGTGTTCAGGAATGTACGGACTTAGTAGTAAAAAAATCTAGACTGCGGATCTTATGCAAAATAACAAAATATTTAGCATCAAATGCAAAAGACAGGGACCAGATCAATTCGTTCTTCCTTCAACCATTTTAACAAATTGTGAACAATGAACGGATACTTTTAAATGCCTTCAATCCTCTTACTGTTTTAATTCGTAGCTACTCATTTTTACATGAAATACGCAGTCTAATAATATCATTCAGGAGATTAAATAACGATTTGTGAATCATTAGCATGATCATTTTAACAAACATGCAGCCACTGTTCATCGGCTGGACAGGTCACCTTACCCTATTTCAAGTTTAACAAAATGGTTCGCGAACGTAAGAATTTGCACAGAAATGTACAGTTTAATCGCAGTACATCGAATTAAAAAGAACATTGAATTTGATTATATCGCACCTCTCGCATTAATGCCTGATCAGGGTGCATAAAAATCCTCGATATAACAGTAGAGGCCCGAGTGAAAATTTAATTTTTCACTTAATGAAAAATCGTTCGTTAATGAAGATTCTGTCGTAACAAAAGTTTTACCGTATTTACGTAGTGTTCGTTGTTCCGCGATATCGGCCGAGTTGCTCTCTCCACCACTTTATCCATCCTTAACTAGTAGAGAATCTCCGGTCGGTGGATAATGGAATTTTCTAAGATAAACTTTAATCCCTTCCACGCGCTTTCGCTGTGCAGATTTAATAGCGTTCGATCAGACGCATCTCAGACGCCGTGCCGCGGAAAATTGTACCCCTTGATAGAAATTCTTCGTATCGTTGCACGCCGTTCAAGCCCTTGTGCCCGTAGACTCTGTAGCCCAGGCGAAGAATTCGAACGAAGCAGGAAATGAAGGTTGCAGAAAGTAGCTGCAAATTTTAAGTGCTTTGATCTGTTGCCCTTTGCCTGGCCCCCACAAAAGATCAGCCGAGATAAGCGGAGCTCCGGAGAAACGATCAGGGATCGTCGGAAAGTTGCGAGAGGAGGATGCCTGTCGGGGCCGTCGTCGCTTTTAGGAATGATTACTGAAAATCAGGAATCTTCCATAAATCCCGTTCCGTTGTAACGAAGCCATTTACGCGTTGGGATTAATCAAGAACAAGATTAATGAGCTGGAGCGCCTAACTCTCACCTCATTCTTCTTAATCCGCTGACGCCCCAGCGAAATATCGCTTTTAAATTCCTCTCTGATGAAGAGAACAGAGAAATTAGTGGTGTGGCGATTAATTTGTTCAATCACGAGTACATTTTGAAAATATTCAATTTCAGAAGAACGCGTAGTCTGCGGATTTTTATGCAAAATAAAAATCTTCTGCCTTAATTGCAGGAGCTACACGGCCATCAATAATCAATAGATACTAAAATGATTAAAGAATTCTTGCAACAGATACAGACAATTTATACAGTTATTACTGTTAAGGCTTTCGGGCGTAAAGTCGTGTCCTGAAGGAATTATTTCCCCAACATTCCGCAAACATAACAGCTAGCTTCCACCGAGAGGATTCAAGACAACGGAGCGTCAAATACTTTTCAACGAAGCTAAGCTTATAGCCAAGACCAAAGGTTATTTTCACAAAAAAGTACCAAGAAACGTTGGAAATGATGAACTCCTGAACAACGTCAACAAGAATACAGGTAACCACCTGAACCCAGTCTGAGGTTGCCTGCTCCCTCAATTTTCCAGCTGACCAATTCAAAATCTCCGTTTTCGATTGGTGACCAACGACCCGGAACATGATCAACTCTAGTATATTAGAACAACGACACAGGACACACACCAGTGTCAGTCTCCGACCCTTCGATGATGCTGCAATGCTTGCGAAACATTGGCAAAATAATTCCGTCGGGACACGGCTTACACCCGAAAGCTTTAACGATCCGCTGCCTAGCGCAGAGCCGGGGAAAATGTCGGCCCGTGACATAGTCGTCGCATGAGGGGATGGAGGACGAATTGAGGGGAAAAAGTTACCCTCTCTCTGCCAGTACCAGCGTGGGGAAGCGTGGGGAAATAGCGTTGTAGAAGGGGAAGTTAGAGTGGAGACACAAGCTTAACCCCTTCACGTACTTTGACGAGTCTGACTCGTGATGAAGATTTTGGCACAAACGTAAACGTCACGAGTGCGATTCGTGGACTGAAAATCTGCCAAATGTAAACGTCACGAGTCAGAGGAATGACTTACAAAGAACTGTGTCACAGGTATTTACATTTCGGCATAACTGTCTTCGAGCATCACTCTGGTCTGTTTACCGCGCATTGACCCCTACCGTTTGGGCCCGGATTTCGTCGAACTAAATGGCACCAAGTTTTGTTTCATTTGGAAGCTAATACAGTGTAATAACTGAAAGATGGGATACTAGAATCTCTAAATCATGTTAGGCGTATTTATTTTAACGATTGCACGATAAGGTACAATGTCCCAGTTAACGGACAACCTAAAAGTGCATGTCCCACTACCTGAATTGTCCCATTAACCGAACACATAATATGTACGACATTACCTGATACCTCTTCCGACACAGCTTCAAAAGTTTGTTTTAATTGATCTTGTGTGTATTTTTGTTTTCTCGTTTCTGCCATGCTTAATTTATAAAAGAAGAAAGATAAAGTTTAATTTTATATGCATCTAAAATTTTAAGGTTACGTACGAAATACTGTACATATACTTACTTCAAGAATACACAGATGTCAGAAATAATCATTGTTTATTATAATTTACTATATAACATAATTCAATTCTCAATATTCCCACACAATGGTACGACACAACGGTCCCCTGCTGATACATTGAGGAAACTGTTGTCCCAATATGTAAATCTGTAAGTCTATTTATTTAATGAGTTCATTCTCGTAACATAAAATATCAGATATAGTAAATCAGCGAATTAGTAAATTAGCGAGATTTCTTAGTACAAGCTTAAGAAATTCTTCAAGATTTGTTATAGATATGACATATGTTTCAAAATAATAAATTTCAACGTTTGTTAAGTTTTAATTTTATATGATGATTATTTAAATTTATATTAATGTGTGTTTCTACTTTACACTACTAATTTTTAGCTTCAATTATATTAACAAGGTAAAAAATAAATGAAATTTGTATTACTATCCGGATACCGGGACATAGTCAGCCACTGGGACGTTTACCTTACAGCAGAAGTGGACGAAATATCATCTCGCGTGCAACATTTTCTGAGGAACGTATGGGGATCGGTTCTAGGAAGCGTGTCCGATGTCACAGGGGAACGAAGACGAAGGGAAGCAAACGTGGACACGTTCTGAACGGTTTTTCGTCGCAGCTCGTATGGCGTTTACTCGCGCCGTGTATTTGTACTGGTAAACTGATGTCACGAGGGTTTTGATCGATTTCTGATCCATTATTGGAATCGATGGTGCTCGTTGCTTGAATTTCACGGGGCGAGAGAGGTTGGTCGCGCCTCGAAATAATCGACGAGGCGATAAAGTTCGTCGAGAAGAAGTCGAAAGGCGCGGGGCGAGCTTTTGTTACGCGAGAGCGTCGCGAGAAAAAAAAAAAAGATCCGGCTTGAGTGTCGTAAAGAGGATATTTTTTTTATCTTCTTTTTCCTTTTCACGGGCACTTTGTCGCGAACGAACGAAAATTACGGCATTTTCGATGCAGGCTTTTAATCACGCGGTCGTATTGTTTCTTTAGAGTTCAAGGAGGTTTAGTTAGAAAGTTCCTTTGTGCTGCGAACTGCTCTCGAAGAAGTTCGCGGGTTATGAATGGTTATTTAATGTATTAAATTCGCAGGCTGGAAAATTCGTTATTTAATACTGTTGCACTGGCAAATGTGATTTGAACCATTCAACTCCCGAATTATGGTTTTCTAACGTTACCGTGTCTTCCAATTTGTAATTTCTGATGCGATTGTTGACCTTAAGGGGGGAAAAGCAATAGTACCCGTCAGAACATAAAATGCTTTTCAAAAATACTTTACATTCATTATAAAAATATGCAGACTCATTTACATTATATCATCTGTGGAAACAGTATGAACATGTTACCGTGAATTGTGCAAGTCAAGAAACTTGTTATGCACACAACTTGTGATCCTAACACCCGAAAAAATGATTTGATCCCAATCAGATTAATTGAAACAAGCCTGTCTTCTTTGCATTCTGTTAAGATTATCTTCACACCTTGATAGAAATGATGGAGAGTAAAGACCGAATTATAGCATCACGTTATCCGCTCGATACTGTACAATTTTTGTTGGCAGTATAGTAGAATTTCGGTAATCCGGCGCGCTAATCTTCAGTCACTTGTTTGGACTACAAGCACGAATCAAGAAAATCATTGAAATGATGACGAAATGACTTTTTAACCAATATGAGAACTATATAAAAAATTTAAATTACATTGTATATTCAATACACGAATTATTTTTCCAATAAATTGCATGTATAATTGTAATAAGTTTTAAACTACATTCTTGATTTTAAACTCCATTGTAAATATAGCCCATAGTCCGGAATATTTGATAATCCGACACTGCCGAAGTCCCCAGATTATGCAGTTAACAGTTTATAAATGGTTAATTCGTCACGACAGGTAAATTACCGTGTGTAAATGATGCAGAGATTTAAATGTTGCAGAATGTGTACACGATCGTGTCGTAAATGCTTGAACGGTTAGGTCTGCTGGTTTTTCGTTTGATTTTAAACGGTGGTCCTGTGTATAGATAGGGAAACGATGAAACATCCTACCTTTCTGAACTATCGTCGAAACCATTACAGCTCGATAAATTCCCCGAGTCGTATCAGTAAACTTTTGATTTGTTTTACGTCGTTGTCACGGCGCAACCGGTTACGCTTGATATATCGCGAGAGCTCGCGTGTATGTACCTACCACGAACACTCGTAGCGAACGAGGAAACATTCTTTCCTGTAATATACTCTGGCCGGCGCAAATAAAGTGTATCGAAGCGCTCGACGATCTAGTCGATTATCTTTTCCATCCTGAGCTTTCAATTCCTTAGGTTTTCATTTTTCAAAAGAACAAATTAAATAAATCGATGAAATATCGCATTACGCCTGGGGTAGTTTTCTATCCTTGTTAATCTTCAGCTCCTCGTGTTTTCATTTTTTGAAAGTAGAAATTAACTAATTTGATGAAATATTGTATGAGGCCTTTGCGACCTAGTTGATTGTTTTGTCTATCTTGAGGTTTCAGTTCCTTACCTTTTATTTCTGGAAAGAAGTTAATAATATTGACGAAATAGCATTTTCTACTCTGAGATTTTCATTATAATCGATCAAATATTTGATAGAATATTATGTCCAGTAGTTTGTTTTTCTTCCGCACATTTCATTATAATTATCACGCTTGCCGGCAACACATATTTTGGTGACAGTCTTCGTAGTGATAATATTTTACAGAATGCAACACATCGCCCGTACAAAATATTTGAAAAACGCAACGTGGATAACGTATTAACATTCGGTATGCTGAGCCATAAATTACAGCTACAAATAACGGCGCACGTGAAATTAATTTTGTTTTCTACGTGCCATACGAGATGGTTAAATATATGTGACACTGATGATGTATGTGATAATAATAATACTAATCTAACATACATATATTCTCATAAAATTTAGTATCAATTTTACGACTGAAATATTATTTGGTTTTTGTGCGTATGCCAATTTGTAAGGAAACAGAAATCTGGACGTACGAACAAAAATTAATTTATTTGATTTTTACCAGAAGACAAATTTTAAAACAACTTATGGACACGGGAATTCGTATAATCATCTAAAGTTTAATTGATAGAAACTCACGGAAGTTCTTATAGTCGAATGGGTTTTTGAAGCGAGCCTGAAATATTTCAAATTAATATTTTCATTAAAAAAGATCTCTGTTTATTTATATTTCTTTACCTGAAATGGCTAAACAACATTGCGTCCCATCAGTGATCATCCGTCGTAACATTCTTCTATCTCTGTACGCTGTAACATTGACGAGAACCGCAACGCACGATCAACCTTCGGAACTAATTAGCGCCCATTGAGGATGAGTAATTACCATGAAGTAAAGCGACAGAATTATTTATCGCGCGGAAGGAATACCTCTTGCACAAACAACGTGCTGGGTCGCGCAATTCACCGAATCCGTTCGTTAATTACACAATAGGAATGACTTCCAGATAAATTGTAAGGCGTGCAGAAAACCGGAATCGAAAATCTGTTGATCGAGCATCTGATACTAAAACCTGTTGGATGCCGATCACAATTAATTAAAGCACACTATCGCAATTATCGACTACATAACATCAACTGAATCAATGAAACAGTACTTAATAGTTACGTATATTAAAACCAAATATAAAATCAAGAAGATTGTAATTGGTTAAAACGATTTAACATAACCTCAAATTTCGAGGACTTTAGCACAGTCTACTCTAGTACTAGAGACCAAAAACGATATAATTACAATCATAATTACTTGTGTAACAAACGATTACGGTTTCGAACTTGACATTTACGGCAAAGGTAAACGAATTCTTAACTTCGTTTGTTACACAAGTAATTATAATCGTAATTATATCGTGTCTGATGTCATTTTAATGAGAAGAACGAGACGAATATGGCGATAAAGGTTTCATAAAAAAAAATATGAAAAATTATAAAAGTTGCAATCTTTTGCTGCGTTTACGTTAGTATTAGCTGGCTTTATTATTATTTGGCCGTTGAGCGTGTTTACCGCTTGACTGGTTCCAAGGGGGATCCCTTGTGGTGAACGTAAAATTTTTACAGTTACGGTAGATACCTTCGCGACAGTTACGGTAGAGACCTTTGCGACAGTTACGGAGAGAACACTGTACACACACATCTCATTTAATCCACGTACGGATGCACATTGAATATTACTTACCCAGAACTGCCGAAGTTTCGAGTGTTAAAGGTCATTAATTTACTGAACTTAAAGTTCACAAATATCAAGTAGACATAAATA
Source organism: Halictus rubicundus (assembly GCF_050948215.1). NCBI lineage: Eukaryota > Metazoa > Arthropoda > Insecta > Hymenoptera > Halictidae > Halictus > Halictus rubicundus. The sequence goes on along the minus strand of NC_135152.1, from coordinate 15,701,311 downwards.
ACACTCCTCGGCGTTACTCGCTGAAACAGTTCATCGTAACGAAATGCCTAGAATCGCGTGCATAACCTGTACAACCATCGAGTTACTCGGTCATTTAAAACTCCCGTCGAATTCAAGTACAATTCGTTTAACGCAGCATCCTGTACATCACGGGAGAGACAAAGTGTGCATGTAAAAATTCAGCGTTGGTGCAAGTACGAAAAACGAGGACGAGAAGAAGCGGAGTTTAACTTTCCGCCATCGCGGGTGATCAGCGGAGCGGCAAGTTGAAACTCCAACAAAATCCGTCGGTCGTGAGCGAAACGTTTTCTATCGGCGGTTCTTCGACGACCATGTTCGTCGGATTCGTTGACTCATGACGTCTAATTTATTTATCGCAGTAACAGCGTGGAGCGAAGTTAATTCCTTTAAACCGATACGCGTGTCCGACGTTTGATGTATTGCTGCGGTGACGTCGCCGTTGATATTTTATGTATGCATTCTTGGATGTTGATCGGACACCCTAACACCCCTAGGTGAAGAATGGGGAGGGGAGGTAGAAAAAGCAGACGCGTGCTTGATAATATTTAAATTTCCGACGAACCATTAGGACCTGCCACAACACACCTCAATTCCGAACAGTTCCATAACTCGTGCACCCGGGGCGTTCGTTCCGACAATTTCGTGTTCACGCTTGAATTACATGTTATCGATTTTATGTAACGACTGCGCCGGTGAATTGTCGATAAAGTGTGTGGGTTCCGCTTCGCCCGAGACTCGATTTAACTGTTACAAATTTGTTCCCGCTCACGTGTGTACGTGTGCATCGTACGGCCCTGACGCGCCGCGCCGGTCCTCACTGTTTCAGACGCACGATGCCCCGGCTATAAACGGCGAGCATGATCGCTTTGCTACTACAGTTACTTACTTCGACGAAAAGTAGTCAATGGAACGAGTTAATGGGATCCCTACGTTGGGCATTGTTGCAGGAAAGAAAATCTTTGTACGTATGTACAATAGTATCGCGGATTTCGGTCTTAATTGGTTCCCAAGTACGCAACGCGAGAGTATAATGTCACATACAGAGTGGTTTTTTCTTATCGTGCACCCCTTGATACCTTGCCGTATGATTTTTCTCGCAGTTATGATAGCTAGGACATGTTTGTTTTAATAATTCTCTAGAAGAGAAAGAAAATTTTTATACGTGTTTACGTAATGCTTAACACGTTGAGCACCAAAGTAGAAAAACAAGGATGCGACCCGGGGTCACGTATCTTTTTTCTCGTAGTCCACGGTTGAAGTTATATTTAATTCACGCAACATCTTGCCCAAACAGACTGTGAATCAAAAAAATTAATAACATTTATATGTAACAGATTATGCTTGAAGTGTCCACCACGAGCCTGATTCATTATACGGGTAGGAGTTAACACCTCTGTTATTTTTGTAAATTCAAAGAATGCACATGATTCTTCTCTCGTAAGGTCATTTTTCTCGAATTTTCATGGTCATCAACATTTGTTTGTTTATGTAGAGACTCCGAGCTTTCAAATGATTTTTTAACAATATCGACACAACAATTTTTGCCGGAGTTATGATTACTTGAAATTGACCCTATTTCTCGGGTTCGTACAGGGGGATCCATTAATTTTTTTGATTTGCAAATTTTTTAAATTACATTTATAATAAAAATTCCATAAAATTCTGACTGAATTAGTTTTAGGTTCAAATGAGTCAAATAGCATTTTTTCTTGTAATCATGACATCATATTTTAGCACAGATCTAACTAATTATGTCTTTTGGGCAAAGAAAATTTTCGTTCAAATTGTAAGCAACGTGGTTGTAGAAACGGAAGAAAAAGTAATTCCCGGTAACACGGAAGTTTGAGAAAATTTGAAAGTGGCGATAATTCACGGGGTTGTAGAGACACGAAAGTTTCGAGGCATAAATTATAATTATGGCTGGTGCAAATACGGCCTAAAGATGCAGCACCTGCCGGGATGACAGGAGTTTGCGGGTCACCGAACAACCATGTTGCACTACGAACGTTTTAGCGTTCGGTCGTATATTCGCTAGTAAAATTTGTTTACACTTGGGGAATGCGGATGACGTATGGTCGAATCGTAGCGCCGCGAACCTTTGTCGGTGTTCACACCGTGTTCCGGAAGATATTTCCGTTTATTAAATTACCCGCGTGACGTTCACGATTCTGTAAATTTTACAACGAGAAACAGAAGATTTTCTTTCCTCGTCGTTGCGAACAGTAAACCATGTACACTCCAGACTTGATATAGCGTGGATGCCATTGTTGTCAAAATAATACTGCATTAACCCTTTGCACTCGGATGTCCCCGACACAATTTGGATCATATTTACTTGTTTAATGCATAAATCGTGTTGAATCGCGAATTAAAGAAATAAGTATGCTCCGAATCATGTCATGTTTGGTCTCATTTTAATCGGAAAAAAGCCACAGATATGTTGGTAAAAGTTTCATAAAGAAATAATTAAAAACGTATATTGCTTCGTCGCGATATTATTGTTATCAAAAGAAACGCAATAATCCAGGCATTGAATTTTTATCTCAAATACATAGTAAAAAAAACTTAAAAAATTTCCCTAAACCAAAGCATACAATAGGACAAGCAGTATTTTGCTATACCCAACAATACCCAACATCTGCAGTATCCAAACAGATGCCGTGCAGTTTTCCTGCAAGTCTCGTAAATCATACTACGATCCATAAAAACGTCTACGTCGAATGAAATTCATACGGTTTAATTAGAAGTGATTAATATCGTCACGGTATTATTTCACGCGAAAATGGTTCTGTATATCATCGCAACAAACGGATGTATACAAGTTGTTGCATTATGTCGAAAATTAATGTGTATTTAACTAATATTGATGTTTGTCAGTTCTAATAAACACTATATACATAGATATATTAAACGCGATGCTGCGTGATACTGTTTGTAGTTGTTAATTAAACAAATTTCTAAACATGATTATTCCAACCGCTTGGAAAAATTTGTTAAAATTATGATACTGACTATCGTATTTTGTTTTAAATTTCAACAAATATTATTCGATTATTTTCTACTGTATGCAGAAATATATAAAATAAAACTTTCAATTGACGCTTAAAAAAGGTTGACATTTTTCAACAAACAAGCAGACAGAAAGAAGTCGAATGAAATTGCATGAGATTCATTTAAATGTACATTATTAATTTGTTCTCAAGAAAGTGGAAGAAACAAAGAAACTAATAAGTACATACCTCCAGTAACACAATCTATGTGGAAACAATGAAAAAGATTTCACGTTTATATAACAAACACACTAGCACAATTGGTAAATGAATTTTAATGGACACTTTTCATTGGCAGGTGAACTATCCAGGCATAGTTGATACTTGTTTATTGGCTCTAACATTATTACTAGACAGCGGATTTTTATGCATAATAAAAATTCTCTACCTGAATTGCAACAAACTGGAGTGAGACACAAGTTTATTTTCTTTCTTAATATGTTTAATTGGTTGAAAATCATATAACAGTACTTGTAAATTCTTCTAATGCTTTTGCTGTTTTAAATCACGCTTCGCCAAAGGTTTTAAATACCAACATAAAAGTTGATTTTTCGATTCTTGTCGCAATTTGTCCCCGTCTACGAGATCGTCATAAAATTCGAATGCGCTGTCAGCTGAAGGCGAACGCTAGAAACGGATAATACCGTTCCGATGCAGTTTCTTTTATTTCTCGGGAAGAAAATGGCGAAGAAAGGGATTCTAACCGTGGGCTCTTTTCTATTTGGTTTGTACCGTGCGACAGATTTAAAGGAACTCCCGAGCACGGCGCTTTTAGCAAATCGGATGTATGTGAGCTCGAGACAAACGTAAGCAACGCTGCTGGAACGGCTTTCCCTCCCCGCGACCTTCCAGTTACAAGGAAACAGTTAAGTTATTCAAATAAGTCGGGCTCGTCGGCGACGAATCCTCGGTTCTAGACAGCGAGAACGATGGGAATTCATTTCTCTTATTATAAAGCGCGGAAAAGATTTGCATTCCGTTTAACTTCCGTCCGTATCATTCCGTAGCTTGCTCCGGTCGGCCGGGAGAAATTAAAAACTAGTAACGAGAAAAGTACAAGAGGGCCTCCAACAGGAAAATTAATTAACGTCGACATTGCAGAAAATCGAGTTCAAATTCCAACGTGTTTCTTTACGTTACTCGACTTTCGTTTTCGCGTTGCCGCTTGCTTAATTGTCCGAAGCTATGTTATTCGAAGTAGACACATTACCGTCACGAATAACAGGATTTTTAAATGCTTCAATATATTGATAATGTTTAAGTCAAGATGTATACATACACCGTTTAGAAGTTTCCAGTTTCGTGTAAAATATTCAAATTTAAGAGAGTGGTTTGAAAATATTCTTCCGAATTGTACCAATATTCGTAAGAGGATCGAAAGTAACACATAAAAAAGAGGTTGCTGTTCCAATTTATTTATACATTTGCTCATTTTTATTTACTACTTTATATTTACTCATTTCTTTGTCGATTGCGAGTCAGTATGCACCATAAAAATTGTCTATTATAAGGTACAGGAACCAAATAAAACTGTATTCCTTTCATTAATAATTGTAATAAGTTTATCTTCTGTTTCATTAAGTGTATCTTCTGTTTCATGTTTTACCTTACTTCTCGTCTCACGAAAATTCTCAAAAGAATGAGTCATGTGTCAAAGATTGACTCATTCCCAAAAGGATGAGTCAAAAGAATTGTTTACTCGTATAATTCCACCGCGATCTTTTCTTTGCAAGTCGGTTAATGAAAGGAACAGAGAAATGAACACACAGAAGCATGCGGAACATCCGCGGACGCGAAATTGGATTTCTCTAACTGATAAAAAGAATCGCGAGCAGAGATGAATAAACAGATGCATTAATATATTTCTTCGCTCGTGTACGCGTAAAGCGTTTGATATTTGTCGGTCAGCTACGAAGCAACGTTGACATCGCAGAAAATTAATTTCATTGTAAAATTCTCGTGTTCGGGGATCGGTGATGTTCTGTCGAACTATCGCACGTTCGGCGCCCGTGAAACATATTTGTTTATATCGATGAAATAAGTAAACAGTTGATCGCCGTATTTTCTGCTAGTTCGTTCCAATTATAATTGGCTTTCAGGAAAATTTGCATTGTTGAAAATACAGTGTTTACTCTATATATGTCCCAAATACCTAATCGATAAAAGTCCCAGAACCATCCCCACTGCCGCGGTGTGTACCCCGAGTGTAAGGTTGCGTGCATCAAAGAATAGTATCTTCTGGCCGATATATGTCCGTGGCTTGACCCGCGTTTTGGACATATATCGAGTAAACACTGTAATGACACAATTCATTTTTTCCACGTTTACAATTTGAAGGGTAATGTACATTTCACTCAATCTGCAAGGTGTTCCAAAAATATCGTACTTTCTTGAAAAGGATGATTCCCGAGGTCATTTGAAGTAACTTTTTCCTTTGCGAAAATGTTCTCCGCGGCTTCGTTCAGGAAATATTTACGAGAATCGCGGACCAATCAGATCGCGGCTATAGCGGACGAATTCCAGCTCGGCAGCAGGTCCCACTGAGCGTGGCGTTGCCATTGGCCGATCCGGAATCCGTCCGTTGTAGACGCGCTGTGATTGGTCCGCGTTTTTCGCTAATAACTCGAAAACGAAGCGTTTCGGCGCGAATTGGCAAAGGAGAAAGGTGCTTAGAATCACCTCAGGAGTTACCCCTTCCTTTTTCCTACACTCTTTCCGAGCAAAAACGTAAGAAAGTTAGAAGAGTGGTCAACATTATAGATCTCGAAATAAATTACTTTAATTTTACGGATTGTTTGATGTTGTCCGATTGGCGGAGCGTTAATGTCGCGATAGATTTGTTTTTAGAAACGCGGTTCTGTCGACTACGTTTCCCTAGCGGCCGCGCAAACGTTGCTCGGTTAATATAATTGTATAATGCATAAACAAATGCTATTGGAATCGCGCTATGTGTCATCGACAAATATTTACGAGACTCGGCGGGCAGCAGGACGCGGACACGTATCAATACGAAAATATTTATACATTAGCTTGATCAAAACAGAGTGCAGAAAAACGACGCCACGGCTACATTTCAAACGCCACGAAGTTTGGGGAGCCTCGCGGCATGTGACACGACGCGACGTCGGAAATACTTCGTGCAAGCAACGAATCTGCCGGGTAAAATAAATATCCGGAGGCGGACAAGAACAAAAATAGGGTCCCTATAGTGAATAGACCTTTTGGCCCGGACAGACTATATCCGGCTTCGAATTCTTCTATTGGCAACATTTTACCGTTTTTACCGCAAATTCTGCGGACAAAGCCTCGGTAAATATTGTCTGACGATTTCTCACTGAACATGTATGTTGGTGAATAAACGATGCACGTTCGAGTGCATTATTTTCTGAAAATATTTCGGAAATGATTGTCCCGCGGGAAAGCCACTCGCCATTTTACCCTCTAATGGCGGTACATTTCAATCCGTGGTCACAAATGTTCCACCTGAATTCTCATTTCCTAACAGACAGTTTATATTTTTAATGTGTATTTGGTTTAATGGTATTGATTTCGAAGTAGGTTGAAAAACAAATAAAGAAAAATTGATATATTTAGTCTAACTAACCAACTAAATTTCTCATAGACCAAAACGAGTAGAGCAGATGCAAAACAGTAAAACCATTTAATGAATATGACGATGCTGTGGTATTACTTTTAACAAATTAATCTCGCAATTAATGCAATTTACAAATTATTTTTCTTCTGTATAAAAATTCACCATCTGCTAGGATTCGTTGTATAATTTCCGAGATCTTTTTCAAAACAAGCTCATCTTCAAGAATTCAAGTTTGATAAAACCGTATAGTGTCTCTATAACTATATACAGTGTTTATTACTCCTTTATAACATTTGCTTTCGTATAATTACACCATCAGCACACCAAAAGGCGAAACGAAAAATTTTTTCGACCAAACTGGTAATTAACGTTCACTATCCCTGTGTTGGTGACGTATATGGAAAAATGCGCGGGGAAAATGATGAGATTCATACGAAACGTTGTTGATGTAATATTTGTGATTCACGGAGCGATTGCGTTGCTACCGGGATAATTAAACGTAATTCTGCAGGACTGAAGCTCGACGGTGCGGTGCACGCGTCACCATTTTGTGACATGAGCCGCTAATGAGTTACGTTTGACGGTAAACGATCTTTCATAAAGCAGGCCTTCTGTTGACGCAGATCAATACGACACGACAAGTTCTACCCGGAACGTCAGATGCCGATTCTGCCTCCGCTCGTATTTACTTCAGCGCGCAACCGTTGATTTCTGGAGCGTGTTTCGCTTTGTTAGCGTGTCCGCGAGCGGATCGTGGATTTCAATTTTGGCGAACGGTCTCGTCGAACGAAATGTTTTGTTTTTTTTTTTTCCCCCGGTCCTTTGCTGTCGCCGACGGGACAGTCCGAAGGGATAGAATTTACGACAGCTGGCGTTCGGATCTTTACGCGAATTCACAGTTTTTTACTGGAATTCGTGAAACGGGGAATACGGCATAATTTTATTTCCAGTCGCGCTGTGTTCATAAAAATACATTTTCACTGCTTCGTCAATAATCCTTGATGAAATGAATGTGAAAAGGACGTTGACAATTTGACCAGGCGATTACGGGCTATTATGGTTCCTATTTGAGGATCGTGCATACATATTTAACAGCACTTGTTAAGGTAGGGTAGCGTTTTAGTTATTTTTATTGTTACATGTCCTACGAGGTGAATATTTGTATTCTGAATCCTGAATTATGTCAGTTTTAGGTTTTATTAATACAGTAGAACCTCGTTTATCCGAACACAATGTTAAGAATACATATTATTTATATTTATTAGTGTGTAAATGTATGTAATAATACTTCTGTTGAAATTAAATTTGTAGATTTAAGCATGATGCGTTCGTTACAGTATCTTAATGAAAATTGTACTTCGTACCTTTCGGAGTTAAGACGATTAAAACTGTTTCATGAAAATAGTAGTTCTCATTAAATTGTACAGTGACTCATTTTTATCATCACAAGAGAACTGAATTTTTGCAATGTATTCGAGCGCGATTAAACATTTGTTTCTTTATCATTAAGTTACTTTTCAGTCTAATTTTATGTACCTACTACGAATTCATTTCGGGGATAATATTTGGTGTTCTCAAGTCACATACATTTTGTTACATTTCTAAGAAAAATTCGTAGCAAGTACCATGAAATACAGCGTACATAAAAAATTTCCCTGTAACACTGAATCACGCCTGAACGCACCGTAAAAATTTTTGTAGCCCTAAATCGTTTAGCCTTTTTCCTGCGATAAATTCCTAAAAATGACCGTGTTTTTGTGTGACGTGATATAGGAGATTAAGGTCTGAGCCGCCATTTTCAAACGCTCCGTGCGATCCCGCCAAGGATTATTTCGAGGACAAACGTTTGCACGTTACACACGGCGAAGCATTCGATTTAATTCAAAATCGTGTGTACGTTCGGGAAACTCAGCAGACATTTTCATTGACTAAGGACGCTCCCTTTGTAATATTATATTCGAGGGTGTCGCGTCGAAAGTTGTTCAAACCTCTCTATCCCCGTAAGCGCGCTCATACTAACTGAAAGTTCTGTCTTCGTTTTCAGCTTGGATGGTTTGTGTGTCAAGGGAAATTCGATTCCCGTCCTGTAAACCGAGATCATTTATAACAGCGTCGAGCCATTGACAAAGATTGTTCAATAATTCACCGCTGTGGGAAGGCGGTCCCCGAAGTTCGTAGGCTCGGCTCAAACCACCGGGTAGAAGTTTTATTAATTATCGGTCGGCGAACCCTGCAAAATTCGTCGCAAGTGAAACAAGAATTAATTACACCCCGCTAATCCAAGCGAGCGAACACCCCTCGCGGACTATTCTTATCGCCTCAAGCCAGAAACAAACTGTGGACTTTTCGGATACCATTGTTGTCCATTTTTACGCTTTAAGCGAGTTTACTTCAGCCACGTTAATCTTTCCAGCGTGTAAAATGGTACTGTGACTAACCAGATAACCTTTCAAGTCAGGACATTTACAGATACGTGACGCAAAACGAGTGAAATCGGACACAATTTTGATGAAACTTTTAGCTACACATTTGCGACATTTTTCTGATTGAAACCAGACCAAACATGACATAATTCGAAGTCTAACGATCAGTTTCATCTAAAGCGATCCATATACAACATGATTCATTGCTAAGAAAACTTTTTCTTGAGAGAGTGAGGTTTTCTGAGCAGTATTTAGATTAAAATATCTGCTAATTTAAAAATTCCATTTAAAAAATCAAAGTCGAGCTTTACTTCTCCCAAACGCCCCCACTTTTAACAAACTCGTGTACACTACATGTAATGTCGATACCATGTAACGTCTATAGAAATAACTTCCTTGTACAACACATAATTTAAAAGTTGTTCGACGTGATCAAGTGAGGTGCCCCATCTTATATATGGTTGACGGTTGAAAAAGTATCAATCACAGTTTTCCCAAGTTCACTATTTACACAAATCGCCAGAGAAAACAATTACAAGATAAGAGCGGCGTAAAAATATTTCTCCTGCGTAATAAATCTTCTGAAACGTCAAAAGTTCAACTGGAAGGAGATGAAAGGGTGCACACGAACCGGCCGGTAATTAAATAAAGCGACCGACGCCGGTGGAAGAGGCAATTCGGGAAGATTTATCGGAAAATAGGATTGTCGGGTTCATCTCGATCGGGGATTACACGGATTTCTAACATTAGAATCGAGAGTGCTAATAGTTTTCTTCCATTTAATGGGATCGTTTATGACCTCGTTATCGCTACAATCAAATAAATAATCTACAGGTTGCCTCTAACCATGCATCATACCGTATTAAAATGAAACGGAATCATATTGTGAAAAATTGTCACTCCATTATCACAATGCATATAATTGACACGGATCTACAAAACATTTTTTTGAATACACATACAAAAAGTTGTAAAATGCAACTTTCAATATTTTCTCTGTAATTTCAACGAATTGCAGCTTTTGGAAACATTTTTGACATCATTGCAGTAAACTAATTGTTGCATGGTCCAATGTTTAAAAATTTATAGTCACTGTATACATGTCCTCTACAAAATTACGATATTTGTACCATACACGGTGACTGAAGATGATCCATTTAGGGTAGAAGTCGTTGAATTCTCCAATATTTAAAAATTTATAGTCACTGTATACATGTCCTCTACAAAATTACGATATTTGTACCATACACGGTGACTGAAGATGATCCATTTAGGGTAGAAGTCGTTGAATAGTTTATTCAAATTGTTACTGTTGCAGGTGTGTTTTCCAAGACAGAAACTGCTTAAATATTCTTCATATTTATTAGTGCATAAATGTACGCCATAGTACCTACTCGAGCAATAGTACACTTGAAATAACATTTTAAAACAATTTAAGCATGCTAGGTTTATTACAGTATCTTGCTGAAAATCGTACGTTGCACCTTTAAGGCGTAAGACGATTGAAACCGTTTGATAAAAAGTAGTTCCTATCGAATTTCACAACGTATCAATTTTATGAATTGACAATGTAAATGTCTTTGCCATCAAATTGTCTCATCTGTCTCCAACATTCTTTTAGAAAATACTAATGTTTCACTCTCCAGGATTGAGATGATACTAAAAGATTTGTTTAGATCATAGTAGACAACACTTTGAATGTTTTCTTTCTCTCTCCACTTCAAGAAATAACATTGTGTGTGTTCTTGTACGACTGATCGTAGAAAAATTCAGTAGTTTAAACACCGTTTGACGACGTCAGAGCGCCAACTCTAGAGAAATCACTGGAGCTCGAACGAAAGACGAGATTCGAAGAGAGATTGCAATTAGTCCGATAATTACGAGACGTCGAAATAAAATGGGAGAAAAAAGGGGCGGGAAAATTGAGAGGGTGGGAGTGGGAAGGAAAAATCGTGGGACACCCAGTCGCGGTCGGGAAACGCAATTACGCGACGATATCCGGGAGAACGCAGGAGAAGGAGAGGAGAAAATGAGAGAGAGAGAGAGAGAGAGAGAGAGAGAGAGAGAGAGAGAGAGAGAGAAGGTACGTCTGAACCCTCGTCGCACCAAATATTGAAAGGGTGCTCAGGGCACACAGGCTCGATGGTCGATATTGAGGGCAAACGATTGTTAATACAACAGAATTGCTCAGCACACGCGTGCTCGGACGTGCACTCCCGGATTTATTTATTTTTCCTTCTTTCAGCTTTGTGTTTTCCCCCCACGTTTTTTGGAGCAACAACCGAAGCCGATAGCGATTGTTCTGCCGGGGGATTGGTATTGGAATTAGAACATGCACCCAAGCAAATATTTTGCCCTTTTTGTTTTGGTCCGTTCGCGAGCCCGATCCAGCACGCTGCGCTAAAGTACAAGAGCGATGGTTATTCTGCTCGGATCATTCGTGACCCGGCCGGGTCGAATCACCTTTCCGTGGTCTGCCAGTCGCTAATTAATACGTGGGAACACGAACGACGCCACGCTGTCCCGCTCGAAATGAATAATTCTGCGTGTTTCTCACGCTGTTCCCGAATTCCCACGATGAAACGCTCCCTTTACTCGAGGCGTTATTACCCGACGAATGGTTTTTTATTCCCCTAGATAGCAGGGCTCGAAATAAACAATTATCTTCCGTTTTATACAAAAATTTCTCTTCGAACTTGTTCGCTTCCTTTAATAAAATGTTCGGTTCACGCGAATGCAATGAAGCGTTTTGATCTAGAAATAACTATTATTGTCTACAGGTTTATAACGAAGCTAAAGTACAAAGATGATATTTTAAGGTCCTACCCCCAGTTTTTATTTAGATATTTAATTTTAATTTTAAATGCAATTCACATCAACATTAATCAATGTCGCTGTTATGAATCCTTTTTATATGAGTGGAAAAATAAATATATTGACCACAGATTTATTTGATTTTTGGTCAAAATGTGATGACAAATGAACACGCTATTCGTTGATGCTAGAAAAAACTCAAAAATGGAGATGGCAGTGTTATAAATGATGAACGTGAATTCCCAGCACAATACAATCAAGAAACTCGTAATTCACAGAATATGTTGATTAGAATAGTGCTTACCTTCATCAACAAGTTTTATTTCGAAGAAAGTTGTGTTTATTTTACTTTACTTTTAACTTGAACTGCCTGAATTTTCTGAAAAAGCATTCCTATCACCACAGTTATTCTAGAATCTATGTAATAAAAACTCCATGGGAACAAGTGCTTCCGGAACATTTTTGAAAAATTATAAACGAAGAAAATGATTAATTTTAGTCTAGTTTCGTTAATGTATAAAACGAAAGAATTAATAGAAGATTTAAAACAGCCTCGTGTTCGTGACGGAAACTCGTATTCCACGATTTAGTTCCATCCATTTTGCGTTTCAACACGCTCGACATTGTAATGACGATTACAATGCTCACAATTATTGTACTTCGTTAACGTACGTGAATGTTGGTTACAGACACTTGACACAAGTGCCAGGCGCGTAATAAAATACCACGACGTTACCTGTAACATCGTGATGTTAAGTTACGGCGGGAGTTGGAAGATAATGATTGTACATTATCGACATACTTACCCTTAATGATTGTGACATTATGTCGGTACGAACGCGACCGTTAACGTTCCGTTAAATTGGAACGTACTTTCAAGACTGTTATGAACATTATTTCGTTGTATTACAAGATACAACTCTACAGACGTGGAATAAACACTTTATATTTAACATTCTTTACTAATGATTGTATTATTTGCATGTTGCACTAATTTCCATTTTTTCCACATGTTATCTTTTCATTGTAATCTTTGTAGTAAATGCTTCATATAGGAGGAATTTGTGTGTAAATCTGCTAATTGTTAATGTTAAGACACATAAGCGTGTGATTGTATGTACAAAAATATATTCTGGTATAATATTTGAATATGGCATGTTAGCTCAGGTGTCAGACCATTTTCGACTAATTCTACTTAATTCAATGGAATTTATCATTTCCATCTTTCTGTGATTTGTAAATATTACTATCACTTATATATTCTGAGGGGGTGGTGTGTATTAATTAGTTCAATAAGGGATCCATTGTTTTCAACCATACCTAGAGTTTATTTCAATAAAAATTAGCATAAGCGTGCGATTTCACGTGGAAATGGAAATTCAAGTACCCGTATAAGTTTATATAACTTGTTAACTCATGCGTCTGACTATTTTCGACTAATTCTACTTAATCTCACCATATTTTGTCCTTTTTCTTTCCATATTAATAGTAAATATTATAATCACTTAAATATTCTGACAGGATAGTATGTGACCTTGAAATAAGTAATCTATTACATTCAATCATACAATTTCTTCGTGAACATTTGCGGAACGAAGTACACTTACATAAATCGTACAACTGTAAATCATTTGTAATCTACAGTGCAGTCCTTTGAACATGTTGCAAACGTAATTGCAGATTAACCATATTCGGCGGGGAACCGATTGCACAGGAAATTAGTCGTATTATGCGAAACAAGGTTTAACGTGACAGGTGTGAATTGCCTGGTTCGATTGATAGGTGATTGATCGCCACAGCTGCATGCCTGCGGAGTTGACTGTGATAACGCAAGACTATTTATTAGTGACATGCTGTAGAATAGGACCTAGTATATTAATTGATCACCGTTCATATTTCATATTGATTATCGTCATCCTGATTTCCGTTTTGATCACTTTCCATCGTAACGAACAGAAATCTTTTATTTCGGAATTATCCCCCGACCCAATAACGATAATGTTCTTTTTAATCGACGATTATTAATGAATACTTTCATTATGTTGCTACAAATATCATAACCTTCTGCATGGAAATTTTTCATTTTTTCTCTTGCTATGATTAGTTAAATGATAAATTCCTTTTTTTTTTTAATTATAAGGAGCAGATAAAACATATTTTTCATTACGAGCTTTGGCAAAATATATTTGACCAAATTAATCAAACGACCATTCACCTATTAGACGTACAAAATGTCTTTGCTCATGGCAGAGGCAAATGATTACATTTGACGCGCATAAATCAAATTTGAATACAAAAATTTGAAAAACAAATTATCAATGAAATATCGTGTTACATCGTGATATAATTATTCCAAATTTCTTAGAAATCTTCAATGATATGATTAATCTTCAACTAATAAAAATTCTGTTTTATCCGTATTTTTGATTAGCATATACACTTCTCACATACAAACATTCAAGAGAATAGATTAACATGTAGTTGAAAAATTAAGAAAAATGTGCTATTCTTCAAGATACTGTTTAAACAAATAATGATATTGAATATCTGTATTCACAGACATATTCCTGATAAGCAGATACACATCTAGACCATTTGAACCACTCCTCTAGCTCTAATATTAGGTCGTCCTATAAGTTCGTGTCGTTTACTCTTGTGCCATTTACATTCTAAAAATAAAATATGTAATCACCCTTTCTTTCCACAACCTCTTCTGACCTTTTTGGCAAAGACGTCATACCGTCAGCGGTTTTCTAATACTTTTCAATGGTGAATAATATAAACATATCCGCGGCACGAACTTATGGGACGACCTAAGCTTTGAGGGTTGTTTTGCACCCCTTCAATATGGACGATGGCCGACAACAAAATGTGTCCAATATATTTCTAAGAACTGTCTGCATACACTTGTTCCCTTGCAGAAGGGTTAATTTTTCGTAAGTATCCGCACTTCACTTACAGAAATCGTCGCAACTGCTTCCTCTCGAGTAATTTCGCGAACGTGTTATGCATTTAAGGTAAACAAAAACTTATTCGAGTATACTCTCTTAGTCGAGGACTCTCGCCAATCTGTCGGGCGACTTTGTCGAGCAATAATTCGCACGTGCAACGCGCTGACGCTCGAATCGGTCCCGAAATTTTCGTTTCATTCGGTGTAGAAGGGGAACGCAGGTGGTAGCTATTCAAAGTCATAACAGTGCGGCAAGTTTCAGCGTTGTGTTCACGCAGGTGCGAGCTTCTCGGGACGCTGTATGAAAATCATAAGTAACCATGCTTTCATGACAGAATCCTTCGCGGCGTAATCGTTCCTCGGTGGCACATTAACACGGCCCAGTACTTGCAGGAATCGCTGTACCGCATGCAAAATGCGAGTTCTGGAGGGAACTGTTGGCTTCACTACATACACACGCTATCGTCCATAAGCATTTGGACACTTGGATCCTCCTCGGTAAATGTGGAACCGTTAGCGTTAGGTTAATATTAGGTTCCAACGCCCGGTGTAAATATTACGTTCTAAACCGAGTCTCCGCGTTTAAGACTCGAATTTATCGACTCGGACCGAGTCGATGGCCAAGGGTGATACTAATTTTGTGGGATGCTGCGAAAATGATAGTATAATGCAAGTTGGATTCGAGAATACGTGTAGGTTGACGATTTTAAAGAAGAATGACTTATAACGAAAGTCCAGCTACACTGAATTTTTATCGCTAGACTGCGGATTCGTATGCGAAATAGAAATTGTCGATATTTATTGCAAGACACAGGAGCTACGTAGCCATTTATTTATTTGTTCTTTCCTTAACATTTCGATGTGGTTCAAAATAATACAAAAGCGTTTTGAAATTCTTTGAATGTTTTTACTGTTTTGCATATGACCTACCTATTCTTTTGCATAAATTATTCATCACTAGACTGCGGACGTTTATGCAAAATAAAAATTTTCATGAGGCTCCAATAATTTATTAAAAAGTTCAGAATATTAATGAGGCTCGCGTGTGGCATAAATATTACTGAATGATTCAGTTTATTTATAAACTGAGCCACGCCTTTATCTTGTTTTATTTATCTTTTTCGTTGTGTTTTTGTCTTCCGTGGCACACAAAACACGTTCATTGTTATCAACAAATTTTAAATATCACACTGTAAAAGGACAAAAAATGTTTCAGCTTGAAAGAGAATGATGATCTGGATTCGGACAGATTCATTTCTCATATAAGACTAAATAAAATGAATTTAGTAGATCTTTCCTCATTTCGGTTTTCAGAAAATTGGGTAACAAAATGCAATAAGTATTTTTCAATGGATCGGGTAATGTGCCTGATTAGCAGTCACTGTTTTCACTCGCAGCGCATCAGTGTCTTTGGCGGAATATTTGCTGCGTTAAATCGCTATTAATCCATAAACTGGAATTTTTGTAAAAATTTTCAGTTCGCATAAATGTCTTCTTAGCGATCGTGTGATTCTCCACGACATCGATATCTTCTTCCTGGAGCTTATTCGTATTAGGAAACGTCTGTAACTGTCACAGTAGTTCAGGTTAATCCTTAGACAATAGTGATCCGCTTGTCTCGCCGACTTTAGTCAATGAAATTCCAGATAGCGTTTCGCCGAATCCACCTGGAATTTAGTTACAGGCTATACGCACACTTGTACGATTGACTGAGTGCGAGTTTAATCATCCGGCTACACATGTGTAGTACTCGATGACAATTATCCTAGATAATCGAAGACAATCAGCTGAATTTTCAGTTCAGAGATTCATTTACAGACATACTAAGTTAATGCGACTGGATCAACACATATCCGACCAGTCATTTTTTCTGTTCGTCATTTCATTATTTTTTACATTTTCTTATAAATTATGATTTCAGCTTTCGTTAATGTCCATACATTGTTTTATTTCGATTTGAAGAAACTAGAATCATTTATTTACTGCTAGAAATAAGTGACTAATATTAGTTATTTGGAAAGAACGTTACAGATTGTCAGTGAAATTACTAGACTGTGGAATTTATACATTTATGGCAAAATTGGGTAGTTATAATTTGAAACAGTAAAAATATATAAAAAAAATCAAGAATATCGAAATATCATCTTCGACCTAATAAAGAAAGAAAAAAATTCCCAAGTAGCTCCTATTTTTTGCAACATATGCAATTTTTATTTTACACAAAATCTGAAGACGAGAAATGACTATTTTTAGTGAAGAGAAAATTGAAAGTTATGATCAATTATTAAAACTCCAATGTTTCAGAAAAACAAAATGAAATAGACATTATTAACGCTATCGCAATAGTTGCACACGTCTTACGGCTACGATTTTGTAATTTGAATAAACAAAATCAGATTAATCCCATGCATGTTATTATCTGGAATTATAACAAATAGGATGATATTCGAGGATTTCACGATTTTTCTGTGACAATATTCTTTTTGTGAGAGGGTGCGTGCAATTAATAAAATTCTATAAATGTCAAAACAAAAAACTGAAATAAATCCTGACACGTGTGAACCGTTAGAGGTGGCCACTGTAGTGCCGAGAGACAAACTTTTGAGTTTGCGTGACACGTTGGTTGTAAATTTTTCATGAATGAAGTGCAAGTTTTCAATGGAAAAATGCAGCTCTGGAGCTCTGAAGGTCAAAGAAACGACATTAACGAAAGAAACAGCGTCGCAGTAAATAGTTGATGCATGTAACAGACACAAGTTGGACCTGCAGATGAGAGATAAACAATAGAAGGGGCATTACACTTCGCAGATCGACAGAAACTGCCACAGAAACTTGTTCGACTCCATACGGTTTATCTGCAGTTCGCCAAACTCGATTCGAGTGGCCACAGACTTGAGATTCACACTAATGATTACGAGACCAGGATGCTGTTGATTACTTTCGCCTGATATTGAGAGCTATGGACTCGCAGCGTTCACTATAGACGACCTCGCAATCCCAAGAGTCGCAGTTAACGACATCCGACAATCTTCAGACGCTTCAACAATTTCTGTGAAATCATCATCAAATCGTCAATTTTCTGTGGAAACATCGAATGTCCGATACATAGAGTTTCCAGAAATCATTAATTTACTTTTTTTTACAACACGGCTAAGCACGTTGAAATTTCCAAATAGGACTTTATTTCTCTGATTAGCGGTTTTACGAAACTGTAAGAAATGTATTGATACTCTTAACCTGATGTAATTTTTTCGTTGTTTGAAATTATGCCTACTCATTTTTACCATGAGTGCATAAAATCCGCAATCCGTCATGATACTAATCAATCCTTCGAGGAGGAATGTCGACGTATTGATGACATCAGGACTACACAGCTAATTCCTCAGGTTGAAAACATATAATCTAATTATGCAAATAATAAGAGACCAGTAAATATGGTTAATTTTCCTTGTTATTTAAGACTTTGGTACAAAATCAAGTTCTCCAAATAAAATGTTCGTACTATTTTAAAAGTCCTCGTTCGCGTAAGGGTTAATAAGTTTACATTTCAAGAAGGTTCAATGTACAAATAACCAAGCACTTCCAAAAGCTCTTTATTTATCCCATACATCTATCAGAACGTAATTTGAGAATCGGAGAAGCAGGAATCACGGGAATCGGCCAGCGTTCCCCGTGGGAATCGTGCTAATCCTTTTTTTCAATTAGCCTGTCCCAATAGGAGCTCGGGCTCCAGAGCGGGGCATTGTTTGACGTCCGATTTGTCTCGATCGGTACAGTCATTCCGAATTGTTCGTCCGGAATCAATTAGTTCGACGATCGCGATATATTCGCGTGCCAAGGGAAAAAGGCAAACCGAATCGAAAGCGCAGGTCAAACAAGACGAATAGGTCCGCCTCGGCTGTCCCCTATCGCCATTAAGACGCATTTCTCTGCCAGATACTAACAATGTGTCTTCCAGAGCCTTAATCTTTTAATCCCGTAGGCTTCGAACTAATGCCGACCCGTTTAAGGGTTTTCGCGGGGGATGTAATGCGACGCTTTCAATCTACTTCCGGTATTTCGTACCTTAAGGGGTCATATGTACATACATGCAATACGTAACTAATCGCTTTTATCACAGTTCTTAGGAAAAAGATCATGCATTTATTTCTAAGGATTAACCCTTTGCACTCGGCGCTATTTTCATTCTAAAACTAAATTTTTCTTCCGTCTTGGAATATTTTCATTTTATTCGTACGAAACTAATCCGATTACCACATATAATATTTAAATGTTTAGTAATCTATTAAATAGAAATTTTGTAATGTAACAAATATTTTGTAATATTTTTTGTAATTTCTTTGAAATAATGCCACAATAATTTCTGGTGGTGATTCAGAGTCACCACTCGAGTGCAAAGGGTTAACATAGAACAGAGTAACATTTGCAGTATATTTAGCAATTTTTTTTTGTTAGAAATATATCCATTTATAACGAAGGTATAGGCGATGTCCCGAGATGCTACTTAAGAAAGTTGTTTTGCGGCTACTCAAAGCCAAATTATCTGAAATAAAGAAACGAAAAAAATAGTTCTTTAGTATACGAGTGCGGCTAGTGATGGATCGTTCATTTTTGCGAAATATTGATACATAAACAATCTCGCGACTCTTTAAAGTTAAACTTTGGATTTGTACAAAATGAAAGCTTGTTTATTCGGTAACAAAATGAAAAGTATGCATTGACGACAGAAATGCTTAGATTAATCACTAAATATGTTTCGATGAAGATAAGCAGCGAAATTTGAAAAATATTGGTATTCTAGGTTTTGAAAGTTTTCAAAGTTTTGAAATCAGTATCGAACTACTGCGAATGTTGCACTGAACGTGATGATACTTCGTGGATTATCTTGAAAATTCGTCGAACTGATCTTATCTGAGACTTTGTGTAATATACGTGCACAAGTAAATTCGCTTAAGAATATACAATAAATGACTTGTTAAAAAGTTTTACAAAATATTCTTGTGATAATATACTTTCAGAACAAAGCATTTTTAAAATTTTTTACTCCTTCACCGATTTTGTGCTTTTTTAAACTCGAAATCGCCCTCGTATCTCGAAAAAAAAAAAACGGAATACGTTATGGCTAATTAGTACATTGTATATTCCGCTTAGTATCGAACGACTTTCTTCTGAAGCAATTTTTCAAATTGTTATTTCTCAAATCATTTTTTGCGCAACAAGTAGTTGACAAGTTTAAGTGTTACAGTTAAACGACACACTCTGTATATAAAACAAAATTTAATCTTCTCTACTGAAATGTTAAGTGTAGTTCGTCATAAATTTTCTATGCCAAGTAGACACTGGTCAAACTGTAGTCATTAAGACTTGTAGAAAAATAAATCGTTTATTAAGAACCAATTGTATGAGCAGCGAAGCTGTAAGTTTCTATATCGGCCATTGCTCTATGAAATTAAAAAGAAACCAAACTTTAGGCACACAAATTATTGCCTGCAGTTAAATTGCGATGGTTGATGGAATTTTTATTCTATCTCGTGTTCGACGGAACGCTTAGTCTGCAAGTTAGGCGACGGAAGTTAATATTTGACTACCGACGACCACTTTTCCGCGTTATGAATCACCGTCGAAGAGCTCAGCCATTCAGAATCACTGGGCTTAGTAGCAATCCGTAATAAATTACTCTTCCGCGAAATAACTGGATCCGATCATAATTCAGAACTCGAACATCGCTGAAGCTCGCATAGTTAGATGACTCGCCCCGTATATGCAACAAAATTTAACGCCTTCTACTGAAATGATAATTCTACGTATGCAATTCGTCATGAATTTTCTATGCCAAATGAGAAATGACGAGCTGCAATCATTAGGAATTAGTAACATACGAAGCTAATAATAACTATCAATGTTTTTGAGCAACAAACTGTAAATTTCTGTGTTAACCACTGCTCTATGGAACTAACAATAAAAACACATATCATCGGTTCAACTACCGGGTCAATTTCGGGTCAATTTCGGTTGCCCTCGGGTCAGCCGATCAGTAGGTAGATTAGGTCTCTAAAAATAGTTAAAATATGTTTTTGAAATGATCTATTAAAAATCGTATGGTTAGGAAGCGAATAATTTCGAACCACGTCAGAAAAGTTTTCACTTGCTGTTGGAAGTATTGTGATGAGATGAAAAGAAGATCCCTGGCAGGAATGCGGCAGGAATGCAGCTGTAAGCCGTCCGATTGGGTCATTCCACACGCATTTTCGGTTCTAGTCGAATCATTGGCTAAAGTGTGTGACGTCAAAACCTAGCCATTGGATGCGAGTATCTTCGCCCGCAGCACTGGAATATAACGAGTATACAGTTTTATTTCGATATAAGACGACGTATTTTTCGCAGAAGATGAAAATCTGTATCTCTTTGTCTTTTGAAGTTGTCCGTTCGACACCACTTAGTGCCATAACGAGAGGGTCTGTCATATTATATCATTTTCCAACGAAAGATATCGCCACACGGCTGACCTCTTTATGATCTGCCAGACAACTTTATGGAGCCCATAAACTCTCGATCCACTCGAGAATAAAAGCAAGCCGAATAGATACCCTGATTCGCAATACGTTCAAAGATTCGCAATACGTCTTATATTGAAAGAAAACTGTATCGGTTTTTGCATGTTGCATTACAGTCATTTTCAAAGTCTGCTAAATATTTCTCCTAATGTTCAAATCTTTAACATTGCATATTATACTCAAACGGTTACGAAAGAACACGTGTAACTTTGAAGAAACGTCGGAAAAGATGGTTTTTATTTTTTTCTTTTCAACTGTGACAAGTGTGCTATCTGCAAGGGTGCTATAGCGTTAGATATATCTTACACACTTATTTTCACGAAAACTCACAATACACAACACATTGTATATTTTAGAATTGTCGGTCTTTCTTTAAAGAATGATTTATACAATTATTTCATGAATTGATTAAAAGAAACGATTGCCTGATCAAGAACTAGAGATCCTTAACGGTACCTCAGCCATTCAGAGTCGCCGGACTTGGCCCGTAATGAATTATCCGTAATAAATTAGTCTTGGGCGAAATAATTGGACACGATCATAATTCCAGGATCGTTGAGCGTCAGTTTCACGGGTCCTGTACTCGTTCGAGTTGAATCGCAGATATTCCAGCCGGTTACCTAACGGCAATTAACGCTCCCGGGCTCGAGATCGTCTGCGCGTCCTCATCAATCAAACGCTCGGACGTGGAAACCCTGGACGGGCAACGAAAATAAATTAGAATTCGACGTGAAAACTCTGGCTGGGAACCGTTAACGCGTTGCTCGGACCTAACCCCGTCTTGTTAACTGCACGCGCATCCAAGAAGATGTTCCTTGGCTCGACGTGTCTGGCGGCTGCATAGCTGCTCCGTCATTGCTCAAGCGGCGAGACAGAAATTCGTTATTACACGCGAATACCGGGCGCGTGATTATGCCAGCAACGACGACGGCGCATACTCGTCATCCGGTGTTCAATCCAATCCAGTGGATGCGTGTAATACGATCGTAGGTTGTAACGCTCAGGTGCATACATAGGTGGATGCAGCAGCGTGACCCGAAGCGCAAGCTACATCGCGTTGCACACTCGTATCCCGGCAAAGAGTGGCTTGGATTTCGACCGACAAATTAGTTGCACCACTTGCCACACGAAACTCAACACCTCGCCACCCGGAACCCTATTAATTACTAGTTGCACATTTTCTTTTACGACCGCGCTCACTGGAGATACGCACGCTACCGTAAATGTCTAGACAGTGTTCAGCTGTTTGCGCTTTTACGAGGGTCGGCGAGTTCGAGTAGATTCAGTTCCGTTTTTTAAATCCTGCAACACTTTGTACTCCACTATTTATTGAGACGCATACCTTTACTTCCTCAACACTCGGTTGTATTTTTCCAAATTTTTCACCCCACTATTATCGAAACTGTAGAGACGCATACATAGGAAATGATTATATAAATTTTCGGACTATCCCCCTGTCTCTTCTATTTCCCTTGGCATTTGAATTGAATGAAATTCGACGTGACCGAAAGTACTATTTATTTTTTTATTTTGAGTTTTTGTACAATTTCAAAGCGTGCATATATGTTTTTTGGATGATAATAGACATGTTGCTGGTAATACTTGCTGTTAATGTTAAGCAATATTTCACTTCAATGTGTGTAATGTCATAAATAGACTGCGGATTTGGTGCATTTATGACGCAAATGAGTAGGTGAAAGAGAAGACGGTGAAAATATTAGGCGATTTTAAGAATAACATTAAGAATGACCAATAATGATGTGTCACTGTACAGTGTTAAAGTAAACGAACGACGTGCTTGCATGTACGCGAAGAGAATCGACGAAAGATTTACCAGGATCAATGAAGAGCTTCTCCTTAGTTTTATGTGTGTACGCCTTGACAAAGTTACGAACCATAAAGCTTGAACCATAAACCTTCATGGTGATGCATTGATATCCTCCGAACTCGATGAAAAACTTAGAATATTCACATTTTTATTACATGAAGAGTACGACATATAAACCAGTAAAAACACCAAAAGAATTAACGAACACTAGAATGTTATTGTTGACTTATTGAAATTATTTAGAAAAGCAACACAATCTTTTTTAACCCCGATTTTTCGCAATTGATGCAGACAATTTTTATATTGCATAAAAGTCTGCTAGCACATCGCCTTTTTGTACAATTGTCTCCGGCACTGTTGGATTCCATTTTCGCAAAAACTGTGTGGTTTCGTTGAAGCTCTTATGTTCTGAAAATCAAGCGCGAACTTTGCAATTATGCAATAGTATTTTGCGTTTAAAAACAAACGTAAGAAAAGTAGCACAGCTGACCTGACAAAGAATCCGGATATTTTCCAGGTATTTATTTTGTCCATAGAAGATTGGAACAAATCAATCAAAGTACAGGGAAGTGAGGTCTCGTGTTTCAGGGTTTACGTTCTACGTGTAGTATCAGGTTAGTTGTCCCGTCGTTCTATCCGCCGCATCCTTTGTTTGCGACGCATTTGCCCCACTCAGTTCTTCATACTAAATCCGATAAGAAATAAGTGGAGATATCAGGCCGCGTCCGCTGAGGAACGAGTGAGAAAGTATCAGTGACGCTCTATAAGACCAAACGCAACCGCCCATTTGTCTCGAGGAAGCCGACACCCGAGCGATACTCTAACAGAGTGCTATCCAACATAAGCACCGAAGCTTAAGGACCCTTCCCCACTCTATCTCCATTTATTTTGTCAGCGTGTCTACATTAGTGCCAATATTCGGTGTCCTGCCATGTTCGTCGACCCGTAAGACACTATGCAAACTCGGAATAGCAACGAAGCAGTTTTCAACACGTTTGTTGTCGTCCAATCATCGATTTGTGAACTTGGTTTTACGTACGAGCTATGGTGTGGGCGATGGCGTGACCACCGGTATGTTTATTTCGATTATTAGAAGACGTTCTAAGAGTCACAATACAGTGAATTCTCGATATATGTCAACACTGTGTTCAATAACTGATTGAGGAGAACGCGAGAGAGAGAGAGAGAGAAATTGCGAGACATACCGTTAACGAGAGAATGAGCACGTGGCGCATAGAGATCCCAAGGTGTTCTATATTATTTCTATCAATTAGTTATTTATCTATACTTTTCTAATAAATGTATCATCTGTAATTCGAGCACAAGTTATTGACCAACCACACGATTTACAAGAAAAGCAATGATCCTCCCCTTTTTATTAAGCTCAAATAGCAACTTATTGAGTTACAGTTTTCTTTCGTTATAGGACAATAGCTCGGGGCAGCTTTCGACGTATTACGGATGAGGGTACCTATTCGGTTTAACATTGTTCTTGAGTGGGTCGAGAGTTTATGGGTCCCGTAAAGTTGTCCGACAAACCATAAAGATAGAATATATCATACCCACTCGTTCTGGCATTAACAATACGTGGTGTTGAGCGAACAACTTTGAAAGAAGAAGAGGGGGTAGAGATTTTCTTGTTGCGAAAAGAACATCGTTGTCTTATATCGAATGAAAACTGTACTTACCGATGACTATTTCATAGATTTTGAACGTTAATGACTCTTTTAATAAAGCGTTAAACAACCTGTGTCTATATAACATTTCAAAATATATAATATATAACATTTCACGACAAAGTTTGGCGCTTTAAATCGGCGATATCCTGTATAATAACGATCTCGTGTTCAGTAATGGGTACATACAGCCAGTGTACAAAATATTCGTAAATTTAGAAGAAAGAAATAATTTTTTTAAAATTGGAGCACACGGCTCGAATTTTTTTGGAGATGTTCGAAGGGTTCATTCACAAAGTCATACATAAATAACTTTTCTTAGAAATTGCTATATTGAACGTAATTGCGAAGAAAAAAGTAGAGGTCGCGATTTTTAAGTTTTTTATCTGTGTCTGTAATGAAAATTTAAAAGGTGCCTTTTGTAGATCTAAGTAAGTTATATACATTCGCGACGATTTTATCGAAATCTTATTTTAATTAGAGATCAACTTTCTAAACGATTGAACAATGTTTTAATTTCACCTGAACCTGCAGTCTGTATCGCGGGATTAAGAAATTCCAACGGTTTATCCGTTTTCTTCGTTCCCGTAATAAACAACCGGGAAATTCTCGGAGAACATTATAAATACCCGTAGATGTATTCAGGATCCGGTGTATAATGGAGCATTACTCGGTTAGTATCGAAGAAAGTTCCGAGAGCGAGAATTTATCGCAAGTGCACGGTGATGCGCGATGAAAGCGCGTGGATGATGGTGCGGTTCGGAGAGCGGGGAAAATTATGCGAGCCCGGGCTGGACGTGCAAAAAAAAAAAGAAGAATTACAGGAAACTCGTAAATCACCGGGGCTGATAGTGCGTTTTACGGTGACGGCTACGGAAACCCGTAGGCTCGACGGTACACGCGTATTCTGACATTTATTAATCAAATTCAACGAGAATATCGATCGATTAAGTAGCTGAACATGACGTTGTTAAAGATCAGCTGGACTCGTGATTTATGTAGAAACTAATGTCGAAAACATTGATCGCGTTTCTTATTATGTAACTTCGAGAGACTCCTGTGTTTCATTCTCGTCTGTGCCACGAACGATTCCCGAAAACATCGGGATTTCCGAAATTTCCGAAAACTTACTAACCATTTATATTTGTTTTAACGAATAATTCGTTTAACTGTGCATTTACATATTTTGTACGCCACTATACATGTAGATTAGTTCGAGAAACGGTAGCCAGGTTCTCGAAATGTTCGGGAACCCGAGCCCACCCGACTCATCCCGATAATCGGGTTCCCGATATTTTCGGGTTCTCGCACACCCGTAATCTTTATTGATTTGTATAATCGTACTGTAGATGAATCACTTTAGATTTAACTATTTATATTCTATTATCGAAAATTCAGATACCATCCATTCGAATAATCGAGCTCCCAAATATGCTCCGCATTATGTCGCGTTTGATCTCATTTTAATCACAAAAATGCTAGAAATATATCGGTAACAATTTCATAAAAAAGTTTTGTCATTGGATTAGTATTGTCTTACCGATATGTCCAATTCCCGTAGAAATGCACATTTCAATAGACAACTTCGTAGAACTAAATATTGCAGTAAAATTTGATTTTCTTATTTAATAAATTCGATACATCAATCATTACGGCTAGACAGTAATTGTAGATGGAGTAAATGAGTAGACAGTGATGGAGATTATTTTAGAGGGTAGAACGTATTTCAGTTAGTTTCTGAATAATCAATAAATTCACGAAAAATTGGCTACGAATTCATTCGTACGTGCAATAATATTATAACATTTCGTATTCTCTTGCTCACTATAGCCAATGATGGAGATCCCCGCGTTACGGAACAGCTCTTTTCCAATTACCTCTATTTCAGAAATTCCATTACTATTATTTCTCGAACCGTTTGCGCAGTTTCACCGGAACAACAGTTACGGAACGCTTCGTTTCACAGACAGTTTTTCATTTGAATCTCCTTGGGCTTTCGCGAACGGAATTTCAACGAAACCATCTCCGCCGACGGAGATGAAACACAGGTCCGAAGTTTTTATCACACGCGGTATTTTATCGCGCTGCAGCTATCGGATATTGTATTCTTTCGTTCGGTGTAGGTTGTTATTTTATGCAACAGCCACGTTCCGACGGAGCTAAAACGAATCTACCGAAAATTTACAATATTTCACCAGAAACAGATTAATTTTTCTTGCGTGCAATAAGCTGGGAATATTTACATTTGTAACATTCTTCTACGCTACGTATTGTAAAATACTATTATACTCGTTCTTACTGAAGTACTCGTTTTTTTTTATTCCGCGCTCACTTCAGACATATTAATCTTTTGACTGGTGATGACGAGTCAATTTATCATTCAATGTGTCCATCATTTTTTAGAAAAAATGAATCGTCTTGTTAATCCTACTGATAACGTTCTCACTTTATTGTATTGTCGACTGCGGAACTTTATGCAATAACATAAAAATGTTGGGCATCAATTGCAAAATACAAGAGTCCAATAAAAATGTAATCCTCTTATTAACATCTTTAGTACGTTGGATATTGTATACCGACACCGTTAAACACTTTCAAAGATTTATGTTTTAATTTTCACCCACTGATTTCTGTTAAAAATTCATCGAATCCGCAGCCTAGTCGTAATATCTAAATTGGTACAAACTGTGTATTGTATTACGTTGATTGCAAAAAATGTTTACTATCTCCATTTTACTTGCCTTGTATTACAGCTTGATAAATGTTCAAAATTGAAAAGTCACTTATTGCCAGTTAAAAAATTATATTTTATATTTTTGAGGCAGAGTTCGCAATTAGACTAACGACGTTGAAGGCTGATCATTAAATTATCAATTTCAGAAACAAATTTTCACAGATCGTTATTATAGGGGAATTCAACTGCATTCGAAATAACATGACCACGTGGATAATTATATTGCAACATTTTCCCTTGTGTATTAAACAGTTCAGCGTGGAAAAAGGTTAATAAAAACAGTTATAGTTTCAAATTTCGTCGACACTTTTTATTAAAATATTCCAGCGTGTCCGTTTCGCGGTAAACTTTAAAAATGAAATTTCGTTTAATTTTCATCGGCCGCGCGCGCCAGGGGTGAAAATCCCGCGGCGCTTCGAACATGATTAGTTAAACCGTTTCGGACCAAAACTACCGATTGTTTCCGGCACGTATGCGCGCGTAAATCCGCCAATAACGTTGCCTGCTTTGTTGTTTTCCTGCGAACGATAACGACCGCGTAATTGCGTCAACCGAAAACGCAACGCGCGTTTCATAATCGTCAAATCGATCCCTCACTACTCGTGTTTTTCCTCTCTGTGAATTTATTTTCGACGTAAATCGATACACTTGGAAATTACTGTTATTATCAACGGGTAAATAAATCCGATAATTATCCGATTGGATTATCGGAAAAGTTTTCAATCTTTTTGAGCTGTTTAACTGGAAGCCACAGAAACTTGATCAACTGCCATTCTGATAGTAGTGTATTCTCTCAGATAAATATGAACTTCATATTCACTGACTTACACTTTAAAGAGCTACTTCAATTTACTCTTGCCTACTGTTAATCGATGAATTTTATTTGTTCTATTTTATTTAGTTTTCGAAACCACAGAAATTTTACAAACTCCCACTCTGACAATAGCACATTTCTCTTCGAAATAGGACTATGATTATTTTCACTTAACTTTTTTCAGAATTACTTTAATTTATCCTTGCCTATTGTCATTTAAATAATTTAATTTTCTGCCCCTTCCGCTTCATTTGTTTATTTTATTTACAGTCTCATTTTTGGAATAAACAGAAATTTTATAAACTTCTACTCTGACAAAACTATACTCTTTGGATACATGCGAGCTCTATTTTCACTTGTTAGTTCAAATCTACAACGCTACTTACATTTACTCGTGTCTACTGTTATTCAAGTAATTTAATTCAGCCCCTCCTGTTCTATTTGTTCTATTTTATTTGCTATCTTCTTTTGTTTGCAATACTGCCGCACGTCTCTCCGCTTCTATTTCTTTTTTTTTTAATTTTGTAAGCCCTTCTGTCTCTCCGTCCTCTCTCACACACTACTTTGTTGATTTTATTATTTCCTTTCAATCTTTTATCGAGTGCTCCAAAATTCTAGATCTGCCATGACATAAAAAAATTAGATAAGACTTGTTACTGATTTTTGCTCTCAGGGTTATTGAACTGATTTACATAATAATATATTAACATAAAAATTGCATGAATGCTGAATAAATGCAATCTTGTCATTATAATAAAGCAACTTATGAATAAGAGTATTATAAGATAATACTCTTAAGAAGTATTATAAGAGTATTATAAGATAAACGATAGTAAATAAACTAGAATTACTAGTATAGAACAAATGTGTGTGTGTCAGTATGATAAATCCTGTTTTTGTATACAGTGGCTGATGGAATTGTTAGAGCCATTTACATATTGTAGATTAATAATTATTAAGCTATTATTTAGCTATTATTTTTCATGAATTATTTACTGAGAACCTTGCTACAACGAATTCTTGTGAAATGTAAAATTCGTGAATTGTAAATATACATTTAGCAACACTGCAAGTAATATTATTTCTCACCTAGTTTTCGTGCAGCGACTGTCTAATAAATATGATCATCAACAGTATTTGTTCCTTTAAAGTCAATTTCATCTATACTCACGTAAGTTTTAACAATTTCAGCAGTATTCTTTCAGAACTTTCGTTTTTTCGGTCTCGGTTGAAAGTTGTCGACAGCAGTGGAAGTTTTACGTCCTCGACAATAATTTATTAAATATTAGACTAACGAGGAGTTAGGGGACGAGACTAATATCGTCTTCCGAAGATTACGCGATCAAAAAGTGTCGGGAATTGTTGAAACTTCGGCCGCACTTGCGCCGTTCTTTACGGATACTGTAACGACTCGCGCGAACTTTTTACTTGACCACCTTTATCGTCGCGCTCGAACTTCCCTATTATATTTTTCTGAGCACGAGCAGTTACCTTTTATGGACAGCGTAAAGGCACATTCTCCTTTAAGAATGACTAGTTACGTTCGATGCCATTGATGAATACGAAAAGTGCTGCTGCCGGGATTCAAGTTGGAACGAACAAGTAAATCGCTCCGCTGCCTCGAGTTCAGATGCCTCGATCGTGCAAGTTCATAATTCCCCTGAACGAATTTACGAAATCCTGAGTCGAGAAAATATTAATTCGTGTGAAAAATATCAGTAACGATTGTTTACTATTCGAGTTAGACATGTTAATCGCATGATGTAAACGTAATTTCTCCAAACACCATATGATTATCAAATTTCGATTCTTAAATGTTTTTATAACAAAATAACGATTACCACCAAAGTTGTACTAATTGAACTACATTGTATTTCAACTACGTCGTAACTGAATTACATAGTTCAAACCTATCAATTAATTCAATTACTAATTATTCGAATCAGTTGAAATACAATATAATTGAAATATAATGTAATTGAAATACAATATAATTAAAATACAGGTCTCCAAATTATAGCCTAGAACTTTGAAGAAGTGCGATATATTTTTATGTTTTTCTTTCATACACTTGTTTGCTGTCCACGCGGCGTATTTTCTATTCCTCGTTTTCGTTCATAATACGTAACGCTATTTTATGTAGTATAATTACAAAGTATTTCATAATTGTATTCCGAATTGCAATTACGAATTACATTGTAATTTAATTGAATAAAGATCTGAATTATAAATTACAATATGACTGAATTACAATATAATTCAATTACTTTGTAATTATAATTCCTGGAGTAATTAAATTGTAATTCTGCACAACTCTGATTACAACGGACCGAAAGTTTACATTCTATCACACAGTTTATAGATATCTGTACATAATTTATATTATATTTACGAGTAAATTGCAAAGTCTAGAATTTTGTTGGACGAATGTAGCCGAAACAACGTTTTCATCGATAAGTGTTATGTGCGATCGAAGTAGAATGATAATAGTTCGACAAAAAATCATACTATAACGGAACTATCAGAATAAGCAATTTTTCGAAAATTTCAATTGTAAACCATCATCAAAGTATGTGAACTCAGTGTGGCCTCCCGGTTTATTTCGACAGAAATCGCAGTCGTTTCTTCGAGTTTAAAAATATTTTCTTTGAAATATTTAGCGGATCCATTTTTCGTGTCTCACCGTGTACGCAACGACAGAGTTCTGCAGTAGGTCAGCTCGAGTGTTCGAAGCTGCAATATTTTCATGAAAGTAAAAATAGCGAAGAAAAACTGCCGCGCCAGTGCAGAAGTCCGAGTTGCAATTCTGCGTTCGTGGATCAAGACAAAATGGATCGGAATACGTGAGTACTTTCGACGGGGACACTCTACATATTAGCGACTAATTAAGAGTCAATGGTGCTTAAGTCTTAGTTCATCCCAGCGAATGCGGAACGCCGTGTGGCAGAATTTTTTTCGGGGAATTTCAATTACACTCCCCGGATGAGATTTTTGTAGCGGACCGTCCATTTTGTGCGCTCTTACGCGCATCCACGCACACGGTGTCCGAAAAATCTACGTCAAAAGCTTGTCAGTAACTTGTTCTACCAGTAGGAAAGAAGAGGAAAATGTTTTGAAGGCAAATTTTGACTGACAGAATTTTTAAACAATACGAAAGATCAAAATGAAGTGCTCGCTCCGCATGAAATGTTTATTATGCAGCGAGAGCGCAAAGGATATTAAATCTCATCTTAAAAATGTACAATGATCTTAAAATTCTGGATTATAATCGATCATGTTCGAAGAATATAGAGGTCGCTATTTGTTTCGTTTGAATGGAGGAAATTGAACTCATTGATAAAATTAATTACTAAATAAATGATGTAATATATTTTAAATAATAACAGGAGACTTTAAATGATGTGATCGAAACAAACGATAAATATATAAATGAGTACATGATTGAAGTGAAATAAAATCGTACAGTTTGACATATAGCAGAGCGAAGTGAACATTTTCGGGGCCGCCGTGTATATTTGTAACAGAATATGAGACAAGTGCTCTTTCTCCGTGTCAAAGGATTAACACTGGCGAGTTGTAATTACAAGAGCCACCTAGGAGAGCGAATGCTCTTTTCATCCGCAAGGAGCTCAAATGAAATCCCACCGTTGCGTTGATTACGACGAATACGGTGCTCTTCTTTTCGCGTCTCGGCAAGAGGAAAACTAATTTCGCCGGCACGTCGTCGTCCGAGCAATATGATACAAAGAATCGCGGAATTTCAATAACAGCCCAATTTTATTGTTACGCGATGCATGCTACCATTGGTTTCACGATGACAGGAGGAGAATCGGTTTCTTCGAAAGAGCGAAGGAATTTTGCATATTGCTCGACGGAGAATGTTTTCACCAACTTTTCCCGCAATTTAATATTATGTATGATTCTTTATTCTATCCCTTCAATTTATATTTATATCGTATTCCATCATTTTATATGGAAAGAAAACCTCATCTTATAATTTGTTATTTTACCCTTCCAATTTATTTTTGTATGGGACTTGGTGGAAATGTGTTTATATGCGTATGCTATTGTATTAAACGACATTGCGTTTTCGCGTATTCTGTATTTAATATGTAAATAACAATAGTGAATCTGTGTGTAAGATGACTGATGACTTTATGTGAGAATGAACAATGTTTTAACCAAGAATAGAAAACTATTCAATCCCACTTTTTCTAAATGTGCAAAGATTTTTTTTCTCGATCTTCGTGTATGTTAGGATCAATTGCATTGATAAATTTTTCTATTTTTTATTCATTCATTTTTGTGTAGATTTCAATTCAACGATATTTAGCATGATATTTGAGTGAGCACACGAAATAGCAACACAGTCAAAGAGAGAGAGAGAGATCAAACATTTTGCACTATTTAGAAACACTAGATAATCGTACTCGATTTTTAATAGTAGAGAAATTAATTTTCACAAAGACATTTCATTAATAGTTACAATTTCATAAATACAAATTTTATTTTGTCCTTTTAAACGGAAATGAGACCGCAACGCGCATATAATAATTTATCTAAAACTGCAACTGTGCTCTCATAACTGAATTTTTAGACTTTTCGACTTCTTTGCGATTTAACTGTTCAATAGTATGTTTAATAATATTTAGCTATAAACATATTTTCAATTTTATAATAAAAGGGCCAGGTCGATCGACGGGTGCCGAGAAAAGCGTAATCTATAGTTGATAGAGGATCCTGAAGGACTCGAAGGACCTGAGGAAATAGTCTTCGACACGTGATCCCGGTTCGAAGGAAATGCGCCGCGGAAATCGGTTACTTGCTCTACTAGTTCGAGTAAACTGATGCAAATCCTCCCGAAGTGCATAACGTTCTTCAGCTGGTCGACAGTGTGTGGACGAAAATTTTGGTTGAATTATTCAAGGGGCGCCATCGACGGTTGCTGCGCATTACCTTTGAGAAATGAACGCTGCTGCTCATAGAATTTATTATAAACTTCGTCTAACGCAACCTCGACTATACTATTCATTGTCGCATTTGCGCTTCACCTGTCAAAAGTCTGTAATAGATTTCTTAATGACTACGTTGCACTGGAAATGAGCTCGTTTCTCTTTGAACAATAATGTACATTGAAATTGATAGGTTATAGCGCTTGTTGAGAAATACTATTGATCATTTTTAGAAATCTGTCAAAAAGAGCGAATAAAACTCGTGGTATTATATTTAGGTCAACGCTAAAATTTCGGTGTCCGCTTTCCTCTAAGATAGATAATTTAAAGTTATACTTTTAGTTACATTTCTATTAGCGGATATCAATAATTTTTCATGAAGTGAGTGGTAGAGCTATTTTTACGTATAATATTGATTCGAATTGAATTTTGATGGTCACTTGTACATTTCTCGTCTTTTCCCATATTGATTCAAATCTTCTTGGTAATTAATTCATGAAACAGTTTTATTTAGTTTATTTAGTAATAAACAAGTAATAACGTATTTACTTATTAACTACTTAAAAAATAATCCTTAAAGAATTGATTGGATTACATTCCAGAGGGTGGTGTGTTGGTACATGACCAACGTTGTCATTGTTATTAAACAATTTTTTAAGAAATTCTCAGATGTGTATCATACATGTCTAAAATCTTTGAAATAGTCGAAGGTAAGCAATTTGTTAAAATAATTGTCCTACTCAATATCATACTAACAAACCTGGCAAGAAAGAAAATGAATTTTTGTTCGACTACGATTCAAAGAAACCAATTTCTACGGACTTGTGCATGGAAATTTGCAGTCCACAACCAAATTTGTACTTTGTGAAGCTTCTACTAATTGATCTACAATGATCTACAGAATTCATACTAGTTTAGTCTTTAACAGAGTCCTCGATCAACGAAATTTCCGCATCTGCAAATACACAGATGGCCAATCCATCTTCGATTAATTTCCATAAAATCTGCCATGGTCTCCATAGAGCCGCGTTTATTGAAACGAGTATCAGAAGGGATTACGATAGTCCGCGTAGGCGTTATCGGTCTTACCGGGGTCAAATGTGTCGCGAAATGGCAGCACAACACGTCGCCCGGCAACTTAAGAGAAATTTTTCTTCCGAACGCGACGTTAGCCGAACAGATTAATGAAGGAAGGGTAGCCGTGGATGATGAAGAATCCGTGTAATCTCACGGGAAGTTCCCGCGATCGATACAGTATCTTCACGCTGTAACGGCAGACGCTTCTCCGAGCGATTTATCTTTGATTTCTGACCAATCGAGCCGTCATACGGTTCGCCTCGAATGTTATCGGACGAAAATGAAACGGGAAATTTTTCCTGTGATAGGATTAATTTCACCTATTATCGTTCACTGGAAGTCGGTCTCTCTCGAAGAAAATTCTTTCGAGGAACTACAACGTTTGGAAAAATTCTACAGATTCCCTTCGTCGTTGAGGAATCGAAGATGTTTCGAAATTTTCCGTAAATGTTGCAGAAAATATGGTTTGTTTGTTAAAAATTAAATTGAATGCTGTGGTAATAAAATCGAAAACATTTAAAAGGTGGAGTTAATGGTTTTGAAAAACCAGACCTCTGGAAGTCGCAATTGGGATAGCAGGTTGGAGCATACTTATTTCCATGATTTGAGTACAGTAAGTATTTCAAATATTAATTCAATTATGTCTGTGCATTCCTACTCCATTTATCTAACCATAGATCACCCACATTCCACTTGGCTGGCCACATGTCCGTCCCATTCTATTCGCCAAACCATAGACACCCCTATACTATTTGCCTGGTCACAAACTCTCCCATATTATTCCACTTATCTAGCCATAAACCACACCCAAGCACTTTCCTCAGCAAACGTTGACCCCATTCTACTTGTGTCACTGCAGATTGTCCTAATTTTGCTTGTATGATCTTTGCCTGTACCGATTCACACTAAACCACACTTCTTCCACTTGTCTGATCAAACTCGACCTTGCTCTACTTGTTTGCCTCTGTCATTCTGTGAGTCTGATCATAGGTCACCCATATATTCTACTTGTCTGATTTCAAACCAATTCACTTCTACTTATGTCATTACTAGACTGCGGATTTTATGTATTTATGGCAAAAATGGGCAGGTGTAATTTCAAACAATATAAAGATTACAAGAATTGGAAAGTATCAATACACTTCTTACAACTTAATAAAACCATTAAAGAGAGGAATAAATTCCTGTTTGGTTCGCTTGTCTTGCAACTAATGCAAACAAACGATTTTTATTTTATTAGTCACTACAGACTGTCTTAATTTTGGTTGAATGATCATTGTCCATATCGATTCTATTTATTTTACAGTAAAAAATGCTTCTCCCATTTGTCTGACCAAAGGTCGACCGTGATCTACTTGTTTGCTATTCATATTCTGCTTGACTGACTTAGGCCATCCCTATTCTACTTGTGTCACTACAGATTGTCTCAATTTTACTTTTGCGATCATTTTCCATGCCGATTCTACTGGTTTCACAATACATCACACTTCTTCCACTTGTCTGACCATAAGTCGACCCTGTTCCACATGTTCGTCATCCACACTCTGTATGTCTGACCATACGTCACTCATATTCCACTTGCATGACCATAGCACGACCATATTTCACTTTCCGAACTATAAATCGCTCCTATTCAACATTTGTTTCGACACAGATGATTCCCAATACTATACATCACTCACCGACACATCGCGTTGTGCTCGAAGTTCTAACATGATCGCTAGACAGGATTTTTTGATTTCGATTTCTTTCGAAGAAGAAGAAGAAGAAAGAAGAAGTTTGTATTTATTGAATGCATTTATGCGAATATCGATAACAAAAACAGAATTTTATTTTCATTAAAAAAAAAATATAACATTTGTACTTATTGTTAGTACATTCTGTTCGAAATCTTCGTAACGAGTCCGGCACAATATTACAGAGCAATAGAGTAACTTTTGTACCAGCTGAACGTTCATCAAATTTTTAACGAAACTATAGAAATATTTCTGTAAAACGTTGTCTCATTTGCAAGCTGGGTAGCAATTTTACCGATAGAAATATACGAAAATGTATTCGGCGAGCGAACGGCAGGGAACGAAGATACATAGCGTTTCGGTTCTTTTACCACGTTTATTTGTTCAATGAAACAGAACATGAAAGCTTCATCGATTTTTATAACAGCATTTTTTAATTCCCTCTGCTGTGCATATTCATCTAGCACGTGAAATTTTCTGAATTCCCCGATTGGTTAAAATGTTCATGCTATTTTTACACACACGTGCGCCGAAAAAGAAGAAAGTATTTAATATGCCGGGCAGTCTCTACTAGAACCACAGTATTTATCCAGAAAATTTTCCTTCGCGCGTCCATCGGCTGGCTAACTGGCAGACGACGCAACAGTTCAACTTGAATTTTCGTGGAAATTTTTTCACCGGCAGATATTATCGCGCATCACCCCCCGTTCGGCAACTGTGTCGAGCAGTTTTTAATTAATTCGTCGCTTCTGTACGCGATGAAATTAATTTCACGTTCAAACACCGCTCGGGAAATTTATTCTCATAAAACGTTTTACCTAGTCGAGGTACGGCGCGTGTCATATTTTCACCGAGTAACTCACGCTGAAAAATTTAAACAACGTTGCACATAAACCGGTTTGCCAGTTCGTTTCGTCCTTCCGAGTATCGTATAATTTACCACGATTCGATTAACAATGGTCAATGGACCAGATGGAAATTCTTTAAAGAAATTCGTACAGTAAGTCTACCGGAAAATTCTACCCTGATACAAAAATCACGTGTAACTGGAATTACAATTCAAATTACGGTTTTATTACTGTGCGATCGAATTTCCCATATCGACGAGCCATTGTAATTTCTTTTGTACCTTTTTTTAGCTGTCTTTGTGACAGTTTTAGTCCCTTACATTAATATTAATAAGAAAATTTTACTTTCGATAAAAAGCCGCAATTGAATAATTATATATCACATGGAAAGAAGTTAATCTTTCGAGAAGTCAATCTCAATGAAACACCAATTACACGTCTTTGTCAAATCACTGCCGCACCCATGTCGCAACGCGATTAAGAAATACAAAGCCACGTGCACAAATAAACATAATCCGTGGAAACGCCGAATCGGGGCGAGAATCGCACGATCCGCGTTAATAAATAATGAATAAAACATATTCCGGGGAATTTAGCAAATCTCGTGTCGCAAAACAGCTGTTGTTTCGCGTGCCAATTACAATCCGCGTTGAAACGGATAACGAAGCCGGTGCGCGATGATTAATTAGACGTCTGCCGATAACGAGTTCCCTGTATGAAAAATATGCTGCTGGTGGCTTTCACTGTGCCCGCGAAAAACCTTTTCGCGATAAATTCGTATCGGCCTGACGAGCGAGATGATCCGTCGTATTGGCCCGAGCGCTGACTGAATGCATTTAAAACCTAAATGGAGTGCGCGGTAGGTGGCGCGAGATTCGTCGCGTTCGCGCATAATTAGAGGTGAAAAACAGAAAGCACCGGAAAGAGCGTTTACTGGAGATCGAGTTAGGAATTACGCTGGAACTCGATTTCTGTCGATATCAAAGCGACACACAGCGCAAAAGAATCGCAGAACGCGCGTGTCCGCGAGATCGGATTATTGGCTTCCGATTAACGATCGAGAGCACCGAGTTTTCGATTGATGACGTTGCTCGCAGCATTGTCAGAGAAAAAATCCGACGACCGACATAAAGCAAGAAAGAAAGAACCAAACCGTTTCAATGAGATCCGACGAACAATCGGTTGCGGAGTTGTTCGCAATTAAAACAGATATTCGAGGGTCAGACTTAAATGAGACACCCTTTGTAACACAAACAAAATTCTATTTTCATTGGATTCTACTTATCTCAGACTATTTTTCTACGTACTTCCAGGTCTAAAAGTAACGCATAAATAATTACAACAAGACAACTATTACCATAGAAATATAAATGTGGTATTTTGATGCTAGTTATGTTAAGCTTCCGGGATTTAGTTATAACATAATATAATATAATAATTTAGAATAAGCTGAATTGTTTGGAGATGTTATGATAGTGGCTATTTTACTGTACAATGACTAAAATACTGTTTCTTAATTTTGCTATTACTTGGAATGACAAAAAAATAAATAAATTTCATTTATTACAAACACGTGGATTAGAATATCTTAGAATTATTGACAACATTGTATTAATATTTAAGTACCCATAGTTACGATAGAATAGCAAAATTATAATAAATGAAAAGAAATTTTAATTGCAAATTGTAGGACTTGTCGTCACTTAGCCTAGAACCGTTCAGGGACGTGTTTCGTTTAACTTTCGAGCGATTTCGTTAGTGTTGTGAAGTAAGGACTTATACGTTTACGAATTGCACAAGATGGGAGAAGATAATGTCTACCAATTTATCATAAGGGTGCTAACAACGCCTGTAATCATCGATTTAGCGTTAGCATTCAGTTGGATGGAAAGAAAAGGAAATAAACCGTTTCACAAATTAAACACTATTAACCTCGTAATATTTAATTATCAGCCTCATTTTGGTGTATATTGGTCATGCAAAAAGGGACTGGAAGGAGAAAAAAACATTTCGAGAAAAACGTATTTAAAGTTAGACCAATAAATATTACCAACTGAACTAATTTGCAATTGAGTTCTACACATTCAGTTATACTTTATTGGTCTAACTTTGAACTCGTTTTTCTCGAAATTTGTTTTCTCCCTCCCAGTCGTTTTTCGCATAACGTATGTATATTTGACTTTATTTTAATTAATTTTATTTTTATGGATCTTTAAGACGTCTATTTTTGAGACGTCTTTGTGTTATCTAGAAGAGGGAGTTCTTTAAGAGATTTAACGACTGGTGTGAATGAAGATCAATTTGGATTTTTGGGCACATTTCATCCCCTTAACTAGCTGTATCTTTCATAGGAAACGAAAAGAAAATGGCGCAGGTGTAGACCATCTGTTACAAGCACGAAATCACCTTTGATTACAGAAGATCGTCCTTCGTTAAAATTTCTAATCCATCTTTTTCACTCTTGATTTATGATTGATATAGCATCATTTCCCCATACATCTCACGAAGATGAAGGAAACAGTTTACCAATTCCACAATTCAAAAAATGTATAATATTACAGATTACATTACGTTGGTAACATCACATTTTACAGAAATACTTCTCACAAAACAAATAAATCAAACTTTCCAATGTCTACAAAAACGAAATGGTAAATTTTCACCAGAAAGAACGCGTGAGGGTTGCGTTTTATAAAATAGTGATGGTGTTTTGCTAACTGCAACATTGCATTGTGGGGATTCGACCCGAACATTCAGGGTTTCCGCAACAGCGTTTCTTTGATTATAGACTTCAGAAACAATTTCTCTGCGTTTTCGATTGACGACGCTCCAGGCCTTGCCAGAAGGATAATTTCGCCGATCGACAGAACGAAAGAACCGAACCATTTCAATGAAACGTTACGACCTCCGCGGCGAACAACCGGTTCCGCGATTTTGCAATCGAGGAAGATCTAAAATTCGCTTTTACGGTCTCGCGAGCCATCAACCATCGCTGCGTGCTCGAAGAAGTCTTTAAAGTCTTCGCGGATGGAGAACCGTTTCGCGTTCGCCGTTCTCAGCGTAGCGTAGATTCCTTTTAATTCGTACAATTGAAACCTGCTCGCCAACAGGAACCCTTGTTCCGTTTTATTTTTTTCTCCCTATTGCTTACGGGGTTTAAGGAAGTCGTAAATCCGTCGACTTCGGGGGTTTTCAGGATACATTGAAGGACTTGGAAGAGGTTTCGAACGTCTAAGAGAGATACTTAAAATGACGTCACACATATCATAATTATTTAACAGAAATTATCGCGAGGAAAGCGTTTGAGATATCGAATTGATGTCCGAGTCTTGTCGCTTGTCATAAACGCGATTTAATACTGAAAACAAAATTTTGTTGCGCAGGCAAATTATTTTAAGGTTTAACTATTTTCTTTTAAACGCATCTTGACTTTTTTAATTTGATCGAAAGTAAAAAATGATGGAACAACAATTGGCTTGTAAACCAAAATTTTTTAATAGTTCGCCAGAAGCCATCCGCTGTATTCGCGTTCCGATTGATTCATATTTTCCATTAATAACTTCTTAATAAAGCCGAAACGGAAATTTTTGCTAAGGAAAAAATTACTTCGAATGGCCTCGGGACCCCCCACCCCCCTTTCCAGGTTTACCCACAATTTTTGGAACACCCTATATATCGTTTGAAGGTAAAAAACTAATCTTTTAAGGGGTTATGTATACTTCTAAATGTTGAAAATTCGATTTTGAAAAAACGGTCTTTTCTGAAATGATGAGAATATTCTGAAAAAATTTTTATTCGATCCGACTAAAGTTTACAGAAATAATATAAGGCGTTATGTGTGTACACACTGCTACGAGTGCCGCTGTGCGCCTTTTATTTTCTGATGAGTCATTTATTGCATATTCGTAAGCTATTTACTTGTGCACATACATTAGAAAAAGTCTCAAGTAAGTCCAGTTCAAGGAATATTCAAGGAAATCCACGAAGCGTCGACACGTTTTTAGTCCGACATTTGCCGTGGAGCTGTGTAGCTCGATACTAGCTTCTCTACTTTAAAACTTTAAACACGTCTCACTTGAAACTGCATTTTTAAAGGCGGTGAGCAAAACATCTTGAAAATTAGAATACATTCTTGAATGCATATTTTTCATTTTCTGTACGAAAAACAAGCGTTCTTTCTGTAGAAATCCAACGTATACACACACATATGCTAAAGAAATATTTTTTATTTCTTTATTTCAGATAATTTGGCTTTGAATAGCATTGCTCACCGCAAAACAACATTCTTCTGAAGCATCTCGGGTCACCTGCTATACCTTCGTTATAAATGGATATTTTTCTCTAAAAAAATTATAATACTAAGTGTACTGCAAGTGTTACTCTTTCGCATGTGAATCTTTAGGAATAAACACATGATTTTGTTGTTTTTTTTTTTTCTAAAAATTGTAAAAACTGATTATTCAAGTATTTACAAGTGTATAGAACCCCTCAAGTCCCATCTTCAGTTTCTAGTTGCATATCCAACTTTACTCGTAAATTAAGTTTATTTCGATATCAGTCGATGTGGTCGTCGTGTATTCTTTTTAAATGAGTAAGAAAATCAATATATTGACAACAAAATTATGTAACGTTTAGTGGTAGTAAATGAATGCACTAGTTAGTCAATGCTACAGAAAGCTCAAAAATAGAGACGACAATCTCATAAATGAAGAACATGAACAATAAAAATATTCAACTTTTACTGTCGTACGATCGAAGAATTCGTCATTTGTTTGACACAACATGATTACAATGGTGCTTATTTTAACGAATAAGTTTTATTTCGAGAAAAGTCACTGTTACGAAGTGAATACTTCGAAACAATTTTACCAGATTCCTTTACCTTACGAATAAAAGCTGAATATCGCCGAGACATGCACCGAATCGATGTACACATTTCATAGTTGATTTTTCAACAAAGTGTCGCTAAATTCTTCGATGGGGACGCACCGCGCGTCGTTTTTTCTGTCGCGTATAACTCTTTAAACGCCCGCGCAGGCAGCTTCTAAAACAATATTATTCTTTGTTTTTCCAGGTTGCCCCGATGCATCACGGATCCCCGTGGACGGTGATATCTGACGAA
Source organism: Halictus rubicundus (assembly GCF_050948215.1). Lineage (NCBI taxonomy): Eukaryota > Metazoa > Arthropoda > Insecta > Hymenoptera > Halictidae > Halictus > Halictus rubicundus. The sequence goes on along the minus strand of NC_135152.1, from coordinate 15,659,117 downwards.
GCGGGGGAATGTTTGCCTGAATTAAGTGCCACGGGGCTCGCCGATGGTGTCGTCGAACAGAAATGGCTGGACGCCTCTACGAAGCCGCGGGAATCGATAAATCGCACTCGAGGATTCGTTGATTGCGTGTTCGCGATCCAGCGTCGCGAGAGTTTCGAGGGAAATTCGAACGGATCGATGTCTCTCGAAAGTTCCTCGGGGAGATGAAGGGTCGTCGGTGTTACCGTCTTGGATGGTTGCGTACCGGTTCTGCGATCCTGGTTGACGTTTTTCCGTTCAATCGTTGTTTGGGACAAGCCGGTGCGAACGATATTCATGGGAATTGATCGAGGCTGGCATTATCATGTAAAACGACGGCCGGTCATGTAAATCTGGCCAATCGACGAGCCGAAGGAACGTTCCGTGCGATTGGCCACTGCCATGAAGCAGAGATTCAGGCGGCACGATCGATTAAATGTACAACTCTCACGGACCAGTGGGCTCTCAAACGCCCCCCGCCGAAAATGTTAATCGGCCGCTCGCGAATTGACGGTGAGTTTGCTAACTGCAAAGTTTACTAACCAGCTGTTCAACCCTACGATACCGAAGCTCCGAAAATGTTTATAAAGACCGAAGTGGGATTGTTAATTTGCGCGATTCGATCTTGGCCAAAACAGTTTTCACAGTCGAACACCTTACCGTCTGCGCTAATCGGGATTATTGAATGTAGTGTATGTATATTTGAATTTAACGCGTGTCCCAAAATTTCATGTTTTTGAATGGAATTTTTAATTATGTAACATTGTTTCACTGAATATAGAAGTGTTTAATACCGCATAAAATACATACAGAAATTTAAGGAAAAGTCGATTTGTTTTTAGTAACTACGATGCACTTTATACAGGGTGTCCTAACAATGTTGTACTTCCTTGAAGAAGGTGATTCTTGAGGTCATTTGAAGAAACTTTTTTCTTTGCGAAAATGTTCTCCGCAACTTTGTTAAGAAGTTATCAACCAAAAACACGGACCAATCAGAGTACAGTTTGCCGAGTACTATTTCGCGAAAGAAAATATTACTTCAAATGACCTCAGGAATCACCCCCTTAAAAAAAATGCAACATTTTTGGGATCTGTATAAATATCTGATATTTAATTTTTTAAATTAAGAACATGGCTTTCGACAGTATCTCACTATTGAATTTTTATGTAACTACAATCTCCAAATCTTCTATGGTAAATATGCATTTTTTTCGGATTTTTGGAGATTTTCAATTTTTTTTTAAACATGTATGCTTAATCCGAAATATCTGAAAAAATACACAATGATACAAATGTGGTCCTTCGATAACTTCATTATAAAATCAGCAAATTTAAGTTTCTGGAATTTTCTAAAAATCGATTTTGTAGTAAAAAATTCGGAAGAAATTCATAGTTGTGTGCGCTGTTAGGTAGAATGTTCATGAATATTTTCGTAATTGTTTGCTAAGCAGAACAGGAAGAATAGAACATAATTCATTAAACCGTGATCACCCTATAGCTACCCTTGTGGTAGGGGTGCCAACTTGAAACTTGCCAGAAAGGGTTTTCGTTGGGGGCCCTATCGAATAGTATGAAGAAAGATCGATTTGGTTTGGGGTCTTTTAACTTTCTAAAAGTACACAAAATATTTAAAACAACACCTTGTAATGCTGTCCTGGAAAATTAATTTAAAAGTGATGTCAGATTATTAGGTTCCGTGCCCTTTGGCGCGTTATCTACTTCATAGAATTTGATGATGGGTATGAACAATATCGGAAAATCTAACTCACGAAGAGATTATGGTACCATCGTACAACGTCAGTGGTACAAGAAGAAATTAACAGGCGACGTTCCTGAAGGGTTAATTGCCGTGGTTTGCCGCGAAGTACGAGGCACATCCACAAAGTAAAGTCGAATTAACTATAAAGCTGGCTCATTTAACACGCTGACTGTGGTGCCACTCACATTCAGGCGACAAATTTATTTATCTGTACTTGAAAGTTCACCTTTGGGCCGATGAGTGCACCAAATTTTGTTAATAATCTGCGAAATACAAGAGGATTCAAAGAGCAATTAGTTTCGCAATGGCTTTGCATATCCCCTTTCATAAAATAAATGACTCTGATTTTATCTAATTTTTGTGGCTGCAATCAAAGTGTAAGCTCCCACATGTCCCAAATTTAATACGTAATTGAAATAATATTAAAGTGGTCAATATCTTGCAGGGGTTGTTTCTTCAAATGGTGTATTTCGATAACAGACGGTAACAATCTTTCAATCATTGCAGAATCAGTAGCAACAGAAGCTCTTATTATTTTACTTTTCGTACTCTCGAGAATATTGTTTATCATAACGAATCTGTTTTATTTTTGCTACAAAAAAAATGCATAGAAAATACGAAAGGTTGATTTGTGAGAAATTGTGCTGCTGTCAGCCTTGAAACAACTGAAAAATCGTTATTCTATCATAGTGTGTTTCTAAAATGAAAAATTAAATTAAATTAAATTTTTATTCTTTTAATCTTCGTACGTGTGTATTTAGTTTGAATTTGTGTATTTCCTCTGCACCTAATAATATTGACCAGTTCACTTTGCTATTACAGTCGATGTAGTTCATTTTTTACAAACTGACAAAATTTGAGAATTACACCTTCGGCCGACTAAACAGATAGAGAAAATACGTAGAATTTGTGGATGGTTCCATTAGCAGCATGACTTTCGTGGAAGCCAGTCCAGAGGTCCAGAATAGTGGAAAAACATGTCTGTATCATGAGCTGGGCTCCTGCCATTGTCCATGACAGCTGAAAATTTGTGTGGCTGGGCTTTATCGAAACGTGTTTACGCGAAATACGTTCCAACACGGTCGAGTCACGTAACTGGTACCGATAGTGGCGTCTTTTTAGTCAAAGACGGAACGAAATATCGAGGGAAAATGTTTAGCAGTGCGATAAGACCGAAACTTCGTACGTTCTTACATTTTTTTCCTTGCCCGCGTATAAATTCAACCACTCTAGATAAACTTCTTTCTCTTTCACTGCACGAGAAGCGCAAGAAGTTTACAAATTTCTTTCAAAACTCTTGTGCACGGGAAATACCATCCATTCTTCAGGCAAGACATTCGGACGGACGTTGGATAACATTATGTTGTAAATAGAACATTTGTAACTCTAATTTATCAGCTCGTACAGTGTTGACTTTGTTTTTACAAGAATGATAGGAAATCGAAGATTTTCTACATTTTATGGACGTTGATTAACTCAGCAGTTAACATTGGACAAATTCTGAAGAAATAACTTTTATTCAAAAATGTAAATAAATGAAGTATAAAATGATGAAGTTTATTATACTACCAAGAAGTTCGTAAAATTGTTCTTATAACTACTATCTGTTAATACAGAAAAGTTTTACAGTTAGTACATGAAAAGTTTGTTTATTTATTCCTGTGTATTTCTTAATGTTTTCAGTTTATTTATGTATTTTTGTAAGAAAACGTAGAATATTATACTTTTTTCGTTTAATTAAAATCAATAATATAACGTTCATAAAACTTGAGGAACTTCGTTTTTTTTCTGTTTGTTTCAAATATGTTGGAATTTTCGCAGGTGTTTGCATCTATTTGCTGCACTATTTTGGCCAAATTGAATTGTTTTAGCCGAAATAAATTCCATTACAATCTAGACATTTTTCCAAACGCTGTACAAGCTTTTCCGCTTCGTTGCCATAAAGACGGTTAGTGTGATAATTTATCAAGATTTTATGCATGTATGACAAAAATGAGTAGGTGCAATCTAAAACAGTGAAAGGATTAGAAGACTTTAAGGGTGTTAATATATTATTTTCATGACAATAAAATTATGAGTAAAAGATAGAAATTTATATTTAGCTTCTGTATCTTGTATTAATATATTATTTTCATTACAATAAAATTATGAGTAAAAGATAGAAATTTATATTTAGCTCCTGTATCTTGTAATTGATGCAGAAACTTTTTATTTTGCATAAAGATCCGGAGTCTAATGATAAATAAGCAGTGGACATTATAAGCACTTCTACAAACAGCAGATAGAGCAAACAGACCTGCTCAGAAAAGTATTTCATTTTTCACAACATGCATATGCTTTGCATATTTACGATTAACAGTGTAGACAAGAATATATTGCATATGTTGTTTATCGCCCGTATATGGAATATCTACTTCAGAATTAATTTTGTCGAACAGTAAATCCATATATCACGTGTAATAATTCATAACAGTAATGACGTGCAGTGAATGCCAATTATAGATGCGAAATCATGTTTTTGTAATTTTGAATTGAGCGTTGGATGGGACAGTTTGTGTTTGGAATTCAAATAGTTCAGCTTGATAATCCCGTCTAACAGAATTCGCGTGAAATAGTGAACAGTTTAATTGAATAAGTTTCAATAATATGTTTATCATTAATATAATAGGCACACGCTAGTATGATCAAGAATTTTTCAATTCCTTTAAAAATGCCAAAAGTTCGGGAAACTAAGAAAGCATTTTAAGAAGTTAGTAAAAAAATAAATACTAATTTGGGAAATAATGGATTTTCCGAACGATTAAAAACTTCACATGTTTAAATAAATGTCCGCCGTTCTGTAATAAACGATGGCAACGAACGCGTTAATTTTCGGGGCCGAGTAACATTCGCAACGGTTTCGCGAATGTTTTCGAAACGGTTCGAAGCATCGTTCGAAAATTTCCGGTTCGAGTGGCGGTACAATTAATGCCGCGGCGGAGGAACGCGTGATATATAAATCGCACGTTCGATAACCTACTAAATGCACGTAGTTCTGCAAACAAGATATATTCTGTCTGCGCAAATATCAGTTGGATCGCGACTGACCGACTTAGTACGGAAATTATAGGGGTCCGGTCTCGCTCGCACGGTGGAGCAGGTACGAAAACTGGCAGAACGCAATCCCGCAAATTCCACCGGCTATTTCATAGTCAAAACATTACCCCTGGATTTCATTTAATGAAAAAACCAGGGACAGAGCGATCGCCCGCTCTCCGTTGCTCTTCCTTTTTCTCTCGAGCCCTCTGTAAATTCCAGAAAATTCAGTCGAAATTAAAACCAACCTCATGCGACTTTGACGTTGACGAGATTCGAGAAATTCCCTCCGCCGAATTCATTGAAACATTCTGCTGCGACAAATTCTTTTAATAATGTACAGGCGAAGTGACCCGGGTATCGATTACATAAGCTTTTCTTATATATATATCAAATTATACAGTAATGTCTCGATATGTGTAAAAATTTTATTATTAATTCTGTAGAATTGTAGGGACACTTCTATGAAACATCGACTTTTCTTGTTTTTAATCATTATTTTATGAAACTTTCACACATTTGTGACGTTTCTCTAATTAAAATGACTGTAAACACAACACAATTTGGATCAAATTTACTTATTTAATTCACGATAAAGTAAAACCTCTATACGATGATATCGGAATTATTCATTATCCGGGTAACCACTGTGAGTGCATATTTTCTTTGATTTCCAACATTAAAATTAAATATGAAACTTGTTTCAGATAAATTGTGCCCGAAATATTTTCTATACCATCATAACTGAAGACCATACAGTAGTTGACGCTAAAACTACCGAGTAATAAATGCGACTGATGTAATATTGTAAATTTAAATATTATAAAGGACTGATGTAAATATTGCTTTGTAATAATGACAAGGCTACATCTATTCAGATTTCATACAATTTTTATCGTAATATGTGCTTCAATGAAGCAGTTCATTCGAAAATTTCTGACAAAAGTAGTTTTATAATTTCAATAATTATAAAAGAAAAATTTAGGAGCCAATCATTTTGTCTGGTTTGGTAGTTCTACTGTGAATCGAATGATTAAAGTCACAGTACGAAAAATATATTTATTGCCCATTTTAATGACGCCTCTAGCATTGTCAAACATGTATTTGCAATTTAATACTTATATAAAAATTATCAGAATCTAGTGGTCCATTAGTTACGCCCATTTAAAAATTCATCATTTCAGCTCAAAATCGTTAATTTCTGCTAATGGCTCTATCAATTAGTCACTGCAGTTTATTTGAAATGAGATAACAAATAGTCATTTGAAACAATTAATTATTCTAAATACTTTATTATTTGTATTTTACAAATAATAAACGAAATTTATTTTCATTAGGCCGTCATTTTCAAACAATATTTTATTCCAATTACATTTTTCAAATAAAACAAATAACTTCACCTCAAGAAAAGGTTATTGAAGTAACTAAATTATTAATTTTAGATAAGCCAATTTTTTCAAAATAATTTGGCTGTTCCAATATGTTAACGTATGGCTATTTCAAACGACATGTAGCCAAATAGAATTATTATATTATCTTAACAGTTATTTTTCGAATAATTGAATTCGATAATGTCCAAGCCTGGTGCGCACAGTAATCGCTTTCAGTGGTTTCAGTGCTCGGTACGTTTATTGTTAATCGGGTACGATGCGAAATCTTGGGGAACGAGGGGGTGGAATAGTAATTCCGCGAATTCATTGACGGCCAGATCGAAATTTGCTCTCGGTATGATAGGGACCGTTATCGCCTGGCCACGACAAAGAAAATGACGAAGCCGTGGCTGGTGTGCGAGCCGTGGGTCACGATCGTGCCTTCCGTGACTCGGCAACGTTAATTAGCGCTTTGCTACTCTTAAGTTCGAGCCTCGCCGGTTCTGCTGACCCCTGTCGTGGCTTTCCGCGTGGAAACTTCATACGACACCTTGAACGAACCCCGTAAATGCAATCGTAACGATTCCATTCGCGGAACGGCAACATTCGTGGGATAATTCTTTATCGACTCGAAGTTTATTCCATTTGCAAACACATTTTCCACTATCTACTGCTTCCTTGCTAAAGATGAGACTTCGTCGCAAAACTTGAAACGCTTACTATCAACACTCAAAACCGAGCATTAAATGCGACTGATATACAGTATAATTTATCGCACATCAAATGTCGAAATCTGAAATGTCGCTGAAAGTAAGTTCTGCATTAATTAGCAAATTTTAGAGTTCACGGTCATTTCAAGGTCGTGCTATTAAACACGGACGACTGCACAATAATGTTTGCTATAACATACAATAACAAAAAATGTGTGTATATGTGTAATAAAAAAAAAAGCACGAGTGACCTTGAACAAACGATTACAAAAATTACAATTTATGAAAAACGATTCTTCCGTCTGATTCGTCTTTTGAAACCATTTGGATTACGTTAGGAACATTTGTTTTATTCTCAGAGATAGAGGAGATATTTTCGGTGTCCTGTTTTAGACGAAACACCCTGTATATACAAATATAAAAAAGAAAGAGGCGCACAGTAACCAGTAAAGGATGGAAGAAACAGAAACGCGATCAGGGGAAGGAAGACCGTAAAATCGCGGCAAGAAATTTCGCGTGGAAGGTGGTTCTGGCGTTTCGAAATCTACGATCCTGACCTTTCGCGTGGTTTTCTTCGAGATCCCCGTTGAAGTCTGTTAAAAGCCTCTTAAGCTTGTTTACCATATATAGAACATATCGCGGAGCGTACCTAAAACTCGGTCCCGGCTCAATTCGCCAAACAATACGCCCCCATCAGCCGCAGATACATTAAGAGCTAAGTGCTCCCCTGAAGCCAGACATGAAAGAGACAGAGAGAGAGAGAGAGAGAGAGAGAGAGAGAGAGAGAGAGAGAGAGAGATTCTGTTCGAACGGTTGCTGCTGCTGCATCGAGCGACGCGAGGCGTCGCGGCGCGGTGCCGTATCCGCACACGTGCACCAAGGCGTCTGGGGAAGCATTCTCAAAAATTAGCTTTCCGTTTGAGAGTGAGCTCACGTCCGCCGCGGATCGTGGCCGGGGAAACGAACACCGGTGAAACACACCGGCCGGTTAAACTTTCCTGCTTCATTTCGGAAGCTCATAAAGCGTGGTTTATGGCCGCGCCGGGACCTGGGTCAACGCTTTTCAACTTCCGCGTCCAAGCGTGCTCCTTCGTCGACCGAGAGGACACCCCCGTCACTCTCGAATTCACTCCCGACGTTTCATTATTGTTAATTTTAGGGTTAGGTTTATCACCGGCTCGCAGGCACGAAGTTGTTCAGGTGTGCCGTGACTCGCTGCCTAAACCCTGCAGATGCTGCACACTGCGCCCGACAGATACACTCATGCGACCGGTCGAGAATCATTGTGGTGCGCGTTCGAATTCTGAAGATTTCAGTTAACATCGATTTTGAAATTGTTCGAGGCATCATTCATTCAACGACAGCGGTAATTCGTGTGAGATTCCATCCTTTACTGAAAGATGGCAGCAGATTCTTTTGTCACTGAACCAATACAACGAACAGTCGTGTAAGTCCGCCTTACGCTCTTTTGTTTTCTACCTTTTTATCTAACGCAAACAGGGATACGCTGTATCTATTGAAGTATATCCCACCTATTCATCACCAATTTTTTTAACTGAATTAAAACCGCTGCTCTCAAAACCGTACTCTTTCTGATGGCGACACTGAAGGATAAATAATAATAATAATAATTCTGCTTTCATTAACTCTAAACGTACCACGGCCGGTCAAATTGACCTTTTCAAACTTCTGCATACAATTTCGTGCATACAACATGATCGCATCGCTATTTATCTTTACGACTTTTCTTGAAGTATGTGTACAATGTATTTTTCATTATTTAGTTCTCGTTCTATTTTTTTTTTTCCATGAAATATTTGTAGCCTCCCTTACCTACCGCGGCCGGTCAATTTGACTGCACGCTCTTCTAAACCTAAACAATCAGTATAAAAAAAAAACGCTATTCTCAACGTAGCATGGCCAACTCAAAATAAATGAGACGCTATCAAGTTACGCACGTCTCATGACAAATACATCCAAACCGCAAAGGTGGACGACACAGTACGATTTTGTAAATCGAGGAGAGAGCGTCGCATTATTTTTTATATAATTGAAATTATATAAAAATAAATTTGTATCGCCGTTTTATGGAAGTTGTTCATCTACTAATTCATTCAGCAACGAATTGACTATTGTCTACGTTTAATTATATTAACTATAACTTTTTTTAAGGACCGGCCATTTTGACCGCGCACGGTAGGAATAGGTATACAAGAGAAGTGTCGGTAGGTTTAGTGTTAAATATAATATGCATTTTTTAACAAGAAATTAATTTCCTGAGAATTTTACTGTACTCGTTAACTTTTACTAATCAAAATGTTTAGATGTATGATTACATAACTCGCTTGTTGATTGTATAAAATTCTGTTTTGTGCTTAAGTTTCGTGTTTTCACAAGTGCAATGCGTGTACGAAGTTTTTTTTACAACAGCAAAAGCAGAACATTATTTTACTTGAAACACCAATTACGTGACTTACTGTAATGTCGAAATTTTTCCCGCGAAAAACTAATGTAAAATTGAAGTTTTTACTCCACGAATTTTTTATTACCACAAATAATTTAAAATACTGTTGACTTTCACAAATTTTAAATCATCAGTTCCCGATTCAGAGCTTAAAACATATTATTATAAATATTTTGAAATTCTTTTAATTATTCTACTGCTTTAAATTTCACCTAGTCAATATTTTTTATAAATATCTAAAATCCACGATCCAGTAGTAAATTACATCTGATTATATACAATTATTATACTCGTTGCTGCTGTTTTTTAATAACAAATATAATTAGGAAATGAGAGACTATTTCGTAAAAGAACTCTGTATTATTGATTTTAAAATATTTGACTGTACTATAATTTCATTATAAGACGACGTGCGTTGCAAGCGGGTGTTTGAAACATGAACATTGACTTCGCATATCGTTTTTCCGTTGGCAATGAACGCGACGTTCACTGAATGAAAAAATATGAAGCATTTTTATGAAACGTTTACCACACGACAACCGTAGCGGTTACACGGTGCACGAAAATGAATAAGCACGAATGCCATTACTCATTCTTCCTACGTTCACTGTAACAGCGATATTTTACGGGACCGCGCGCTGATGAGAATGTATGGAGTTTACGAAAAAATGGAGGAACTCGAAATAATTAATCTTGTTGTTGACTTAAGGCTCGTTGTAAACTGGAATACGCGTATGACAGAAACCGCGGTGTTCCGCCGTGAAATGTACGGAAGGATGATACACGAGAAAATTCTGAAGGACATTTTGCATACTAGTTCCAAAATGCCTGTCATCCTGATTTTGTGCAATTTAAAAGAAAATTCAAGATTGATTACGAATAACAAAAATAAATTACAAAAATGATATTCAACTTGAAAATTACAATAGTTTTCTTCTTAACACTAGAACGTTTTAATTGGTCGTTCTTGAAATTGTAAAGATGCCTTTACGAGGAATTTTTCAATAAGTTTAGTTCTTTGGATATGTATTATGATAAAACTCGCTATATTGAATAAGCAAATTCTTGTTATTTTTATAAAGTAATGTAAAACAGTAACTTTAAGAAACGAAGCAACTAAAAAATTAAAAATGAACTAAAAATGTCATCCCGCCTAGAATATCGTATACACTTCCCTGTGTAATTTTCAGAAAGCGTTTTAACGGCAATTACGAGAATTCGCAATTGAAAAAATATGCAAACGCTTTTGTACTTGAGACCCGATGCATATTAAAGTGCATAGGTTAAAAATGCACGTACATTCGTGCGCATTCGACTCGCTCGGGATCGTGTAATTTATGTGCTTACTGTTTGCGAGGTCGCGGTTGTTTAATGCAGAGCAGGAACAAAAATGCGTATTTTTGCATTGTTCGCAATAACGGGCATGCGGCGGCTATTTAAAACACCATTTGTTCCATCTCGCTGCGAGATCACAGAATCGTTTATCCGAATAGAGAAAATGCGATCTAAATGAAATCAGTTCCAAGATTAACGCGACAACCATTTTAACGATCGCCAAACAATTTAAATAAACATTTATCAATTTCATTCAAGGATTCAAAGAGCTCTCTACGTTACAGAAAATTAGGAAAATATGTGGAACCGTTAACCATTAATCATAATGGAAATTAATTTAAAAACCTAGTTAAACGCTTACATTGAATCACAGTGATATTCCGACACTTTCTAAGGGACGGTACTATTTAAATATTATATATTTATATACATTTATATTATATATTTATATATATTTATATTATATATTTATATACATTTATATTATATATTTATATATATTTATATTATATATTTATATTATATATTTATATTATATATTTATATAAAGTTAGAACAGATGACGTAAAAAAAATTTTGAAAAAATTGTAATTGTATTTTACAACTTTTTTATGTAAGCCTCTATTAAAAAGATTAAAAAATACATTTTGTAGATCTATATAATTGCACAACTTTTAATATTTTATCTGTAATTCTGATCAATTGCAATTTTTCAAAAATTTTTTAACAAGTCATGTAGTGAACCAACTGTTCTCACTTCGCAAAAAAAAAATTGAGGTTACATGGTCCAATATAAAAAAGCTATCGTCCTTTTAAAAGTGTTTGAATACTCACTATATATATATATATATATATTCAAACGCGTTAAGGAATGTTTGTCCGATCGGTGTTGAACAAATACATATATCCCGTGCCTGTGCGGACAGTATAAATCGAACTTTACGCGTGCTCCGCGAACACGTGTGTTTCAATAAAAACGTTAAATCGCGGGCTTTAATAAATACGTTTAAAAAATCCGCGAAGCAAGTTCCCCGCACCATTCATCTCCGTTTTTCAGCATGACCAGGTGAACGCTTAACAAATACTCGCAGCGCGAGCGTGTTCACAGTCGAAACAGATAGAATCAACATTCGCCGTTTAATCCAGCCGCATGCAAATCGCTAATTAACCCGATCAAGATAATCAGCCGCGCGGCTTGATTCTTCTACCCGGCCCCGGTAATCAGTGCAAATTAATTGAAATATACGCGGCAGAAAAATATCGTTATCGGTGGATCCTATACGCTCCGAGTTCCGTTTGATAGCGATCGGGACGGAGCTATCCGGCACCGGCTATTTCCGCGTGCACCTCCGACCATCCGGTTAGCCCTTTTAAAAGTAAGTTATAAACAGCAATCCGGCGATCTAATCCCATCCGGGAGACGTTCACGGTAACCGAACTTTCCCGAAGCGGGTCTTGCCCGGGTAACATGGCGGCCGCGTACCTGGAAGGGCTTCGCCGTTAGTTAGAACTGCTTAGCGTGTCGCTGTAACACGAGTTCCTCTTATTTCAATGGTGGCACGTAATGCAGCTTTCGCGTGCGTCCTCATCGATCGGCCCGAATATCGTCGAAGTAATCTGCCAACCGTAGGAAATAAAGGAACGGAATAACCGAGACAGCTCCGGGGCCTCCTTTCCCTTCGCATCGCTCCGCGCCATTCGGGATACGCACATCGCACACCTTTTCGATCCGACGCGACGTGTTGCACCAGATGCGATCATCCTTGTCTTCTTCGGGACAGCTTTATCCCAACGTCGCACCATACGCAGAATATCTACGCTCCTCGAAAAAGATAGCATAAGCCAGGGTTTCCAATGGCCCACGAATGTACTCGAACGCCCTTCAAAACAGTATAACTTTTTTCAAATTCCACCAGACAACCTGAATTTGTTGTTTTTTTTTTTTTAGCAATTAGAAGCGTTGGTTTACTAAATAACGTGGACAAATTTCAATTGGTAGGAATTACACGAAAAGATAAAGAAGGTAAGTACTTTTCAAAACATTCTTTAACCCTTAGCACTCGAATGGTGACTGTGAGGCACCACTAAAAATTGCTGTGTCATTATTCAAAATATTTTTTACATTATCAAATTCGTTTGAATTTAGTAAATTACTAAACATTTCAGTCTTGTACGAGTGTGAATGGCACCATTTTCGTACGTATAACATGAAAAATATATATAGAAGGGAAATATTCCAAGTCGGAAGAGATGTTTCGTTTTGGAGTTAAAATAGCTTCGAGTGCAAAGGGTTAATGAGCGGCCGTAATGAAAATTTAACATCTTGTAGATCGGTGTTGGTTATGCATATGCTGACAATTTCATCGGATCATGGTGGACCTCAAAAAAATTTGTTTAAATACGATATGGAATAACAAGATGTTAAAACTTCGAAAAATATGTCCCATCGTTCCACGATCTAATTTATTAGCCGGTGTTTGCAATCTAAAGCAGCTTCGAGGGGCCTGGAATATTTCCAAGGGAACCAGATCGCCGTGTAATGCTTCGAACAATTTTTCGCGAAACTTCATAAAGGAAGATCGCTTGAAATCTCCTTGTAAGCGTTAACTTGTAGTTCATCGCGGCAGAAGTTTGCACGAAGTTTAGTCATATATGCTGGAGTGCAGTAACTAACGGCAGATCCTCGCCCGGGATGTTCTTGTACCGTGTTAGTTCACAGTAATTCGAACTAAAAGCTCGTTTGATATTTGCTCGTATTCGGAATGAATTCGAAATGAGTTTTGCGATTGGCAGTGCACGTGTGTAATATGTTTGCAGAGCAGCGCATAATGAACGTGACAATGGTTGATGAAGTGGATCGCGGCTCGGTTGATGCGAAAACTTTTCGAGCCATTCTTCTTTTTCCCGATCCGGCTTGCACGTACATATACTCGGTAACGTTTCTTGACTTTACACGGGATATGCAATGAAGTGTTCTCAGTTATCTCCACGGCTCCATGAAGGTAACGATATTCGAAAATATCATAAAATTTTATGAAAGTGCCTGAAAGAACCTGAAAGTTTGCGACGTTCGGGTATCTGAAGATAAGTTTGCATTTCGAGAAATGCAGCATTAAATTGTAATCAAACTTGACTCCACTTGACTGCAGCATCGGGTACTCGAACGTTGCGAACTTTCTATAAAATTGATATTTTACCGTAGTCGAAGGATTAACGACTTCAATTTTCTGGAATTTTGTAAAATGTTACGCCCACGTTAAGGCGCACAACAGGTTCAATCTCGGCTGGCGAAAGCACCTTATCCTTCGGCAGTGGTTATCGAATGAAACGATCGTTACCCCGAAAATGCAACCGATCAAAATCTCGTTTCCATTTTCACGATCTACATTCTCGCGTGATAGCGCCGTCAAGCGTCGAGCGCGCGTTTTTATTTGTTCGCTCTACGGCGCTGCAAGTTGCCGATAGTGTAAGGATACCGATCGGATAATAAATGGACGAATTCGGTAGTTGGAAAGTAGGGCAGGGTGGTCATGTGTCGGCGCTTCATATGCGGTGGGAAATTTGATTTGATAAATTGCCAGTCGATCGCTTACAATAACGTTAATACCAGATTCACACGCGAACCACTTGAATCCACGATGCGGTGGAAATTTTGGGTTAAGTAGAACGGGAACGTGTTACTTTGGTGTGGATATTCCTGTTGTATCTGTATTCGAGTGCCATCGATTTCGAGCGCATGCCGATACGCCGTTGGTTATCGTCTCGGACATTTTGTGACAGCTTGGACAAATCGTCATCGATTGGCATATCTGTTTGCGTTAATCGATTAACGGGTTTGTTTTATGGCAAAAATATACAGCAATTAAAATTTTAGCACATTGTGATTAGTAAGGAAATTTGAGATTTCATTAAAATTGTCTCCTTAAAACAATCTTCCTTGAATCCTTTAAAACAATTCTAGTATACTCGAGTACATTCTTGTATATCCTAATATATTATGGTATATTCCAGTACATTTTAGTATAATCAAGTATATTCTAGTATATTCCATTCATACTCTAAAATATTGTAGTCTATTCTTTTATACTTTGGTATATTTTAGTATATTCTCGTATATTGTAGTATATTCTTGTCGCATTTATATATGTAGGATTCAATCTACTTTTTCTAGAGATAATTAACCCTTTGCGCTCGGCGCTATTTTCATTCTAAAACTAAATTTTTCTTCCGTCTTAGCATATTTTTATTTTATTCATACGAAACTGATTCGATTTCCACATATAATACTTAAATGTTTAGTAATCTATTGAATACAAATTTTGTAATGTAACAAATATTTTGTAATATTTTTTGTAATTTCCTTGAAATATTTCCACAACAATTTCTAGTGGTGCTTCAGAGTCACCACTCGAGTGCTAAGGGTTAATAATGCTCACCTAAAATTGCATCCAGGATCCGGAAACTTATTTAAAATCGTATCCGATTATATTTCAAACCGGCTTTATTATAATAATAACATACTTTATGAAACAGTACACATTTAGAATCTAAGAGACAACGAATTGATTAAAATTGTAATAAAGGGAAGAAAGGATAATTACAGGAAGGAAAAAAAGTAGAGCGCAAAAAAGTGGAAAAGGATATCAATGGAAAAGTGTAACGGAGACAAGATTTGCTCGAGATTTGACTGTGAAACCTAACTCGAGTATCATGGTAGCAGTCGGAGCGGTGATTCTAACGATTCCACGTTCCGCTGCTGAATTATTATTCAATTTGGAAGGTAGCATAGTCGATTCAATAATCGTTCGTTGTTTCAGCAGCTCAATTACAACATTAATATCTCGAAAGGATTATGACCGACCATACAATCCCGCCGTGCAAGCTAAATGAAATTCCATTGACTCTCCCCAAGCCATTTTGTTAATATTTTACAATACCTTTGAACCCGGGGCTCGGCCACCAATTATCTAAATTGATTATTCTCAACGAACCTCCTTTGGCGTTCGGGGCCAACCAAACAGAGTAACCTTAAACTACGACCTCCTGTATTCCGGAGGAATGTTGTTAATAAATTCTTGAACGAACACCCTAATGTATCATAAAATACAGTGATTGTTCTCTCGATTGTTCGATCAAATCCGCAGATTTCCGAGGAAAGGCAATCAACAGTTTGCTCACCGCAAATCCATTAATAGGTTTCTGAAAATAATTTGTTTCCTTTCGTCTATAAATATTTCCACGTTCGTTCATCTCGAATTTCAGTTCATGTAATTGGATTCTTCCATTATGTTTGTCTGTCGAAACGCGGTATTGACTATCGTTTTGCTTTCAGCTTTGAAAAACATTTGACTGCGATGATTCCGCTGTCTGCTGGCACATTCAATAATTTGGAGAATTCAGAAAACTGAATCATTTCATTTATATGGCCAAGAGGAATACCTTGCCTCATAATTTTTAAAACGCTTCAAAAGATTCTTGTTATTTTTGGGAGTGTAAATACTGGTCAATTATTATTTATCTTCTCAATCTGGAATATCATTTTAAATTGATTTTATTATTTAATTTTTATGAAAGCATCGGAAGGAAATGTTCATTCCATAGAATTTATGTAGTCAACATCGTTTCTGGAAAATGTTCAAGGGCTGAAATTAAAGAGAGAAGATTGCATTTCACGTCAGGGATACCTAGAACTACAATGAAATAAGAGATCACGTCAAAAAAGTAAAAGACGTGAGCGCTGACTCCGACAAAAGTCATTCGATTTTAACAAAGACCGATTAAAGATTAATCTTTCTTTTAATTTACGGTACGATTCCAATTTAATCTAATTGTGAAACGAAACTTTCGTTACCATAGTAGCTAATTATCAACGTTTCTAGTTGCAATACTTTGCCTCTTATTTCGAAAAATTTTTGAGAATGCAATTGCAGGTGGCACAGATACGATACGAAGCAGTAAAAGGAAACTGCAGTTGATAGGATCAAGTCCATCGAAGACAGTATTGATACTTGATGGCACGTATTCAAAGAGTGCGCAGCCTGAGTTACGGAAAAGAGAACATTGGAATATTTCCCGTCGATTCAGAGGTACTGGGAGAGTATGTAGGGCGTTCGGTGCATAAGATTTTCAAGCATTCGCTCGACAATGCTCCACAGATATACAAAATAGTCCAATTATAATATACTTGGCTTACTTGGCAGGTCCATTAACACATTTTTGTGTCAAGCACGCCTGTACGCGTTGCTCGCATCTAAATCAGATTTCCTTCGCACAAAGGAGTGTAAGTACAGTGCCACTACCATTAAAAAATAATTGCTCGCTTACAGTATTCACAGTTTAACCGAATGGAAGAAAAAAGGACCCAGCCATCTATTGAATTACCGTTGTGGCTTTACCATTAGTCTGCAGTTACGCATGCTCACTTTAATACCGTGAACTCTCTAGTATCCGTTTGCGTTTCGCTTCATGAAAAATGAATAGTCGCACACCTCTAACAATAGCGTACAGTGATGAAATCGTGAACTAGACTGCGTATTGTATTAATTCATAACAAAGATGGATAACTGAAGTACAAAATTGTATAAACATTAGAAGAATTTAAGAATACTGTCACACTATCTTCGACTTGTTAAAATTACTGAAAGAGGCTCCCACAATCGATGCAGAATATTTTTATTTTACATGAAAATGTGTAGTTTAGGTAGAAACCTATCAAAATAAATATTGCATATAAAACACAATGGAGCTCTACTGCACACATTACGATTCTCATTGTTAGACTGCGTATCTTTACGCATTTATTGTAGAATGTTCACCATACAGTAGACTGTAAGAAGAAAGACTGAAAGACTGTATATACAGGGTGCCCCAAAATGTTGTATTTCCTTAAAAGGGGTAATTCCTGAGGTCATTAGAAGAAACTTTTTCCTTGGAGAAGATACTCTTCGCGGCTTCATTAAGGAGTTATTAACGAAAAACATGGACCAATCAGAGCGCGGCTACAGTGGACGAATTTCGGCTCGGCCAATGCCAACGCCACGCTCAGCGGGACCTGCCCTGATTGGTCCGTGTTTTTCATGAATAACTCGTTAACGAAGCCGCGGAGAACACTTTCGCAAAAGAAAAAGTTACTTTAACTGATTTCAGGAATCACCAATTTTGAGGAAGTGCAACATTTTTTGAATACCCTGTATATGTTTCTTTTCTGGTGGTAAGGGCACAATCTTTTCAAGCAATTCTTTCTAAATTTAGTGTACATTTATCGTTACATAAAATGCACGTATGCATCGATCGTATACATTGTATGTTTCGATCGTGTTGTCCGGGAGTTTACTGTACAAAGAATGTTGAAAGCAGGAGAGTTGAGAAGACGTTTCCAGAAACACCTAAAAATTGAAAGACCAAATGCTCGGAAAGTGTTCTTGCGCGAGAAAGTTGTGCAGTATGTTGTCGACAAACTTCCTCGAGCCACTGTATCCGTTCTGTTTGGTTAAATGGTACTTCGTACGGTCATTACAGTTGACTGGAATGTCTTTTGCATGAACGACAAAATTTATGGTCGAACCGTGGCCAATGGAGCCGCGATCGAAACACACTATCAGGATGTTCTGGAATTAATGAGACCAATGTACCGTAAACGCCAGCGACTCCGACGGGGAACCTCTTAGCCGGTTGCGAGCAGACTTAGGCTATGCGATTAGGAAACGTAACGCCGTTTAATAATGCGCTGTGAGTCAACCTAATGGATAGCGCGTTAAAAAGGGTTTAGCACCGGGCTGCTTTGCGATGGGTTTATCGGGGCAACGGCACTGATACGATGCACCTGTAGTTGCATCGCATCGGTGCACCGAACGTTTCAGAAATTCAGAAATTGTTGCTCTGCTGAATATCTGCCGAAGCTCGTCGAAAGAAACTTGCTTGGAGCAACGTTGGGGATTACTGGAAATTCGAATGAAGCATCTTCGATCGATGGAATAATCAAGGAAAAATTGCAGGGGATTAAAAGCCACTTTCAGGGAGAACTATGCAGGGTGTCCCGCGTATCGTGGACAATCGATTGGGAAGTAATTCTACACGGAAAAGTAAGTCGAAACGAAAGAATAAAATTTTTTCGTTTGTCGCTTCGTTTTCGAGTAAATCGAGTTTGAAAAATCAGCGAATACGCGTTCTATTAGACAGCAGGCTTGGGCATTATCGAAATAAATTATTTGAAAAATAATCGTTAAGATAATATATTATTCTACTTCGCTATATGTCATTTGAAATAATCATATGTTAGTTTATTTCAACAGGCGCGTAATTTTGAAAAAATTACTTCATTATTTGAATTTCGAATAAAATTCTCTATTTATTTCGTGTGCTAAAGAACACTTTTAAAAGCGAACGCAGCTAAACTTTAATCATGAAACTACAAAAACTAGCGTATCTACATTTGGTCATTACTTTAGTCACTTCAATAACTTCTACTTGAGAAGAAATTATGCATTGAAATAAAACATTATTGAAATACAATATTACTTGAAAATGGTTTATTTGATGTAAACGTCAAATGAAAATTAAGTTTTTGTTCTTTGTAAAGTGCAAAATAAAGTATTCAAAATAATGCATTATTTCAAATGTTTATTTGTCTTGATGATTGTTTATGTTATTTCAAATAAAATGTGGCCAACCCTGTTAAATAGGGATCGACTGATGCGTCTGATCATGACCTATTGATTCTACTTTTTGCGTATACTAAAACACGCGAATCAAAGCGTCAAATGAAAATTGTATTCTTACTTTTCGACTCACCTTTGCGTGTAGAATTTACTATCCAATCGGTTGTCCGAATGCGGGATGCGGGCACCCAGTATATAATTACAGATACTAACTCAAATAGAATATTTATTGAGCTGTCATGAAAAGTTAATTTTCTGCTGAAGCTTTTCTTGTCAAAATAGAACATCGGTCACTCTATAATAGAACATTCTATCAGTTTCTATGAAGATTTCATAATCTATATATTGAACAGAAGCAAGAAATAAATATTCTTACTTTTCAATATTTTGTTTTGTTCAAATTTATCAAGACGAAACTTTCTTCTTCTTAATTATTTCTTGATGAAACATTCAAGGAG
This sequence comes from Halictus rubicundus, assembly GCF_050948215.1. Taxonomy (NCBI): domain Eukaryota; kingdom Metazoa; phylum Arthropoda; class Insecta; order Hymenoptera; family Halictidae; genus Halictus; species Halictus rubicundus. Next base: position 15,639,271 of record NC_135152.1, on the reverse strand, counting down.
AAACACTTGAAGGAACATAGTGGATTAAACAAGTAAAGACGATTCAAAGTGTGTCGTGTTTGGAGTCATTTCAATCAGAAAAATGTCACGAAAATGTCGATAAACATTCCATTAAAAAAGATTTAAAAACAACAAGGTTTTAACTACTCAATTACTACATATTATCTCACCGAAGTGCTAATTTGAATGTTCCGACGCTAGTGTCAATACATCAAGGATAGTGTGCGCATAAACGATACAAGTGACATTTGGGTTACAAAAACCGAAGCACTACTGTACTTCTTTGGACCATTAAGACATATTATGAAACAAAGAACCATTCCATAAGGAAACAATGATTTTTCGGGTTTTTCTCGTATAAAAATGTTCAAGCATTCCGGTCACATGGATAATTACACGCTGGATCGCGTTTCATTAGCGAATATTTTCCCTGCGGTGAACGTCTGTCAAATTTACATCTCCTTCGTCCGAGTATTTGTGGTTTCCGTCCTAGAGACAGCTCGTAGCGCCGCGCTATTTCAGGAATTCGAATAATCCGAACGTCGAAACGAGACCGATAGGGCCGCATGATTTATTACTCTCTCATTTCTCTTTTATCTCGATATTAATTCCGGAGGCTTCTTAATAATGTCGGCGTACGAGCAAGCAGAATTTTAATTTCATCCTCATGTAAATCGCTTGCGTCCTTTACTCTGCTCTCTTCCGCTGGACAGACTTTATGAGCACACTCGCGATGCACTAAAAATTTTATCGTGCACCATATACTATGAAACCGTGCAAAGAAGCGAAATAATTCTATTCTTTTAGCACGCATCATGAGACAAGTGCACGAGACAAATCCGATTCGAGGACTAATTTAGAGATTGATATAAATGTATCGAATGACGCAATAGAGTAAGAATAAGCTCCTTCACGTGTTCGTAAAAGGAAAATTTCAAATTTGGAAAATAGAAGAGAACGTTCATTGTAATAGCCATTAGGGACTCTTCTTTTATTTTATTCTCATTACAAGTATTGTTCTAACTGGAAAAATAAATTCTCTTATTACAGTGTTCGGTAAATGATTCAAGAAATTGGAAATTTACATTAGGGTCCCTAATTTAGTAATTACTAACGAGTTGGTGGATTAGAGTGCAACTATTATTCTCACGGTACATAATTTGTTGTCCTTTTTATATTTCTTCATTCTTGGCACAACAATCTCCGATGTTCTATTATAACTTTCAGTATTTTTTAGTTCTATTGTTTCATACTTATTTTTGTCGTTTTCTCTTGTGTACACACTTCCCGTAGCCACAGTATTTCTTTATTAAAGATCCTTTTAACCTCTTTTATCTCCTGGGGATATATTACGCTACTAAAAATTCCTGTAAGCATGATATTATCTTAATTATCGTACAACAATAATGACCTATTTACCACAAAGTAGCTTCTTCGTGTACACCAAAATTATTTACCAAAAGAAATCTGAGAATACTACTACCTAATATTGCTCTAAAAATTCATTAACAGTTTATCCCGAGCAAGACACGGGCATACCGTCGAATTCAATCACATATTTTACATTATTATCACACATAGAGATATTTTGAGTAGTACCAAAAGTACCCATTTTTTATCGGTAAATCTGTTTAGACTGTCAAAGGGTTAATAATGAGAAAGGCCCATTACCCCGAGCATGAGCATGTTTGGCAGCCCGGTGGCCGAATGATGTGATTCCGTTTTCCGTTTTCGAATTTCAGTGGAGCAAAGACACCGCGTGCAGCGGCGGCGATGATCGTCTAAGGTGGGATCGCGGGTTGAGGAATCGGGGGAAGATTTCCATGCACTCGCCGAACGTCCCAGGAATCCCATGGTCGAGAGGAGAGGAGGAGCATGACGTAGACGTCGACAAGGGGAGCGCTTCGGATGCTCCGAGCTGCCGACTAGGGTCGTATGGAGGGGAAGGACGCAATCACCACGGAAGGCACCCTGCTTCTAAACCTGACGACCATCGCCACGCGAGACGTCGACGGCTTCTTCGGAGGATTTCCCGGCAAAAACTCGCCCTACACGGCCGCGCAGGTAAGATTGATGGTCGCCGCGCCGGCCCTGGTGTCTGCCCAGGTCCCCGGTAGTTGTTCGACCCCCGTGAACACCCCCCTCAACTTCGTTTACTTCCCAGCCGTCGTCATCCCTCGTGGGATTGCACCGGAGTCTTTTAATCCGCCGGCTCGCACAGCCGTATCCATTAGCACGAACTTAATAACACGCGGACCATAATATCCCATCGGTCCGTAATACAATCACTCGCTGCGACTTCTCGGCTTCTGTCGCTGAGAGCACAATACGCCACGTGGGACCCGCCCGCCAGAGAAAACGAAGCAGCCATTTTCTCAGACTGGCCGTATTAAATGTAATAATCAGCTGTGGCGATCTTTTTTCTGAACCGTCGCGCTACCGAGGAAATGATACTTTGTGCTCGGCATGCTCTCTTTCGCCAATCAGATTGGTTGAAACTTTTGAGAATTGATTTAGTTTTTAATACCATGTTCCACAGGGTGTCCCAAAAGTTTTGATTCTAGCGGCCATTTGAAGTAACTTTTTACGTTGCTAGGCTTTGTTAAGCAGTTATTAACGAAAAACACTAACTCAGCCAACACCAACGTTGCACTCGGCGAGAGCTGTCTGATCGGTCCGTGGTTTTCGTTAATAACCCCTTAATAAAGCCGCGGAGAACATTTTCGCAAAGGACAAAGTTAGTTCAAATGTAATTGAATTATCCCTTTCAAGGAAGTACAACATTTTTGGAACACCCTGTATGCTTTCATTTTTGATATATGAAGACCGCGGTTTCTCAGTGAGCGTAGGTTTTGTTTCGTTGCGGAAGCAGCATCATAAAAAGAAAAATTGAACTGAATAAGCAAAATCATAATCATCTACGGCTTTAACAAAAGATAGTGAAAAATATAGCGAAAACACAAAACAAGTTCATTGTTTGTAATTATTATCAATGAAAAATGTCTTCTTGACATCAAATCTTATTCATCGTTACTTTATTGTTCAATCAACATTAAAATGGTCGATGCAAGTATTGTTGGAGTTGCCGTGACAAATCAACCGTTGAAGAACGACGTCCGTGTACATAGACCATTGATTTTATATTAAAAATACGGAAACAATTTTTAATTGTACATTTTTAGCGTATTGTATAATTAATTGTTATTAAAAATCTCCTAACAGTTTTCCCATTTATTTAACATCACCCTGAAAGAAATATAAATAATTCCTGGAAACAGTTTCAAGTGAATACGAACAACATATTAATTAAAAAATAAAAGTGTGACTGAGAAACTTTGAGATGAATGCAATGTATTACAAAATTTACAAAGGCCTCAAAAAGGAAATTAATTAAATACATATAATCCATTTTTCTTGTTCGGATTTTGAAGTTGGTCGGGCCAATAGATTTAGTGGAATTTACGTAACTTTCGATGTTTGTCCGAGGATTACCGTAAAATCATGATTAATTATTTTGGCTACGGTTGTGATAGGGAAATCTGTAGCACTGTCGTACGGTGAAGTTCTTGCGGTCAGAACTTCGAAACCTGTGCTGTTAACGATAAGTATATAATTAGTTTAGCTCAGGTTGACGCAGGCGAGATGGTGGGGGAACAGTCCTTATTAGAGAATCTAAACAAAGTTTAAAATCAATTTTTCCCTGCTTGAAACTCGATCACAGTATAATGATATAATTTAGAATAGCAAAGTCACGAAGTTCGCTATGTCGTTTACGTTGTTATAGTCGCCGAAAAACGATAGAAATACTCTATTACAAAATACATAAATATTGTACGAACTTATAGATTGCAAAAATTAGCTTCAACCATTTTTAAACATTATAATATTATTGCATCCGAAATCACCGAAACGTCACGCTAGAAAAACAATTAAATGATTTGTACATAAGATACAAATAATTTAGAATTCTCGAAAGTCTAATATAACATAAATTAAGCAATTTTCCGATAATTATACTGAAGTTTTGATACGGAGGCTTCCAATGAAACTGTAGGTAATCTTCGGAATATTTTCGTCGTTCGTTGTATTTCAAATGCGACTTCCACAGTGGAGAGACCGCAGCATCATGCGGCTCCGTGATCCGAGATACCGGACCATCCCTTTAACTGAAATTACAAGCGGATACAAGTGCAACGAATTTTAAGCAGGAATGTTTATGTCCGGACTATAGAGTTTCCTGCCCCACCATTTTATTTATACCCAGCGCATCAGGTTTGTAGATTTCTTTCCTTTCTTTTAAACGGCGTTTCCGTCTCGGTCTCATTGAAATTCCCTCGGAGGACCCGTCGAGGAGCATGGCTTAGAGCACATTGTGCGTCGCACAACAATGGACCGTGCATTCTTAATCTACTTCAGAACTCTATTTTCGTGCCGATTGGAGCGATCGGTGACATTGACGAACTTGTCCATTTCGAGTCGTTCTGCGACCTTGACGAAATTACGTCGATATCGTTAACCCCTTACTAGACTGCTGATTTCATCCATTCGTAACAAAAATTTATAAATACAATACAAAACAGTGAAAACGTACAGTCAGTCTCGTAATTGATGGTACACATCTTTAAGTCAGAATAACTTTTTTATAAATAGAACAAACGACTTTTTCTGCCAAGCTAGATGGATTAGTCTACTAGATTACATATAATGAAAATTTTAGTTTTAATTACGAAAAGTTGCTATTCACAAATTTTTTATTCGGGCTTGTAACGAAAATTTAAACTGCAATGTATTTCGTAGATTCATATGAGTTATATATAGATGCTGAAAATTTCTTCGAACTTGATATCGAAAAAATAGGCTAGAAATCATAAGTACTGTGACTTCCACAAATTTTTAATCGTTTACGACTTATAAACCAGCTGACCAATTTCGATAGTCCTCAGATAGTGCCCGTCGAAATCAATTTTTAAACAAATGATATCCAGGTCTTTGAATTCAAATATTGCACTGTGACAATTTATAAACATTATCGATTGTTTCCGAAAGCAAAAAGTTTGATTTGCTGAGGAACAAGTTTTTAAAAAAGTTTTCAATTTCAGAAATAGGGAAATGGTTGTACGAAAAAATAATCAATATTTTCATTGTGACAACGATTAAATTGTCCCATTGGACAGAAATGTCGATTTCGTGTATTAATCAATACCCACATGTTTCGTTTTTCCATCGAATTATCCGAATCGGAAGATTATCACGAAATTCAACGCTCATTATGCTGTTAGCGCGAATGTAATTAAGCTGCTGCATTCATTTGTCGCCGACAGGTCGATAAATTATGCTATCTGACCGCGTAATCAAACCAATTCTAATGACATAAAAGATCTAGTTTTCTTCAAAAACTGGGTGCATAATTTTGTTCTCGTATACACTGACAAATATTTTTTAAACCACACTTAAAACTTGCCATTAATTTCCTGGTGATCAATTTCAATCGAATGTTGTGCAATTAGGTGCAACAAGAAGACCAATGGCTCTGGATAAAATATCATTAAAAATATATTTAAAATAATTCCCACCTGTACATTCATCAAAAACTTCCGAATGTTAAGAAGCCAGAAGAAGCGAAAACGACATGATTTCTGAATGGTAATGTTGTATTCATAGCTTTATTTAAAATTATAAATTCGTATCAAATAGGTATCCCTAGCATTCGCAGCACGAGGAAAAACATGTTTGTTGCGTGTCGTACATGTTACAGTAGGCATTGCAAAATTATGGTGTACGGTGAGAATATAAAAAACGTTACGACTTTTACGGGACGCCGTGCATTCTCCGGCTTTTTCTGACGTCGGGCAGCGTTTGTTTATTAAGTGGCCTTTTCCGACGCGTTCGGGCACCGGTTTACGAGCAGTAACAAATCTGTAACAGTACAAAATTCTCGTGGCAGACCAGGCTATGGCATGAACCTGGTTCTCCCATAAAAAGACGCAAGAATCCCTTATTTATTACCGATGCATGAATATTGAACGCGCGGTAGTATGATGAGCCAATAACCTACTTTAGCCATGCATGATTCAAGCATATGCGCGCTCGATATTAGCTGTAATAAGAGTGAGCTCTGTGGGCAACTTTCGCCATTTACCAACAAGCCGCGAACAAAAAAAAAAGAGTCATTCCCGATCAAGGATTCCGATTGGATGGATTTATTTATTACCTCCGCCACTGCTTATTTAATATTTGATCGCTCATGAAATAACTGGGGAATTCCAGCAATCGAAAATGAAGGTTTTAATTCCAATTCCATCATAGCCGGTTTTAATTTCGCCAGTCAGCTTAAGAGATCGAATATTTCAATGAACGTTCTCACGAATATGAAAACTGACCGATATTAATTGCAATCAAATGAACAATTCTTTTTGTTTCGACAATCTTCAAAATAGATCTAAAGTCTACATTTTTAATTTCACCAGTTAGCAGAAAAGATTGAATATTTCAACTAACATGGTCACAAAATCAAATATCGAAAATAGCTGAAATTAATCACAAAGTAATTATTAATATCATCATTATTACCATTACTATTATCGACGAATTATCGATCAATTGCACAGTAGGTATTTCATGTTCTGAAATGCTTGCGAATGTTTCTACTTTTTGCATTTGTCGATGTTGAGAACGTTTTTCTGGAAATGCTTGTTGATATACGAATGTTTAAGCAATTTGATTTGCAATCTTGCCTTGTCAAGGTTTCTAGTTGTAATAAGTAAAGCATGGGTTCAGAAAGTGTAGATGCGTGTTCGCATAGTGTGGTACAACTTTTCTGTAAGACAAATAATGTAAGACATGAGTGCATGATTTTTACGCTGGAGTTAGCAAAAAAACAAAGAAATATATTTGTGATGCATGTACTAATTGAATATATGACAATGATATGATAAAAATATTTGCATTTAAATAAATTACTTAAGAGATGTTTACTTATTTTTGTATAACTTTATTTATAGGTACGTTTTACGGTGTATGTGGTACGATTTAGAGATCGGTATCCTTAGTCGTACCAATTCTAACTTTTTGTATACTTGCTAATAATTACTATTTCCATTAATATTTTTTGTTTTTGATGTTAGAGATGTACAGTATATTCAATAAAGTTTCATTTGACATAAAAACTTTTGACATAAGTTGTACTCCTTTCAATTTATGGTCATTTTGCCTTATGGGGTACGACTAAACCAACGTTACCCTAATGCTCAAGGAAGAGGTCATTTGTAATTCAATTGGTAAGCGTTTCGGGGGTGTATACACTTTTGACGTTGTTCCATATAAAATCACTGGCGCTCGGATATGTTTTATCGGAACAAGAGAGGCTCTCTATAAACGCGCGGGTAAATCATTCTTGAATTTCGAAACCGGCGTTTCGGAAAAATCCAATAAACCTTGACAGTCTCGTGTCACAGTATTTAAAACTGTTTCAACAAGAGGCTTCGATCAAACGCCGATCTTCATGATCTTCTAGTTTCCATCAAAATAGTCCTACTATCTTTTTTTACGCTAACTGTACACTTAAAAAAAGATTGTGCGCAATTTGTCAGTGATTTTTAAATTTCACCAGGCATGTCAAAATATGTAATTTTATCTAACTTGTTGAATTTAGTTTGTAGAATTAGTTTTTGTAGAATTTAAAATATGTTATTTTTCGAGAACGAGAATAGAACAACAAAATAGTGAAACAAAGATAAAAGAAATGAAATTGTGATCTGAAAGAGTCATCTATTTTCTATACTTGTTTCGATGACTGTACATTATGAAGGGACACGAAAACGAAGAAGTGAAATATATATTTAAAAACGTAGTAGGTAATAAATAAATTGCAGACATTTTTTCGGGAAAGTCCAAATAACCCAGTAGGCTTCAAAATAATTACAAGTTTACCGTTTTATAATTCCTTCTTACGGAACGAAAACAGTTTAAATATCGACAATATTTCAAAAATCAGGCTCGAATATGTGTATTTTTTCGCCACTGTGTGCGAAGAAACAGCATTCCAAAAATGAAGGACACGAGAAATCCGCACAAACTGTTACGCAGCTCTCCATTTTATGAGTTTCTAGATTATTTCATGCTGTACGAATGCATAAAATTCCACGGTCCGCGCACCGCGGCCTGTCTTTTTCAAAAGTGGTCGGCAACGCTGTTTTTTCCCCCGTTTCCATTGTAACGGTCCAAAGATTCTTCGCGTGCAATTTCGCCGGGGCAAAACCCGATTAAAATTCCACGGGAGCTGGTTGCTCGGACAGTTCGCGCGAACATAACGCGACGCACGACGAAAACATGTCCCCCGATTGAATACGATTTTCATTTTAATCAAATCCAGCGACCGCGCGAAATGGTCGCAATTCGATCGGTACTGGGGACTTGTCGTTGCTGTTCCCCGCAGTGCCATTTATTTCGCGATTTCTGCCATTGATATGGGCGTCGCTGTCGTCGCGCACGTTGTCACAGACAGGCGCGATCGGCGGTTAACCGTGCTCAGCAATAACGTTTGCTCCATATTATTAGGTTGGCGCAACAATAATTGCGGTTTTATAACTATAAGGTAAACGTCCCCGTGGCTGACCATGTTCCGGTATCCGGACAGTAATACTTTCATTTATATTTTACCTTACTTGTTAACACGATTAAAACTAAAAATTAGTAGCATAAAGTAGAAACGCACATTAATATAAATTTAAATAATCATTATATAAAATTGAAAATGATTATACACTTACCATTTTGGAAGTTATTTCCAACTTAACCGGACAATTAAAAAAAATGTGCGAATAGAACAACTAATGAACGGAACAAAATAGCATCGCTATAATACATTCAAGATAATCAGTCTCCTAGGAGAGATCTTTTAGTAAGCCACTTTACCCTATACACTGGCGTGCAAAATTAAAGGATCATTAAGTTTTCAGTAAAAAAATTGCCCATGTTCAAAGTGTTGTAACTTCATGGAAAAACGTTGTAGAATAGTAAATTCCTGCTAGATAAAGGATTTTTCACATAAAGCACCCGCGTCAGCTCTTTCTTAAACTTTAACAAGCATTTACAATTATTAGGAAGTACATAAAAATATAGTAGACTATATGGATATGTAGATGAGAGTCCCCTCTATCTTTTGACTCAAACCTGAACAACTCATGTTTTATCAAGATCATGCATTTTTACAAAAACCAATGTTTTTCGAAAGCATTGCGTGATGGAGCAATTCTACTTCCGGATTTGGTTTTAGAATGTCAAAGTATATAAGAATCGCCCAACAGTTATTGGCGATCATGAGAAAAGTTTCATTTTGTTGGACTGTGTTATTGAGATATTTTATAAATAAGTTTCTGATCCCCAACTTTGAAGGCTACGTCTACCCTGCGAACATAAAAACAGGCAGCCGTAAAAAATACGTGTCGAATATTTTCTGACTCTCTACAGATGTACCGAGCTGCATTGCAATCGACATGATCGGCTTGGCCGATGCTCCCTGCTAAAACGGGACTGTACCAAAAATTATGATCTATCCTGTACCGAGCATAAAACGAAACATTGTTCCGTTCGATCGTTGCTCACCGTGAACGCAATAATAAGTGTGTTTACCGACGATACGATGCGACGGTCGAATCAGATAAGACTGTTTTGTGAGCGAGAGAGAGAGAGAGAGAGGAGAATGCAATCGCACGTTCAATACGAAAACAATTCCGCCTCGTTCACTATATTTATTCGTTGTTCAAGCTGTCTGGCAGAGTGCTAAAACGTGCTACAGTTACAACACGGTACACATGTGCTATTTATTTTAATAAAGAAATACACGCTACGAGCAACTCTTGTGCAGTTTCTTAAAAAATATTGGAAAACGAATTTCACTGCATCCAATAAATTTACCATTTTTCAATATCTTTATTTTCAAATTTTCACTTGTACGTCGCAACACAGTAGTAGAACGCATTTATAAAATAATTTATGTCTCAAATGAGACGGTGACACTCACATTAAATTTTTATCGATGCAAACATGTGCACGAATATGTACCGCATAGTTTTTTAATGTTCCGAATTTTTGAGGATAAATAAAACTGTTTGAGAGTTCAACATTTCACGGAGCAGCAGTATTTGCAACGCGATATTGACAGTGATTCCGCGGTGAATACATACTAGAACGCCGGAGATCCAATCAACCACTTGCAAGTCATTATGCAAAACTACATTCTATAGAGACTTATAACGACTTCGGAAGCATTTGCATATAGAACAGTCCGGTGTGACGGGTGTAGTCGCATCAGTGAGTTCTTGATACGCCCACAATCTCAAAGAAATGAATACATTATTATTTGAAAGAGGTTGTGATATGATCAGTAGAATATGTAGAATTGCAAACATATTACTTATGACTGGACTACGGATTTTATGCATCTACGACTAAAATGAGTAGGTGTAATTTCAACCAGGAGACAGATTAAAACTATAAACGTATTGGCTTCAACTTATCAAAATTATTCAAAGAAGAAAACAATTTCTACTCAGCTCCTCCGTCTTGCAAATGACACAATTTTTATTTTTCATAAAAATCCACTGTTCACTTATGATTATAAATATACTATTTCTGAAAGGTCCAGGTAAAAAACAATTTGTTCTCTGCTCAAACAGCAAATTAAAAACAAGGTATATACTCGCAATTTATTTGGTCAGAACATTTGTCGACGTTATTCACTGGTTTCATTTAATTGCTACATTATACAGTCTCACCAGACAACGTGAATTGTAACATATAATAATAATTATCATTATTATTCAATATCGGTTGTTCGACTATTGCTGCGCCGCCACAGTGGGCTGGAACCCCGTTTTTAGTGGCCAGAATTGTTTTAGCATTACTTTAAGCTTTGAATTTATTGAAATTTGTAGAAAAGTGAATACTAATCAACTTTTGTTAGAAAGATTTTTTGCCAGATCATCGGAAATGATTGAAAAATTGTGCTACCAGTGCTACGTGGTCTGGAAAGTGACTTTTTGTGGCCAAAATTAACAATACATTTGTATCGATTTATTGTCAACAAAAATGCCATTAATTTCAGTAACATAGATAAAATAAAAACTATTCGAGTTAAAATAATAACTGAAAATTGTAAATATATAGTTGTAGTACTTCCGGTATTTGTTTCTCAAAATTCATGTAACTAAGAGTTGCAGGTAGTTGCTCTTGAAATTTGCATGTTGCTCTTCATAATTGTCTAAGATTTCATGTGAAACGAGTTTGATGTCTAACACTTCTAATCATTTTTTTAATCTCTTCTCAAAATAATGCCAAGGAGCTAATTAAATAAAGAAAACACTCTATTAATATATATATAAAACATTAACGCAAACACATTATTCCATGCTCTATAATGAGTTCTTAGAATAATTGATTTTACTTTGAATTTCTCGGTGTTGGTTTCTTGGTCTGGCGTTGGCATTGGCTGAGTCAGAATCCGCCTGTTGTATCCGCGCTCTGATTGGTCTGTGTTTTTCGTTAATTACTCCTTAACAAAGTCGCGGAGAACATTTTTGCAAAGGAAAAAGTTACTTCAAATGGCCTCTAGAATCACTCCTTCCAAGGAAATACAACATTTTTGAGACACCCTGTATAATTATCTGAAATAATCTAGTATTTTGGATTTTGAAGCTTTGAAGGGCTATCAATTGATGTACACAAGAATATTTTTTCAAAATATAAAACTTGGAAAATTTACTGTTGGCCAGTGAAGCGGTTTCATCTAACTTCAATGGAGTTTGTATGCACATTTATACAGGGCGATTCTGGTAACCGCGATAAAGGTATTAGTTTGCTCCGGTTGAAGACAGAAAACATCATAAAGGAAAAGTTCGCCCGGCTTAATCGCTTCTAGCTACCTCGGAGAAAAAACTTCGCTGATGAATACAGCGGTGCAGTTGGGGAGTGCAATTGCATAACCGCATAACTCGAAACCCAAGTAACGTGTAAAGCATGATGGCTGTTGAAAACATTACGACGGTTACGAAAAAAAATTTCATACGTGGTGTCGTTAGTCGAATTAAGTGTAAATTAAAAACATAGCGACAGATCTCTCAGAGATTCAAGCTTTCATTTCAGAAAAATTGATTCCGCTTAATACTATTTTTGTAATATTATTAGATAATACTAATACCGGCAATGCTACAACAGGGTTTTTAACTAATGTTAATAATATTACCGCCGAAATAATACTATTGCTGATATTACTAATACTACTTTTTAAATGCTACTACCACTAACATTTCTTGTACTACTTCCTATGATATAATTCAAACTTTGATTTCAGGAAAGCTAATGACTAGCGGATTTTTATGTAAAATAAACATTGTTTGTATTTATTACAATGTATAGGAGCTACGTATACATTAATTTTTCTTTTGTTAATCATTTTAATAGGTCAGGAATAATACAACAGTATTTTTAAATTAAATGTTGGAATATTTTCACTGTTTTGAATTTGATCCACTCATTTTTGTCACAAGTGCGTAAAGTCTACTAATGACACTGAATACTATTTTTGTAATATCACTATCTATAATATTGAGAATGGTACTTTGACAATAGGATTACTTTTCAAATATACCTGACATTACTACTGCTACTTGTATATGTATTGCTTATATCACAAATGCTAATCTTCAAAAACTACTACTACAAACGTTGCTAGTACTATTAAAACATACAGTCCATTAAAAAGGCTACTTTCTGGACAAAATTCGATTACTCAAAAATTATAAGTGATACGAAAAAATGTTTCAATCGAAAGTTATAGGATATAGAAGAGAGTACATGATGATTGTATTTGTTTGACATTGCCGTAACCTTGAAAAGCTCTGTAGCGATTACAGTTGAAATTTTTAGTGGAAACGTATATTTTTTGATTACGTATTGTTAACGGGCAAGTAGAGGAAGCTAAATTGCATAGTCGTTTACAGAATTTTTTTCAAAAACTTTTGATTTCAAGAAAGTGAAAAAAACAAACAAATTAACATCAAAAGTAATCCTCCAGTAACGCACTCTACGTAGAGGTAATAAAAAGCTTCCACTTTTATAGAACGATCAAACTAGCACAATTGGTAAATGAATTTTAATAGAAACTTTTCTAGGTGAAGTGTCCAGGCATAGTTAACACTTGTCTATTGATTTCAATATCATCATTTACCTTTGTAGTAGATATCTAGGAACACTTCTATGAAGGTTTTAAATGTCAACATGAAAGTTGCTTTTGGATTTTTATCTACTGTCAACGCACTGTGCACCGGTAGATAAGACCTATAATGTTGGTGTTTTCTGTTCGGCAGGCAATACTTATCGCCCTGGTGCTTGGTACTATCATCGTCGGGACCGTGATCGGCAATATTCTGGTCTGCGTTGCCGTGTTTCTTGTTAGGAAGCTGCGAAGGCCGTGCAACTACCTGCTGGTGAGCCTGGCAGTTAGTGATCTCTGCGTCGCTCTTCTGGTAATGCCGATGGCGTTGCTCTACGAGATCTCCGGTAATTGGTCCTTCGGCGCAATTATGTGCGACGTTTGGGTTAGCTTCGACGTGCTCAGTTGCACGGCCAGCATCCTGAACCTCTGCATGATCTCCGTCGATCGGTGAGTGGTATCCGTGGTACCACAAGTTTCAGTCAAAACTAGATTTACCAAAAGCTCGGTCTCTTTCCAAAAGATTCACTGCGACCCTTGAAACCTTAAACGTCACCACAAGCTTTTTCATTTTTGTCGGCTACAGTATTCACGAGATGCGTTTCTAAACTACATACTTCCTCATCGACAAATATAAATGAATTTCTACGGCTGAACTATCGTAGTTGTTGATTGCTTCTTTTACAATCATGTTATAACAAAAATGTGATGGTAGAAACAAGTGTCACGCTAACCATCAAATATTTTAAGTCATAAATTTCATGTTATTAGATTATCTATATTATTAAATTTGACACGGCTAAGTTTAATATTAAATATAACTGTTTCATTGCATACGTCCTATTCCTTTATGAATTATGTGCTTTTGACGATAGTTTAGTTGTCAATGGTTAATACTACTTGATCGTTCTTATTTAAGAGTTCGACATACAAGAAATTAGAGTAGCGTTAGTCATTCGGATCAAGGAACAAGTATGTTTAAGTTGAGTGTTTTATAAGAAAAGTTTGTGGGCACGGAAAATGATACATTCATCAAACAAGATCAACTCGGTTCTCAATTAATTAGAATTATACATGTTCGTACATTCGTTCATTCATTGAGTACAATTATCAATTGATACAAACAGGTAACTGGAAGAATATAAATTTGCATCGTGCATTTGCTATAAAAGTTCACTGTAAATTTAAATTTTGACTGAACTCAGACAGTAGAAACACTAACTTTATAATTATCTCAACGAATAATACCCGCTATAACACAATTTCACTCTCTCACGGTTGGCAAAGGTGTTATCTATCCCCGTCACAGTTACATTGAAAGCTGCAAATTCGTTGATAGAATTCATACAAAACTCTGTACAGAATTAGACGAGTTGAAGTAAACAATTGGACATTGGAATTTATCGTATACTCAACACCAGTTATCAATCAGACAGGATACTGTTCCTGTGAAAACCTTGCATAATTCTCATCACAGTTTTCCTATAAAAATACAGTGTACATTTTTACTGAACTCGAGAGAAGTAGAAACGCTTAACAATACGAAAATCTCAATAAACAATACTCACACCCACGCGGTCGGTAAAGATGTTGTCCTTCCTAAAGTTACATTGAAAACGTGAAACTGCAAACTCGTCGTAGAACTGATATAAAATTCCGCGCAGAATAGGGGGAGTTGAAGTGCAAGATTAGACAGTGTATTTATTTTGGACTCGACACCAGTTGCTTCATTTACTTAAGGTCTTTGTAGAAGTTAGAGTACGCGAAGGGAGCGAGTGGGAAGAAGGGAAACAGATCCTCTGCTCGTCCGATGGGACGTGATCCCGTTCTATTTGATCAGTCACCGTTCCGTGTTTTGTCAGACGGTTCTGTACAAATTCACCGTTCTGACGCAGATTCTGGGCCATAACGAAGCCACTGAAATACGGGGTGAAAAGGACACCGCGGAGGATGATCATCTACGTCAGCCTGGTCTGGTTGGGAGCAGCCTGCATCAGTCTGCCGCCGTTGCTGATTATGGGAAACGAGCACACCTACTCGGACACAGGGCCGTCGCACTGCGTCGTCTGCCAGAATTTCTTTTATCAGATATACGCCACCCTTCTCAGCTTCTACTTGCCCCTCTTCGTCATGATCCAAGTGAGTCTTCCTTTCGACATCGTTCTTTTTCCAAGTTCAGACTTAGTTACACTTTTAAAAATCTAGACTCTACGACAGTGATCGAGAAATAGTTATCTTTTGTGTATTGATCCTTCGGGGACCTCTGTACATCTCACTCACGCTAATGCGTCTGTTCTGGAGTGTATGACAAATGTAAGCAGCTTGAAAGAGTATCATACGTTTTAACTTTCTTATTTCTGCTTCGTTAAATAAATTACTTTGATTTTATGGAATGTTTCAAGTTCCCCGGTTGGCATTAAATATATTATATAACATGAGTACTGTAAAAAGAGCACGATCTAGGTGTGACGATAAAATTTTCTTCAATATACATATACCTTGTTAGACACGCTGCACGTGTCGAAAGTAATTAAAACGTGCTAACTACATTCTTTGAGGCTGGCGAGGCCTGAGTGCGTTGACGAGTAATCAGAAACACTTTTCAGATCTTCAGAGAAGTTTAATGAACACCGTAAAAGTATTTAAGGCATTTCGAAACTTGAGCCTGGTGTGGATTTCAAAGAATTCCTAATTTGAAGATTGAAACAGTTATGGTCGTGATTCAGATGCTAAGTTCAAATTGAATAGATCAGAAACTCGTCTCGTATAAACCTATATTCTGGCTATCTAAAATTTCTAATAAAATAATTATTGCTTTAAACGAATTTTTAACATAATTCTTCACTATTGACTGGTTTTCTACAATTTTTTACGCATCTTTCACCAAGTTAGACCTATCATTCGAAATTATGTTTAATTAATTTTTTGAATTTATACTCCTACTACATCAAATTCTTAACATTATACGTCACTATTCTTTGACTTAGGTATCGTAGCTTCGAAATTGTTATAATTTTTTAATCCCTTGCCGAACTATTTTCTTTCAAATAATTCTCTAATATAAAAAAAAATGTTTATCGTATATCTGCATTTGCTTTAACATATTGATAACAGATGAATCAAATTTTAATTCAATTTAAAATAAATGACCGACATCCATAGTTAGTAGCCTCTGTTTAGAATCTTCATCACTTTTATCAAGTCCAATTTATCACAATTATAAATTATGCATGTTTCACTTCCACGCGATACTAAGCTCCCCTCTAAAGTAATATCAACCAATAAGCTTCAAGTATCACCCCCACCCCCCGAAGTCTAAAGTACCTGTTTCGGAACAGCGTCACGAATTGTTAACCCTCATTGAATTAATGGAGATGCTGACACCGTAAACTTATTACAGGACTATCGAAATTTAATAATATATCGGCCGACAGCCGAGTTAGTTATCTTAATCTAGTCAAGTCTGATTAATGAGTTCGGAAGTGTATTACGTTACCAGCCGGATCGTTCGTAGGATATCGAGAATGATGAATATAATGTCTAACACTAACTAGCTTTAAATCATATGAGAAACACTTGTGCTCACTTGCTCGTAAACGTGCGCAGATATTTGCAAACAAGATTTCTATTAATTTTAATTTCTCTGAAG